>NC_135721.1:17300296-18030680 GCF_964656455.1 Halichoerus grypus | reverse complement strand
CAAGTAAGCCTTTGCTTCGGACCCTGGGGTCATCTGAGTCACATCCATTTCTTTCCACCTTTTAAGAAGCCAATACGGGCCTCCACCTCTCTTGCCCACAGCAGGTTGGGTCAGATTGTGGGTGGCCCAAGGATGAGCTCATCAGCTTGTCTCACTGCCCAGCTCACAGCTCCTCTTGCTGAACCGTCACTTGCTGAGTTAAATCTGAATTCCTCAAACATCATTCTTCAGCTATTTTCATCTTTGAAGATTTTAAGCTTCTTTAAATGTATTCCAACTTTGTTTGGAAATTTGGTTTCTCTGACTTTTGACCTTACAACAGGCCCCCTGGGTTTAATTGCCTAACATTAGTTTAGAATTGACCAGACATTACTTCAACTGTGACTCCTACAGACAAGGGGCCTCTAACTGGCTTTGTTCACCCCTGTCCTGGATTTTCAAAGGCAGACATGGCGATCAGTCTAGTGGCTTTCTGTTTCAATAGACAAATACTCATTGTATACCTACTTATGAAAGATACTCAAGGGTGGTCTGATAAGACCGCTGCATAGAAAGTGGAGCCCTAATTTAGATAAAAGCCTCTTTTGTTCATTCATTGGTCTGGGGGTTCTATGGCCCAGCATGGCAGGAGGCAGTCTGGCGGTGGTAAGGATAGCTAGTTTACCTTTTAGGGGTTTGGACTTACGATGAGATAAGATGTACATACAGCAAAGTGATATCCCAGCAGGATGAAGCTATCACAAGCAAAGTCCCTGGGTTCACAGGAAGGAGAAGGAGGTGTGGTTGGGAATGAAGCAAGCATGGTAAACCGTGTGTCTTGAGCACTGGTATAGCTTCTGCAGGGCCTGAGCGGGGCCCAGAGAGGAATCCTCTCCTATCTGCAGGCTTAAGGAGCTCGCAGTCAGCTGGGGGAGAGGAGGCCCACGCAGCACACTGTGACAGCTTGTCCAGGGAGAGGCACATTCCTGAGACTCAGCCGTGGCTGGCTGTCACTGTCCAGTTAGCCCTTGTCATTTGTTCTCCTTACTGCATGGTGAGCAGCTGGCCTGAAAGTTACAGTCATTCTGGAAAGACTTGTGTCTCCATTCCCAGCCATAGCTGGCAGGGATGACCAGGACAGACTGGCAGTGACCTGAGCTTTGGTGACTACCTCCCATCCTTACTCCAAACCAGGTTCTAGCCATCTCCATTTTCTAGGTTCCTAAGTGACTTTGATTTTGAATATAGTTACAAGTGTCTTGGGCCTTTAAATGTAATGAAATGGCTTTTAAATAAGTGCAGAGACACAGGAAAAAAGGGCATGACAGATTTTCCCCTTAGCTCGCTAGCCATTAACCACTGGTCTTTGCCTGCCTGGCCACTGGAGTAGCGCTGGAGGGCGGGTGGTGACAGAACGAGAGGCACAGTCTGCAGAAGGAAGGAAAGGACTTTAGGAATCAGCATTTTGAGTGTTGGTTTTTTTTGTTTGTTTTTTTCAGTAGGAATGGCTTTGTTGTCCCTATGCCGAGAAGTGGGCTGTCATGTTTTCACTTCTTCCCATGAATGATCTCTGAGTAGGTGGGAAATTGCCAGGCTGGAGGGATGTTTGTGCTATGTCCATATAAATGTCCTTTGAAAGTCCTCATGTCTTATTTTTTATCATGCCTTTCTCCTGTATGTGTGTGCACACACATGGATAACACAGATGCTCGTGGGACCCTTGAGAGGTAGATGGCATGAGGATTGTGGTGACTATTTTGCAAGACCATCAGGTTTGTAAAACCAGTGCTATGTTGGAACAAAGCCCTGGCCTGGGGATGGGTAGGCTTCAGGTCTGGTTCTAGTTTTTTTATCCCAGTGGAGCCCCGGGGAAGTTATTTTCCCTTTGGCCTCTTGTATTTCTCAATTGCACTGTTAGGTGTTAGACAATCTTTGAGGGCTCTTCATGATTCTAAGGATTTAACTCCCTATCTTACTGGCCTCTCTTGAGATGAGGCAGAGATCAGGTATTGGCCCAGAATAGACCTTTAGGTTCCACTTGGTGAGACATGGAGTGGAAATGTCAGTATGACAAGTCATGTCTGGTAGGGGCCAAAGCTGACAATTGAGTCCAAATGTGTTGTCTGTCAGTTAGCTCCAAGGAAACCATGGGAGATCTGCAAAAACCACTTTGTGGTTTTCCAAATACAGTTAAATCTCATATTCTCACTGTAAGTTCTCTGGGATTTGGCTCCAACCACTTCTTACCCCCCGCCAGCTTTATTGAAATATAATTGACATATGACATTGTGTAAGTTTATGGCATAAAATGTAATGATTTGATATATGTATATTTTGTGAAATGATTACCACAGTAAGGTTTGTTGACACACTTGTCACCTCACATAGTTACCCGCCCCCCCTTTTGTGGTATGCTGCTATTAACAAATATCAGGTACAGTACAGTATTGTTAATTACAGTTCCCATTGTGTACATTAGATTCATCTTATCATTGGAAGTTTGTACCCTTTGACCAAGATCTCTGCATTTTCCCCATCCCCTAGCCTCTGGCCACCACCAATCTACTTTCTGTTTATATAAGTTAGATTTTTAAAGATTTCCCCTAGAAGTGAGATCGTCCAGTATTTATCCTCCTTTGTATGACTTATTTCACTTATGTAATGCCCTTAAGATCCATCTATGCTGTTGCAAATGGTAGACTTTCCTACTTTTATATGGCTGAATATAATTTCCATTATATTGAATTCAGTTTGCTAGTATTTTGTTGAGAATTTTCTCATCTATATTCATCAGGAATAGTATTCCTTCCTTTTCAGTTTTTTGAAAGATTTTGAGAAGGATTGGCATTCGTTTTCTTTAAATATTTGGTAGAATTCACTGGTGAAACTATCTGGTCCTGAACTTTTCTTTGTTGGGAGATTTTTGATTACTGATTCAATCTCCTTACTTATTATTAGTCAGTTCAGATTTTATGCTTCTTTATGACTTAATCTTGCTAAACTGTATGTTTCTAGGAATTTATTCATTTTGTCTAGGTAGTCTAATTTGTTGGCATATTCATAGTAGTCTCTTATGATCCTTTGTATTTCTTTGGTGTCTGTTGTAATGACTCATTATTCATTGATTTACCTGAGCCCCCACTTTCTTTTTCTTGGTTAGCCTAGATAAAGGTTGTCAATTTTGTTTATCCTTTCAAAGAAAAATCAACTCTTAGTTTTATTGATCTTTTCTATTGGTTTTCTGTACTCTATTTGATTTATTTATGCTCTAATCTTTATTATCCTTCTGCTAACTTTGGGCTTACTTTGTTTTTCTTTTTACAGTTCCTTGAGGTGTAACATTAGGTTGTTTATTTGAGATATTTCTTTTTTCTTAATGTAGGCATTTATAGCTATAGACTTTCTCCTTAGACCTGCCATTGCTACATCCCATAAGATTTGGTATGTTGTGTTTCTATTTTCATTTGTCTCAAGATATTTTCTGATTTCCCTTTTGATTTCTTCTTTTATCCATTAGTTCTGCAGGAGTGTGTTGTTTAATGTCCATTGTTTGTGATTTCCCCAGTTTTCCTCCTGTTACTGATTTCTAGTTTCATGCCATGTGTTCAGAAAAGATACTTGATGTAATTTCTATCTTCTTGAATTTGTCAAGACTTGTTTTGTTGCTTAATGCACATGATACCTCTTGGATATTGTTCTGTGTGCCCTTGTGAAGAATATGTTTGCTGCTGCTGTTGGATGGAATATTCTGTATATGTTTGTTAAGTTCATTTGGTCTATGGTGTTGTTCAAATCTTCTGTTTCCTTATTAATTTTCTGTCTGGATGATCTGTCCATTGTGTGTGGGACACTAAAATCCCCTATTGTTACTGTATTGTTGTTTATTTCTCCTTTTAGATCTGTTAGTATTTGCTTTAAATATTTAGGTATTCTGATGTTAGGTACATAAATATTTACAACTGTTATAATTTCTTGATAAATTTACCCCTTTATCATTATACAATAAACTTCTTTATCTCTTATGACCATTTTTAGCTTAATGTCTACTTTGTCTGATGTGTTAAGTATAGCTACCTCTGCTTTGCCTTTTTTTTGGTTACCATTTACTTGTAATATAATATCTTTTTCTGTCCCTCACTTTTAGCCGATGTGTGTCCTTAAAGCTAAAATGAGTCTGTTATAGGCAGCATATCATTTGATCTTTTTTTAAAACCCATTTTGATATTCTGTGCTTTTTGATTAGAGAATTTAATCTATTTACATTTAAAGTAATTTTTGATAAGTAAGGATTTACTGTTGCCATTTTGCTAATTGTTTTCTCACTGGTTTGTTGTTCCTTTCTTTCTCTATTGGGGTCTTCCTTTGTGATTTGATGACTTTTGTTGTAGTATGCTTTGATTCCTTTATCTCATTTTTAAAATGTATCTTCTTTGGGTTTTTCCTTTGTGTTTACCATGAGGCTTACATAAAATCTCTTATAGTAATCCTATTTTAAGCTGATAACAACTTAACTTTGATGGCATACAGAAACTATACTTTTTCTTCTCACATTTTAGGCTATTAATGTTATAATTTACATCTTTTTTATATTGCGTACCCAGTAACAAATTATTATAGTTGTTTTTGATACATTTATTTTTTAACTTTTAAACTTGCATTGAAAGTGATTCAAACACCACCATTATAATATTAGAGAGTCTGACTCTGACTACATATTTACTTTTATTGGTGAGTTTTACACATTCATGTGTTTTCACATTGTTAATTAGCATTCTATTATTTCAGCTTGAAGAATTCTCTTTAACATTTGTTGTAAGTCAGGTGTAGTGGTGATGAATTCCCTTAGTTTTTGTTTGTTTGGGAAAGTCTTTATCACTTCTTCTTTCTGAAGGACAGCTCTGCTGGGTATAGTGTTCTTAGCTGATAGTTTTCTTCTTTTTGATATTTTTGATATATCATCCCTACCCTCTCCTGGCCCACAAGGTTTCTGCTGAGAAATCTGCCCATAATCTTATTGGAGCTCCCTTGTATGTGATGAGTCCCTTTTCTCTTGCTGTTTTCAGAACTCTCTCTTTGTGATTTTTAGCCAATCCCCTAGATAAGGAGTAATGAAATATTTATCAGTACAGGCTCTGACCTGTCAGGATGAGTGCCAGCCATAACAACCAAGATGGTGGCATTGGTGTGTACCAGCTGAGCTAGGCTTGCTGTAGACCACCTATGGGCCACTGGCTTAAACTAGAAGAAATTTATTATTTCAGATAAGAATCCTGGAGGTAGGGTGGCAACTAGTTGATTATTTCAGTAACTCAATGCATATTGGAAGATTCAGCCACTTTTCATCTTTTTGCTTTGCTGTCTTTAGGAACTGGTATTATCTTCAGGATGATAGCCTCCTACTAATTCTTTAGATCTGTTAGTATTTGCTAACTGTCTTGTTGAGACAGAACAAGAAAGGATATAATCTTTTTTCTTAGAAAGCCCCAGTAGAAACCCCAGTAGATCTCATCTTATATATCATTGCCCCGAATTTGGTCATTGGCCAATCACTGGCAAAGACAATGCCATCTACAGGAGTGGCTTTTACCAATCAGCATTTACTCCAGTTAGAAGAGGGAGCAGTAGACACAGGAATAAAATCAGGGCCCTCCCAGCATTTAAGAAGAGGGCATTGACCTCTGGGTAGGTAAACAAAGGTATCTGCCATATGATCCTTCATAAAAGGGAGAGAGAATCTGCCAGATTATCTTAAAAGATCTTGGACTTATTTAAATCTTATGTTAAAAACAAAACACCACAGAACAAATCATAGTCAGATATAAATAAAACTGAATATGATCCAAGTCCAGGCTAGCCTTTGGGTAGAAATCTTTGCATTTATCATAGGGGTTGTCCAGCTCAGCACTTCTAAATCCTGAGAATTATTCAATCATTTGAGCCTTTAGGGAAACTGCTTATGATCTGAGACAAACCAGATAAGCATACGTTTCCTCACATAAAACCTATTTCTACTATCTATAAAAAGCATGTGAACAAAATTCTCAGTGCTTGTGTATCTTATTTCTAATTACTTATAGATCAGGTTTTTTTTTGTTTTGTTTTGTTTTGTTTTTGTGGCTCTCATTTCCTATTAGAAAAAAACTAAAAACCTCAGCAAGATACCTCAGACCCCCTGTGATCAGGCTTGCTGTTACCTCCCCAGCTCTAGTAATTATGGCATCCTTAACGAGTCCCTAACTTTGTAGCCACACGGATGTACTTGCAGTGTCTTAGAGATGCTTGGTTCCTTTTCTTTATCACTTTTATTTTTTGACCTTTCACTTTTGTCAATCTGGCAACCTCCACTCAGCCTTCATGACCTAACTCAGTTGTCATTCTTGTAATGACTATCATTTCCAGGCTTTGCCAGACAGTTCATGTGCGTCTGCCTGTGTGCAGCCCCAGCTTGAAAGCAGTCCTGTGTCAGAGCCTTCGTCACATAGCTGTAGTTAACTATTCTTCTGGGATGTGGGCTCCCTGAGCCAGAGGGGTCACTTTGCTGCTCTCTGCCACCTGCTTCTGGCAGAGACCCAACATCTAATGTGAGTAACAGTGGTAAATAAGCAGTTTCACATGTAAGCTTAGCATTTTCTTAATCAATTAGGGATACCTTGGTAGCTGTATTGCTTACTGCCCTCCATCATGTCCAAATTGGAGTCATAATCTGATAATTTATGAATAGATTAGCTACTTGGAAATGGGCATGTTTCTGCATATTTACCCTGACGTATATGTACTAATGACAACCAGAACCATTAGTGAATTCATTATTTTTCAATCCAAGTTGCACTTCTACTGCTAAGGTTAATTATTGATTTGTTTTATTCTATGATTAAAGCCATTAGCCACTATTAGCAAATGACGATGTTTATGCATGTTTGAATATCAGCTGGGTTGCATTTCATAGCAGGGGCCCAACGCAAATTAGTATTCTCTGGGACTGGCATCTAGAATGGTGATACAAAACCTTGCTGAAGGTAACCAATGATTTTTGCCTTGTGATAGAAGGATAAACAGAACCTGATTGCCTTCACTAATTATTCCTTCTGAGTGCAGACCCTGGCCAGAATTTAGTTCTAGTTGAATGTGCCTCTGTCCCTTTTGATTTTGAACCATCAGAGATTCTGAGCAAGACTTCAAGAGTCTAAGATGTACCCTGGCTCTCTGCCTGCAGACATCACTTTTTAAATTTTCCTTTATCTGAGAGGTAGAATGGGCTGATTTGCTCTTTGAAATAGTGGGAATGGACTTTGCAGAGATTGGCTTCACCTGAACACGGATTCTGCCAGCGAGAGAAAGACCCTGCTTTTCAAAGTACTCTCTGGGCAGGTCACACCTTTTCCAGCTGTGCCCTATGTGGGGGAGCATTGGCCTGAATGGACCCGGCACCTGCGAAACTGCGTGGCCAGAACTCTCAGCCACCCAGAGGCAAGGCAGGGTGGGGAATGTAGTTCTGTCTGGCAAAGCACAGGAAGCCATTTGGGAAATGGCCAGTGTCTGCTGCAACCTCCTTTGCTTCTTTCTAGTGGAAGAAGCTAAGCTGCATTGAGAGGGTTTTCCCACCTGGGCCACTTTCTCAGCCTATCACCTGTTTCTTTGGTGTCCCGAGGAAGCCACCTCCAAGTTCATCCTTCCCTGAAGAGTCTTCAAGCTTTCAAGCCTTCAAGTTAGGCAAAGGCAGAGAAAATAGCTTGAGGGCAGAGACAACCAGAAACCTGAATTCCTGGAGATCCCAACAGGGCATGGGGCACAAAGTAAACATTTGCTAAGTGATCATTGGCGGGCTGAATGATTTTAGGTGAACCTAAGGTTCTTGTCATCTGACTGTGACATATATTCATTTTAGAAGACCCATCTCTTTACCCTTTGCACAAGCCTTCCTGATTGTTATCTGCAGTTCATCTTTCCCAGGGAGATGGTTCAATTAAGACAACTCAAAATGAGTCCATGATTTGAGGGTACAGTTGACTACACTCTGATTAACTCCCTGTTCGTCAGTCACAGAGATATATGATGGGAATTACCAGAGCAGGCAGAAAGGAGGGCAGACAAGCTAGTGGGGAAGGGAGGTAAGCAGCTGGAAGATCAGAGTTTTGGGGGTACAAAGAAGAGGAAAGTGCCAGGAGAAGGTGGGATTCCCCAAGAGGAGGAGAAGCTTGGAAGATAAGATGAGACAGCACATAGTCTTTAAGAAGTGTAATTTTGATGTCATAGCATTAGAAGGTCTGACTCTGAAGTTGAATGGTGGAACTTTCCTGTGTTGTGAAAAGGAAAATAAATGTTAGAGGGTGGGAAAGACTGATGAGTTAGAGGTTCAACTAAATGGATTTTGAGGACTTGCAGTCCAACCTGTCCTCAGCCATGTGATACCGGTACCTGCTTGAATCCAGGAGTGATGGTGCTTCTCACCCAGACAGGCTGCTGTTCCCCTGATGGGGGTTAGAATTGCTGGAAAGACCTCATGGTTTCATTACCAAGGAGATGAGGAAAACACTCAACCTCATAGCCAAGCCCAGAATCCTCATGTGATGCCAGATCCCTGTATCCCATGTCTACCAAACATCCCACCTAGATGTCTCATGAGCAGAACACAGGAAAAGACCAGCTCTTCTTTGCCTCCCCTTCTGTGCTCTCCTCCCCTGTGGTCCCTAGCTCAGGGAACAACACCACTATCCACAGAGACTCCAGAAATGACATCCTCTGCGACCTTCTCCTCTTGATTCTCATCTATTATATTCAATTGTCCACCAGATCCTACAGTTCCACCGTCTTAACACCTCTCCAACCCCACTGCCACATCCCTCGTCCAGGCTACCAGGATGCTTGATCTGGATTATTGTACCAGTTTCCCAACTGGGCTCCTTATCTCCAGTCTGGCCCAGCTGCAATCCAACTTCTGCACATACGATGAAGTGGCCATTCTGCGATGAAATTTGCTTTAGTCTTGGCTTTTTCTTGTCTTCAGTATAGAGGCCAATCTCTTCCATCATTGCTTCTGACAGTTGCACATTTGTCCATCCTCCTCTCTGGCCAGTCTTGCTTTCTACTCCCTGCTCCAGCCATGTGGGAGTACTCGTTCCCAGAAGACAACATACCCCTACTCCTGCACCCCCACACCTCTACAGTTTCTCTGCTGGGAACCATTTTACCCCTACCCTACTCCCATCTACCTAGAAACAGTGGCTTGTGTCTCATGAGGCAGGTTAGGCCTGGCTTCTCAATCTTCCAACCTGTGGCCCTTCTCCTCTGCTTTCATGACACTGCTTCCTCCTGCGTGATCTTCTTTCGTCACACTGCTGGGCTTCACGCTCCTACAGTTAGCCTGCTCCAATTTACTCTCCAGAACATGATTTCTCACACACAAATAGAATTCAATCCCTTCTCAACTTGAAACTTTTTTAGGGTTTCCCCCTGACTTTTAGGAGAAATTTTTTAAAATCCTGAACATCTTTTTCATGGCCCTTTATTATCTGTCCCATTTACCTCTCCAGTCTCATTTTGCCCCACTCCCCTTTCATTTCGGTTACTCTGCGCTGCAGCCATAGATCCCCAGACGCACCCTGCTTTCTCTTGCTTCACCTCTAGACCTTTGCACTTCCTGCTCGTTCTGCTGGGAGGTTCCTTCCCTCCACTTCCTCTTTCCCCCAGCAGCCAGTTACAGTTTACACTTCAGTTAGACCTCACCTCTATCAAATCTCCCTCAAGTCCCAAGAGTGTCCTGCGGTTCTCTGCCCTGTCCCAGTGGGGGTGGGCTGGGGTTTGCATCTGACTCATTCTTCTATCACAGAGCCTAACGTGGTGGCTGGCACTAGGCCTGGCTTCGTGGGTGTGTGACCAGTGCAGCTGCAAAAGGCCCTGTGCTCAGAAGAGCCCTGCACTCAAGGTTTCATGTTCTGTGTCAGCTGACTTGAAAGTCTTAGCAATATTATCTTTGAACTTGTGTTTTGTAAGTGAAACCCAGTGGAACAATGGAGCACTCACTGGGGGTCCCACCCTTCCACGATATCACCCAGACAGTGTCTCAGCTGCTTGGTTCCTGCCTTGACCTGGCAATGTCTGCCATGGTCTGCCCCCAGTGGGGACCTGGGCAAGGGTGTGATGCTGAGTCACAGGGTGGGCCCCTATGATGGACTGCATTTGTCCTCTGAGTGTCCCTAAGGCAAGCCCATTCTAGAAGATGCAGGTCTCCTCCCATATTCTGGGTTGGCTTGAGGCCCTCCCTTAGCCTTGCTGAACCTTTGTGGAATGGTGCTGTGGTCTAGAGAGGTGGAGAGAGCGAGGAAGAGGGAATACCCTTTCCTGCTTTGGAACAAGTGGCCCTGTATCTGCTGCGTGTTCATGTTGCAAATAGCCCTGCAGACTGCAGTTTGCTGAAGACAAGCTATAGGCCTGGCACGTGGTAGGTGCTCAGGGATGGCGGGGTCTTAGGCTTCTTAAATCTCTCTCTAATGCACCCACATCCCTTCCCTTCAGATTCCACCACCCTAATCCAGGTTTAAGCTGCTCCTTGAACTATTGCAGCAGCTCTTTGTTCATCCTTGTGTCCCAGGTAGAGGGTTTGCACAGAGCAGGACCTCAGTAGGCATATGATGCATAAATGAAAGAATTAAATAAATAAGAAAATAGTCTTTTTAAAATAGCATGCTGTCTGTTCTGCAGGTTCAAGTGCTTTGTTAAAGTGCCTCCCCGGTATACCATTAGGAAATGTCCTTGGGAATTGTTTATTCAATTTTGTACTCTGGCCTCTCCCAGGAGCTGGTCAGAGCCCTGGGCTGATCTGTGCAGACAGGTACTGCCTCACCCTTCACCTTCAGAGAGCCCAGCTTTAGGCAACACCCTGGGAAACTACAGAGCCTTCCAAGCTTGGAAGCTGTTTTTGAAGCATTTGAATGACTGGGGTGGGGGGGAAGAGTTTATAATCAGAAACCAAGACATCTTAGGTCCTCAGTGATCGATCATGGGAGGCCACATCTAGATAGTAACAGCTTTGCTGAAAGGGGCAGCGATGTGGCCCCATAGCTTAACACAGTGAAGGGAAGGAGGTATCGAGAGAGTGCTGCTTGGTTTTGGTTTTACTCCCTTGTCTCAGTTTACCCAATGAGGCATTTTGTCTGTGGGTCTCTAGGAGGTTTGCTGTAGTGTATGAGAAAACTGCTTCTGAAGAAGTTGTGTAAGGTTGCCTGTATTCTGGCTGGTTTAGTCTCTGCTACTCTGGATTCACTGATCCTCAGTGAAGACTAAAAGGTCCAGTGAGCTGAATCTGCTTTGCATTTACCCAATCTGAGTTCCCATCTAAGCAGGCACAGAATTTATGCTCACCCATCACTGCATTGGTCACATCCTCTAATGCTTCAGTGGCTCTTACATTGGGTAACAGTCAAGAAATTCATAGATGTGATGCCCATAACAGTACACACTATTGTAGGTGTGTTCTATTGATAATGTGCCAAGAAGTACATGTAGTGGCCTTTGTAGTAACATTGGACTATTTTAGTGGAGCAGGTATATTTTTCTGTGGTTCATGCAGTTCAGAACAAGGCAAGTTATGTCTGTCAAGTATTGTTTTGACAGGTGTCATTGCTACAGAAGGCAAGCATGGTTGGGGTGTGGAAGGTCTTTCAATGGTGGGTGGTTCCATTGGCACAGTGACTCATGGTGAGAGGAGTGAGCTCTGCTTTTTGGTGATTGCTGCAGCTCTAAACCAACAAGTAACAAGGGCATCAGCTTTTTTCCACCCACTTCCTTTACTAACAGAAGATAGAATTCAGATGCTGTGGACAATTTGGGAGTTCTTTCTAAGGTCTTTATGGGATCCACCATTGCATTAATTTTAAGGTCATACTCCTTGAAGGCTTCTCTCAGCCAACAACTAACCATGGCATGGGTGCTAAGGAAGAAGAGATGTGGGACTGCTCCAATAGATGAATTTGGCTTGAGTACTTCCAATGACCTGGCTGAATCTTTCTTGAAACTGTGCTGCAGTCCAAGATTCTTCCTCCCAGAATCCTCTTTCCTCTTAGAATTGTCAGAGCTGCATCATAATCTGAAGATGCTCCTTTCATTCTCTTGCTTACTTCTCCAAACAATCTCTTTGATGTTTAATCCCCTTTTGATGTCCCCTTCTCAGGGACCTAAATGAAATTCAGTACCTTCCCCCATCTATCCATCCTCAAAGAGATAAGTAAACTTGCAATATTTTTTGTTATTGAGGGTTGTTGGTGCTAGGGATCAAGTTATTTTATTTAAGAGGTAGAGGAGACCATATTTGGAGAAGGGAGACTGGAAAGGTGCTTGTGGTTTTGGTGTCTTTGAAAAATGTGGAACTGGGGCACCTGGGTGGCTCAGTCAGTTAAGCATCTGCCTTCAGCTCAGCTCATGAACCAGGGTCCTGGGATGGAGCCCTGCATCAGGCTCCGGGCTCAGTGGGGAGTCTGCTTCTCCCTCTCCCTCTGCCCCTCCCCCTGTTCATGCTCTCTTTCTCACTCTCTGTCTCAAATGAATAAAATCTAAAAAAAAAAAAAAGAGAGAGAGAGAGAGGGAGAAATGTGGAACCCTACACTGCCTCCTATGCAAGGCCCAGAGAAGGGAGGGTACAGAAGGGAGGGTATAGCAGCAGTGGAGGTTACCATTCCTGGCCTGCATTCATTTAGTAACAGCATAGTAAGGATTAACTTTGAGCTCACAGAGGTGGTGGTGATTTACAATAATAAAGATCAGATTCATTGTCAATGACCAAAACTTCTCCATGTTCCAATGAAAGTGAAAATACGACAGACCAAAATTTGTGGGATGCATCTAAAACGGTACTTAGAGGGAAATTTATAGCACCAAGTGCCTATATTAGAAAAGATAAAAAATCTCAAATCAATGATATAAACTAAGAATTGTCAAACTATGGTAAATGTGCAAAATTGAGTCTACTGCCTATTTTCATAAATGAGGTTTTATTGAAACACAGCCATGTTCATTGATGTATGCATTGTCTATGGCTGCTTTCATGCTACAACAATAGAGTTTATTAGTTTAACAGAGATCATATGAATCTCAAAGCCTAAAATAATTACTCTCTGACCCCTTATGAAAAAGATTTCTTACTCCTGACCTAAGCTTCCAGCTTAAAAATTAGAAAAAGAACAAATGAAACACAAAGTAAGCATAAGGAAGGAAATTATGAAGAGCAGAAGCCAATGAAATAGAAAAAACCAAAAATTAGCATAATCAATGAAATGAAAATATAGTCCTTTGAGAAGATCAATAAAATTGACAAACCTCAAGATATATAGAGCAGGAAAAAAAAGAGAAAAAATACAAATTGCCAATATCAGAAGTGAGAGAGGAAACATCATAAAGGTGGGCCACCTTGGCATGAACATTATTTTGAGTTAAAAGCAATCAAAACCAGAGGTTTTAGGAAAATATCTTTACCTCCCCCTCACTGCCTCTTTGTACCAGGAAGAGAGTTATTCACAGAGATTCCTCTCTACCTAAGAAACTTATCTACATTAACAGAGCAACCTTTGTTTTCCAAACGTCCCCTTTCACCTTCCTGCTAATGGTATTTGTCCCTTTTGTATCCTCAGACCCTCCCCCTCTCCTTAGCTCTTGAGCCCCCTGTTGCCTGACTATTTTTGGAATTTCCATGTCTGTGTGGGTTCCCCGTACAGTACATATCCTATTAAATTAGATTTTCTCCTCTTAATCTGTCTCAATCTGATTTTAAGTCCAGCTAGAAGGACCTTGAAGGACAGAGGAAATTCTTCCTCCCCAACAAGATCTTACAGACTTCACAATAAATACAGGAATATTATGAACAATTTTATACCCATCGATGTAGGGAAAGATGTTAGGGTTCGAAGCCAAGGGCCAAGAAAGAGTTCTTGAGAGGTCTTTGGTGCAAAAAGGTGATTTTATTAAAGCACGTTGACAGGACCCCTGGGCAGAAAGAGCTGTCCCTGGGTCATGAGGAGTGGCCCATTATATACTTTCAGGTTGGGAAAGGGTTAGGGATAGAGTAAGTCTCTAAGGAATTTGGAAGCAAGGTTTCCAGGACCTTGAGGGGGCTAGCTATTGTTGGGAAAAGGTCATGTTATTACCGTCTAATAAAACCTTAGTCATTAGACCCTTCAGATGTATAACGGTGGGTCATATGCTTGGGGGATGATTGTCAATGTGTATCTTGGGGGGTAGAGATAAAGGAAGTTTCTAAAGGAATTTTTATATATTAAAGTAGACTTAAAGGATCCTGGGGGTTGGGCTAAGAGTGCCTTTTGCCCTAAGCAAGGTATTAACTTCGAGGCAGTTGAGTCCCTAGAGGAATGTCACTCTGCCTGTTTCAAGGACTTGTCAATGGGCTGTAGGTAGTAAGGAAATTTAATCATTTTTCTTCTGCCTTTGTTTCCCACATCAATAGCAATTCTGCAACCCTTCCAGAAAATTATGAAAATTAATCAAGCTGTATACTTAAAATTTATGCATTTTATTACATGTAAATTACACCTCAATTAAAACAGAGTATGGGAGAAGAAAATAAATAAAATTGCATCTTCCTGTCTCCTTGACTGCCTCTGCCTTCAGAGATAGCTATCATTAACCATATACCTCATATTATTTATTTCCCTTATAGCACTTCTCTAATTTGTGAAGACATGTGTGTACATAAAAAACTTTTTAGTTTCTTTTTAAATAGTGGGTTCAGTGCTCATTACAGGTCTTTTTTTTTTTTTTAAGATTTTATTTATTTGAACACAGAGAGATACAGCGAGAGAGGGAACACGAGCAGGGGGAGTGGGAGAGGGAGAAGCAGGCTTCCTGCAGAGCAGGGAGCCCGATGCGGGGCTCGATCCCAGGACCTCAGGATCATGACCTGAGCCAAAGGCAGACGCCTAACGACTGAGCCACCCAGGCGCCCCTCATTACAGGTCTTTTGACCACAACTTCTCCATTTGTTCTCAAATGGCTAGATTTTGTCATCAAAACTTTTTTTACGTAAGGGACTAATGAGTGCTGTAGTTCCCGAGTTCCTGTAAATCTGTGAATGCATGTCTGACACCTTTATACTCAGACAACACCTTGTTGGGCCTACAACTTTTGGATCACACTTTTTTCCTTTACAAACTCACATATATTGTTCCATTTTTCCCTTGTATTTTAATGTTGCTATAAAGAATTATGAGGCTAGCCTTATTCATCAGCCTTTTAAGTACTTTTTTTTTTTCGTTTCTTCTTTTCAAATGCCTAAGGAATTCTTTCAATATTTTTTATGTTCAGTAATTCACCAGGATTGATCTTGGTAGTGCTCATTCTGTCTCAGATTTCCTACAACGTGCTGGTCTACTTGGAATGGTCTTTCAGTTATGTAGATTCAGTTCTTCCTTCATTTAAGGAAAGTTTTTTTTCCCGTTATCTCTTGAATTTGTTTTGTATCACTTGTTGTGTCTCTGCTTCAGGGATGCCAGTTATCCTTTGTTCTATTATCATCATTGGAAGATACCTATTATCTTGCAATTATTTTAATATAGTTATCCTAAGTACACAGGCTCAGGCTTCTGCCTCTCTCACAGATCATGAGCTCCCGGGGCATGGATGGGAGGCCTTGCCGACAACCTGGAATGACAGGATTCAGTGCAGGCATCACCTTAGCCACGTGGGCACGCGTGGCCCCTGCTTTGCAGAGTCCGCTCAAGCTCTAAGGCCGGCTTTCCTGCAGCAACAGCCATCCTGTAGGGTTGTCAGGATTTCCTCTTTCCCTCAGTCCTTCATTTCATGTTCTGTCCGCCTTCATGCCAAACTCAGATCCCAGAAAATGATCTGAAATTGACCAACAGGCCTCCTCTCCCAAGCTGGGCTCCTAACTCCCTGGTCCCAAACCCTTCCCTGGGTTTGCAGAGCTCAGGCCACAGTGTGCAGAGTTGAGGGGTCTTCCTGGTTGCACTGACTGCACCCAAGTGTTGGGTGGTGGAAAAGACTCACCTGCCTGAGTTCCTCACTGCCTATGAGTGTCACATCTCCAATCTCAACCCCCAGGGCCCTGCTTTCTGTGTCGTGCCTGTCCTTGTCATCCAGGGTGGGGGTGCTTCGGGAGTGCTGCTCTGTCTCCCACCTGCCCACTCACCTTGGCACCTGCTCTGAAGGGCGCCCCACTCCTCACTCATCAGGGTTTTTCCTCTCAGGTAGTTCCTGCTGTGCAGAAGATTCCTTTCACTCTCAAATGAGCTGTGTGTTTCTAGTTTATTGGAAACATCTAATATTTGTATGGAGCTTGATGAAGTGTTAAGTTGGGGGAGGAAACATCCAGAGACAGAGAGCTTTTCTTAAAGTGTAATTGCTTTTATCACTTTTATGGAAAAAGTGCTCGTTAGGCTAGCTACTTGAAACACACTTTTCACCCTTCGATTTATTTTAGGGATCATTGAGATTTTAAAATACCCCTCACAAAAGTTATTTCCAGAGTTGGTTTTATGCATCCAAAGGCAGTAAGATGGGTGGTCTCGGATTGTCATGTTTCTTTCTCTCCTCAGGTGGAAATGCTATCTTTTGCAAAGAGCCTTGTTCCATATGGGGCCAGTCTCGGTCACTGGTTTCTTTTGCTCACAGCAAACTTGTTTCTTTCTGATTACACCCAACCCCATTGGCCTTGTCAGGGAATAAGCTGTTTAGGGCCTATCTCTTCATCCATTTAGCCCATGATGCTGGACATGTGTGCTTAATTTCATATTCTTTACAGTGCCCAGAATTATGTAGGGCTCGGGGAGGGGGGGCGCTCCAGTGTTTGCTGAATGCTCTGTGGCTTTCTAATCATCGGGGGGCGGGGGGGAAGCCTTTTGAAATGCCTGGGCTGCCACGGATTGGTCACTGCAACCCACTTCTGGTTTTCTCCTTTCAAAAATGATGCTTTGTTTCTGACTAGTGGTTCTAGTGGTTTCAAAACATAAAAATCTCAGCCAGCGTGGTCAGTCAGTCTGACCTTCAGACTGAATATTTCCTCATTTATATGGTTGGCTTGTTTGAAACGCAGTCCAAAAGGGAATGGAATGATGACTTTTAAGTAAGATGCCACTGATCCCAATTTGACAGAGTCTTTCAGCCCATTGGATGTCAGAGCCTGGATGCTATGTGTCGCTCAGAGGTAACTTGCAAGCAGATAGATTAGTCCTGCTAGATAAACCATAACTCTTCATTCCTAAACAGTGTCACTTTCAAATTCTCAACCCCAATGTCATAGCAATGTGCATTGCATTGAATAATAATTGTATTTCTCACAGGACATCACCAATTTTTTGTCTGACCTTTAAGAGGAAAAGCTTTTTAATTTTAATCAAAGTATTTCCTTTTGAACTTTAAGGAAGGGCTGCTGATTTACTTCTCTTAAGACCTTGACAAAGAGACATCTCTACTTGAGCCAAAGGTTGTTCACTGTTTACTAGAGTGGACCTCATTTTGGATACTAATGAAGTGGAGGCTAATGGGGACAAATTGATCTCTTCATAATTTGTCCAGTGAAGAGTGGCTAGCTGAAAATTTCATTATCATCACTGTTCTAGGAAAACTGTAAAAAAAAGTTAACAAAAGTCAGTTTCATAAAGTTTCCTTTCAGGGTGCGGAGGATTCTTGGTTGTCATTCATCGAAGAATCTGCTATAGTTTCTCTGATGCTGTAGCAAATAAAAAAGTGATTTGTGAAGTTACTCTCAACTCCATTTGAAATGAAGGAGAGCCTCGTTCCATTTTCTGAAACTGAAAAATAATTTAAGGAGCAGCATTAAGAATTGCTGTTCTAGCCATTACAAGTATGATGTAGTTGCACATTTATTGACAAGGATAGATAGTCATATTATGTTAGTATACAACATGGATTACAAAATAGGATGTAAAGGATGATCCTATTTTTGTTTTTAAAAGGTATATATATTTGCATGGGAAAAATCTAGAGATACGCTTGCATAATTGCAATGAGAAGTAAGGAAAAAAGATAAGCACACCAAAAAAATGAGCAAAGCATGCAAACATAGAATTCATAAAGAAATGTAAATACACAAAAATAAGTGAATATTTTATACTTTATTTGTAATTACAGAAAATAAGTTAAAATGATAATGAGATACCTTTATTTTTGTCGGTTTGGCAAAAATGTTTAAAATAGAGGAATACTCAGTGTTAGGGAGAAGACAAAAGGCATGCCAGTATATTCCTACTGGTGATTTATTTTAGCACAAATTTTAAAAAACATATATTGTTTACAACTTTATTGGGGTATAGTTAGCATCGGAAACTGCACGCCGAACACTGTGCATGGTGTCACAAAGGTGTACACCACCGGGCGCCTGGGTGGCTCAGTTGGTTAAGCGACTGCCTTCGGCTCAGGTCATGATCCTGGAGTCCTGGGATCGAGTCCCGCATCGGGCTCCCTGCTCAGCAGGGAGTCTGCTTCTCCCTCTGACCCTCCTCCCTCTCATGCTCTCTGTCTCTCATTCTCTCTCTCTCAAATAAATAAATAAAATCTTTAAAAAAAAAAAAAAAAACAAAAAAAACACAAAGGTGTACACCACTGAAAGTGTACAATTTGATAACATCTGATGTATGTATCCACTAATGAAACCATCACAACAGTCATGATACTGAACACACCCAACATCCCCCCAAATTTCCTCCTGCCCCTGCATGTCCCAGCCCCATCCCAGGCATCCGCTGATCTGCTGTCAGTCATTACAGATTTTATTTTCTAGAATTTTATATGAGTGGAGACATACTATATTACCCTCTGTTTTATCTGTCTGGCTTCTTTCATCCAGTGTAATTATTTTGAGATTCATCCATGTTATTACATGTACCTGTAGTTCATTTTTTTTTTTAATAGCTGAGTAGTATTGCATTATGTGAATATTACAATTTTTTCAACTCTATGTGTTAGATACTATTTTTGCCTCAGATTTTAAGAATAGGAAACTGCGTTTATAGAGGTAAATTCACCCAAGGTAACCCAGATAATAAACAGTGGAGACAGAATTTGAATCCAGACACTTTTACTTTATTTTTTTAAGTAGGCTCCACACTGGGCGTGGAGCCCAACGTGGGGCTTGAACTCACGATCCTGAGATTAAGACCTGAGCTGAGATCAAGAGTCAGATGCTTTACCAACTGAGCCACCCAGGTGCCCCGACACTCTTACTTTTTAGAATCCACATTCCCAACCACAAACTTTGAAATATTGTTTATATGATTTAGAAATACCTTAAAATCCCAATAATAGGGTAATAAGTTAACTGTTTTACATGTCTGTAATAGAGTTTATGTAGTCACTTAAAGATGATCTTGGAGAATATTTGAAAAAGACTTCAAGGATATGTAATAACGTGATGCCAGTTATCCCAAATGATGAAATCATAGGTGATCTTAATTTTCTTCTTCTTTTTTTATCCTTCCTTAGAATTTTCAGATTTTTGGACTTTGCTGATAGAGAAAATAAATAAATCAAAAGGATAACAGCTCTGGGTGCTTCCCTGTCCATTAGCCATGAATGAGTTCTAAAAGTTGGGCTTTTGGCCCACATTTCTGATGTTTGTAGGCTCCCTTTTCTTTTGCATTCTCATCTTTTCCTTCTTTCCAAATTTTACCCCATCCTTTGTAGCCCAGCTCCTGTTTAAGCTCTTTGGGAGTATCTACTGTGGTTATGCCTACCACCATTTTTCCACAGCACATAGCATGGAAGGGACCATTTAACCAGTCCAATGATTGTCTCTCGGTGATGTTCCTCTCTTCCAAGTCTGGTTACAAACTTCTGGAGGGCAGTGCCACACTCTGCATGATCCTATGTCCCTTTCTCTGGCCTGGGGCCACGGTAAGCACATTGTGATGAGAAACACCCTCTTGGAGCATAGGACCACACAGGGAAAAGCTGCTTCCTTGGCTTTTGGCTCATTCCAGTCTTCAGCAACCATCTGCGGTGGTGGTGATTGGGTGCATCGGGGGGGGGTCTCGTAACCCCTCTTTTATAAGGAAGTGTACTGAAGCCTGTATCGGGGAAGCAACTTCACTGAATACCACAACTAGCAAGTAGCGGAACAGGGATTAAAACACAGGTGTCCCAAGTGCCAGCCATGGTTCTATCTGTGCTGTCAAAGGCTAGGGGGAATAGTCATGAAGCCTAATTCCAAGTCTGAGCTCCCCCGTCCCACCCTCCTTTTGTCTCATTTCAGCCTCTTGCCCTGGCTGCCTTTAGCTGCTTTCTCTCTGGCTTGGAGGTTCACACGTGACCCTGGAGGCCATCAGTGCTTCCCCATGGATTATCTGTCCCAGTGGGTTGGAAAACACCTGCTTTTGAAAAATAAACATGGCATCTATTATTGGCGCATCCCCCCCCCCCCCCGCCCCCGCCCAGGCCCCAGGAGGTGAATTCTTAATGTCCCTCTCCCACTGCTTGAGTACTAATTTGAATGCCTTGGGCCTTTTTAGTTGGTTTTCAAGCCTGAAGGGCTGTGCCGCTCAGGTCTTTGCTTCCCTGGGCCAGGTGAGGCATCCTTTCCTCCTCTTAATGAATAAAGGGTTTTCCTATTGGAAGTTTCTTCCTGAACTCCTTACTGTTAACTCCATATATGTCCATGTGGCACACCTTGACCTTGGAATTTATAGACTTTAGAGCTCTGACTGGATGCTTTCCTGAATCCTGGGAGAAATTGGCCACTGGTTGGGAAAAGTGTTGCATGTCCCTGACACTTACCCTGGTAGATTGGGCAGGCTGGCAGCAGACAAAACAAGACACTGGGTCCTCATCCAAGGAGGTAGCTTTAGCCAGAGGCAATAGTTTTGATTTCAGGCCTAGTCTAGCTGCATACTCACTTACTTTGCCTTTTCTGATCTCAGCAAGGGGGAGACCACCCAATCATTCACCTTTCTCCAGAAACTTCAGCCTCAGCTTTATCTCCTGGTCTTCGTAATTGCCAAGACCCATGCTCAGAAGCATCTATCTCATTCTGATTCATCCTGTTTTCTCCTGTTTCTTACCACCCCCAACATGGAGTCAACTCTCCTCTGTCCCTGTGTAGCCCATGGTTCTTCTGGCTCTCAAGACTTTGCTCCACTGTTCCTACTACTTCCCAGATTCAAGTTCTGCTCTTTCTTGGTGGCTTAGCTCAAATTCCTACGTCCTCCAGTCTGCCCCATCAGTCTTTGCCCCTCCAGAGAACTTATTTGGGGATTGATTATATTTGGTTGTCACTTTATCATTACACTGCTTCCTTCTCTCTTTTCTTCATGGTTAGACATGTAAGTAGGCAGTGAACTACTTGAGTCAGGAGTGCTCCTGTGATGCGCAGCATAGTACACATGATAATTGCTCAATGGCTTAAATCTTTAGGGTGTTGTGGAATCTCTTTGTTTAGTTATAGTATCTCCTGACACTGCAGTAGTTCTAGTGAGAGGTAATGAGAACTCTAGTCATGGGGTAGAGAATAAGGTTTTCAGGGGTTAGCACAGATAGTGCTTAGAGTTCATGGCTGTTGGGGAACAGAGGAGGGAAGAGTCTAGAACTATCCAGATTTTGGCTCCAGCAACTAGGAGCATAGTGAGGCCATTCATGGAGATAGTATAGGAAAAGGAGTGTGTGTGTGTGTGTGTGTGTGTGTGTTGCATAAATGTGTTTGTGCTGTACACGTGTCATGTGTGCGTGTGCAGAAGGGATGGTGGGGATGATGCATTCCCTTTTGGATGTGTTACATTGGAGGCACATGCAGTCCAAAGAGGAGGTTTGGGCCGGAGCAGACGCGGTTCAGGCTGCAGCCAAGGGAGTTGTGGACAGACTTGGTCCTCAGGGATTCTCTGTGAGTTAGCCAGGAGGAGAAAGAGCCAGAGCAATGAGCCTAAGCCAAAGTCCTTAGTAATGCTGAGAGTCAAGTCAGGAAAATCAATGCAGTGTGAGTTCCCTGGCATGTCTCCGAATCCCCATGCAGGTCACCTTTGACAGGCTAGTCATGGGCTGCTGGCCTCTGATGTATAAAAGGATGACTTTTTTCTTGAGACAATCAGCCATATTGGTTTTAATCGTATTAAAAGGTGAAATATACTTTGGAAAATTTGAATTTTACAGTGTTTAAAGAACATGCACCATAAAAATGCGCCCAAGAACATTTTATTCTGCTGTATTCTGTTTTGGATGAAATATGGTATTTTTTTTTTTTTTAAAGATTTTATTTATTTATTTGACAGAGAGAGAGCGAGAGAGGGAACACAAGCAGGGGGAGTGGGAGAGGGAGAAGCAGGCCTCCCGCGGAGCAGGGAGCCCGATGTGGGACTCGATCCCAGGACCCTGGGATCATGACCTGAGCCGAAGGCAGCCGCTTAACGACTGAGCCACCCAGGCGCCCGAAATATGGTATTTTTGATGAAGAGTTAGTTGAGATACCATTCCTTCTTTGAGTCTCATGATCAAAATTCACACAACTCAGCAATCTTTCCTCTTACCTCAATCTAATTTCGTATTGCAGATGACAATATTATTTGGAGGGAAGGCGAAATACATAATTCAAGTTTAAATTTAATAGGGGATGGAGGTTTGAAGATGAGAGGGACATTGCCACAGTCTGGGTCTGGAGCAGCTCAAGCTTCCTTGTGGGCTAGGGCCAGGCCTGTGTGAGGGCAGGGGTACAGCATACGGGAATTCAACTGGATGACATTTCAGGTGGGGATTCTGGTGCCATGCCACGGTACCATAGGCACTGGCCATGGAACTCAGTGGCCTCCATGTGTCAGAGTTTGAGTCCCTGAACTAAAAATGAAAACCGTTTTCACTCTTGGATTCTTCCATTCTGGAATTTTTTAGCTTTGTGGGCAAAACCCCCTTGAGGTGTGGGAATATGATCTTCAGTCATCCATGCAATCCCTTAAATACAAAAGGCACAAGGGTATTTATGTCCGTCGTATCTAGAAGAGCATAGAGCTGTGAATAAGCAAGATGACCAGCTCCAGGGAACAGTAACCATATCCTGAATCCATTACTCCATGGAGTGTCATATGTTATATACAGAGAGGAGGCCAAGCCCTAGAGGGATGCTATCTCACCCTTACCCAGGGCCTTATTGATGTCATGCAGCTTGATGTGGCTGCGGCTGTTCAGTTCTGTGTGCCCAGAAACCCAATGTTGTCTTTATAGACAGAGGCCAGGTCCATCCCTTCAGAGATGAGACGCTAACCATGCCACTGTGAGCCTGATGTGTAAGTGGGGACCAGATCATGCATTTACCATGGCACACTCCTAGATGATGACTAGAATGCTTCATCTCATCCCCCAGGACAGTCCCATCTCTGGACAGAATTTCTGGAAGGATGGGTTGTCACCTCAAACTGCTTGGTGACCAAGAAGTTAGAGCCAAGGGCCCAGGTGGAGTCTGAGAAACCACTCCCAGTCCACAGAGGAGGCCACCTCTCCAGTGGCCAAATGTCTTTGTCTCCAGTGCTGGGCCTCTCTCTCAGGTACTGCTGGACATACATCCTGGATCTTCAAGCTGTTGTTTTATCGCCCTGGTTCCCTGAGGCTATGTTGGTCATGCTGCTGTCTCCAACATTTCAGATCCTGGCTTTCCTTTGTGGCTGGCTTAGCTCTTCCCTGGTGAACCCAACTTACTGGTTTTATACTCGGAAGTTTCCTTTATTTCCAAATCTAGGAATCATCTGAATTCTCCTCCCTTAAATTATGAAGATTATAAAAATCAAGACCATATGACATGGAAACTGTAGAACTTGGGAAAAATACAAAACAGATGATAATACCACAAGAAAGAAGGATACACAATTTTACTTAGACTCTTCTTGTGGCTGGGAAAAAAATGTGTGTGTATGTGGACAAGGAAGACCAGAGATTATAGAGAAATGTAAATTTGATGTGATTAGATAGTGGGAGTTTGTATGTCATAATTTCCCCTGACATTATAAACATATTTTCATCATAAATGACAAAAAGATACCTTGACCTTTGGATACAAGAACTCCAGTGGGCCCTGAGCAAGCAATTCATCTGTCTGGGTCAGAAGAGGTTGGATCCAGCTTGTGGCCAGAATAGACCTCTCCTTGGATTCCAGCCTTTGTGATCAGAATCTTCACTTTCTGCCTAAACATACACCCCTGCCTGGCCAGACCTCCCAGGAGTGTTGCAGGGTCCTGGGGAGCTCAATTTGCAAACTTTAGCATGGGGGATTCTGATGGGTCTGAGGTCAGTACCTGGAGGACAGGTCAGGTGATTTCTGTTTCAGACAGATTCTCAAGCTTGAACTCCCCCAAAGGGAGGCCATGATGGGGAAATGACCAGGGGGCTTTTTAGCTCCCAGTTCCTATGTGTATATATATATATATTTTTTTCCCCCCTTGAGTCCCACACATAGTTTTTGAATCTCTTCTCTTTTTTTTTTTTTCTGATGGACCCTCTGTTATGCAACTTTCTCTGCCTTTTGCATTCTTTTCTCCCTTAAACAAAGAAAGCTTTTGTTTACTTGATCAAGTGAGATAAGTGTTTTGTAAAATGCAGAAGGCTGCACAACATAGAGGGTTACTCATGGTTATTTTGCCAGCACCGATTTGGAAGGATCTAACAAAGCCGTTAATTTATAAAATAGTCAATGCCATAGAATTCCATGTATGCTCATCAAGGGAGGTGGGAAGTTAGTTGGGCAAAGCAGAAAACAGACTCAGGGTTGAAACATCACTTTGGCGACTTAGAGCTTTGAGTGCATATTGATTAAGGGGGTGACTGGCACTGGGGAGGGGTGGAAGACCTCATGGTGAAGTGTCTGGAGAGCAGGACTGAAGTGTGAAAGTCTTACTAAGTGGGACTCTTGGCTGGTGTCTCATGCCTTAGTGTCTTCATTTGTAAAATGAGGGAGTTGACTGGGGGGCTCTCCAAAGGCACTTCTAGGCATAATGTTTGTGACTCACAAAAATGTAATTGAGATATTTGGTTCCCCTATTCTCATTTTTCATCATGGTAACTTGCATGTTACTTGAGTATAATGGCCACAACTCAGAGTTAGAAATCCAGAGAGACTGTGGTGTGGTGGGGTTTCTGAGATTTGTGGTTTCTTTTTTATTGGAAGGTCTGGTTTGTAAATGAAAGTTACAAAGGTACACTCTGGAGCAGGTGCCCACAGCAGACGGAGAATTTCATAGTCCATGCCTGGTCGGCAGGTGGAACGATATCTCAGCATGAAAGAAGAGGTCGAAGACAAGAGCCCGCTGTGACAAACACAGCCCGGGCTCAGGTTTCTGCTGGGAGAAAGTTTGGCCTCTCAGGATGCATACGTGGCCTCAACCCATGAAACGATCACAGAAATCTAATCCTAGCACTTTCCATGGGTCTGCGCCTATAATGCCTCCTCACATAAAGACATACCCTAGAAGAGAAAAACCAAGATGAAGTACTTTATTTTTATGCATCGTGGGTCCTCTGCTGAAGAAAGCCGAAGAAGTTATGGCATTGGTTAAACTTAAATTGTGGTTGGGAATTACCCACAGATCAGAACATTAACTGATGATTCAAATCCCCATGCGTCCTGCTCTGGTAGCTGAATGGGGCTGTGAGGGATATGCCTGCAGTATGATGTGTTTCACTGTGGCATTGTAAGGCCAGGTTTGTGCCCCATATTGAATGTTATATATAAAAAAATGATACATAAGCTGGTTCCATGTGTCCATAAAATGTTGGGTAATACACGTATACACAAATATATAAATGTGCATATGGTAAGTATAAATACAATAAAAATTTGGGGGATAAAACTTCAAATAAGAACAAGGTTAAAAAGAAAAGAACAAGGTTAGTTTTTATTTAAGCTTTATAGCAGGTTTTCAAATTTCAGTGTGCCCCTCTTAACAGCTGTCTTTTACTGTTGGAGGGTTGTTTCATTGGCCGAAGTGACATATCCACTGCCCCAGGCTCATGTTTGCATATGGCACTGTGGAAGGGACAGCTGTGGCAGGAGCTGAGATGGTCCACATAAGGCTCATCTTTCAGAAAGTAAGCTGGAGTTGAGGTACCAACAAAATACCTAGACCCCAAATCACAGTGTTGTTACTATCTGTTGGCAGCATTGCATTAACAGAAAAAGATTAAGTTCTTTTCAAAGATTATTAGTTGAGAACCAGCTATGGCAGCATCTATAGAAGATTTTAAACAAATGCAAGTTGTAGCCCCTGCCCTAAGGAATTTATTTTTTTGTGAATTCTGGAGGTTGTTGATAATTAAAAAAAACATACTATATTGTTTTAGTAAACAGACTTAGTAGAGGGGTAAGTCCAGCCGATGGGTCATTGGAGGAGGGAGGGAGAGAGAGAGATTAGGGAACAGATAACCAGGAAGCCCAGATCTGCTGCTGAGGGGAGGCTGGGGGAATCCACCATAACTTTGAGAATTTTCCTAAAGTGGAATATTGAGAATCCGTATTAGGGAAAGAAACAAAAATGATATGAGAATACAAATACATTTCTAGTAAAATGGTTTAAAAAATGTTTGCAATTCAGTCCCTTTCTAGACTTTAATCTGATTGTCCTCTGGGATAGAGAGGGGCCACGAAGGTAGTGGGAATTTGGTCTTGAGCCGCTGTGGGATGGACACTCCAGCCAAAGGGCCTCCAATGGATAGCCAAGACCTCCGATCCCTTTCAGTGGCTTTTGGAAAATGTCCATATTAGGAGCTGTTATCATACCAAAAAATCTTTTAATTTTGTCATTATTTATTTCTAAAAAGCCCTGGAAACAGAAGAGTAAAAACCATTAAGCGTTTACAGAATGTCCAGGAAAAATAAAGAGAAATATAAAATCCAGACATTTATAAAGCACTTACCACGTCTGGTACCACATGTGATCTGATTCAATCCTTGTAATTATGTATGTGGCATGTATGAGGTATGTATTATTATTCCTGTTTTATAGATTAGTCATTAATTAGGACAGCAGCCAAAATGGAATGCACGGTTGAACAGGTAGAGAACCCAACTGTCAAACCTGGTGCCCTGGTTAATTGGCGGGTTGTTGATGGATATTATCTGGCTGATGGGTCTTTGCAAAACTATGCATTGACTTTGGTGCAGGAGAAAACGTCTTTGGTAAAAATGAATTTATCTGAAATAAACATCACAATATTATGTTTTAAATCTCATGTATAAAAATTCAAATACAGAATACACATATAATTTTCCCCTTCCTTTTAGGTCCTTTTGATTTTAAAACTACTGTAACAATCACAGTCAATTTTAAAGTGTTGATGATAACAATACTGTCCTGAATTTTTATAGAGACTTTTTCTTGCAAGGACCTTGAAGTGCAAAAAATGTTGTCATCCATATAGGCAAACCTCGGGAATATCTAATTTAGCAAATGTCAGTGATAAATTCTTCTGGTGCCATTCTCCATGTCTTTGAATATATTAGAACGCCCTGGAAATAAGAATGTTTATTCTATAGCAATTGACTGCTAGTAATATGGTTAGTTGGTATAATTCCACTTGTTTATTATTACTGTTTATCTTTTAAATAGCTACTGGGATTTAAAAAAATCCTTTATGTTTTCTTTCTGTTTCTAAAGTGGTAGGTATTACCCACTTTTCAGTGCTTTCTTCAGGTGGTCTAAGGGAACACTGTCTTTAGCAAACTTCATGTGCTGCTGAGCACCCTTTCACAAACACAACTGGATTTAAAATAAAAATCGGAATGTTAAAGGCCAAAACACACAGTTCCGGTGCAAGCAGGAGCAGTGGAAACCGTGAGGTCATGGAACGCTTGGAGGATGCTGGGAGCAGATACCATGGGCCTCCCTGGGTCTTCTGAGCCCACTCACCCATTAGTTGACCAGCCTGGTTGGAGACACCTGGGAGGAGACTTAGCGTGTCCCATGTTTTGTTTTGTACAGATTATGAAGTCATTCTGTTTCATGGAATGATTGTGAGCTGTTCAGTCTTTGCTCTTTAATTTTCAGTGACTTAATTAGTGACAACTAAACTTTGTTCACAATAGATGCGTTATGTTTAAGAGTCAATTAAAGGCTGGGCAGTGTCATTAAATGGAATAGTGCAGCCCACAGCATCTGCGGGAGCTTGGGAATGAGCTTGCAGTGCCTGGGCTTCTCGGGCTGTGGTCGGGCCTGGCCTCAGAGCCCCTTCCCCGGTCCCCTCTGGACCAGTCACTGTTGGCCAGGTCCCCCTGCTTCCCCGTCCTTGCCATCATGTTCATCCCCCACCCCGTGTCCTTCTCACACATCAAAAGCCTCCTTAGTCTTTAAGTTCCAATTTCAATCCCTTCATCCTCTCAAACTATCTCGGATTTCTCTGCTCATTGCCAGCCCCCAGTGATGACAGGAACCCCAGTTATTTGGAAATAGCTATTTGTTTCCGTATCTGGGGGTGGATCTGTTAAATCTTAGTCCAGGCAGGATATAAAGGTAGAGGCATGTCTGGATTACATTTGAGGATGGGGCTTTGTTGCAACAGTGCCCGAGAGCATGAGGAGTGAGCAGGGAGAGGGCTTATCTCGAGGAATTCAGCAGTCCCTGCCTCAGGGTGGGGGGCCTGGGGAGTTCAGTGGGGTTGCTGATCACAGAGACAATGGCAAAATGTGGTCAGTGTGAACCATGGAGAGCTGGGCTGACTGATGTCCCATACCTGCATTGATCTTCTAGTTGGCCCTATATTCATAATTCCTTAAGGGCGGGGCCCCTTGCCCTGTGTAGAGACCCCTGATCTGAGTTGCCTTTTCCAGGCAGAGCTTGGAGCTCTCAGAGGGGTCATGGCTAGAAGGCAGGGTCAGGTGGGACTATGTCCTCTCGTACCCAGAGAAGTAGGGTGTCTGTTTCATTTAGTATTCTAATGTGAACACTTCGGACGTGAATGATTATGCTGGGACCACAGGTGTAAGCGTGGATAGAACGGGGAGAACTAAGTGGGTGGTCTGACCCAGAAGCCACCTAGCATGATGACAGTGCGCGGGGCTCAGGGCTCTCTCTGTTTCCTCTGAACTGGGTCCTGCAAGTTTACAGCATCCCACTGTGCAGAGGGGGGAATGCAGACATGTCAGAGGGTCCTGGGGTGGTCGCCGGATACAGATGCAGCCGTGAGCTGACACCCACATCCCACTCTGCTGATGAGAAGGAACCCCCACTGGCAGCACTCTCGGCTCTGCTTCAGAGGGGCCTGTGCCCTGCGTCTGGCCGTGGGGGCTCAGACCGGGCACCCCCAAGGACACTGCCCCTAGAATAAGGCTCTGTGTCCTCAGAGACCTGCTGACTTGAGGAGCAGGGACCCTAAACTCATAAATGCACCAGGAGATCTCTTCTTTGGTCCACTTGCTTGGCTCACAGAATTGTTTCTGGGTCTAAAGGCAGCAAGCTGCCTGTCCTCCCCCTGGAGGGGCTTCTCCCCAGGCTGTTGCCCTATTTCCCCCTGAATTTCAACAAGGTGTAGGCCGTTCATGTCACCGGAGTCATCTTCCAAATGAACAAATAGTGTTTTCTTCTTCGTTGAACCTGATATTTGAGCCAATCTGTGCAGGCAATTTCCTCCTCTTTGTTTTGCTGACCCCGAGCGCTCTCCAGCCCCGCCGTAATTATCGGGCCTCTCCTGCCGCTGGGAGTGCGGCTCCTGTCTGCAGCACTAACGGTTCTGCTGAACACAAAGGGAAAAAGGCCCTGATGCTGGGGCTTTGTCTCCCTCTTAGATGCTGGTTTATTTACAAAGTCTTCATTTCAGTGTCGAGTTAGAATTTCCCGGTGACACGTGGGAAAGCGTGGCCCATGCTGTGTCTTCACTCTTCCCCAGAAAGCCCGACTGCTCCCCAGAGACGGTACCCCCAGCCCACGTTCACCTCGGGGTCACATCGCTTGTCACCGCTTCCATCCTTTTCCCAATATCGTGTCTCTGTCCTGGGGCTGTGAAGGGAGCAGGGGAATTATCAAGCAGGTGCTTCCAGGAGAAAGGAGAGACTTGGGGGGAGGAGAAAGGGGTCAGCCTTTTCCAGCTCCTTGTTCCTGCCTTTGGCTCTGTCTGTCCCCAGCAAACACCTGTTTAGCAGCCATTCTCTTTTGTTGTCCATCCGTCTGTCTTTCTGTATCCCCCCAAACCCATTCCACCAAACCCACAGCATTTATTTTATTTTTATTTTTTAAAAGATTTATCCACCTATTTTAGAGAGAAAGAGAGAGAGCGCTTGAGCGAGCTTGGGGAGGGGGAGGAGCAGAGGGAGAGAGAGAGAGAATCCCAACCAGACCCTCCCTCGACTGCTGAGCGTGGAGCCTGACTCGGCGCTGGATCCCAGGGCCCCAAGATCATGACCTGAGCAGATGCCAAGTATTGGACGCTCACCTGATTGAGCCACCCAGGTGCCCCAAACCAACAACACTTATTAAGCACTTAGCAATTGTTATGGGCTGAATTATGTACCTCCCCCAATTCATATGTTGAAATCCCAATCCCCAGTAGCTCAGAATATGACTATATTTGGAGAAAGAGCCTTCAAAGAGGTAATTAAGGTAAAATGAGGCCGTAGGGGTGGGCCCTCCTCCAATCTCACTGGTGTCCTTTTAAGAAGAGATTAGGACAGACACACACAGAAGGAAGACCAGTGTGAAGATACAGCAGTAAGATGGCCATCTACAAGCCAAGGAGGAAGGCCTCAGAAGGAAGCCACTCTGCTGACACCCTGATTTTAGGCTTTCAGCCTCCAGAACTGTGAGAGCATAAATTTCTGTTGCGTAAGCCCCCCAGTCTGTGGTATTTTGTTATGACAGCCTGAGCTGACACAGTGTTCTCTTGCAATGGGAACCCAGTGATGAGTAAAGAATCTTTAAGTTGCTCAGAGCCTAGTGAGGGATCTGGAACCATAAAGAAGTAGAGGCAAAAAGAGATAGGTGGGCAGTTCCTTGGCTTGCTCTTCTTTCACATTATCTATCAGACAACATATAAAGGAAGGAAGGATGTGCATAAGCAGTCAGAGTGGTAGCTGAAAGGATGGATTCTAGCAGGACAGTGTGGCCTGTGACACATGATTATGACATAGGGGCACCATCTTGGTAGCTTAATAAGATAGAAGAACAACAGAGCACACATGGACCACATCCAAGGACATGCTAAGGGGGTAAAGCAGTGAAGCAAAATTGATGATGATCCTAGTTTATATTCCTAGGCACGTGAAGCTGGGTTATATGAACACTGGTTTATAATTTTGACATTAATCAGTGAGTGTTTGTTAAGCAAAGAGCCTTATGCTTTGATGGGCTGATTCTGCGCTGGGGGAAGGAGGAGGAAGAAACCAAGGCCTGTCCTTGCCTTGAAAAGACCTGGTCCTGGCCTTGGGGACACTCCTGGTCACACAGGGGGAGACTTACCCATCAGGGGATGGGAGGAATGTTCTGGACAACATGGAAGTGGCAGAGTGAGTGGTTCAGACCATGAGGTCAGAGCTGAGGAAGATCAATGTGGGCTAGAGCAGTTCATTTAAGTAGCAATTAGTTATAATTAATCAATTATGTAATTGAGTAGCACTTAATTATTTACTGCCTTGTTCAGTTTTCCAACTGCTCGCAAGTGTCGGCTTTGTTTCCCTAGCCAGAGCCAAAGCTCCCTGAGAACAGGGACGGGCTCATTTATTGGTCAGATAGGGCCAGGGTCAGATTCTCACATCTCAGGGCAGTGATCTGAGGAAACAGAAACCATGGGACAATTGCTTTGAGGTCAAAATTGCACGATTCTGCCAAGAAATGACTGTCAAGTGAATCAGCCTTTAAAATAAATACAGAACAGTGAGGAACAAAGGCAGTTCAGATGGGTGTGTGGTTTTTCAACTGAAATTGGGCAGAAGGAGTGGCAGGGGGAGGACAGGCCCCCTTGGGAATGAATGGTGATAAATAACAGTCATGACATCTGAGTACAGTGTGTGAGGGTGTGTCCCCATAGCTTCCCTGGCACGGGGATATGGGCCCTATTGATGCTTTCTGAAGGGTCCTAGGCTGACCCTCTGAGCCAAAACCCAGCACGTCCATCTGGTGGTCTGAGTTAGCAACAGGGGCTGGAGAATGTCATGTGAACTCTGAGGACTTGCCAAATTCAACCTCAGGGGCTTTTGGTGCTCTAATGGTATTATTCTTTGGGATCAAGAGATGCCTAATGGAAGTCAGATAGACAGTGGAGGGTAATGCAATGAATGGTTTCGTAACAATAAGTGTAGGGTGTCCCAGGGTTTTAGGCTTATGGGAGGCCCTGCTAAGCTCCAGCTGTATGGCCACCAAATGACTCTGAAGCTCCTGAAAGGACAGATCCCCACCGTTAATGCTTAATGAGATCCTGAGCTTTGTGGGGGAAGCCAATCAGGGCCACCTTCTAATTTCAGGTTTCCCTGGTTGGCTCAGGTCTGGCTCATTTGCAGAGAACTATGGTGCCTCCTTTCTCTCCATGAGGTCAGTGGTATTATTACCTGTATTCACAAATGGGGCAGAACACCCCGAGACTTGCAGACTGATTGCTTTCATTAACTTTAATTGGATTCTTTCGCACTTGGAAAGAGAAGTGTAACCAGGGTTTAATTGGAAGAGCATCTCAGACCCAGGGTGACACAGGATTGTAAACATTAACAGTGCTACAGCTGCGTTGGTGGGAAATGTCGAAGTCACTTACATTGTTTGGAAGAAGAGTTTACAGATTTGGGGATATTAGGAAGTTCTGGGCGTGCCACATTTGGGGATTATTTTTGTGCCTGTTTAGAAAAAAAAGTGGTGGAATCAGATGTTTGTAACTGAAAGTATGGAGGAGACCAAACACATCCCAACTCTGCCATGTGCCCAGAGAAGCCCGCAGAAGCCGGGGGACCCTTGGAGTTGGTACATTCCCTGGGCTCGCCTGGGGCAGCATGGCAAGTCTTTACAGTTGAGTTGTACTACTTCCTACTGACTCTTCTCTCTGCTTCCTTGCTTTCCAACTATCCTATCTTCTGCCTAGCATGTTCCTCTCTCATATTTCTGCATGGCAAACTCCTACCCAATGTTTAAGACCTGGCTTTTGTGTCACAGCTCAGAAGCCTTGGCCAATGGCTCTACCGGACTTTGCTCCCGTGCGCCCACAGCTTTGTTCATACTCAGCAACGCAGGTAAATAAAAAGCAGGGAAGGGAGAAAGAAGGGTCACAGATTTAGGATTCCAAATAATAGTTAAAACACAATTATTTGGGGGAGTAAATGATCTTTTACAGGAGCTGATTGGGACCACGGTGCTTAATACGCATCTGTTGAACACGTAAGTGGATTGATTGATAAGCCTGGGATTGGCTCGGCCCTCTGCCAGGTCAGGACTGGGTTGCTTCGGACCGGCTGCTGGCCTGGTGGAAGCCGGTGGTGGAGGCCGGTGGTGGAGAAGTCAGGCTAATGGTGGCTAGCAGCCTGCCCTGAGAGGGCCCCAAGAATCCCGAAGAGTGGATTGTGCCTGAATCACTGCCTCAGCCCTGTGTCCCTCTCTCTCTCACGGCCTGACACGTCCTGTCTGCCCTCCTGTCTTCTTTCCTGGACTTCCCTTGTTTAGAACCTGCCTTCTTTACTCTGAAGTGAGTGACTCTGGGCTGTCCTGCCTTAACTTTCAGGCAGAGGTGCTCATGGTGGCATTGCTGAGCCCTGGGAGGAGGTCACAGGGCCACTAAGTCATTCTGAGCATTATCTAGTCACTGCTACTGGGTACGGGACATTCTGAGCTTCCTGGACGCCCTGGATTAGATTTGCAAAGAACTGTCTCCAGCACGTTTTCCTACTTAGCCCTCTAGGAACCTGCTTTAAATCTCCTTGCTCTCTGGTGGCTCTCCCACGACCTGTGGATGGCTAGTTGGCTGCAAGAGGGCTCGACACTCACCTTGCCGAGATGTGATGAGCTTTCCTTCCGGAGGCCAGGCTCGTAAGTGCAAAGTGCGTGCACAGGTCACTGGTGAGGAAGCTGCTTCCCCCTAAAGATTGTTCTTTGATTTTAAAAATAGTCTTTCCTAATTCACATGAAGAAACAAGACATGCTCTCAGAAGTTTTTTAAAAAGAATTTAACTATTTCATCGGGACTCAGAAGGGCAGCTCAGATAGTGGATCCTAGGTAAGAAGTGGGGCCTGGCTCGTCGGGCCAGGGCAGAGTGGGTGTCGACTGCCCAGCCGGGTCCCACAGGCGCAGGGGCCGGCTTTCTCTGGCCATTTTGGACTCACGGGTGAGGCACACTGGCCTCCGCCTTGGCCCTCGTCTAGGACATCCCCACTGGGTGTGGAGGACTTTAAAGGAGAGTATGTAGCCTGCACTGCTCAAAAGGGAGCCTGGGAGCCGTGACTGGGCATATGGAAGGTGGCCAGTCCAATTGAAGCATGCTGTATGTGTAAGGTAAGGATACACACTAGATTCAAAGACTTAGTACAAAAGGAAGAATGAGGATTGTCTCATTTCTTAATAAGTTTTTATGATAATTACATGTTGTAATGATAATATTTTGAATTTACTGTGTTAAACAAAACACACTATTAAAATTAATTTTGCCTGTTTCATCTTTTAAAGTGTGGCTACTAGAAAATCTAAAATTCTATGTGGCTTGCATTCTTTTTCTATTGGGCAGTGCTGGTCTAAGTCCTCTAAGACCAGGGAAGGTGGGGGGAGTTGGAAGACCTGGCGGGCATCAAATCTGAGAAACCCATGGGGCCAGGGACCTGAAGACATGCCACTTACCTTCTAGGGGTGAATATCCTTTGTTGACTTGCCCTGAAGACAATGGAGGTAGGATTTCCCTTGGAATATTGATTCCCTTTTCAGATCTGGGACCAGTATAATATGAAGCACATTTTGGACAGGATTGGATCTTCAGACCCTGTTCTGGGAGAGAACTAAGTTGACCAGATCTTTGTACTTGGGGCTTTGTTATTGTGACTCAAGTTGCCAGTGGGGTTTCCTGGTTGAGATAGTCTATCCACAAAAATTCCCAAACCAGTACTTCAACTCAAGCTGGATAATGACCAACATGACTAACTGAGGGCACTCATACTATGAAATAAGAACTAGGTAGAGTTTACTAACCAGTTATCCTAAGTCTGAGTACATATAAGTAACTATTCACTGTACATTTTTGGGTCTGATTTAACTTTTAATTATCTTTTGGGGTGGAATCAGAAAGTATCTTAGGAACATCTGACTAGGGGAAAACTCTTCCGTAGGGTTCCACCTTGTTCTTTTGTCTTTTGCTGCCATGGCTTTATTTCTATACAATGAGCACGTCTTCTTCGATGTCCCATGTACTCCCGTGTTTTGTGCTAGTCAGTGCCAGAAAAGTCATTTTAGACTTCTTGGTCTTACCAAATGCAATTTCTCAGGGATAGTTATAGCTCTTTATATCTGTAAATAGTGTCTACATTTAATTCATATATATGTTTGAATTAAATATTTTATTATTATAACATTCACTCTATAAACTTGTTATAATCATATACAATTCTTTGTGTATTTATACTAACAGTACACTGGTTTTAATAAGGAGAATTAGAAGTGGTTTCAGCGTTTATCAGTAAAGGAATGTTAAAACATGTATCACCAATTCTATGGAATACATCACATAACCATTAAAGAGTAATTAATAATTTGTGCATTTACATTGCATGTAATTATCGGCAGACTTGACATTGTTTCAGGCAGCCTGTGCTTTCTCCTCTTTCACCTGGTTCATATTTATGCTTTTCTACTTGGATTTTTCTTTTTTTAAATAAAAATTATATATATTTAAGGTGTACAACATGGTTTTGATAGGTATATACATTGTAAAATAATTATTATATTCAAGGTAGTTAATATATCTGTCACTTCACATAGTTACCTTTGTGAGTGTGTGTGGTGAGAGCACTTAAGATTTGCTCTCTTGTCAAGTTTTAGATACACAGTGTGATTAACTAGAATCACCATGCTGTACATTAGATCTCTAGAACTTATTCATCCTACATAACTGAAACTTCGTACCTTTGACCAGCATCTCCCCATTTCTCTTAACCCCCACCTCCTGCCTCTACCACCATTCTACACTCTGTTTCTATTAATTCTACTTTTTTAGATACCATATGTGAGATTGTACAGCATTTTCTTTCTGTGTCTGGCTTATTTCACTTAGTTCTAAGTGTTCTCCAGGTTCTCCAGGTTGTTGCAAATGACAGATTTCCTTCTTTTTAAAGGCTGAATAATATCCCATTGTGTGTGTGTGTATGTGTATGTGTGTGTATGTGTATATATATGTGTATAACCATCCCATAGTATAGTACAGTTCTTTCTTTCTCTCTCTCTACATATGTATATATAGTATGGTATATATATCGTATGATTACAATCCCTTTATTCATCTATCAACGGACACTCACACTGTTCTGTATCTTGGGTATTGTGAATAATGCTGCAGTGAACATGGGGGTGTAGATATCTCTTTGAGATACTGATTTCATTTACTTTGGATATATACCCAGAAGCAGAATTGCTGGATCATATGCTAATTCTATTTTTAATTTTTTGAGGAGCCTCCATATTATTTTCCATAATGACTGTTCCAATTTATATTTCTGCCAACAGTGCATAAGGGTTCCCTTTTCTCCACATCCTTGCCAATATTTGCTGTCTTTTGTCTTTTTGATTATAGCCATTCTAATAGGTATGAGGTGATTTCTTAATATGGTTTTGATTTGCATTTTCCCTGATAATTGATAATGGTTGAGCATCTTTTCATGTATCTACTGTCCTTTTATAGGTCTTCTTTTGAGAAATGTCTATTCAGATCCTTTCCCCATTTTTAATTGGGATGTGTGTGTGTATATATATACACATATATATACATGAGTTGTATGAGTTTCTTGTATATTTTGGATATTAACCCTGTGATACTGTGATTTATAAGAAATGTATATTTGGTCTTTGTCAACAGTTCTGGCTCACAGCTCTTCAAAGCCTTGGAATTCCTAAGTGTGGAGAGTGATAAAGGTGTCTTCTGTTATGTTAATGAGGGGATTTCTGGAAAGCATCTAAGGATTGGGGCTGGTTACCAGGGGAGCCAACCACCTGGTTAGAAGGTTGGAACTTTCAGTCCCCACCCCAACCCCCAGACCTCCAGGAGGGAAGAGTTCCGGAGGTTGAATCAATTGCCAATGGGTTAATCAGTCATGCCTATGTAATGAAGCCTCCATGAAAACCCAAGAGGCCAGGGTTTGGGGAGCTTCTGGGTTGGTGAACATGTGGAAATTCAGGGAGAGTGGTGCACCTGGAGAGGGAATGGAAGCTCCATGTCCTTTCTGTGTATATTGCCCTATGCATCTCTTCCATCTGGCTATTCCTGAGTCCTATCCTTTTATGATGAATTGGTAATCTGGTAAGTAAAATATTTCTCTATGATCTGTAAGCTGCTCTAGCAAATTAATCAAACCCAAGGAGGGGGTCTTGGGAACCTCTGATTTACAGCTAGTTGATCAGAAGTATAGGTAGCAACCTGGGTTTGCAACTGGCATCTGAAATGGGGATGGGGGAAGTCTTGCAAGGGCTGAGCTCTTCTCCTATGAGATCTGATGTTATCTCTGGGTAAACAGTGTCAGAATTGAGTGGAATTCTCCTTAGACACCCAGAGGTCTAAGCTAGGGTGAGTCATGAACACCTTAGTGTGGCTTAGGTTACTATTTCTTTTCTCTTGCTAAGGCAACCTATAGAGGATCAAACACTAAATAGATAAAATAAACTTTGATATTGGTATGCAATTAAAATAAACACTAAACCATAAAACAAGTATAAGAAGGTCCAACAAAATTCTTTCCAGTGATTACTTGGATGTTTTTTTAAAGTATTTCCAATATCGAATTTGTTCAAACATTTATTTTGGTGCTTCTATTTTTCTGGTGTTCTGATGATGTCCAGTGTCCTGGCTAGTGGGTGCTGTACCAGAGCTGTGGGCATGAAATGGGAGGGGGGTGGATATGAGGGAGACAAATGCCCAGAGGAGACAGAACTTCCCTGATGGCCCCTGGTATGGGGTCATTGGCCTTGCATTTCAGAACTCCTGGGTGGGGCTCTAGTCCCTGAAAAGTCGGGGGTCAGTGGAGGCAAATCCCTCCACTGGATGGATTTTTTTTTTTCCTATGCTGTGTTTAGTGACCTACATTCGAATATGCGTTACCATTACAGTGCTCATAGAGAAGGCAAGGCCTCACAGTCTACCCTGACCAACACCCTTGTTTTAGAGTGCAGCAAAATAATACAATCTGCCAAAGCCAGTGACAGAGTTGTCGCTGGAACCCAAAGTCCTTGGTCTGGCGCATTTCCCAGAGCCCCTCTCAGGCTGTCATAGGTATAGGGAAAATATATCCCGAGATGCTTCTTGCACAGTGCCTGGCATATGTCGGCACTTGCTGCATTTTTGCTGATTGGATGAATGAATACATAAATGATTTATCCATGATGGTTTCAAACCATACAGCATCCTTCTCAATGACACATTGGGACAACAAACCTTTTAATATTAGGCTAAATCTCTTGAAATAATAGTAGATACCAAATATTTATCTATTAGATTTTTAGAGCAGCATTCTTCATTCTAAAACCTCAGGGTGCATTCGAATAAAATTACAAATAATTAAAATCTTTTAAAAAATCATAAAAACCTTAAAAGCAAAAATGATATTTTATGGTTAATAAAGCTAGAATGTAGGCATGATTATATGCTATATAATCACGTATGTAATTATTACATAAATAATATATAATCATCCTAATAAACCATGCAATTTCAGCCACTCCTTCCCCTGAAGCTTCTCTATTTATAGGCCTGATGTAGTTGGCAGGGGGGGAAGATAGATTTAGGGGAGGCTTGAGGATTAAGCACAGTGTGTAACTTGGAAGGGCCTGTGCCGTTTACTAATTTAAGAGAATCTGTATCTGAACTGAATGAAGAAACCAACTCTGGCTCAGAAGGGTCCTTAAGGGAATCACCTGAACCCAGTGAGCTGGTTCCTCCCCATCCCCACCTACCTTGATCTCCCACTCCGAGCCACACACAAGAGTGCCCTTCCTCATTTCTGCCTTTTCACAGCCAACTAGTATCCCTGGAGACTCATTGCTCCCCTCCCCATACCCTCCCACCCCCTGTAGCAGTGCCAGTCTCTGCAAAGCAAGTGGGTCACATAGTCTGGGGGTCTTTGATCATTTGCCAATTGTGTATGGATGCCGTTCTTGCTCCATTTGGCTTGAACTCCCCACAAGGCTGGGGCAGGGGATGGGCCCTCCTCTTCCCTGGATCTCACTCACCTCTGTTCCAGTGGAGGAGGCCAGTGGACTAAGCCAGGCAGTAGCACTCATCTTGGGATGGAGACCCACCTGCTTCAAACATGCCACAAATCCTTTGGGCAGTGGCTCTCACACTTGGTCAGAATCACCTGCAGCGCTGGTTAAACCCTGTTTTCTCCACCTTCTTCCTCTTCCTCCAACCAGGATTTCTGATCCAATGGGTCTGGGTCTTGATAATTTGCATTATTAACAAAGTGAGGGGACTGCACTTTGAGAACTCCTGGTTTAAGGAAATATCCTACGGGCCTGTCATAGTTTCAAGGCTGTGATGGATTCCAGGGTGACGGTGCTAGTTCTCTCCTAGAGTTGTGTGTGCATTACTGTTTACAAAATACTTTCTCATATATTCTTCCACAACCTTCCCAGGCAATAGACAAGGTAGGTGTTGATTCTTGTCTAGTTGCAGAAAGGTTGGATGCCTTGGTCAAGGCCCCCGCTGACAGGCCAGGGAGCTGGGGTTCGGGCCCGGGCCACTCTCCCACGTGTGCCATGCCTCTCAACACTTCCTCTTTGGATGGGACTGGTTCTGCTGGTTTGAATTTGCAGGCAGCTCTTCATCTAGTGATGCAGGCAATGGAACAGAATGTTCACTCGCTTCCAGGAGGGTTGATTGCTCCAGGAGTCCTGCAGAATCCGTGATCACAGGCTCTTTTCTTTGATTGATAAAGCACACTCTTCTCACACTGCAAAGGAAACAGGTGGTAATTTGCAAGATGACACACAGCCTGAAGTTTGGACTAATTTCAGGGGCTGTTAGTAGCAGCTTCGTTGTCAGGAGAGACAAGACGCACTGAGTTTGGCCATTGCCCACTGCTCCTCATCCAGGGGATCTTTCCAGTGACATCTCTCTGACCTCAGGTTCTAGAAGGCCAGGGGCTGCTGCTCAAATCACTCACGGGAGCCAAGCAGCAGAAGGTTTGTCTTTCAAATCTGTCCAACCTGTGACCACGGCTAGGAAGTAGAAGTCTCCCTCATTTCGAGGGCCCGAAGTAATGATAGGGTACCTGGGAATATGCACATTACCAACCTCACTGTTTATTTCCATCTGAACATCGCATTCTGTTGTCAGATAAAGTCTCTGTCGAGCTACTGTTCAAAATCTGTATCCATTTTAGTAGGGAGATAATCTATTTATGATAGATTTCTCTCATCTATTAGAACAGAAATGCCATGTTTTGGCAGATTATTACCTACGGATCCCTCCATTGTAGCTCGTCCCACTGTATCCTCTCCCACTTTCTGATGGAACACTCTGAACATCTGGTGCCAACAAAGCCTGTAGGTCATGGTCAGTTGCCTAAGTCTCGAGCTCCTCAAGTGACATCCAGAGAGAAGAGAATAGTGGAGATCTGTGTTTTATTTCATGATTCTACTTTGTCTTATTCAGAAAACACTTGTAGTGAAAAGAATTTCTCAGAGACATTTGTATTTTCAACAATGAGTCTCATACTAAAAAAAAAAAAAAAAAATCTAAGCAGCAGCTTCTAGGTAAAGAGAGCTTGGATTGAAAAGAATTTGAAATGCATGAGCCCAGTCTGAGACCTCCATTCTGGGAGGGGGTCTTGTGAATTGTTTCCCAGGCATTGATCATATCGGGGACTCAGTGGCTTTAATTGTCACCGACACACTGTCCCATCTTGCCTTTCATGGTACGATGGATGCTGAGCTGTCCTGGCTTCAATGATGTCTTTTTTTGGGCTTGTTTATCCTTGGGGCTCTGTGGGGAGCTGATGATCCTTTCACGAGATGCACATGCCTCCAGGACTGCGTTGCACTGGATGGACAATCGATGACCTTGTGGTCACTGCTGTCCTGCAGAGGGCGAGACTGGGGCTATTCACAGCTTGGTAATTGGCCCCGATGCTGAGATCTTCATCCTGAGCAAATGCTGGCATCAGGGGGCAGTTTCAGATCAAGGCAGGGGCGCCAAATACACAGGCCCCAGAAAAAAAATGCCAAAATCAAAAATGGATTTGTGTTTAGCGTGCATTGTATATCCTGGTCTGGTTATGAATAATTTAGCCTTCCCCAGGCTGAATAGACTATATTTAGCAAGTCTATTTTGCTTATAATACGTCCTATCCTTTTATGATGAAGCATAAAGCATAGGAGAGCGGCTCTGAATTTGGGGTGACTTCGTTTGGTGGGAGCAGGAGTGTGGAGGTGTTCTCCCTGGCAGCCCTGTGCTCATAACATAGGCCTGGGACAGCCAAGGACAGAGGCCTAATGGTACTGGAGCTGAGAAAGGCATCAGGATTGTCTCTCCCTGCCTGGGCATGGGGTAGGACTACTCTTCCTGGGACATTGGTGGCTCCCGGCTGGATCACCTGTCCAAGAGAGAAGGGACGTGGCAAGATTTGAGAGGTGCCAAGTGGTTTCACTTCCCTCCTGTTTTGTGACAGTCCCAGCAGAATTGAATGGCACGCTCAAATCGAGCAATTTGAGGGGACTTTATAGACTCCATGCAAATGTGTAGGCAGGATGAAGGGGAACCCACAGGGGATGAGGCAGATTCCCAGGGCAGGAACAGCAGGGCTCAGTGAGGGTAGAGAGCAGTTTCTGGAACCCAGGAAAGGGAGGGCTGTGTGGACTGGCTATTGAACAGAAATTCAGGCTTTGGTTGGGGACAACCTGTGGTGACTCCATGGCGGGGAGGAAACTGGAAAGATAAATAAAGATAAACCTGGACTGAACTTTCTTTTTTCTCCTCCCCTGTGGATGCTCCCCTATTGATTGACCCCAATAGAAAGCTAGGAGCAGGGGAGTCCCTCATGTCCTCTCTATAGGCCAGCCTCCCAGGGAGAGAAATGTGGAAAGCAGATCTGGAGCTATAAATGGAAGATGCCAACCCCACAACACCTCTTGTAAGGACACTTCTGCTGCGGGTTGCACTGCACTAGCTCAAGAAGGTACCTATTAACTTACAAACATCTAACCTTGGCAAAGTGGTAGAGTTAGCCATTAGTAAAAGGTCTGGGGTGTTCATCAAATTGGTTGGCCATCAACAATCTCAAGGATGGCACATGGGACAGGCACATTTTATGGGTAAAATGGAAAGAATAGTAATGGGAGCCTAATGGGTGAGCTCTCCACTGGGGGCCTTTATTTGTGTAACTGCTCTGGACACCTGCATGGTGGGGGTGAGGGGGATGGGGATGGGGGCATGGATATGGAAAACAGAAGTCACTGGCCTGGTTTGGGGGCCTGCCAGACCTTGAGGTCCTTCGGAAGCAGATACTCAAACCCACTGCTGATTGCCAGGGGTATCCCAAGAATTCATCCCCAAGTCAGTTTTTTTAGAATGTAAAACATATTTTCCTGTAAATAGTAATTCTGTGAAAACTGATTATGATTCTCAACTGCTCCTCAAAAGTCTATTTAAATGCTGGGTGGTAAGTACAAGGGCGTTTGTTAAATTATTTTCCTTTTTTTTTCCGTATGTTTGAGATATTTCATAAGTAAAAATAAAATAGATTAAAAATTTAGTTTAATACATAATATTCTGACCTCCCCATGTCCTGGGAGGTGGGCCACTGGAGATAGAGAAGTTAAAGAAGTTAAAGAAGGAAGAGAGTCCTCTTTCCCTTATTTTTGGGGGCAAAACTTTGAAACAGGGTATGTATGTCCTTGACTTCCTCCCATGTTCCCTTCTGCACCTTCAACGAGCTCCTGCCTCATCCAGTGTGACAGCTCCACACCCCAAGTCAGCCCTTTGAACACCATGCCTTCCTGTTCACCCCCTTTAAAACCACCTTGTGGCTAGTCTTGGGAAGTGGTTAAGGATGCTCAATGAATGGTCTTAAAGCAATCATCATTTTATTTGCTCATGCTTCTGTGGGTCAGGAATTTGAAGAGAACATATGGGGATAGATGACAGTGTGTATGTGATCCTTGATGTCTGATTTTGATTGGAAAGGTTCACATAGCCAGGGGCTGGTTGGGACAGCTCAATGGGATCATATGTTTGGGGTTCTGCTCCTGGCTGCCGGTCGGTTCTCTGGTTTTCCTCCATGTGGCTTTTTCATGAGCCCAGCTTAGGCTTCTTCACAGCATGGTGGACTCAGAATATTTTGATATCCTACATGGTATTCAACTTCCCCTGGAGGAAGTGGAAGCTGCTGGCTCTTTGAAAGACTAGGCCAATTACTGTAGAGCCACTTTACCACATGCTGTATTGATAAAGCTGGCCCAGATTCAAGGGGAGGGGAAAGAGTAGTACCTTTGATGAGTGATGTGACATGAGTGTAACAGCGGGGGAAGGAGTCAATGGTGGCCATTCTTGGAGACTGACTTTCCCACAAAGGAATCAAGCTGACTTAAATTTTTCCTGGGGTGAATGTCAATAGCCTTGTATGGTGTTAAAAAAGATGGCTGCAAATTCTTTGATATTCCTTCCTAGAGACAAGGTCTTCTCTTGGATCTGGGTGGGCATGTGGCTGGTTAACTAAAAGAATGTGGTGGAAGTAAGTCTGGTGACTTTCAAGGCTAGATCAAAAGGGCCATGAAGCTTCTGCCTGGTTCTCTCCAGATGTTCGCTCAGGGAAAAGCCAGGTGCCCACGTAAGTCTGACCATCCTGGGGCCACCATGGTGGAGAGACCACGTAAAGGGGCTCTAGTCTGCGCCTCAGCCGAGCTGTCAGCCAACAGCCAGCATCAACTGCTCCCTATCTGAGTGCGCCATCTTGGACATCCAGGCCAGTCAAATCTTTACATGTTGCAGCCCCAGCTGACATCCACAACCCCAAACTTGAACATCCTGAGAGGCCAGAAGTAAGAACCCCTCAGACAAGCCCTTCCCAAATTCCTGACCCACAAAATTGTCAGGAAAGAAAATGGTTATTTTAAGCCTTTAAGTTTGGGGGGATTTGTTATGCAGCAGTATTACCAGAACATCTTATAAAGCTCCTGGAGATATCTCCATTTAAGCTGTTTCCATGTGAGGAATGGAATTCAGCAGTGAGATAAAAATGTGGGTAATGGGGAAAGACATGAGTTGGTGGTGATATAAAGTAGTCAGATTTGCTTTGGCTGAGAGTCTGGCTTCCCTAAGTGGCTCCTGCTTTTCACAGACTCTTGTTTACTCCTATACGAACCTGCAGATTGTCACAACCTCCAGGCAAGACAGAAGCCATTTCTCTTTCTAAGCTCCAGGGCCCTCATCTGAAAACAGGGGTACAAATACTTCCCTGAGTTCCTGCGAGACTTAGATTAGGTAACATTCAAGAAATCATCTAGCACATTGTCTGCCATATAATTGTGCAAAAATTTACTGAACATGAATCTGAGAACACATTCATTCACCAAATATTTACTGAGCAATTAGTTTGTAAAACCTTGTGTTAGGTGCCAGGATTCAGGAGGTTCTTGGGACAAGAGATTGTCTGTATCTCTTGATTACTTTATATCCAGTTTCTGTACATACAAGGTCTCCCCCGAGCTGAGGCTGTGAAAAGGGGCAAATAGTCATGGCTCAGGGACGGAATTTCATTCCTGAATTGTGGCTCTATCTGGTCTCTCACTGTGAGGTGTGCAAGGAGCCCAGGGCCCAGAAGGGCCCGGGAGTTACATGTCAGGAAAAGTTTAACATTTAACATAGTGATTAGGAACATGGGGATGTGGGGTGAGATTGCCAGGACCCAATCCCAGATTTCCCACTTAATAGCTAATGAAATAGTGATAATAATAGTAACTAACCTCATAGGATTATTGTGAGTCTTCAGTCTGAGTGTCAGGCACACTCCTGTGTTTCATCTAGACCAGCCCAGCTCTGATGATAATGAGGATATTGTTATATTATCATTGTCATTACATTTAACCTTGAAAACTCAGCACAGACATGAACAGGCAAATTCCGGGGTTAGGCTGTTAAGGTCTTGAATGGGGGACATAGACACTGTGTCCTATAGACAAAGGGGAATTTCTAGCTGGAGTATGACAGGATCAAGCTCCTTCTCCCCTCCTCTCTCCTGCCCCTTCTGCCCTTGCTTTCTCATTTCCTCTTCTCTCCCCTCCTTCAAAATGATGACAGTATGTTCAAGTTGTGCAAATCAAAGGAATAGATTAGAAACAGGAGAATAAATGTGCTTAGCAGACCCCGGAAATCTCCAGGGGATTGGAATTGATTACCTAGCATGTGACATACAAAACAATCATTTTTCTGCATGTGGTGAACAATGGGAATGAAGTAACTCCCCACTCCAATCCACCTAATCTTATGCGGTTTTCTCAATAAAAAAATGGAGTGGAGTCATAGGGGTGAACAGGCTTGAACTGGGCCACCTCCCAATGACCTTTTTTTTTTTACTGGAAGTGTGGATGGCAGAGGGAAGAACAGAACGCTTTCCAGTGCGCTTACCTCATTTAATTTGGAGAGGAGACTGTGCATTTCCTGGGAGATGCCAGGACCTTGAGAAGTTTCGTGGGTGAAAGGATTGATGCTTTATATTGAAAGTCACTGAGGCTTATAAAATGTATCCTGTTGCCTTTCCCTATGTGAGGAAGGACCTCTTCACATGGGCTCTGTGGGAACCACATGGCCTCATTATCATCTGGGGTGGTTTCCTGGTGTTGGACTTAGCTGGGAGCCCAATATTCCTTCAATACTTGGAGAACCCCAGTTGTAGGATGGGTGCAGGTTGGAGAATGTCGTGCAGGCCATGAGCGTCAGAGTTTTGTCATTTTAGTTTCAGTTGGGATTGACCATAAGATCCTGGCTCAGATGAATTGAAGTCACTATAAGGAACAGTCACCAGTTTTGGTTGAGTTGCTGATCCATCCATCTGGAAGGGTAAGGTTCTGATTTCTACCTGTTGCTCATTTTCTTTCATTCTGAAGGTTGAGACCTATTTGAATAAAGGGATGAAGATGACATGAGTTGACAACCTATATGATGTCTTTGTGTTTATCAGGGAAAAAAACCACACACTTTCAGGGCATATTAAACTAAAGACTTAGGAGCAAGCATGGCCTACATTGTAACCTCCTATTATCCCCTGGTTGGGGAGAACTTGTGTAGTACCCACCTTGCACATCTAGATGTGGCAGTCTTGCATAAAAGGAAAATTCATAAGAATAGGCTGACCCAGTGCTTCAGAGAAGTGCATGAGCCTGGAAATCCTTTCTGATTTAGTGGTCTCTGATTAATAGTTTAGGGTTTCTGACTTATTAGATCTGAGGTAGGCCCCAAGAATTTGGATTTCTACTAAGTTCGGGAGTGATGCTGATGCCCTTGGTCTGGGGGCCCCATTTTGAGATCCACTTCTCTGGAGCATAATTCCCTGACCCAGAATTTCCCACTGCCAGGCATGTGACTTGCTCATGCATTCTTATTTAGTGGTGCAGTTTGGTCCCAAATACATGGCTCCCCTTTCTGGAAGAGGTGCTCTCTAGCTTGTAGCAGTTTCCTGTTCTCTTGGAACCCATGGATATATTTGGAGAGAGTCCGCAGCACCTCGACCAGCACAGCCACCAGCATCAGAGTGGAGTAGAACCAGTTCTCCTTTCCCAAACCCCTCATAGTCTTCATAATCGCTTCCTGGACTCAGACATCTCCTGCTTGGTTTTAGTCTGGAGACCTAATTTTTATAGTCTGCAGAGAATATGCTCTGCTATTTTTTGTTACCTAAGTGTAAAACAATAGGACAAAACTTAGTGTATTAAGAATGAGGCAGAGACAATTTGGTACTTAGGCACCTTAGAACACACACGTGTGCAAACACACACAAGATGTACACAGGGTGACACAAGCTTTGGAGACATCCCTGAGTCAGGATGAATGAAAAATGGGCTGTCCTGATACTTAGAGCTGAGCCCATGAAGTTTAGACTTACTGGAGCTTGGTTGTTGGTGTTACCATGCTCCCTCTGGGCCTGCAAGGAGTGAATTGGGACACTAATTTTTAGAGCCGTTGGAATTTCAAGCTCCTTTGAAGTCTTGGCAGTGGAACTGGCACGCTTTGAGATGTGGATGGCTTTCCCACTGACACCTCGCAGGACCACAGGACGTTTTTTAAAAGGTTGAGCACCAAGTCACCACATCTCGTTAGTGACAGCAGTTGCTTTATTTGTGAGAATAACTGTCCTCCTTAGTTTCTCACTTTGTCACCTGTGCAGTGATTTATTACCTTCCAAAGCTGCAGTCATTGTATAATGATGCAAAAATAATGACAATCCACTCTGATAAACTTTATTACCTGTAGCATCTTGTATTCCAACTGCATTCCAGGATGCTCTATAGGATTACAGAGCACACCCACATGGACGACAGCTAGCAGGGAGGGTAGCTTCCCAGGCCTGGGAGGAAAAGAGAAAAATAAATGGTCCCCGAACTTCCTGAACAGAGGTGAAGAAGAAATGGGCTGGGGTGAGTTGATTCCATTTGGGGCACACATGTCAAATGGAGTTACCTTCATTTTTATCCCAAGAATGCTGTATTCACTTGACTATGTTAAATTGGGAATATAGAAGTGGCTTTTAAAAAAATCTTTAATGAAATATATGTTCACAAGAATGTATATAAATGGTATGCAGTTGAATTTCCATTTTTTCTTTAACCCCCACCTTTAGAGCCTCTCCTTTTTATCAAATGACTAAGCTTTCAGCTCTCGCACGGGCTCAGATGATACCTTCCCTTGAGCTGGGTTGTAAAGCACTGCACAGTGTTCTAGTGCTAAGGGTTTAAAGGACTCAAGAAGGCTGCATTATGAAGTAACTTTCAGATTTGCTTCTCATTTTGGAAAAATATATGAAGTTAAAAAACCCTTCATCTGGAATTGAGAACTGGGATACAAAATTTTAATCAAATATGGCTGATAAGAGTGTTCTTCCAGTAACCAGAGCTTACTTGATTTTGGTCTATGGTTGGGGGTTGACAGGGGTAGGTCACCCCATTAATTTTCTGAATCAAGAGTAGTGAGGGCCCTTCTATAGCTAACTGTGGAGGCAAAGATAGGAATCCTGTGTCACCTTCCATCTCCTTCATGAGTACATGCCATGACCTGAGGCAATACCTCATTATTTTTTTTTTAAAGATTTATTTGTTTATTTTAGAGAGAGAATGTGCACAAGTAGGGGGAAAGGCAGAGGGAGAGAATCTTCAAGCAGACTCCCCACTGAGTGTGGATCCTGATGTGGGGCTCAATCTCATGACCCATGAGATCATGACGTGAGCCAAAACCAAGAGTCAGATGCTTAACTGACTGGGCCACACAGCACCTAATGCCTCATTCTTTAATGATAGATTCCCTTGGGATTGTACCAGTGGGCCTGGGCCAAGCCTGTGTCCTGAGTGTGGGGCTCGGTGGTGAGGACTGGGAGAGACTAGAGTACAGATGTTGCTAGTGCTGACCAATGTTCACTTCTCATCTTCACAGGCTCAGAGTAGGACTACATTTCCCAGCCTCTCTTACAGCTAGTTGGGACCATGTGACTTGTTCTGGCCAATGGAATGTAGGCATTTCCAGGACTGGCACCGAATCTCCCATGTGTGATCTTCCTTTCTCTCTTTCCACCGCATGCCATTGCACAAGACCAATGCAAGCAGAAAAACCAGAGATGGGTGTGGCCTTGGGGGTTGAGTCACTGCTTGGAAGAGAGACTCCTATGATTTCAGTGGACTGTGTTGTGAATGAGAAATACATCTTTTTTTGTGTCAAGACACTGAGATTCCAGTTAATTTGTTAGCACAGTATAATCTATCCTATTCTGACTTCTTGGCTCTGAGAACCTGTGGAAGAGGTTAGTCCTAAGCCCACAGCTATGTCCTGGCCTCCAGGAATTGACCTAGGTCTTTCTAATTGACCAAGGTTTTATTTTCCTCTTCTGAGTTTTCAGAATTGGGCATTTCAGTGTGAGAGTCCAAATGGTGATTCGAACTCTGGAGAGGCCCAGAGTTACAGCTGCTTTAAGGGAGACAGTGGTTTCAAGGCAAGGGCTAGAGCAGCCTTTCTCTATCGAGCGGTCTTGGCTCTATCGACAGTTGGGTTAGATAGTTCTTTGTTGTGCGGGCTGATCTGTATATTGTAGTAAGCTTAGCAGCATCATTGGCTTCTCCCTACTAGATACTAGTAAGTGTACCCCATAGTTGTGGCAACCAAAATATTTCAAGATGTTGCTAAATGTCAGTGGGGCAAAGTCACTCCTAGTCAAGAACCACTGGGCTAGAGAAAGGCACATCCCCAGCCTGAGACATTGGGAATGTGAGTTTCCTTCTAGTCTGTGGCCAAAGAAATGCTTTCCTGTTTCTTTTCTCTACGTCATGTTGCATGTTGAAACATTCCTTGCTTCCTCATAATACATTAAGACCAAAGCTGGCTTTTTGGCATTCAAGGCTCCTTATGAGTGGAAATGTGTTGCCTCTACTAGCTTCCTTTCTTCTCCCATATCATATTAGTTATCTGTAGCTGTAAAACAAATCACCCCAGAAGGTAGTGGCTTCGAGCAATAATAATTGATTATATTATAGTTCCTGTGGGCCAGGAATTGAGGAGCAGCTTTGTTGGATGGGTCTAGTTGAGTGTCTCTCGTGGTTGCAGTCAGGGCATTGGTGGGGGTAGTCATCTGAAAGTTTGAGTAGGGGTTGGGGGATTTACTTCCAAGATGGCTCCCTCCCATGGTTGTTGGCAGAAGGCCTCCGTTCCTCACCATTGTAGGTTCTCCATGGCTGCTTGAGCATTGTCACAACATGGCATCTTGCTCCCTGAGAGCAAGTGGTCCGAGAGAGTGAGAGAAAACCAGGAGGAGGCCTCAGTGTCCTTTATGACCTGGTCTCTGGGGTCACACACCATCACTTTTGCTTTGTTCCTTTGATTAGAAGCAAGTCACTAAGTTCAGTCCATGTTCAAGAGAAGGAGAATTGGCCTCCACCTCTTGAAGAGAGGAGTATCCAGGAATTTGGGGACATAATTGGAAAACCATCATATCCCTCAGCACCAGGCTCTGTCTGCTTAGATACACTGGGCTGCTTGCTGGGCTGAGGCCACATGAAGCTTATTCCTAGATTTTGAACACCCCCCCGCCTTCTCCTACCCACAGTACCTTCACTCCATCTTTCAGACTCCCCAATTCCCACTGGATCGTGAACTCACCCAGGGCTCCCCTTTGGAGAAACGTCTGATAAGCTCATTCAGGGAAGTTGTAAAATAAAGAAGGTTTGGAGTTTGGCCCTTCCTAGAGGTAGTTGGCACTTTGTAGGAACTCCTAAATTTTGTTGCCCCATGACCAAGTAAGTCATGCTAATGGTGGGATTTCAGATCCTATGACAGGTGTGTGGAGGAAATTGAGAAAGGCTGTTCAGTGCTGACACTGGAGAGCTGACTGCCACCTGCCTCCCAATCTCAGCCCTGTCCAGATTCCCAGCTCCACCTGAGCCTAGTGAATGCCTCCCCAGCAGCTCTTGAACCCAGATCAGGTAGCACAATGGTAAAGAGGACAGACTCTGGAGCCGGGCTGCTTAGGGTTAGATCCCAGATCCAAAACTGTGGCAGACGTGGCCTGCTGACCACCTGAGCTTTGTGTTTCCTTTCATAGTGTAGAATGGTGACCAGAAGTGGCCACCCAGCCTGGGTCAACATTTCTCAGTCTTTACTTGAATCCGGGCAGGTCTATGTGACTGAGCTTGGGCCCCTGGAAAATGGATGGAAGTCATATGCTCCTTCTGGGTGTGGCCCATGAGCACCTCCCCTGTGATTCTCCATGTTCTCCACCCCTCATATGTTCTGGAGGTAGGTTCCCAGAATGACGCCAGACATCACCATGTGAGGATGGCAGGCTGCACCTGTCAGTGGGGTCCTGACTGACTGTGTGGGACTGAGCCTCTGATCTTCCCACCAACAATGCTTTCCGTGAGTGAGATAACAAGGTTCTATCATGTCACACCTGGAAGATTCCAGAGTTTATTATAGCAGTTAGCATTACTTAGTGAATGGAATTATTTTTTAACGGTATAATGTTGGGAAGATTCACCTTTCTTGCCTCGGTTTCTTTTTCTATAAACTGGGTATCCTGAAAGTCATTATCTCATTATCTCATAGGGTTGTGAAAATGGATAAATGAGATCAATCCACATAAAGCACTTAGAACAGTGTCTGGCTCATAGAACATGCTCACTAAGCTTATCTATTCTTATTGCTAATTGGAATAAATAATTGCCATCTGCCTGAGCTCTGTTGTGTGGAAAAGACTTTTTGGTTCAGAATAATTTCCCCTTCTGATTTATGGAGACTTGCTGGGATCCATCTGGGATCCAGCTACAAGGCAAAGCTCTTGTGTATTCTGACTTAGGGAAAATCCAGGTGGGTGGTGGAGCTGGGGCTGCATCATGGTCCTCTGTGGTCCTAGCTCTCCACAGGCTTGACAGTTGCTTCTGGCTGTGGACATAGGCAGTGTCCTCACTATGCAAACATCTGATAGTCAGGCCACACCAAACCAATGCACTGGGTGGACAGCTGGCCTCAGAGAAAGGGGAGTGGGATTCTGCAGCTGGGCGGTGTCCATGGAAGCCGTGTAGTGGCATCCAGCATGGCACCTTCCCCATCCAGGCTGCTGGTCCTTGCTAAGCCCACTCCTAAAACCAGAGAAGTAAAGCCCCTCCCCGTTTCTCCTTAAACAGCCCTCGTTCCTGTTTAGCCAAGCCCATTTCCCCACTTGCACAAACATAGAATGGCCATTTTTGTTTTGGTGATGGAGCTGGGGCAGGGGGCGGGGTTTGCTGGGCAGCAGGAATTCACTTAGACTTTGCATCATGACCCGTTCTCCTCACCACCATTTTTCTGTTTGGATACGTCAGGCGCTCTGCGGGTATTTGTAGTAGTCCTAAACAGTATTACCGAGCTGGGAGATGCACTTGGGGAAGCGTTCACTGCCTCAACATTTTGGCCACAGCTGTACAGGCTGGGGATTTACTGAGGTCAGCAATGGTTGGAGGATCAATAAAGCATTTCAGATAAAACTCCATTTTTGCCTCCAGCAAATTCCCCGCATTACTTTGCCTTTGTAAACAACATCTTAAGGAATGCTGATTGTAAATCATCTCCAGTGCACCTTTACACCCCTCTTGCCATGTGTTCTTCCTGATAATTTTTATACTAGAGGCAAGAAGGGGTCTTTGTGCCAGTGAAGACATGGAAGCCCAGAGCATTCAGGTGACTTGCCTTAGGTCATGGTGAATTAGTGTGGGAACATATAGACTCCCAGGCTCTCAGCTTCTGGCCCAGGGGCTTTGCCCCTGCTTGGCCTAGTCTCCAGTGCCTCCCTTAACTCAGGGCTTGGAAGCGCTCCTGACCTGGCTCTTTGCTCCTGCGGGTCTGATGAGCGCTAACCAGTGGGCGGGCTGCAGGCAGCCACAAGCTCAGGAACGCTGTCTGCACCTGACGCTTCCCTCACCTGCTGGCTGGGCAGGCTGGCAGGAGATCGAATTTGCCTCTGGACCTAATTACCCGAGAAGAAAAGAACATCTCCCTGTCAGTTCCTTGAAATACCCTTTAAGCAGCCTGCAGGGAGGGGTAAGCTGAGGATGGGTCCTGCCTAGGAGGGAAAAATCCAGATGTGGATGTACCATGCAGCTGACCTAATGCTTGCTGGGTGGGTCTAGAATATCGGCTCCGCTGGGTTCTCATCAATCTGGAGAGAAGCACCGTCCAGGCTGTGGTCAGTGTGGTGGATGTCAGTGCGGGTCTGGAAATGGTGATGGACCAGGGGGTGCTGGAGAGCATTGCCCCATTCCCAAGCAAAATGGCAGCGTGAAAGGGGCCTAAAACACAAATCATATCCTTGTACTGAGCCTGAAGAATGCAGGGCATGGGGCTGAAGATCTCGCCGGGGTTCTTTTGTCCAACCCTGCAGACATCCCATTTCTGGAGAGCCAGCACATTTCTGCCCCAAGCAAGGCTTTCCCTGAGGTGCTGACAGCGGATGTGTGTAGGAATGGCTCCTCACCTGTGGAACGAGGGTTGGGATCCAGTTTTATACCTGCAGTGGCTCTGTCCCTTACCCCAAGCTACCAAGTCACCTTCTGGGAGGAGAGAGAGGGGAGTCGGCTGGCAGCACCCATAGGTGCCAGAGCAGGTCAGGAGCCCAGCGGAAGACACAGCTATGGGCCAACTATGGCTAGGGAGCACCTAGCGTGGATTAGCGAGGGCTAAGCGTCTGCCCTCATGTCACTTAGTGTTCAGAGCCAACTGTTAAATTTTGGTGAACTGATTGATATCTTCTTGATAGTTTCTCATTGGCCATGGTGGGAATATTTACACCATGAAAATTGGCAATGCTCCCACCCTGTTGTTAAACATTAACCGATACATCCCTACAGAGGGTTTCCCGATGGTGGGGTTTTCTTAGCCTTATGCTCGACATGCCCTGATCTTGCTACGACTTACATATTTCCTCTCAGTGACTTCCAGGCAACCTCTCTCCTGATGTGGCGTGATCCCGGGTCTCTTCATCTCTCTGTTCTGGCAGGTGCACAGCAGGCTGTGGGGCTCTCCTGCTGGGGAGGAATTCTGTGTCCCCCTCAGCTGGGGGAGAGGCCGGTCGACCTTGAGGTGCCACTGCGATTCCTCTTGGTGCTGCTTGTCAGACACACGAGCCGAGCTGCTCTGATCTCCAGCTTCTCTTGTTTCTCCTCCTTCCCGGGCCCCATAGCCCATGGCCGCCATCTGCTCAGGCCTCCTCCCTGCTCTCAGGGTGGACCCTCCGCGGGGCCAGCAGATGTTGCAGAGGTGCGCCCTGGGCTGCGTCAGTCCCCGGCATTGGTTGGTCGCATCTCAGATCTTTGTTTTTCTGTACCTTTCAGAGCTTAGCTGATCTAAGGGATGACCCCTAATTTCATTTCACCTTCCTGAGCCAGCTCCCATCTCTGGGTGCTCACCATGTGCCAGGAACTGTGATGCACCCTGTTCTTTCTCAGGTGCTCTCCCCCAGCACCCCGTGAAGCCAGCCTGGCTGCAGGCTCCGTGTCACCGACAGGGAATGGCAGCCAGGGGTGTCAGCCATGAAACTAGTAAGTGGCAGGAGAGGGATCCAGATGCAGATGGTTGGCTTCAAAGTCTCCAACCATAATGACTCTATTTCACTGTCCTTCTATCACAGCGATGGTCCAGGACATGCTATGAGGGTCAGGAGTGAGACATCACCTTCGACCTGTGTAGCACCTACAGGGTTCTGGAAGCCTTCGGTGGCCAGGAGTGTTGTGGTGTTGGTGCAGAGATTTTAGAGGTAGTTCACTGTGTTTGGGATGGACATGAGTTGGAAAATACTTTTGAGATACACTGCTTGCTTTTTGTATTAGTTTGCTGGGGCTGCCATAATAAGGGGCTACAAACTGGTTGGTTTAAATAACTGAAATTTATTGTCTCACAGTTCTGGAGGCCAGAAGCCTGAGACTGAGGTATTGGCAGGGTTGGGCCCTTCTGAGGGCTGTGAGGGAGAATCTGTCCAGTCTTCTAGCTTCTGGTTTACTGGCAATCTGTGGTGTCCTTGGCTTAGAAGGCATCACCCAGATCTTTACCTTCATCTGCACATGGTATCCTCACTGTGTGCATGTTTCTCTCTGTGTCCACATTCCCTGGGTTGTAAGGACACATTCTTGTTGGGTTAGGGCCCACCTTGATGGCCTCATCTTAACTAGATATCTCTTTAGTGACCCTATTTCCAAATAAGGTCATGTTCTGCTGTGGTGCCGTACTAGGGGCTAGGACTTCAGCATATGAATTTTGGGGAGACACAGTTCAACCCATAACATGTTTGTTCATATTAGCTCTCAAGCTGAGAAAAACTATTTAAGGAAAATCTTTGTTCTTTCTGTTTCTTGTTGTAAAACTTTTTCTGTGCTGAAACTCCTGATCAAAATGAAGTAGCCACATGCTCTCTTTTCTGCACGGATCCCTTTTCCTAACTGGATTGAAAGCAGCTCCTGAGGCCATCTGGGAGTGTATTTCTTGACCCCCTGAGGACTTGTCCAAGCCCAGTCCCTTGGATGTAGTGAAACCACACGCAGGGTCAGTGCTTTGCCCTTTTCCTTCCCCAGTCGTCTGAACTGTTTCCCTCCCAGACCCCAGAGTTTTCTCCTCTACTGGGCTTTATTTTGATTCTCATCTGAATATTCTGTGGAACACGCAGCAGGGATGAAAGGCTTTGGGTACCTCTGGCTAAGCTAGTGGCCGCTGCTGACAGGGCTGTGAGGAGCTTACCCGAAGTGGGTGGTCCACCAATGGAATGAGTGCTCTTACACAGACTAGGTGGGATGTGGCTCCTGGGGGGAGGGAAGGTGAGCCTTGACTGAGAGCTGAGGACCTGGACTGACTGCAGGATAGGTGGGGGCCGGGGAGTGGGCAGAAGCCGCTTTGCCCTGGGGTGCTGCTCCTGGGGTGCTCATTGGCATTCTTTCAGGGGTGCAGCCTTGAGACCCTAGAGGACCCTCTGTGTCTCCCTGACCCACCGGCTGATGCAGCTCTTTCAGTCATGGACTAAAAGTGTTAGGGGTCACATGATGACACCCTGAACTCAATCCGTGACCCAAAGATTTCTCCCAGACTGGACATTTCCACTTGATCATTTATTCACCCCTCTCTTCACTCAACCAAGGACAGAACTGGCTGGAAGGGGGCAAGTGGGGGACGGGGGAGTGTTCTGGGTTCAGAAACAAAGGGCCAAAGGGTCAAAGAGGGTGAGAATGTAGTCTGTGCCTGAAATGAGAGAGGGTGGACCTGGCTGGAGGGAGAGTGAAGGGGAGTGAGTGTGAGAGAAGGGGAGACACTGGGCATCACATCAGTGAAGTCGGCAGTAAGCCTGGATGTATCCCAAGGGCATTGGGAGTCTGATGCATGAGAGGTGGAGGGGGCCTGATTCCGATGCAGGTAATGTCAGGGGCAGAAGTTGTGTAGGGGGCTCTTGTAATAATGCAGATATTGGCCCACTCACGGGTTCCTGCATCCTCTCTGTGTTGCCAGGGAGCGGCTGGAGTTGGAGGGGGCACTGCGCGTGGGGAACTTGGCTTTCAGCACCGCAGAGGTGCTCTCCCTTCTCTTCCCTGCGCTGACGCCACTGCGGCACTGGCATGCTCTGGCCTGTGAGCCCTGTGCATTTCTCTCCTTCTGAAAAAACACTGGGAGAGTGGGAGGCTGTCAGCTGTGTTTCCTGCTTTACAAGGAGAGCTTTGTTTGAAGAAGTTTCTGAGTGCAAAAGCCAGATTGAATACAATGGAGACACAAAATGAAATTGCTCTTTACAGGAAACCCAGGCGCAGTAAAGTGGAGATACACTTGTTTCAACACTGCGAATGTCCTGAGCATGTCTTAGGGCTACTGAGTAGGTGAAGCACAGGTGGGAGCCAGCCAAGGAAAGGACGAAGGCCGGTCAGAGAGGTTGCTGGGGTGCGTGCGTCCATGTGTGCACACTCACACGGACCCACACGCATAACTGGGATACCCGGACTGGACAGACTTGAGGGATCTGGCCTTACGCCTGGAAGAGCAGGATAAGAGAAGAACAGGGAGAGAGGGCAGTGTGAACACAGAGGTGAACAAAGAAGACTCTGTATGTGTGTGTTTTGGTGTCTCAAGGGGGCACGAGTGTCCCATGGGTCTAGCAGACAATGTGGAGATGGCTGGGCTTGCGTATCCTGCCTGTGGGTGGTGGATCCTTAGACTGGAATGTGCAGGGGCTCAGCATCTTAGTCAGTAAGTGCCACTGTAACAAAATTACCATATCGTTGGGGGCTCAAACAAGAGACATTACTTCTCACACTTATGGGGGCTGGGAAGTCCAAGATCAAGTCGCCATCAGATCAGGCATTTGACGAGGATCTGCTTCTTGGTTCCTACATGGCAGTCTTCTTGCTGTGTCCTCACATGGTGGGAGGGGTGGAGGAGCTTTCTGGGGCCTCTTTTGTAAGGACACTAATCCCATTCATGGCAGCTCCACCCTCATGGCCTCATCACCTCCCAAAGGCCCTTCCTCCTAATAGCATGACACTAGGAGGTAGGATTTCAATTAATAAGAAATTTCGGGGGGAAACAAAAACATTCAGTCCATTTGCACAATAATATAAGGGCTGGAATTGGACTTCCATGCTCCCATTTTAAGGAACCTTAGAGCGGAGGGGATGGCCCCAAAGAGGTCCACTTGTGCCCTGCTGAGGACCACCAACACCGAGTTAGGTAGCCTTGCTTGCATTCTTGTTCCACTCTCTTCCCAGCCTGGTGCCAGAGTAGCCTGGCCTTGACAGATTGGGAGGACTAAGGGGTCAGAGTCCCCTAGGGCAAGCAGTCAAGCCCTGTCCCTAGCTTAGAGGGAGGGGAGCAGATGACATATAAATTACCCTTGACTTTTAATAAAGAAGCCATCAGAAAGTCATGAAGTTTGAGGAAGGTGTTAGAGAACCAGAATGGGGCCTCCGATGAGCCTTAACCAAAGGCAGGGGATGGAGAGAACTCATGTTTCTAGGCCATCACGTTGAGACGACTCCATAAACTAGTTGCATGGCATTTTATATTACTGAAGCATGATTAAGTTCAGAAGAAACATCGGTGATTCAGATCACCCCTGCCCTGGGCTCGCTGGTCAATGCGGAGTCCCAGTGGCATCACCTGGATTCCCTCAGTGAGTGGGCGGCATCGAGCTCTCACAGTTCCTCTGGCCAAGGTGCAGAACCCAGTTGTCGGCCACATCACAGAAACAAGGGGAAAAGGTCTCCGGAAACATTTAGTGAGCACCGAGTGATTAAATTAATCATTAAAGTCTACAAAACAAGGAGGAAACAAAAAGAAGACTTTCCTAAGCATCTTACAATTGGGAAAACCCCAAAGAGGCGGCAGGCAGCCACCATCTGGTATAAGCCTCATGCACACCGGAGAATGTTCTTGGCCAACTCTTTCTGATGGTGAATTTTATGGACTATTTGGAACAATGACAGCCACAGGGGCTACCTGAACTCTGAACCCTCACGAGTCAGGGAGTGTTCCCAAACAGCTGGGAACTGGCTGATGAAGGGCATCTTCTTTGTGTGTAAACCTTCTCATAAAAGCACTGAGGACTTTTCTTTTTTTAAAGAGGGAAAACACATTCCTAATTCCCAGCTCTCTTTCTTTCTAACAGGATAACTAGCTTTTTCTTGGCATGTTTTGTGTTTTGGCCACAGCATATATATTTTTACACAGCGAAAATCACAGTGTAGATACAGCTTTGGTCTCTCCTTGAAAGGTAAGCATAGACTTCCAGTTCCTCCCCTTCATAGCTCCAGAATATTTTATTATAAATCCCAGGGCACATTCCACTGTCCTCATATGGATATTTGTATTTTTAAGATCATATGTGCTACTGTAGTGAACATCTTCATTCATGTAGTTGTTTTCTTTTGAAGAATGTTCTGTGGAGAGATTCCCAAGGGTGGGATTTCAGAGTCAGGCTGAGTGGCTATTGTTGCCCATGGCCGTGTTTTCCTGTCGCTGGTCCTGACTTGCACAGTGCACATGGGGTAATGCGTGCTCCTGGCAGGTGCGGGTGGGCTGCCCCATGAGGACACCTCGCAGGCAGGGCCACACTGCACGGGAGAGGGAATGCCTGACTATTTGTAGGCAACTTACTCACCAGGATAAAGAGTTTTGAAGGAATGGAGTTGGCTTTCTAAGGCTTATGCAGAGAGGGCATTTATTCATCTCTCATACTTACCCAAGATCAAGTATGGTTAAACTCTTGAGAGCCTACTTACTGTCTGCCACTCTCAGCCCTTCAGGTAGGATGGAGTGCAAGTCGTTTATTCACATAAATCTTGTTTCGGAAATGGTTCCTGTACCTAGACCCATGTGGCTAGGTCTCACGGGGAGGGGACTGGTGAAGAACGTATAACCCTTGCTTCGATGCAGCTTCCTTTCACCCATTGCCATTCTCTGAGGCTGCTGTAGCGTGATGATAATCATCACCGCTCACATTGGAACACTGACTCTGCGCCAGGCACTGCCTGCACCTGACCATCTCATTTCGTCTGCACGGCCATCCTCTGATCTAGGTTATGTGATTGTCCCTCTTTACATAGAAGGAAATTGAGGCACGGAGGGCACATAGCTAACAAGTGGTCATATTGGACCATGAGGTGGAAAGTTGACTAAGACTCAGCCTCCAGCACCTGTGTGTGTGTTCACATGAGATACACTAGTAAGCTGATAGAACAAAACTTCCAGTGGCGCTGAAAGCTCTCAGAAGGGGACACCTACCCCATACTTGGTGGGGGGTGGGGTTATAGTCAAAGTTTACAGAGGGGGCAGATGATAAGCTAAATTTTTAATTGGGAATAGGAGTTAGATAGGAGAAGGATACCTTATGGTTAAGGAAAGACAAGATTTACTCAGAAAAGACTAAAATATAATACATGACTCAAGATTAGGGGTAAATGCAGGCCCCGGCCCTCTGGGGGAGTTGTTGAATCGAGGGGGTCAAATCATTGTTGAGGTGGAGAGAACATGGTAGGAGCCACACTTCTGAATGTGGGGGCGATGTGTGGCAGAAGAATATGCTGGGTCTCTAGCTTCCCACTGGTGGCTGGGCCTGGGCCCGGGGGACAGTCCGCAACGGGTCACACAGGCTGCTGGAGCTCACTGGCTGACAGAGAAGGTGTGATGCTGTATTTTGTTTTCTTCAACGACACTCATTTCTTTTCTTTTATTATGAGGATTCCACTGTATTTCCTTGATTCTAAGTCACCATTGATATTATGGACTGAACTGTTGCCTCCCAAATTCATATGTTGAAGCCCTAATCCACCAGTGTTAAATAATAGGGATAAATAAGGGCATAAGAGAGGTCCGCAATCCATTAGGACTGGTGTCCTTGTAGAAAGAGGAAAAGTCACCAAGACTGCAAGAGTACACAGAGGGAAGGACACGTGAGGACACAGCAGGAAGGCAACTGTCTCCCAGCCAACGGGAGAGGTCTCAGAAGAAACTAAACTTGTCCACATTTTGATCTTGGATTTCCAGCCTCCAGATCTGTGAGAAAATAAATTTCAGTTGTTTAAACCACTCCATCTGTGATATTTTGGCAGCCAAGCACACCAATACAATTGATTTAAGAAACACCATCAATTTAATTGTACTTTCGTGGGGGGAAGAAAAAAATCCCACTTCATTCCATGTGTATATCAATTGCAAGGGTGTACCAAACTTCAAAAATGTTAAAATGTGAAAAACGGTGCCTAATTCTCAGATTTGGAATCAGTGGAGCAGAGGATGTAAACATTTTTATGATTATTGATACATATTGCCAAAAATTATAGGTAATGCTATTATTCCCTCTCCTAACCTGGACACTGGATTTCAGATCTAATGTGAGCAGCAGATATAAAACAAAACCATGATTTCTCTTTCCTGGATACAATGGACAAGTTAATTTCAGTATAAACACAAGGGTATTTTTATCTTTTTGTGTTTGATTTGACTTTAAACGAGAAAGTAATGGCTCTCTTTCAGAAACAGATCTGATAGAATATGTAAGACAGAATCCCATTGTTCCGGAATTTGTGATGGCAGTGCAGTGGGGCTGTGGGTGAAGTATGGGACTGGGTTGTATCATCCACACCCTTATACAGGAACCCCCAGGTCACTGCCAGGTCAGGACCCCCTGGGGACAGCGGGTCTCTCATCTCTGACCCTCAGTGGGGCTGGCTTGAGTAATGGAAGGCTCCAGCACTGATGACCCAAGACCCAGACTGTTATCTGAGTACTTTGGCCACCCTTCATTGCTTACACTGTCCCCAGCTACATGAAGTCAGCTAGAAAGCTGTGCAGAAACCCCACTTAGGAGAGCCCTTCCTCACCGTGGGTGGAGTCTGTGACTTTGCTTCTCTTCTGGGATCCCATCCTTAAGGGGCCCCTTCACTCCCCTACCCAGGACAACATCGTGTTTTTTTTTTTTTTTTTAAAGATTTTATTTATTTATTTGGCAGAGAGATAGAGAGCACAAGTAGGCAGAGCGGCAGGCAGAGGGAGAGGGAGAAGCAGACTCCCCACTGAGCAGGGAGCCTGATGCGGGGCTTGATCCCAGGACCCTGGGACCATGACCTCAGCTGAAGGCAGACGCTTAACCGACTGAGCCACCCAGGCGCCCCGACAACATCATGTTTTTAGAAGAATTAGTATGTCATAGCAGTTTTAAGATAATGAGCCAAAAGATAGGACTTTGTATTTTATTTGGACCATGCTTTGCTTCAACCTTGTTCTTGGTACAATATCTTTAATATAGATCTGTATGTCACATACATTGCTGTAACATTGTTTTCATATAACCATATTTGACACCCCGTTTGACAATGTCAACATTCACAGTGGTTCCTCAATACATTTGACAGTATCAGCCCTTAAAATGTTTTCACAATACTTACATGTAAGCACATTTGACAGGATCAGCTGTTGAAATGTTCCACAAACCATGCACTCACAGTTTTGAATACCAGCAGCTATTGTGTTCACCATATCTCTGTATAGTGACTGCTCATTTATTCAACTCACTTTTCTTTTCTTTTTTTTTTGAGAACTTATGAAACACCAGGCTTTGTGATAGGTTCTTTCCGACATCAGGTACAAAGATCATTAAAATTTAACTGACATAAAAAAGAGTTTTCATAAAACTCTTAGCAAAATCAAGTAAATATTAACCAACATTTATTGAGCACTTACTATGTATCACATACATTGATCCAAGTGGTTTTCTTTCTTTTTTTTTTTTTTTTAAAGATTTTTTATTTATTTATTTGATAGAGAGAGACACAGTGAGAGAGGGAACACAAGCAGGGGGAGAGGGAGAAGCAGGCTTCCCGCCCAGCAGGGAGCCCGATGTGGGGCTCGATCCCAGGACCCTGGGATCACGACCCGAGCCGAAGGCAGACGCTTAACGACTGAGCCACCCAGGCGCCCCTGATCCAAGTGGTTTTCATGCAGCAACTCCCTTAATCCTTGCAACTACCTTATTGATCTAAGATAGCTTATATCAATCCCATTTTACAGATGAGGAAACACGGTACAGAATGGATAGAAGTTTGCCTGAGAGCACATAGCTAGAGAAAGGCAAAACTGGGATTTGAATCGAAGCAGTTTGCCTGTAGAACTCTTTGTGCTTTCTCCCCTCACTATGCACTCTCTGTTACACCATAATTATTACAATAGTGCGTGAGCACATAGTGTGAGTAATATGCTTTGGGGGCAAGGCAAAGGAGCCATCTACTGTCAGGTGGTGTTGAAAGAAGCCTTCAGGAGAGGGTAATATTTGAAGAGACCTCAAAGGTTTAGTAGGAGTTGGGTCTAATGGAGAAGCTGGGAAAATGTAAGAGTGTGTATAAATTCTAGGAGACACATACTGGTAAGTAACACTGGTTAGGGGACTGGGTCAAGTTTGGGGTGGGGCTGGGAGGTGTGTATGATAGAGGCAACATTGGGAAGGACTTTGAATATGTTAGGAGGAAAAATTTTTCCTCTACCCTCTTAGGTTCAGTACCTGAGGCCTGCATGTTAAATTAAGAACATATGGCGGGGGGGGGGGGGAAGGCACACAATTTTTTACCAATATTTATGTGCCTAGAAGTTCACAGAAAATAAGTGAAACTCAAAGAAGTGGTTAGATTTGGATGCCTGTGTACCATTTTAATAAGGGAAAAGGGCCCGGGCTCCAAGAACAATAAATTGTGGAGAAGTAACTAGAACATATAAAAAGGAACTAATCAAAGATTAAGGTTATTTTAATAAGATCTTTTCTGCAAACTCATCTCAGTGTTGACTCTATCTCCAGTGACAGGAGTCCCTCTTCCCTTCCTGGTATTGGTGGGGGCAGGGGCGGGCTGTTAAAATCTTCATGAAGGGAAATATATGTCCCATTTACAGGTGAATAAGGAGAGGGCAGAGAAGTCTTCCTACATCTGTTCATTCTCAGTGGCCTTCAAGTCAAAATAATCCTTATAACAATGTGGCATATTCTGGGGTGGTGTCTTCTGATCCCCTTCAAATGCCATGCTAGGAAATTTGGGCTTTATTTTATAGGATAGGTGGTTTTAAGCCTTAAGTGACATGGTCAGATTTGTGTGCTTGAAAACGCATTCTGGCTGCAGTGTGGGGAAAGGTTTAGCAGGGGAGATGCTGGAACAGGGAGGCTTGTTCCATGGGGCTCCACGCAAGTACAGAAGAAAGAGAGGGAAGGCACTGCGTTGGGATTCCCTCTCCCCTTTATGTCCTCCTGAGAAAGCTGGGGTTTCCATTTCCCTTCCCCTGTGTGGCTACAGTTTGGAGGCCACTTCATCTGTGCAGGGCTTATTGCTGCTGCTTCCAAGACACAGAACCCTGAAACCTTTTGAATTCTACAAAACCCACCTGGAGAGCAAGAGCACACAGGTCACCCCAGACCTCTTGAAGGACCTCCTCAGAGGCTGTGCATGAGAAGTCGCCTCTGTCTTGTCCACCGTTGTCTGGTCCTCAGCAGGTCTGTCTTGCTCAGTGCTGCTTCCAACCCGCTTCATCCCTCCTTGCAAACGTTTAACTTTGGAGATCAGCTGTTCCTAGGGGACATGCAATGGGGGCTTCACTTTTCTTTTTTGTTTTAGAGTGTGGGGAAGCACCCGTAGCTACATGCACTGGGGCAGGAGTTAAGGAGGGGGTCCCCTTGCTCCCCTCTCTTGGCACCGACAGGCAGAGAGTATGCCCCTGCCCACGCCTGCGCAGCCCCAGGAAGCCAGCCCTTCCTCATCCACTCTTCCTGCTCGGTGCCCTCCCCCCTGCCACCCTGCTCCCCAGGTTCCTGAGAGACTAACAGCCCAGTTGAGCTCTCCCAGCTGCTCCCCTCCCCGAGACAGTATCTTTCCAGAGCTGGTGTCATAGCTTAATGATGTCCCTTCAATAAGGGGAAGGTAATTGGTTGTTAAGTGAAAATATAAATTGTAATTAAATCCGTCACATTTCAGTTTTTCATTGTCATGTGACAAGTCTCATAGTGCCTTCACAAGGACTGCAGGGATGGGAGAAGGATGGAGAGAGAGAAGAGGAGAACTGTCCTGTGTTGCCACATCCAGCGTGGTAGGTGGGCTTCACTGGGACTCTTGCACACGTGGGAGTGTGTGTGGTGTGCACGTTCACTATGCACAAGGTCACATGAAATGAAGTGAAATACTTCCAGGCCCTTGGCTGCAGTATGCAGGTCTGGTTTGAGCTTCAAGTCTGTATTTCTAGCTTTCTTTTGGACATTTGGATTCTTTAAGAAGCTCATATACGCTAGAGGCATCATGCCAAGCGTGTTCACTGTTGTGATCTCATTTCCTGTTAAGTAGGAGTATAACATGGTGATTAAGAAGTGGGCTTATGCTCCAGGCTGCTTGGGTTAGTGTAGTCGTTCTGCCGCTTACTGTGTAGGCTTCTAAGTTACTAACCTACCTGTGCCTCTGTTTTCCCATCTGTAAACTAGGCATAATTCCTGTTTACTGCTTAGGACTATCATGAGGATTGCATAGGGTTAACTTAGGGAAAGCACTTAGAAAAATAGATGCAGTAAAAACCCAATAATTATTAAAAACTATTTTTCAGGAACAGTGTTGTGTTAGTATGAGTCTGGGTACCTAGAAAACAGAGCCCAGGGCCAAGCTCCTGAGTTAGTGGTTTATTGGGAAGAGGGGAGGGTTAACCCCCAGGTAGCAGGAGTGACGGAAAAGGGGAGGTAGGGCAGGGAAGGAAGGACAGCACATAATGGTGGGACTTGTGTGGGGTTTCCAGTTTGCCCCAGCTTCAGGAAAACACAGCCTGTGTCTCTGTCACAGGAGATGTCTCCGCAGGGGCTATATGGAATGATGCATCTCAGAATAGTCGGGGGATGGGGGAGGAGGAATGGAAGGAAATTTATCTTTTGGCCTTTCCTAGCTCCTGTTTCTGGCCAAAATTCACTCCACAGGGCCTTGAGTCCCTGGAATATCCCCTGGCAGATGCAGGGGAAGTCCGAGCCTCTGTGCCTCTGGTCAGGCCAGACCTAACTGCCAGAGCTCTGGAGGCTCCTGCCCCAGGGAATGAATAGGAAGCCTCGTGTGTGCCATCCCTGTGTTTAGGGCGCAGGGGAAATGGTGGCTGAGGTTCTCCATTCACCCCATAGCTTAGGTCTGGGGGATATGTGGTGCCAAGTGAACCCTTGCAGACGGATAAACTAGGCCCCAAATATTTTCCCCTGTGTCACATCAACTCATACCCTCATATGAGTTTTTTGTTTAATTTTTCAAAATTTCTTATGAGGAAACCATGCTCTAAATTTTTCCCTGAACAGAAAGGTGCTAACTCAGTCCTTTAAGGAATGTAGCCTCTATGAAGGCAATATATGTATGTGTATGTATATATATGTATGTATATATATATATATATTTTTTTTTTTTTTTTTTGAAGATTTTGTTTATTTATTTGACAGAGAGAGAGACACAGCGAGAGAGGGAACACAAGCAGGGCGAGTGGGAGAGGGAGAAGCAGGCTTCCCGCGGAGCAGGGAGCCCGATGCGGGGTTCCCAGGACCCTGGGATCATGACCTGAGCCGAAGGCAGACGTTCAACGACTGAGCCACCCAGGCGCCACCTGTATATATATTTTTGAAACAATTTATAGTCCCATCTTGTGGTAGAGTATCTGCCATCTACAGATATCAGTAAATGTGTTGAATAACACCTATCCATATTTTCATCCATTCATGTCTTACTGACACTTAATTCACATAAGATAAAATGCATAGATCTTAAGGGAGGTTCAATGTGATGGGGTTTGACAATTGTGTACGCTTGTGTGACCGTCTATCAGCTTTCATTTCTCTGATCAAATTCCTCATCTTTTCACACATGTCGTTGATGATTTCTTTTAGATCCTTTAACATGTTTGGCATAGATTTTCTTTCTTTCAGATTCCTTGTATGAGAAATCCAACATCTGGGCCTTCTCTCAGTTTGATTGTTTTGCTCTTTTCTTATTTAGACCATGGGCCACATTTTCTTGCTTCTTTGTGTGTTTCCTAGTTTTTTAAACTCTACCAGAACATAGGTATGAAGGGACAGAAGAGGCAAAAGTAAGTGAGCTGTACACCTAGAAACGGGAAAGCCCCTCCTGTTGGGCTGGTAGAGTAGAATGAGGAGAAAATCCACCATACAGTTGAGCTGGGCCTCAACAACATTGCAGCTTTGCTTAGATTGGGTTCACTTCTGGCTTTAAATGCTTTGAGGGTGTGATCAAGACTCTCCCTTCAGCTGGGGATCTGAACAGAGGTGAGATTCAAGAGATCGCTTTCAACTTTATAGCTTTCTGAACTGTGGGAGATTCTGTTCATTTTGTAGCCCACCTGCCCGCTTTTTCGGTCCCTTGAGAATTCTGTTTTCTCCAGTCCTGCTGCTGCTTTTCTGTTCCTTCAGAAGGTTCTTTCTGTCGTGCTTCCCTGCTCTCAGTCTTTGGAGGGCTATTCTGGTGAACCAAGTGAAGCCTCTCAGAGCCTTTGTAGGGATTGGTCTTGGCTTTCCTGCCTGCCCCAGTCCCAGCCTTCAATGGCCTACACCTGGGCACCGGATCGAAGTCCAGGATGTCTGAGAGAGATGTTCTCAGATCTCTTGCTCTGCCTCTACCTTACAGTGGGTCCCTGTCTTGTGCTTAAGGAGGGTCCCCTATGTTTTGCAAGGGGAGATCTCTTTCAGGTCTCTGCCCTGCCCCCAGCCTTTAATATACTGCTCCCATACACTCGGTGAAGGCCTATGAGAAAGAAGTGGGGCATGGGTGCAGAGTTATCTTGTGGAAGGGATGCCATGGGCTTCCTATCTCACTAGCTCACACGGGGCCACGAGAGACTTATAGAATGTTTGGCTGGTTTCTCCTTACCTTTGTGTATATTGAATTCCTTCTTCTACTACTACTCTGCCAAGGATGAGAGCAACTGTGGGTCTCTACTCCCCAAGGAAGTGCTCATTGCTTTCTGGAATTTAATTCATGTAGGCTAATTGACATCTTCAGCTCTCTGATGGGCTTAAACACTACAATTTTACAGCTTATCTGGCTCCTTCTGCTCTTAGCATGGGGGTGACCCTCCTCTGTGATTTTCTGCATTTTAAACCCAACATCCATGTTTCGTAGCATGACTCTCTAGAAGTCTTTGCTGTGGGAAATAGCAGGTTTCATCTCTGGACAGTGAAAGATTATTAAACTCCAACCAATGGTTGTTTTGTTCTTCTGACATCCAAAGATCCATCCATATAGATGCAGATGTCAACATTCTTAAATAAAGCTTCTCACTTTTTCAGGTCATCGCTCCTAGCATTTGGGAAGCAATATCGGGAGGCAATATTAATCTGAATAGGCTGATTTTGGTTAGGGGGGTTTAATAAAGCAAATATTTTCTCTCTGACTTTAAGCAATGGTTCAAACCAGGTCTGCAGCATCATGGAGACCAGGGCATCCCCTGTACTTTTCTGTTCAAGCTAGAAACCTACAGTCAGGGGAGGGAGATGAGTTTCACAAAGTACAGGGTCCTCTTCATTTTTCATTCTGTAATCAGGGATGACTAGTCTGAATGATCCCCAATATTTACCACCCATTTCACATAAGAGCACCTTCTACTCTGTCTGGGGTCTTATTTCTTCTGGAGGCCCAATTTCCCTTTGGGTTTAGGGCTTTTTCTACTCCTGATCATGGTATCTTAACATCCCATAATGTCCTTTGGGAGAAGTGCTGAGAAATCACTAGACACTGACAGGATACCTTGGAGGGCAGAAGGGCTCAGTAAATTAGGAGGAGGTGGTGAGTGTGTGCTTTGTCAAACATCACAGTGACTGCAAGGAATACTGCAGTTACTGTAAATCCCTGGGCTCTGTTATGTTGAAGCACTATGGGTATGGTTACAGTGCCAGAGCTAATGAGGCACTTTTCATAGTATAGTAATAATAATTTTAATTAGTGAAGATCAGCGTGTAGCTCTTCATGCTCACAGGCAATCATGCACCCCAATGTACGTAGGAGGTGTGCATCTAGAGACAGGCAGGCGGGCTGGAGAGGCCGCTCTTTATACTTTCCCATTCCATGGCTCATGGTGGCAAGGTCACCCCCTTTTACTTGCGTTTGGCCTGTGATGGTGAAGTGAGGAGTGCTAACTCCAAGGCTGATTTCTGGTGAAGGATAGAAATACTTTCTTCAGTAAGATGCCTAAACAGACCCATAAAATCTTACAGAGGTAGATTTCCCACAACTGTATCCTGAAATCATAGGAATAATTGTCCCAGATCTGTGAGGACAACATGATTGAGAAGCTGGTAATACAGAGCATGGACCCTGAGTCCTAGGTCAATTTGCCACTAGATATGGTGAGTGTCAACGTTATTGCAAGTAGCCTTGTAGATTTTCGACCTACTTCCATTGACTTTTTAGGTGGCACTGATGAAACCATCTGGCGTGGATATGTTTTCATAGCCATAGTCTGTGGAGCCATACATGATGTCACCACTGGGCACCTAATACACAACCCAGACTTGGCAAGTTCAACATAGAACTCTTGATTCTTCCCTAAAACTCGTCATGCCTCAGTCGCCCTCATCCACCACTTTAAAGCCACAAATCTAAGCACCATATTTGATGTTATTTTTTTCTTTTATTCTCTATATCCAAACCATTTGCAAATCCTATTGCCTTTTCTTACAACACATACCTCAACCCACCTACCATGTCAATGCATATGTACGTGTATGTGATATTCATGGGCATGTGTGCATGTACATATGTGTGTGCTTATGTATGCATATGTATGTATATATGGATGGATGGCGATATATTTTATGCCTCTCTTCCCACCCTCCCAACTAGCATGTGAACTGCATGAGAGCAGGTCCCTTGACTACCAGCATTGTATCCCTAGTGCTTAGGCCATTCTGAATACCTGAATAAATCCTGAAAGGAAATGCCTGGAATTGCAGTTGGGAATTAAATATCTTCTACACAGGGGGCACCAAGCTCCAGAGAGGCAGAATCATTTACCTAATTTCATTGGAGAAACAAGTTCTTGGCCCAAACAGATACTGGGGAGATGCCTGGTAATGGATAAAGATCATGGATTTAATGTTCTGTGGAACAAAGTCGCCCACCACCAGTCTAAGGTCTAAATCTGGCCTGCACAATGTTGAAAAAATTTTGAATTATTTGACAATGTAAAACACAATAGTTGTTCTGTGTCTCTTGAAAGTCTGGGTTGTCTGGCAACACAGGACTCGTAATCCTGTCTAGCGACACACTGGTAATGGTACTGAGCAGTGGCTGCCCTTGAGCCAGGACCCTGCTGTCTGGTTGGCCACAGAAGGTTCTTCCTTGGCCCATTTCACTCATTTGCATTACCTGCCTGGCCTCTGTAGGCCTCTGAGTTTGAGACTGGGCCAATTTAGATTTCTACAGACCATCCTTATGAGCGGGCATGTGGCAAGGACGCTTCCCCGGCACCTTTTCCTTATCACCCGCCTTGGATCGGTCTCCAGGTATAAATAGGCTTGTGGAGACTTGACGGCCAGTGTCTGGTCCCCTTTGGGCCTGGTCATGTCATACCACAACCCAATATATTCCTTGTTCTCTGGTTATTTCCCAGACGTGTTCCTAAGAGCACGGTGAAGCGAGGGTGAATGCTAGTGTCAACCATAGCCTTTAGGCCTGAGGCAATGATTTAACACGTAAGTCCTGACAATTTGGCCTCTAGGGTCATCTGCCCAGGGCTATGTTGACTACGTGGAAGAAGTAAAGGCCCACGTGTCAAGCTCTTCCATGTCAACCACAACCAGAACATTTTATCCTCCACTTCCCTTGACCAAAGGATGCCAGTGTTAGGCAGGAAGGCCTCTGAAATCCTGTTCTTCAGCCTCGTCACACATTTGTGCTTAGAAGCCAGGGGTCTTCCAGGAGAAGAATTAGCCAGCCTGGGTCAGAATCAGGGCGTCACTCATCCCGTGTTCTTGTTCTCCTTGTATATGTGGCCAATTTCCTGGAGATTTTTATATTTCTCAAGGGTGGCAGGAGGTCAGACTTCTGTGAGAAATTACTCCCTAAGATGAAGTTGTGAATCAGAATTTCTCTTAATGTTTCCACAACCATACAGTGCAGCCGTGGAGCCCAGGAGATTTCCCCTGGGTTGGAAATGCCTATTCATTTTGTTATGTTGGTGGGTTATTTTTAAGTCACAGAAGGAATATAAATAGACAACACCAACTAGCACATGCATGGCATAAAACTCGGGCTCAGACGGCAACCTCTACATCCTTTACCATGGTCACAGCCTGGCCATCTCCTCATTTATCCAGTTGTTGTTTTAGAACATTCCAGTGATCAATATGTTTAACTCCTGTCTGGGAGGGTCCAATGAACAAAAAGGCATTGGCTGCAGAGGATGCCACTTTCTGTGATTACAAGCAATTTGCTACTTTTCTTAGAAGAGCTTAAGAGGGGGGCACCTGGGTGGCTCAGTGAGCCCCACATCGGGTTCCCTGCTCAGTGGGGAGCCTGCTTCTCCTTCTCCCTCTGCTCTTGTGCTTTCTCTCACTCTCTCTGTCAAATAAATAAATAAAATCTTTAAAAAAAAAAAGAAGAGCTTAAGAGGATTTCATGAAATGTCTGTTTTCAGAATCATTAACCATCGATTAAACTCTTTGTTTTACTTTGGGAAAATTCTGTTAAAAACAAAGGGTGAATAACAGTGCGGACCACTGGGCACTCACAGGACAGTCCAGCCTGGGTCTGCCTGTGGTGTGCTCAGTTTCAGGCTCTTTGGAAGGCAGGGCTGACTGGGAACCTTCTGCCTGTCCGGGGTATTTGGTTTCTCTGACAGCTGTGTGTTTTGCTGCCCAGGTTCATCCTTTATGCTGATTTCTATTAGTGAATTTATAAATACAGCCTGAAGAATGCTACCTGTCCCTTAGCTCTTGAACCATCATTATGATCCAGACTGGTAAAGCCTTTGTAGGAGTCACCTTGGCTCAGCTGGGGAAAAAAAAAAATTACTGATGTGCTTTGAAAAGGTAGAGAGAGTTAGAGTGTTTTTTTTTTTTTTTTTTTAATATAGCTGAATAGGATTTTAAGAAAGCAGAATTATAATGTGGAGTGAAAAGAAAAGCGAGAGGTTGGGTCAGAAACTGGGTTATCAGTACAATGCAGAAAGGGAAAATAAATGCTAATAGACTGCACATGTGCCCTTCCCACTAGATTAGAGACCAGGAGGGCGCCTGCTCAATGCGGCCCATTGTGCAGCGGGACAGAACACAGGTCTGGGCTATTATCCCCTCCACACCCCCTTGTGCCACAGATGGTGGTTCTTGCTTCTCTTATCAGGTGGTGCATTCAGTCTCTGTAGCTTGATCTCTTCCTCACGCTTGTGCTCATGCAAAATGGATTGATCTGCTGAAAGAGAGGGGCTGGGAGAGGGGCTGTCGGGAGAAAGAGGGGGCACATGGGGACAGACAGCCTGGGGGGCCAGGTGCAGGGACAGCGGGGGTGGGGAGAAGGGAACAAGCCACTGGGTGCAGCACAGGGACAGCCCTCCGCTGCCTGGAAAATGGCCTCGTGCCTTTGCGCTCTGGAGTGCCAAAGCTCGCAGCTGTTGAACAAGCAGCCTGACCCCTTCCGTGGGGACATGGAACCTCCAGGGGGGCCTTGCTTTCTGCCCTTGCTGCTCCCTTCCCAGGAGAGCCCAAGCTCTGCGTCTGAGCTGGCGGGCTGGAGCTGCGAATTCAGTGAAGGTGAGCTGGTGCCCGGGACAGAGGGCTTGCGGGGGGAGGGATTCCTCCCAGGAGAGCCCACCTGGAGGGATGGAAGGGGTCACGCTCAGGGCTGAATCCAGAGCCCCGGGGTGGCCTGGCCATAGCTGCACATGAAGCCTGATGAATGAGTTCACATCGGGCTCTCCAAGTTACCAGCTGGGAACCTTGGGAAATGTACTCAGCTTCTCTGGGCTGTAGTTTCTCCTCTACAAAATGGTACCTAATTCAGAGTTCTACTGTGAAGATGAGATGCGTTAATTCAAAGAAGGGGCTTAGAACAATGAATGGCTTAGAACAGGACCTTAGAAAGTGAGCTATTATTATGACCATCATCATCATTATCATTACATTGTATCATCATTATACATCACCATGATATTACCATGACCTGTTATCATCATTATAACATACATATGCTATAACATGTATGTCGCATGTGTGTATGCATATATTTATATATGGAGTCATGGTCTAATTGAAAGGACATGGGCTTTGGGGGCAGGCAGTTTGAGACCTCACTCTGACGCTTAGCATGGGTGTGATTTCAGTAAGTCACTTAGTCTCTTCCAGCCTCCTTATCTGTGAAGTGGGGCTCAGTGGTGGGATGGGTGGGAGGATAATGAGGTAATGCCTCTAAATCCCCCAGTACAGAGGCCGGCACATTGAGGAAGTTGGTCAATGGGGCTTGTGTTACTTTAACTCACCTGTGCAGACATGTGTTGTATGCATCTGCCTGTGTGCTGTTGGTGTCCGGGTGGCGTGTTTCTGTTTTGGATGCATTTGTAGGACCATGCATGTGTCTGTTGGCAGGTGCCTGTGGGCTGGAGGCCCGAGGCATAATTGGTTGGGTCCTGTTTATGGCTTCTGTGAACCTTCAAGCCCAACTTTATGTCTCTCCCAGAACTCAGCTGCCTAATATAGCTTAAAGCTCCAAAATGCAGTTTTTAGGGGTGAGCTTTGGTCAGGGAGTTAAGAGAGGAGTTAATCCTCCTCACCAGCAAAAAATGGGAACTGGGGCATGGCTTTTCCCCTCCCTGTGCCTTAGTTTCACCAGGGGCTGCCCCACATGAGCCCCAGATGCCCCCCCGCCACCCAGCTCTGTCACATGTTGGTTTCTTGAGTTCTAAGTTCTTATGCATCTCTGGTCTCCCCTTTCCACACTTTCATCAGCCCTAGGGTCCCCAAAGAGCCCTTCTTTTCCATTCCTCTAGAAGAGAAGTATGCTTGTAGAAAAGAATGAACAGTGTATGCCCTGGGGAATCCTATCAGGATGAAGTGTCCTGTCCCCTGAGTGTCTCTCGCTCTACCTTTACAATGGAGGCTGGAACGTCAGAGTGAACCCAGAGGCAAGTGTCTGGTGCAGCAACCCAGGCTGGAGAGAGGAAGAGGTTGGCAAGAACTGATATAATCAGAAAGATGACCTCAGGATTCCTTGACTCATTGCCCTCATATACATTTCCCCTTTGTTGTGGGACGAGATGTCCTTGTCTGAGTGAGGACTGGAGGAGACCCTAAGTGGGGAGGCTGAGCTTCCCCAGGTTCCAGGTGCTGCCCCCTGATGGATGACACAGCTGTGCCTTACCCCTGACTGGCACAGAGGTACAGGGCCCACATGGTTGTGAGCCGTGCCCGAATGACCCAGGAAGCACCATTCACATTCCTAGTCATCCCAAGTTTACATCACCATTATGACAATTTTCTAGCAGATGGCCATGAAAGTGTCTTGAGAAAGCAAGGGCCATTTCTTTATGATTTATACAAGGTCACCATATTGGCTAGTAAGGGGTCTGTGATTCAGGATCTCCTTGGCTGCCTCTATCTGTTCGCCAGCCCTCCCTGGGGCCCCCTTCCAGGTCCCGTGCCACAACTCCTTCCTCCTCCCTCACCCCCACTCTTGGTTTAACCCTGAGATTTGCACTAAGTAATTGCAGGAATCAGGTCAAAATTAACAGGGAAGGCATACAGCTGGAGAAGCTTTAAAGCATGCCCATCTCTGTTTTCCCCAGAGTCCCAAGGGGTGTGATGGGGTTGAGCTCCTTCCTTGATTGTTTTCATTTCTTACCTCTCCTCTTTCTAGTTTCCTAAGCTGGCGCTCCTTCCTTCCCATTCAGTCTTGCTTGTTAAATATTCCTGGGTTGAAGAGCCTCCGTTTCCTCTCCCCATCCTTGTAGGTGGCAGTAGGTCTTGCCCCTGACTGCAGAGGTGAGGCCCTCTTAATGTGTAAGTCCTATTGAGCCTCCAAATCCATTTGCTGATGGTAAGAGGAGGGGCCAGCTTCTCTCTCCTTAGGATTTCGCTCATCCATCAAAGCTATGACCCCAGGCAGTTCTCAGAAACAAAGCAATATTACCGGAAAGGTAATATTTTTAGAATGGGCATTCATGAGTGTGGAGGGCATGGGGCTCCTAGGTCCCAGAGTGTCCTGGTTTGTAGTCCCTTTAGCCTTCGTGAAGAAGGTCATCTTTTGAAAAGAGCTTGGACTAGGAGGTAGGGACTAGAAGTCTGAGTCCCAGCTGTTACTTTCTACCTCTGCCACTTTTGGTAGTGATATAAATTTTGGATCTCAACTTTCTTATCTGTAAAATGGAATGCAGTTGTGTCCTCTTACCTGCGATTTTGCTTTCTATAGTTTCAGTTACCCGTAGTCAACCACAGTCCGGAAACAGATGCTCCTCCTTCTTAAAGTCAGTAGTAGCCTGATGCTCCATCACAGTGCTTACATCATTCCCCTCACATTATCACAAGAGGAAGGGTGAGTACAGTGCAAGGTATTTTGAGAGAGTGAGAGAGAGGCCATATTCACATAACTTTTATTATAATATATCGTTACAATTTTTCTATTTTGTTATCAGTTATTATTGTTAATCTCTTACTGTGCCTAATTTATAAATTAAACTTTATGAGAACAGTATAGTGTATATATATAGAGTTCAGTACTACCTGTGGTTTCAGGAGTCCACTGGGGATCTGGGAACATGTCCCCCAGGGATAAGGGGGGGGGACTACTGTAATAGTAGTTAACTTGTCTATAGAACTGGATTTTCTGACACAAATTGGAAGAAAGCATGAAAAAGAGTTTGAGGACTGAAAATATTAAGTGGAAAGTACCCATATGCACGGCAGGAATTCTTGACCTATGCCCTTCCCCCTCCCCCTCCTCTCTTGGGCAGTAACACAATTTTGAGATCCTGGCAGTTTTGTACCGGCTGTCTCCACCAAGGGTAAATAAACATTAGTTATGTTTGATGATTTATCTTAACACCCTTCCTTATTTTTCCAGCATCTGGTATTAAGTCCCTGCTAAACATCAAACTTGTGAAGAGATGTGATCAGTACATGACGGGGATGCCCACTGGGGAACCCCCCTCCTTCCGTTACCCCGTTGCGACCAACTGGCCCAATGCTTGACCAGGGGAAGGATAAATCCAGCCTTAGGTGTAAGCTCCTGTGTTTAATGTTGTTCCACTGCCCCCAGGCAGTGATGCCTTCCAAGTCTTCCCTCCCCGAACTGGCTAATTCTCATGTACTAGGGCTCTGACTGAGGGCTGAGATGTACACTGCAACCTCTGGCTGGCCTTCTCAGCTCTCCACACCAGTTAGGTTCCTAAGACATGAATCTGCAGATGATCCCTTTTCCCATATGCACAGCCCAACCCTGACGAGGAAGTGGGACATCACCCCTTGCCCTACTGTGGCTCTGCCCGGAAGGCTGCCTCTGAAGGATGGGGCCCCATTGCTTCCCTGCTGAGAAGAGCCAGGAGTCCAGACCCTTCAAATGAGGCCTCCCTTGGGGGCAGTTCATGGGTCTGCCTGAACCACTTCCTTCTTTTGTTTCCCACAGGGTCACTTGCCAAAACAAAATTGACTCTGAGACAAAAGAAAAAAAAAATTCCTCAGCATTTTGAATACATTGATACATAGGTGAAACAAATCAGTTTGAGTTTTCTCTACACTTTCCACACTTTGTTTCTGAATAATAATAATAAAAAATCCTTGCAGCAAATACTATTTTGAGACTAATTTCTGGAGGCTCCCAGCAGGCAAATCATTCTTTTTCTTGCTGTGATGTTCCTTTTAGTCTTAAAAAGAAAAGACTTAGGGAAGATGAAGGCTTGTATTTTTCAAACATTGAGCAGGTGTGTGGAGGAGGAAGCCCTGAAAGTTTTGGTGGCTACAGGGAGCGGAGCTGGGGGAGACCGGCAGAGGGGCTAGCTGGAGGTTGAGGCTGGCAAATAGGATACTCCAGTGCTGTGATTCCCAACCAGCCTTGCCTCGGTAATCGCAATTGAGCTTGACTCTGGTATAGAGCCTGGGAATTGTGTTCTTTTAAAGACCCATTCTATACCTAGGGAATCAGAATTACCATAGGAGAAAAACATTTTTTAAATTGTCTACAGTGATTTCTGATGAGGCAGGTCCCAGTGCCCAGAAAGGCATTTTCCTAAAACGACTGGCCCTTTCAAGATGCCCTCTGAAGTTTTGGGGCTCCTGTTGGGATAGAGACCGCAGAGCAGGCATGTGTACGTACAGGTGCGGCAGGCAGCTCCTTGCTAGGGGTGGGTGTGAAGCTGACTGATGGTCTCAGGGACTTGCTTTGACTTTGCATCAGTAGCTGGAGATGTTGCCCTTGTCCCCCAAAGCTATCTGTCTGATGTAAAGCCATGTTCACGTCAAGTCCAAGGTGAATGGAAGATGTGGTTGGAGGGAAAGAGGCCACTGAGGAGGTGGTGGTGGTAATGCGACCTCTTTAAACTCTGGGAGTAAGCTATGGACTTTCCTACCTTGGCAGTTTTGTTTTAGAAAATCTTCCCTCATCAAACACTTTGCACATTCCCCTCTGTGTATCCACTTAACCATCCGTGAAGACTCATCTCACATTCCATCCTCCATGAAGCCTCCTTTTGCAGGCATGTCAGGTGTGGAGCTGAGTGGTAGAAAGAATTGGAGGAAAATTAACAGTCACCTGTGCACAGCCAAGCTGGAGGATAGTACTGGCCCCATGAGATGAGAGATCCAGGTCCTATCCCGGGATCTTGGATTTAGGGCAAGAGCTGGTGGTGCCTGTGCCTCTGGAAGCTTCCACGCCCGGCACACCTAGGAGGTCATGGTAGAGAATTCAGGGCTGATGATGGCTGGCATATCTGTGGGAGAGAAGCACTAAGGTTTTGCCCACATTAGGAGGCAGTGAGCTTAATTTATCCCCAGGTAATGTTCTGTTGTAAAAACAATCCAAAGCAAACCTTAAATCCAAAGACCTAGTTTCGGGTCAAAGTTCTGTTCATTTTTAGTCATACGCCAGAGATCTTGGATAAGTCAGTATTTTTGATCTTTAGATTTCTCATCTGTAATATTGGGGTAATAGTACATAATTGGGTTGTCAAGAGATTCAGTAGAATTATGTTCAGTGCTGTGTAAATTATAAATGTTCTAGAAATGTGAACTATTAGTGTTACCCAAAACTCTAGTTTTGCGAGAATTAGGGAAAGCTTGTATCTGAATCCAAAGGATTTTACAAAATCGTTTAGACCTTTAATTTTCAGAAAAAAAAAGTCTCTCTTCCTCCTTCTCTCCCTCCATGCAAGACACACATGTATTGGACACTTACTATGGGGCTTGGAACTGGCGATGCCAAGAGGGACTGGGTCAGGTTTATGCCTTGGTACAGCTCATAGTGTAGTGAGGGACAGAATTAATGAAGAAATAAATTATTCTAAATTGTGATATGTACCATGACAGAGTGGAATGCCCTAGGTTCAGAGATTGGGCAGAGGAGGGAGTGATTAAGGATGAAGGCAGGAATCACTTCTTAATAAAACCGATATTTTCACTGATCTTGAAGGAATTCTCCAGGAAGATAGGGAGGATTGAAGTGTCTAGTCTTTTTGGATTGTATCCAGGACTTTCTAAATGATACATTGTAGACACTCTGAATTATTCTGTTTAATTCCTCGGATTTTTTTTTTTTTAAGTAGGAAGTTTAACTTCACTGAACTAAAACTCTAAACTCTGTCTCCACTTGTGGTGGCAGCAGCATGACTGTCCCGTTCGAGTCTCAGTTGGCCTTCTTCATGTCTGTCCCACACATGTGTTGTTTAGGGACAGCCAGAGATTTGGGCAGAATTTATATGTAATACATAGGGCTCCCCCTCCTCAGCTCATTTCCTTTAGGGTTATTTTCCCCTCTTTTCCAGCAACTAGGGGTACCCTGAATTCTGTCCTCTGGTTCTTCAAGTCAGTAAGATTATGGGGTTCCTACCAAGTTTTAGCTGTTCTACTTGCTGCTGACTGAAGTCTGCCTTCAGGTAAAAAAAAATGTCAAAGTGGAGAATTGACCCAGTGCCATTCCTTTCTTCCAAAGGTAGTCTTCCTTTACATTTTTCTTGTTCTTCATACCTTCATGTGGCGGCCTTGAAAATATTTTCTAGTTTATAATTGTTATCTGCAGGAGGGTTGGTTTAATACCTGGTCATCATACTTGAGGAGCAGACTGTTTAATTAGAGGGACAGGAATCAAACACCGGGAGAAACCAGAGAATGAGTCCAGGAACATGATACGGATGAGTACCTCGTTCATTCATGTATTTATTTATCCAAAAAACAGTTTGGAGCATCTGCTGTTGGGTAGAGCTCTTCTCAAGGCACAAGATAAGATAATGTTGGCTATGGATATATATTCTACAGTCATTCAAGATAAGAGATTATTTGGAAAATGTTGATTTAAGAAGAGATTTAGGAAAAAAAAACAGGATTCAGCTTCTCAAAGGGGAGATAAAAGTGGCCTACATATTTGCTTTCCTGTATGGTTTCCATCAACCACAGATGGCTATTGATCACTTGAAATGTGATTAGTCTGAAATGAGATGTGCTGTAAGTATAAAATACACATCAGATTTTATAGACTCAGTGTGGAAAAAGAATGTAAAATATCTCATTAATTTTTTCATAATGTACTATTTTGGATATATTTGGTTAGATAGATTATTACAATTAATTTCACCTGTTTCTTTTTACTTTTTTAATGTGTAGAATTCCGACACCAATTTCAATGTGGGTGGTTTTTCCACACCATCAAACAATTCTGTGACACCAGCTGGGTGTTCCACATATTTAACTCAATTCTGACACTGTCTACCTAGAAATAGCATCAGATCCCACAGGTCAGGGGCTCAGTCCCACAAGACTGCCCCCACTTCAGATGCTCATCACCAGTCCAGCTGGTCACCTGTGCTTCTGACTGACTGGCTGGAGATTGGAGGCCCCCACCACTCTCTCCTCGGGGTTGATTAATTTTCTAGAGTGGCTCACCGAGCTCAGAGGAACATTTTCCTTACAAGATTGCCAGTTTTTTAATTTGTTTGTTTCTTTGTTTTTAAGATTTTATTTATTTGACAGAGAGAGAGAGAGAGAGAGAGAGCACAAGCAGGGGAAGCAGCAGGCAGAGGGAGAGGGAGAAGCAGGCTCCCAGCAAGCAGAGAGCCTGATGTAGGACTCGATCCCAGAACCCTGGGATCATGACCTGAGCTGAAGGCAGACGCTTAACTGACTGAGCCACCCAGGCGCCCCTAGATTGCCAGTTTATTACAAAAGGCTGTAACTCCGGATCAGCCAGATAGAAGAGACACATAAGGTGAGATATGTGGGAAAGGGCGTGGAGCTTTCATGCTCTCTGAGAGCACCATTCTGCCCAAATCTCCATGTGTTCTCCATGTGAACCCCGTCCTTTGGGTTTTTGGGGAGACTTCATTACATAGGCACGATTGATTAAATCATTGGCTATTGGCAATTGATTCAATCTCCAGCCCTGACCCCTTCCCTGGAGGTCAGAGGGGTGAGACTGAAAATTCCAACTCTCCAATCACAGGGTTAGCTCCCCTGGCAACCAGCCTCCATCCTTAGGTGTGGTCCAAAAGCCACCTCATTAACATAAACTCAACCGTGGTTGAAAGGGACTTGTTGTGAATATCAAGACATCTTCATTGCTCTTATTACTTAGAAAATTGCAAGAGTTTAATTTTATTATTTTTTAAAAAATTTTTATTTATCTTCTAGTTAACATACAGTGTAGTATTAGTTTCAGGTATACGATACAGTGATTCAACAGTTCCGTACAGCACCCGGTGAAATTTCCAAGAGTTTTAGGAGCTCTGTGCCAGAAACGGGATGAAGACCAAATATATATATTTCTTATTTTAAATCACAGTATCACAGTGTTCATACTAGAAAATGTAAAGTTACATATGTGGCTCACATTATTTTTCTATTGGACAGCAGTGGTCTAGATTAGGGTCAGCACACATTTTTTTTTTTTATTTGAAGTGTAACGAACATACAGTGTTACATTAGTTTCGGGTATACATTTCACCCACCTCCCCTTTGGCAACCACCAGTTTGTTCTCTGTATTTAAGAGTCTGCTTTTTTTTGTTTGTCTCTTTTTTCTTTGTTCATTTGTTTTGTTTCTTAAATTTCACATATGAGTGAAATCATATGGGATTTGTCTTTCTCTGATTGGTTTATTTCACTTAGCATTATACTTTCTAGCTCCATCTATGTTGTAGTAAATGGCAAGATCTCTTTCTTTTCTTTAAACAGTCGGCTAGTAAATAGTTTAGACCTTGCAGGCCACATGGTGTCTGTTGTTAACTACTCAACTCAGCCATTGTATTGTAAAAGCAGCATAGCTAATCCATAAACAAATGAGTGTGGCTATGTCCTACTAAAGCTTTATTTATAGACACTGATATTTGAATGTCTTATAATTTTAATGTGTCCCCCCAAATCATTATTCTTTTGACTGTTTCCCCCACCCCATCGTTTAAAATATAAAAACCATTCTTAGTTTGCAGAACATAAAAAACAGGGGACAGGGTAAATGTAGCTTATGGGCCATTGTTTGCCAAGTCATTCTGAAGGACCTGAGAAACAATTTGCTTTGAAAAGTGTCATGGTAAATCAAACCCATGGTAGAATGAATTACTGTCTGCAGTTCTTGCTCATCTCCTGCATTGGAATTCCATATCCACAACCTATCCCATGTGACTTTGTGGTACCAGTTAGTAGAGGGGGTGCAGGGTACATCTTGACTATGGCACTTGGCTAATGGGATGAAGGTAAGCATGGCAGTGTGCCAGGTCCAGCTTAAGACTTCAGAGGTTTTATGTGTTTCCACCTACCTTCATGAGATTTCTGTCATTATCACAAATAAAGCTTCTCTTCATTCCTGTTGTTTCATCCTATCTCCCAGAATAAGTACACATGGAATAGACCAGAGCATGGACGTCAGTTGAGATACACCAATCTTAGCCCAATCTGCAGCTTGAAGCAGAGCCACCTAGACAAGCCCAGGATAGATCAGCAAACTCACAACTGACCCACAAATATGAGAAAAGTAAATGTTTATTGTTGTGTTACTAAGATTCTGTGATTATTCATTACACAGCATTTGCTGACCATTACAAATTCCGTTTTCATTTTCCTTTCATTGTATCTTACTTTATGTCTGTCCATCTTGTCCTAATCAGCAAAATCTGGGCTCTTCCCTGCCCATCAAGAGAGGTGCCATGGCAGCTGCATTAGTTTTGCACTTATTTCTAGGATTTCTCAGTTGAAGGTATTGTTTATTTCATGCTGACAATGGGAAAAAGTACAGCTAGTTAATCTAGATGCAATTGATTTTAGAAGTAACTCAAATCTAATTTTACTCACTTCTTCATTCCCAAGTTACTCTTTCTGCTTCCTTTGGTTGTGTGTGCTTCAAATCATTTCCCACTGTTTATTTTTAATTTCTACTTTATTTTAATTATTTAATAGGTGGCATCTGTGCAGCGCCTGTCATTCATCGAGCTGTTTGTTTTCTGCTTATGGAATCACAAAAATACTTAATCTGCTGCTTCAGTGGTGTCACCGTCACTCAGACTCTAGAACATGGGATCCTTCCTTCTCGGGAAGAACAAAATTCTCTAAGGTGACCACAGTCCTTTGAAAGCCCAGCACCCAAACTGAACCTGAGCCCCAGTGAAAGGCAAGTAAAGAGGCTTTCCCTCTGTCTCTGTTGCTTTTGAGCAAATGCATATCTTCTTAAATGTCCCGGGTAACATGACATGGATGACCTGCTCAGTGATTCGTGTTAGGGACCAGTGCTTAGACCTATTCACGTTTTCCCAAGTCACATCACCTCTCCTTTTTAGGGGTGGGGTATGCTGGAGGGGGTGAGCCAAAATGCATATCTGTAGGATTATATCTACTCATACTCTAGGTACATGACTCTAGAAGCCAAGTGAGTTTTGAGACATCAAATGTAGTTTCCACAGAAAGGAAGAGGTTGGAGGAGATGGAGAAAGGCTCCCTGGAACATAATTAGCAGGATAATAATGATTATCAGCAGCATTCTATCCATTCCCAGAGTGTTTTGCAACTTTCAGAGGTTAGAACAAACCAATTTTGTGGGTTTCCTGCTGATGCCTTCCAATTTGGAGATTTCTGTTCCCTCATCTCTAAAATGGGTTGGCTCCATTAAACAGCCTCTTACAGCTTTGCCATCCCAGGCATTGGATGAATTCCATGTTCTTCATCTAATTTGAGAAAATTTCAAATTTGAAAGAGATGGTATCACTTTTTCTCTTGTACTGCTCCAAAGGGCTTAGCATTCTGCTAGAGTCTTTACATTTGTGCCAAGTCTCTTGTGGTTTCTGAAATGATATTGCTAGAGGTCCATTTTTTGAATAGGAGCTGAAGAAATGCCCCTTGGACAGGCAATATCATTACACTGGCCATCTTAGTGAGAATCAGTGTGTGAGGTTAGTTAGTCTGCTAGCACCATCTGAACAGGAGAGGACTGTGGGTAGGGGCAGGTTGAGCATTTGCGGGAAGGGTATGGTGTCCAGGAAACAGTGGTGTGGGCATATTTGCTTGCATTACAAAGGAAAGGAAAGCACAGGGAGGGGAATATAGGGAAGCTGTTTTGGGCCCTAAAAGGTTCCCTGGAGCCAAGCAGTGGGGTTTCCAGACAGACCAGAACAGTCTGCCCTGGAACAGATTGCAAGTGAGCTTGGAAGATGATACACAGGAAGCAGCAGGAACAAGCAAAGAGAGACTCCTGCCTGGGCTCCCAGCCTCCACTCTGGGTCCCAAGCAAGCTGTTCTCTTCAACACAGAGCAGCCAATGTGAGCATTGTGAGACTCACATCAGACTGTGACTTTCTTCAAAGCCCTTCAATGGCTTCCTGTCACACCAACAGTGGACTCAACACACTTACCATCCTTGATCGAACCCTGTCTCATCCCTGACCTCATGTCTTCTCTGCCTCCTTCTTGCTCATGGTTTTCTAGATGCGTAGGCCTTGGTTTTATTCATCTAACACACTTCCTACCTCAGCCTTGGCTCTAGGCGTTCCCTCCCGCTGAAAGCTGCTTCTGTCAGATTCTAACGTAGTTCATTTCTTCACTGAATCAGGTCTCTTTCCAGATGTCACCCTCTCCACTTTCTTTTACCACCTGAAATAGACATCCTCAGTCACTGTCCATCGATACCACTTTATTTTCCTCTCTAGCACTTATCACTACGTTCTTATATACATATAGCTGTAATTTCTTGTTTGTCTCATGAGAGCAGAGACTCTTTGAAAGGACAGGAACTTTGCTTCTTTTTTTTCCTGCTGTAGCCCTAGTTTGAAGAACTGTGCCTGGCATATTGTAGATATTCCCACAGAAAGTATTGAATGAATAAACTCACAGATAGCTTCAGTGTCTGGTTATAAGGCAGTAAGGCTACAGGTGCTTGGGAGGACTTGGCTTGTTGAAATTTCATCCATCTGGTTGAACATTTGTACTAAGTAGGTGATAGTAGTTAGATTGTGATAGATGATGGATAGAATCAGCAAACTGTCACTCTGTACAGACATTGTATGGGGGTAGATGGTATGAAAGGATGAATGGAAGAGGTCAGCTTAATAATGTCGTTCCATTATCACACAAGGAAAGAGACTATAAGCCATCCTGTGGAATTGATACTGACTTTCAGAGATGTTCCAGAAGTGAGCTGGGGAGAGGAAATGCTTCCTCTGTTGCCACAAGGATTCAAGTAGGACCAGCATGGAAGCCTTGTTAGAAATGTTGTTTCTTTCTTTTTTTTTTTTTAGAAGAATTTATTTATTTCAGAGCTAGATGAATCATGATGTTCCTCCACGATTCTCAATTTTTTCTAGTCTCTCGTTTTCATCTGAAAGCAGCATAGTCTGAACTCATGTTGCTCCTTGTTCGTTTTTTCTTCTTTCTTTTTAATTGTAATTTTTCTACTTTATCTTGTTTATGTCTGGAAAAGTCCTTCAAATAGCTAAATCAGATGTTGGCGTCACCTGTAGGGCTGAGTAGGTGAAACGTGCTTCTTGGCAGATTGAACTTTATTCTTGAAGGGGTGATTGCTCCTAGCCGGTGTAGTTGGGGCGGGTTTCTGGAGGAGGCAAGGCTTGAGCTGGACACTGACAGATGGATAAACTTAGGAAGAGAGGAAAGGAGGAAATTTAAGTACCACGGTGCCAGCAAAGGGCTCTGAGCTCTGCACGTGGTGGCAGCGCCCTCCTAGGTTTCCTGCTATGGAAGAAAATCCTCTCTCCAGGGCCTCATTACGTGTAAAAAGGAGGGAACTAGGATGGTATGTCCCCCTTGCTTAGCACTGAGCTTCATGCGAGCTCTCTCCCTTCACACGTGCATCCACCTCACTTCTGGGAATACACTTGTAGTGAGCACTAATTCTTGCCCAAATTCTAATCCTCTAAGTCTCCAAAACCCTGCCTCCACCTACACTACCCTTCTCCCCTTGGGCCTCAAGGAGTAGGAAGGGAGAAAAAGACACAAACCTGACAAATTGGTATAAATTTGAACCACAACCAAGTTTATTTAGATAGGCAACCAAAGTGGGCTAATAAGGTGGGGTCCTGGACCTGTAACTGGGGTAAGTGGAAAGCAAATTACTGAAACCAAATGTTTAAAATAAAAATGGTAAAAAAGGGGGGCGGAGCAAGATGGCGGAGGAGTAGGAGACCTGGATTTGCTCTGGTCTCAGGAATTCAGCTGGATAGGGATCAAACCATTCTGAACACCTACAAACTCAACAGGAGATCTAAAAAAAGAATAGCAACAACTCTCTGAACAGAAGAGCGACCACTTTCTGGAAGGGACCCAACAAGCGGCAGATCCAGGGAGATTCCCCTTCCTCCCCTGGGAGGAGCGGCGCGGGAGCGCACCGCAGGGATCTGCTGGGTTTGGAGACTCCACACCGAGTCAGGTGCCAGAGATAGAAACGCTTGGTCACAGGCTGGGTGAGCACGGAGTGCAGCTGGAGACCGGGGAGACGGGAGTGATTGACTGCTTTTCTCTGGGGGCTCACTGAGGAGCGGGGCCCCGAGTTCTCGGCTCCTCCGGGGTGGAGATTGGGAGGCCGCCATTTTCACTCCCTCCTCCAAAGCTGTACCGAAAGCTTGCAGGGAACAAAAGCTCCTGAGAGCAAACCCGAGCAGATTACTTAGCCCAGATCGGCAAGGGTGGGGCAATTCCGCCTCTGGCAGACATTTGGGAACCACGGCAACAGGCCCCTCCCCCAGAAGATCAGTGAGAACAGCCAGCCAAGACCAAGTTTACCCATCAATGAGAACGGCAGAACTCCAGCGCTAGGGGAATACTGCACATAGAATCCATGGCTTTTTTACCATGATTCTTTAGTCTTTCAAAGTTAATTTTTTTTTAACTGTTTTTTTTTTAATTTTTCTTTTTCCCTTTTTCAATCAACATCTTATCAATCCCTTTTTTAAAAAACACTTTTATTTTTCATTTTTAGAGTCATACATATATTTTTTTTCATTTTTAGAGTCATATTCTATCCCTTCATAGTAGTTACCCTTATTTTTGGCATATATATATATAAGTTGTTCTCTCTTTAAAATTTTGAGCTACAGTTTCTTCTAACAGATCAAAATATACCCTAAATCTCTGGTGTATGGCTTTGTTCTAGTCTCCTGCCTGATCACATTCTTTTCCTTTTTTTTTTTTTTAAATCCTCTTCTTTCCTTTTTCAAACAACTTCTTATCAATTCCTTTTATAAAATTTTTTGTAATTTTCGTCTTTACAGTCATATTCCATCCCTTCATCATATCAACCCTTATTTTTGTACATATATAAGTTTTTCTTTCTTTAAATTTTGGGAGACACTTTCTTCTAACAGACCAAAATACACCCAAAATCTAGTGTGTGGCAATGATCTATGCACCAGCCTGATCATATTTGATCATACTCTGTTTTTTATTTGTTTTGTTCTGTTTTTGTTTGTTTTTATCTTTATCTTTTTCTTTTTCTTTTTCTTTTTTCTTTCTTTCCCTTTCTTTTCCACCAGCTTCAGGTCTTTTCTGATTTGTTTAGAGTATATTTTCTGGGGACGTTGTTACCCTGTTAGCATTTTGTTCTCTCATTCACCTATTCTCCTCTGGACAAAATGACAAGATGGAAAAAATCACCTCAACAAAAAGAACAAGAGGTAGTATTGACTGCCAGGGACCTACTCAATACAGACATTGGTACGATGTCGGATCTAGAGTTCAGAATCATCACTTTAAAGATACTAGCTGGGCTTGAAAAAAGCATGGAAGTTATTAGAGAAACCCTTTCTGGAGAAATAAAAGAACTACAGTCTAACCAAGTCGAAATCAAAAAGGCTATTAATGAGGTGCAATAAAAAATGGGGGCGCTAACTGCTAGGATAAATGAGGCAGAACAGAGAATCAGTGATATAGAAGACCAAATAATGGAAAATAAAGCTGAGAAAAAGAGAGAAAACAACTACTGGATCACGAGGGCAGAATTCGAGACATAAGCGATACCATAAGATGAAACAACATTAGAATAATTGGGATCCCAGAAGAAGAAGAAAGAGAGAGAAGGGCAGAAGGTATATTGGAACAAATTATAGCAGAGAACTTCCCTAATTTGGGGAAGGAAACAGGCATCAAAATCCAGGAGGCACAGAGAACCCCTCTCAAAATCAATAAAAATAGGTCAACACCCCAATATCTAATAGTAAAACTTATGAGTCTCAGAGACAGAGAAAATCCTGAAAGCAGCTCGGGACAAGAGGTCTGTAACCTACAATGGTAGAAACATTAGATTGGCAACAGACCTATCCACAGACCCTGGCAGGCCAGAAAGGACTGGCAGGATATATTCAGAGCACTAAATGAGAAAAATATGCAGCCAAGAATACTATATCCAGCTAGGCTGTCATTGAGAATAGAAGGAGAGATAAAAAGCTTCCAGGACAAACAAAAACTAAAGGAATTTGCAAACACGAAACCAGCCCTACAAGAAATCTTGAAAGGGGTCCTCTAAGCAAAGAGAGAGCCTGAAAACAACATAGACCAGAAAGGAACACAGACAATATACAGTAACAGTCACCTTACAGGCAATACAATGGCACTAAATTCCTATCTTTCAATAGTTACGCTGAATGTAAATGGGCTAAATGCCCCAATCAAAAGACACAGGCTATCAGATTGGATTAAAAAACAAGAGCCATCGATATGCTGTCTGCAAGAGACTCATTTTAGACCCAAAGACACCCCCAGATTGAAAGTGAGGGGGTGGAAAACCATTTACCATGCTAATGGACACCAAAAGAAACCTGGGGTGGCAATCCTTATATCAGACAAATTAGATTTTAAACCAAAGACTGTAATAAGAGATGAGGAAGGACACTATATCCTACTTAAAGGGTCTATCCAGCAAGAAGATCTAACAATTGTAAATATCTACGCCCTTAACATGGGAGCGGCCAATTATATAAGGCAATTAATAACAAAAGCAAAGAAACACATTGACAACAATGCAGTAATAGTGGGGGACTTTAACAACCCCGTCACTGAAATGGACAGATCATCTAGGCAAAAGATCAACAAAGAAATAAAGACTTTAAATGACACACTGGACCAATTGGACTTCACAGACATATTCAGAACATTCCATCCCAAAGCAACGGAATACACATTCTTCTCTAGTGCCCGTGGAACAATCTCCAGAATCAATCACATCCTAGGTCACAAATCAGGTCTCAACTGGTACCAAAAGATTGGGATCATTCCCTGCCTATTTTCAGACCACAATGCTTTGAAACTAGAACTCAATCACAAGAGGAAAGTCGGAAAGAACTCAAATACATGAAGGCTAAAGAGCATCCTACTAAAGAATGAATGGGTCAACCAGGAAATTAAAGAAGAATTAAAAAAATTCATGGAAACCAATGAAAATGAAAACACAACTATTCAAAATCTTTGGGATGCAGCAAAGGCAGTCCTAAGAGGAAAGTATATAGCAATACAAGCCTTTCTCAAGAAACAAGAAAGGCTCAAATATACAACCTAACCCTACACCTAAAGGAGCTGTAGAAAAAACAGCAAATAAAGCCTAAACCAAGCAGGAAAGAGAAATAATAAAGATCAGAGCAGAAATCAATGAAATAGAAACCAAAAAACAGTAGAACAGATCAACGAAACTAGGAGCTGGTTCTTTGAAAGAACTAACAAGATTGATAAACCCCTGGCCAGACTTATCAAAAAGAAAAGAGAAATGACCCAAATCAACAAAATCATGAATGAAAGAGGAGAGATCACAATCAACACCAAAGAAATACAAACAATTCTAAGAACATATTATGAGCAACTCTATGCCAGCAAATTAGATAACCTGGAAGAAATGGATGCATTCCTAGAGATGTATCAACTACCAAAACTGAACCAGGAAGAAATAGAAAACCTCAACAGACCTATAACCACTAAGGAAATTGAAGCAGTCATCAAAAATCTCCCAACCAACAAGAGCCCAGGGCCAGATGGCTTCCCATGGGAATTCTACCACACATTTAAAGAAGAATTAATACCTATTCTTCTGAAACTGTTTCAAAAAATAGAAATGGAAGGAAAACTTCCAAACTCGTTTTATGAGGCCACCATTACCTTGATCCCCAAACCAGACAAAGACCCCATCAAAAAGGAGAATTACACACCAATATCCTTGATGAACATGGATGCAAAAATTCTCACCAAAATACTAGCCAATAGGATCCAACAGTACATTAAAAGGATTATTCACCACAACCAAGTGGGATTTATTCTTGGGCTGCAAGGTTGGTTCAACATCCGCAAATCAATCAACGTGATACAATACATGAACAAAAGAAAGAACAAGAATCATATGATCCTCTCAATAGATGCAGAAAAAGCCTTTGACAAAGTACAGCATCCTTTCTTGATCAAAACTCTTCAGAGTATAGGGGTAGAGGGTACATACCTCAATATCATAAAAGCCATCTATGAAAAACCTACAGCGAATATCATTCTCGATGGGGAAAAACTGAGAGCTTTCCCCCTAAGGTCAGGAACGCGGCAGGGATGTCCACTATCACCACTGCTATTCAACATAGTACTAGAAGTCCTAGCCACAGCAATCAGACAACGAAAAGAAATAAAAGGTATCCAAATCAGCAAAGAAGAAGTCAAACTCTCACTCTTTGCAGATGATATGATACTTTATGTTGAAAACCCAAAAGACTCCACCCCAAAACTGCTAGAACTCATATAGGAATTCAGTAAAGTGGCAGGATATAAAATCAATGCACAGAAATCAGTGGCATTCCTATACACCAACAACAAGACAGAAGAAAGAGAAATTAAGGAGTCGATCCCATTTACAATTGCACCCAAAACCATAAGATACCTAGGAATATATCTAACCAAAGAGGCAAAGGATCTGTACTCAGAAAACTATAAAATACTCATGAAAGAAATTGAGGAAGACACAAAGAAATGGAAAAACGTTCCATGCTCATGGACTGGAAGAACAAATATTGTGAAGATGTCAATGCTACCTAGAGCAATCTACACATTCAATGCAATCCCCATCAAAATACCATCCCCTTTTTTCAAAGAAATGGAACAAATAATCCTAAAATTTGTATGGAACCAGAAAAGACCCCAAATAGCCAGAGGAATGTTGAAAAAGAAAAGCAAAGCTGGCGGCATTACAATTCCGGACTTCCAGCTCTATTACAAAGCTGTCATCATCAAGACAGTATGGTACTGGCACAAAAACAGACACATAGATCAATGGAACAGAATAGAGAGCCCAGAAATGGACCCTCAACTCTATGACCAACTCATCTTTGACAAAGCAGGAAAGAATGTCCAATGGAAAAAAGACAGTCTCTTCAACAAATGGTGTTGGGAAAACTGGACAGCCACATGCAGAAGAATGAAACTGGACCATTTCCTTACACCACACACAAAAATAGACTCCAAATGGTTGAAAGACCTCAATGTGAGACAGGAGTCCATCAAAAGCCTAAAGGAGAACACAGGCAGCAACCTCTTCGACCTCAGCTGCATCAACTTCTTCCTATAAACATCGCCAAAGCAAGGGAAGCAAGGGCAAAAATGAACTATTGGGACTTCATCAGGATAAAAAGCTTTTGCACAGCAAAAGAAACAGTCAACAAAACCCAAAGACAACTGACAGAATGGGAGAAGATATTTGCAAATGACATATCAGATAAAGGGCTAGTATCCAAAATCTACAAAGAACTTATCAAATTCAACACCCAAAGAACAAAGAATCCAATCAAGAAATGGGCAGAAGACATGAACAGACATTTTTCTAAAGAAGACATCCAAATGGCCAACAGACACATGAAAAAGTGCTCAACATTGCTCGGCATCAGGGAAATCCAAATCAAAACCTTAATGAGATACCACCTCACACCAGTCAGAATGGCTAAAATTAACAAGTCAGGAAACGACAGATGTTGGCAGGGATGTGGAGAAAGGGGAACCCTCCTACACTGTTGGTGGGAATGCAAGCTGGTGCAACCACTCTGGAAAACAGTATGGAGGTTCCTCAAAAGGTTGAAAATAGAGCTACCATATGATCCAGCAATTGCACTACTGGGTATTTACCCCAAAGATACAAAAGTAGGGATCCGAAAGTGTACGTGCACCCCGATGTTTATAGCAGCAATGTCCACAATAGCCAAACTGTGGAAAGAGCCAAGATGTCCATCGACAGATGACTGGATAAAGAAGAAGTGGTATATATATACAATGGAATATTATGCAGCCATCAAAATGAATGAGATCTTGCCATTTGCAACGACGTGGATGGAACTGGAGGGTGTTATGCTGAGCGAAATAAGTCAATCAGAGAAAGACATATATCATATGACCTCACTGATATGAGGAATTCTTAATCTCAGGAAACAAACTGAGGGTTGCTGGAGTGGGGCATGGGGTAGGAAGAATGGGGTGGCTGGGTGATAGACATTGGGGAGGGTGTGTGCTATGGTGAACACTGTGAACTGTGCAAGACTGTTGAATCACAGATCTGTACCTTTGAAACAAATAAGGCAATATATGTTAAGGAAAAAAAAAAAGAAGAAGATAGCAGGAGGGAAAGAATGAAGGGGGGGAAATCGGAGGGGGAGACGAACCATGAGAAATGATGGACTCTGAGAAACAAACTGAGGGTTCTAGAGGGGAGGGGGTAGGAGGATGGTTTAGCCTGGTGATGGGTATTAAAGAGGGCACGTTCTGCATGGAGCACTGGGTGTTATGCACAAACAATGAATCATGGAACACTACATCTAAAACTAATGATGTAATGTATGGTGATTAACATAACAATAAAAATTTTTAAAAAAAGGTAAAAGAAAAAAACAAAACCCACAATAGCCCCAAATTTGAATTTCTGTTTTCCCAACCCATGATATCACATCACTGTGTTTGGGGCTGAAGATGTGTACTTATTCCTCATCTTCCTTAGGGCAGAAAGTGATCTAAGAGCTTTGGGTAAAAGAAGATGGTATTGATAGACGAGCACATGAGCCAATGTGAAGAGAACACATTTCCTGGTACCGGGAGGTAGCCGCAGCCTCTAGATGATCTAAGACTTTGTGAACAGTCCCTCAAAGAGTATATATATGTATAATCTCGAGACCTGTGGCAGATAGAGAACAAATATCGACCCTTGCTCCCTAAAAGGCATAGACTTTAGACTTATTGAAGGAACTAGAATCACAAAATTATCTCATCTCAGAAAAAAAAAAAAGATCCTTTACATCTTTGCCTTTTAAAAGAAAACTGTGTAATCAGCTGGCCTGTTAGGCTGTTTAGCAAGGTAAAGAATATTAAAATATTTGTCTTGGCTTCTACACTTTCTCAGTGCTATAAAAATCATGGAATAGAGCCTGCCAATCATTTATTTGGCTGCTTGGATGAAGGAGCTTAATGGGCACAACAGTCTGTAACTACACAAGACGCCTGCAAAATTGGGTTCTTGGGGCTGATGGAATCCTCCGGAGTGGGTCCTGGAGCCGAAGTAGAGGCGGCTTCCTCAGTGGGCATGTGGCTGGCACTAATGAAGCTGCTGGGCTCCTTTGGAAGATCGTCACCAATGTCTTCCTTGCATTTGGTTATGGAGGGGTCAAAACCTACCCTGGAGCTGCCAGTGCCATGGGGTTTGTGCTAAGAATCCCTTTGTTTTCTTAATCCATAATGTTGTCATCTGTTGGGTTCTCTAAGGAAGCTTCCTATGAGTAGGAATCCTCTGGTCTTCATGGCTCTGAAGAAGTTATGAATTGAAGAGTAAGGATGGGTTCCAAATGCATCACTGATAACAGCTAAGTTGGAGGTCATGAGCATAATTTGGTTAGCTTGTAGGCTGGTTAATTCTAAGCCCCAGATGGAAGCAGGCACATCCACCCAGTGATCGTCACACTGAACGGGACAGGGTTTTTCACAGAGGGACAGCTGCCCAGGCCAGTGTTTTGGGAAAACTCCTTGTCCTGCATGGATTGGCTGGCTCCCACAGGTAATAAAGTTAGAGTTCAGCTGAGCATCCTCAGTTATTTTTCTCAAATTCACCAATCAAATGAGTGATGTGGGAGATGGGCAGAGGCCAGAGTTTGTCGATGATAGAGTTCCCGCCACTTGCAAGGAAACATCAGGAATGGAGAAAAAGCTTCGTTTACCTTTAAAATCAGCTTGGGCAGGAAGGGTCCCTGGCCAGTAGACCAAGGTCTCAGGCTTGTCTGCTCAAGTGTACTCCATCTTCTGTGTTCTGTAGCCTCCCCAATTCTTAACACAGACACGGTTGCTCCAGCTTTAACCTACTGTGTTCAAGATTAGTGCCATGCACCAAACGCAAATGGAGGGACTTTGCAGTAAGGCGGCTCTTAGATCCTCTCTCTGCTGTGTTTCCCAAGGCTTCTGTCATGCCACGGATTGATATTATCTCCCATTTATGGGAAGGCACTAGTCTTCTCAGGGACCTCCTGGAATTCTCTTTCCCACACTGTAATTCACACTGCATGCTATCACTGGACTAATTTTCTGAAAACACTACTCTTTCTGAGTCAGTCAAATTCTCTGAGCCTCCATCTCCTCATTGCTAAAATGGATATGTTTATGTTTTCCCTGCTTGCCTACCTCATATTGTTCCTAAAAGGATCAAAGAAGATCCTGGAGGCAAAAGTGCCCTGTAAATTGAAAAGTGTTGTGGATATGAGGGTGTGCCTTCCCATCAGAGGATCTGTCATTTCTTCCTGTGGTCTATCAAGTCAGGTTTGTGCTGTTGGGCTTGGTGTTCAAGGCTTCATTCAGGCATGTTCCAGATCTCTCCTCCCTACGACCCTGGCTCTCTTTCCCTTCCCTGCCTGTCCCTTTGGGAAGCCTTCCTGATTGCTCCTACCCTCAGGAGTCTCCCTCTCATCTGAACTTTACAGATTCTACATTTGGAATAAATGGGTCTCAACCATGGCTACACAAAGCTTTGATTTTTTTTTAAAGATTTTATTTATTTATTTGACAGAGAGAGAGACAGTGAGAGCAGGGACACAGCAGGGGGAGTGGGAGAGGGAGAAGCAGGCTTCCCGCAGAGCAGGGAGCCTGATGTGGGGCTCTATCCCAGGACCCTGGGATCATGACCTGAGCCGAAGGCAGACGCTTAAAGACTGAGCCACCCAGGTGCCCCCCCAGAAAGCTTTTAAATGACATCATTGACTGAATCTCAACCCAGAACAATTTAATGAAATCTCACAGGATGGGACCAGGAAAACTGTGTTTTCTAAAACTCTCCAGTGGCTCTAATGTACGGTCTAGGTAAGGAACTCCTAGTTTGTACCTTAGACTTAACATTGAATTGCTTTTGTCTCATGATTGCATCTTTCCCCCATGTGCTCTGTGGATTCCTTGTAGTACAGAGGCCCTGCCCCATCTCCTCAACCCTTTCCTTCCTTCTGTTGTCCTTCTTGTCTTTCCAGATCACGTCTGGTTTCTATGAGTTGTACTGAGTGAATTTGCTTACTCTCCCTGTCTCCCAAATCTAACTCAGCAAGCTTTAGTGAATATTGTGTGGAGGGCCATAGATGAGTCCAATCTGTGCTCACTGACAGTGTTCAAATTCATCATGTATGCTTGGTTGATTGATGAAGGGCATCACAAGAAGCCTCTTTGTATCTCTTGGGAGAGATCTACCTCTCTCAAGAGGTGGTCCCTTCCACCTCTTGGGAGAGATCCATTTTTTGAGGTTATGAGAGTCAGGAATCAACAGAAGTAAACATTTAGAACTGAGCATCTAGAACCAACATTAGGAAGCAATGGTAAGACATTTTCACGCAAAAAAGAAAATCTGGAAGATACATATGTTCAAGGCCTGGATGCTTAAGACAAATGTCTTTTCGTGATGACATTGTAGTTCACACATTGTAGTACACAGTGGCCTTCCTTTATGTTCTGGGCTCACTATCCCAACGGGATCCTATGTGGGGGTTTGTCAAATCCTTCTGGAGATTGGATGGTTCTAACTATGGAGGAGAGCAACATTTAGAGCTTAAGAATAGAATTCCTGTTTTCAACAGATACATGCACTCGTGCATTTATTTCTCAGGCACCATTCAGGCACATGCGCATAGAGAGACGCTGTGCACGGAAGTGATTGCATGCCTGCTCAAGTATACCCTTCCTGCAGAGGGGTTGTTCTAATTACGAAGATTCTTTCAACCTGATCAGCTCTGGACAGCTTCAATTTGGTTGCAGTTTTAATGGAATGGTTCCATTTCATTTCTGTTTTTTTTTTTTTTCCTTTTTATATGATGTTGGAGTTTGTGACAACTTCCAAGCATCATACAAGGTCTTCTGCTTTTCCAGGGTTTTCTTGACTATCTGCTCTGCTTAGTTTCTCTTCAGAACACATCTGGTCATTATGGGCTGCACTTAGCAATTTTGCTTTGGGACACATCTATTCTTTGGTGCCTGTTACCTGAGATGCCTTGCTTTGGTTTGTGGAAAACAAACAAACAAAGAAACAAAGAAACAAACATGCTTGATTGTATCGTGCTGCTGCTCTATGCTGAGTATCTTTCTTATAGATACAAAAACCAGACTGTCCACTGTACTTCATTTCTAACCTAACCTACCAACCATTTAAATCTCACTCCTAATCAGTCATTTGGCATAAACTCAATAGCAGGCTTGGCTTGACAGGCTCATTGTTAACAGTGACTAAGGCACCTTATAAAGTCAATAGTGCCCGTTACAAATGTCTTACCTTAGCTCATACCGGGACGATTCTCTATCTACTGAATACCTGATTCTCGAGGACACTCAATCCGTGTCCAATAGTGAACATTGTGCTATAGTATGCAGTGGGATCATAGTTGAGTCTGATTGGTGATCACCAATGGAACTCTGACGTGGTGCGTGCTTGGTAGACTGATACAGTGGGCCAAACAGAAGTACTTTTTGGTTTACTAGCTGGCTCTCTGCTGGCTAACTCGCTTAAATGCTTCTTGGCTTGTCTTTTTCCCTAGGTTTGTTCATCTCTTTCTTATCTCTTATTCCTGGAAGTCCTCATGACTCTCCCTCGGGATCCCTGAGCACTTAGAGCTCCAAGAACTTTCCTCTTCATGGTCAGAAAAATAATGTGTTCATGAGCTCAGAACTTGGAGAGGGGTGCCTGTGTTTCTTGGGCTTTCGTCTGATTGTAGATCAAGCTGTGAGGTGCTCTCCTTTATGATGGGAAGTTTTACACTAAGTAGGCCATAGGTTCATCTCCTTTGCAACAGTTTCTTCTGAAATAGTTACAACAAATTGTTTAGATTACTTTGTAGTAGTCAACATGTTTAGTAAGACATAGTCCAGATACAGTGACTCAAAGATTTGGGCTGATAAAGTACATCAATACTCTTCATTTGCCCTGACATTATACATGTGTGTGAATGTGTATGGTCCGCAGTAATTATGGTGTATGCCACCTGCTACAGCCCAGAAGGTAGCATGAGAGCATTTTTGCATTGGTGGAATATTTTCCAAAATTGACATTTACTTCAGTAATTTCTCCTCCCTCTCTCAGGGTCAGCTGGCACATCTGTGGAGATTATTACCCCTCGTGTCCTGGCACTGGAGGAGATTGGTGAGGACACCTGCTCCCTTCCTGTTCATCACAGAGGGAGAGGCACAAGGGTTGTGAGCTCAGCAGTGAACATCTGAGTCTCATGGAGACATTTCAGCAAATATGCTGGGAGGGCATATGCTTGGAGTTATTTTTCCAGAGTTGGGAATAGAGCCAGAAGTACTTTATTTCACTCATTCCTTTGTTCAACATGATTTAGGTTGCTAATGTGTGTCATTCCTTGTTTTGAGAGCTGTGAGGGTTAGAGAAGACAGATTTTCATAAGATATTTCTGCCCTGGAGTCTGGGGAGACCACACACACACACACGCACACACACACACACACACACACACCCCTCAAGAGTGACCTGAGTGAGGAGAAGCAGCCCTGGATGCTCATTAGGTGGGGTGAGGGGCGCCATTTTGAGAGCTGCCCCCTAGTTCCTGCCGTGATCAGTTTTCAGCTCTACGTTCATTCACAGGCCTAACTGGTCTATCTGCTGAGTGAAATCAGCACAAAGAAGGAAAAGGAATATTCTGTTTATGTTGAATACCAGGAGGCTGGATGGAGAAAGCAGGGGTCCATCTGTTTTGCATCAGTGTTGCAAGACTCAGACATGCCTTTGTTGAATGCCTTTTGAATGTATCCTCGAGTTTCTGGGGTTTTGGCCCAGAAAAAGATGCATTTGCTGCAAAAGGTGCATTTGCTGTAAACAAACATTCTTGTCTGAAATGAAAGCAGTAGATGTGTTTACTCAGTGCTTAGTGACTCCAGCCCTTTGAAGGATCTGAAAGAGATCCCAACTCCACCCACAACTGTGCCTAGCAGGGATACAAACAGGTGGGGATATTGTGGGGAAAGAGCGGTTTACTCAGAGGACTGAGTAAAATCTATACCAGGTGGTCAGGCGATAGAAGCTTTGGTTAGGGGCCCTTCCCCCAGGCCCTCATCCTCCCCCAGAGGGTGGGAGGATACTTGGAAAATAGGAAGGAAGAGAGACCAATGGCCTGGGCTGCATTTTTGATGGGTCCAAGTGTTCCAGAAAAAAAAAAAGATGAGCATCTCCCCCTTCCCCAACTGGGAGGTGGATCTCTAGGGTATCCCAGTTTGTGATCTTTTATTCATGCACACAATCTGTTTGGCTCTGTCTTTGGGAAATTACTTGTATTTAGTGCTCTTAATTGCTTAAATTGCTGTGGGTTTGCTGCATTTTAAAAAATTTGGTAAAAGACATGAGGAAAGATTGACAGTAAAATGTTTATCAGGTGAAAATCTTCACAGATTCACGGACCCAGTTTCATCTTGTGAATACTGAATTTGGAGGCCCAGGAAACAGATGAGAAGCCATTGATTTTTCACTTGTCCACAGATAGCAAGTAATAGAAATAATAACAGTCATGGTTACGAATTTTTGAATAGCCCCAATATGTTAAGCACTGAGGATTTTACATCAAATTCAATAGACAAAATGAAAGAATCTGTGATTCTGCTCCTGGCAACTCTGTGACTTCTAGGTCTTAATCTTTATGACCATTCCTAGTGCTCTGTGAAGCCCATCCAGCCAAGCTAGGGAAAGTTCCAGAAAGATCCTGCCCCCCCGCCCCCCCACCTCCTGCTCTGAGGAGAACCCTATAATGCCTTCCCGTTTTTATTCATGGCCACACCTCAGGAGGGAACTGAAGAGGAGAGGTTCTGGGAACCTGTTTCCAGTAAGCCCGCAGAACTGGCACTGGGCCTCGAACCCAAGAAAGTCAGAGCTGCCTAATAGCAGAGAAGTGACCACAGCAGCTGCTGCACAGATGCCTTTGAACCTTGGCTCTGTTCCCCAGCTGCGACTCTTGACTCTTTGTAACTGGGCATCTAAGGGCATGTTCCCTTTTTTATTTACACTTGGTGTTAGTTGATCTTGCTGACCTCTTTCCAGACAACATCTGTATTGTTTGTTACAGCAAATCCGAAAAGTGACCTGTTCATTCATTCATAGAGTTTTATCAGTTGCCTGTGGTGGGTACATCATTGCAGAAGGGCGTAAAGCAAATGTTCTGAGCTGAAATGTCCAAACTTCTTTAGCATTGGTGCTTGCTGGAGCAGGAATGAATGCTATCTGTCTGGGGTTCCCAGATCTGTGGACCACGTGATCATGATTCTGTTCCCAATCTAATCAGTAGTTTACAGAGCACCCTTGATCTCTGGAGACATTCCATCTCTGAGGGGGCATTTGGAAGTGGGTCAGGGGCCTTTGGTTGACCCCATGATGTGGGCAGGAGGGGTAGGGATGGGTCCTGTATATGAGGAATTGTCCTACATCCTACATGAATCTCCAAAGTTTCAAGGGATGTTGATGTGTGTGAAAAACTCTTGATAATTAGCTGAGCATAGATTTTAACTGTTCTATATGCAACATAAGGTGTCTGTGCACAATTCTGATCTGCACTGACTTTCTCAGGGACGTTTCTACTGTGCAAATTTTGAGAAAAGATTGCATTTTATTACATTCGGAAATTTACCAGGAATTGTTCACATTATTCTGATCATGGAAAAGCATTATCACCAATGGCAACGCCTCTCATGGTATCAGAGTTGCCTTACAACATACCTGGAGCAATCTGTGCTCATAGCTATCTCATTCCTGGTGAGTCTATGTAGACACGAGCCTCTGCGCACTTCTTTATGTCTCCTAGTGAGGGATCCTCCTCTGCATTTGCAGATTGAAAACTACATTATTTTGTACGTTGTTTTCCATCTATTTCTCCGTTACATTGGAATAAGTTCATTATATTGGTGATTGTCTCTGCATGTTTTAAATGAATGCATCTTTTCTGCTAAGAATGCAGGTCTATTGTGAAACGAGGTAAGGTTGTACTTTATTGTGCTCAGAACTTTACCAAGAGTTTTTCACCATCTTGAAAAATGAGCTCAGTGATAGAAACAGTCTCCAGTAATCTCAGCCATAAATACAAGACGCTTGAATCTGCCAGCATTTTTAGGTGTCACATTCATGATGATTCTTTCAGATAGAGGGGTGACCATCTGATGACTTGATGTCTTCTAGTGCAGTTATGATCACTTACATATGGAGATATGGATTTTACTATAAGTTATTTCCTTTAATCTCTCTACTTATAGTTAGGATGATGTATTTCTCGTTTTAAAAATCATGTTGGTAGGATATATTACCCGTGACTTTTGTTTCGGGGTAGTAAAGAGCATGACTCGAAGCTTGTTATTAAAAGGGGACATTGGTTTTTACAGGGCTCTGATGGGAAGCGCCGAGGAAAAGCTTGGGTGCAGGCATTCCCTGGCATTAGGAAGGTTCTAGTTCATCTGCTTCAAGCCTTCATGGGTCAACATGGGCATCCAGCTTTCTGTAGTCAGGTTTTCTTTCCCTAGACACTCACATGACTTGTTAAATATCAGTTGGAAATTTATCTATTGACCAGTTGGTCTAAAATTCAACTTCCTTCCAAGTGTTTTACTTTTCATTCAGGTGTTCTATAACCTTTTTACATTTTTTCCCCCTAAAACACACTACCACATTTGCCTTACCATTCTCTCTTTCTCCCTTTCTCTCTCTCCCTCTCTTTCTGTATATCTACATATATATGCACATACATACTTCTTTTTATTCTAATACATTTGAGATTATGTGCACAATGATACTCCTCTAAGTACTTTAATATGCAATTCCTAAAAAACAAGGACACTCTCCTCTAAAGCCACACTGCACCTCTCATGATCGGGAAATGAAGATCGACATCTTACCACCACACACATGTATTGCCGTGGATCCCATTCACAGACCTTGCACGTCCCAGTACTGTTCTTTGTAGGTGCAGTTCAACAACACTCATTTAGTTGTCATGACTCTCTAGTCTCGTTCAACCTGACATTTTTTAAGAGGACAGGTCAGTTACTTGGAAGACTGTCCCATAGATGGGTGTTGTGTGGTGCTTTCTCCGCAGTATATCAGATTATGCATTTTGGGGAGCAGTGTCACAGAAGTGATGCTGTGTGCTCCTGGGTATACAATTTCAGAAGGCACATGATGTCGGTGTCCCCATTCCTGATAAAGACAAAACACTGAACTTTTTTTTTTTTTTTTCAGCAGATGTCTGATACAACTTTATTGAGATTATTTCATGCATTTCTGCATCTCTCTTTATTCTGCATTCTACTTTCCTGAGGTTTATTCTATTTTTCTTCATCTTTTTTCTTTTTTTTTTTTTGAATTGTTTTTTTTATTTAAATTTTTTATTGTTATGTTAATCCCCATACATTACATCATTAGTTTTAGATATAGTGTTCCATGATTCATTGTTTGTGCATAACACCCAGTGCTCCATGCAGAACGTGCCCTCCTCAATACCCATCACCAGGCTAACCCATCCTCCCACCCCCTCTAGAACCCTCTAGAACCCTCTAGAACCCTCAGTTTGTTTTTCAGAGTCCATCATCTCTCATGGTTCTTCTCCCCCTCCGATTTCCCCCCCTTCATTCTTCCCCTCCTGCTACATTCTTCTTCTTCTTTTTTTCTTTCTTAACATATATTGCATTATTTGTTTCAGAGGTACAGATCTGAGATTGAACAGTCTTGCACAATTCACAGCGCTTACCAGAACACATACCCTCCCCAGTGTCCATCACCCAGTCACCCCATCCCTCGCACCCCACCCCCCACTCCAGCAACCCTCAGTTTGTTTCCTGAGATTAAGAATTCCTCATATCAGTGAGGTCATATGATACATGTCTTTCTCTGTTTGACTTATTTCGCTCAGCATAATACCCTCCAGTTCCATCCACGTCGTTGCAAATGGCAAGATCTCATTCCTTTTGATGGCTGCATAATATTCCATTGTATATATATACCACATCTTCTTTATCCATTCATCTGTCGATGGACATCTTGGCTCTTTCCACAGTTTGGCTATTGTGGACATTGCTGCTATAAACATTGGGGTGCACGTACCCTTTCGGGTCCCTACTTTTGTATCTTTGGGGTAAATACCCAGTAGTGCAATTGCTGGATCATATGGTAGCTCTATTTTCAACTTTTTGAGGAACCTCCATACTGTTTTCCAGAGTGGCTGCACCAGCTTGCATTCTAAGGGGGGGTTCTTTGAGACTGTGTACATAAAGCTCCTCCTTATGAAAACTTCACCCTAGAGCATGAGCATCCTTTGTTGAATCTTGCCTGAATCAGTTCTCGAATGGCCATTTTCTCCATGTATGAGTTAGCAGTCTACCATCAGGTAGAACTTCTATGTATGTATGTATTCAAGGGTCTCTGTTTATTCAGTGGGTTATAATCCCTCACCATCGTCATCTATTTTGGTGCTCAGGTTGTCCTGCATTTGGCCATGGGACAGCTGTCAAGATGGATCCCTATCTTTTGGATAGGTTCCTAGCATTCTGGCACAAGATGGTCAGGCTTGTATATTCCCTTCCCCAGCCCTGGAATCAGCCATTTTTTTCCCCAAGAATTCCTGACTTCCTTTAGAAACCAGGGTCTGATACTGGATGTGCTCATTGCTACTGGTTTCTCTTGCTTCCAGGCCTCTCAGACAGAGCTAGAATATTTACCTAGCTAGCTAGCTGCATATCTATATCTGTTCCTATATACATGCATATTTATCTGTCTACTAGGAACCATAAGTTCACATCAGTATCCCTAAATTCAACCCAACATCATATGGATTATTCTAACATTCTCCTTTCCATATTTGTACACTCATTCTCAGTAGAGAGAAACCTGGTTTGCCTATCTTAATTTATTTGCTTATTTTCTCAGTCACCTTGTATGTAACTTATCTCTCAACTACAGGAGCTGTCTCTTTGGCTAAGCACTGCAAACTCCCACTGCTTCTCCCATGCGGAGACATTTCTCCCTCTTTCAGCCCTGGTTGATGCCACCTTACAGTTTGCCTATACTGATATTTTTGAGGTTATGTGGAAAAGAAAGGTTATATTACCTGTAAATTTTATTTCAGGATAATGGGGCAGTGTTGGAGGAGGACGTGACCTCTGGTTGACCCATGAGCCCAATCTAGGCAATAGGAGGCTCCTTCCCACTCCTCTGTCCTTGGAATCTACCTTCTGCCCACTGTTCCCATAACCAGAGCCATTTTCAAGGACACAGCCTTGAGAGAGCATCAGGTTGTCGAGACTTATCTGGACAGTATATCCAATGAACCCAGTTATTGCCTGGGTTCATTGCCTATGAACTTTTAAGATCCTGGCCTGCAGACCTGGAGATCTCCTCCTCTGGTGGTGCCCAAGACAAGCCTCTTAGGTAAGTTCCCTTGGGTATTAAACCTGCCACCTCCCAGTCTGGAGTGGCCTGCTTCTCTCTCCCCTCCCTCCTTGCCCTCCGAGGATGGGGGCCAGCTTGCAAACCAACAGACAGTTTATCTTTATAATGATATATATTAAGAAGTATTTATTTTTAATGATATCTCTTATCAATTGCCTTTTCTGTGCTCAAAATTGTTTCTCATGTATCATATCTTCCATCTCGTTTCAATTTTCTGTCTGAAAAGTGACTTTATTTTGCCTTTTTCCTGAAATAAGAGTTAAGCTGGCTATAAACACTGCCAAGTGTTTCTCCTTCCACCTTTTGAGTATGTTAGTCCTTTCTCTTCTGGGATCTAGTTTTGACTTTGGGAAGCCTGTTTTCAATCTACATGTGATAGCTTTCTTTTCAAAGATAGGTTTTAAGATTCTTTGCATTACCTGTAACATTCTATAGTTGCACTACGCTTTGTCTAGGTATAGATTCATTTTTATTTTTCCCCTCCTGATAAATTGAGGGCACTTTATTCTCAAGATTTCTGTCTTTCTCAGGACACCTGGGTGGTGCAGTTGGTTGAGCACCTGACTCTTGGTTTCAGCTCAGGTCATGATCTCAGGGTTGTGAGATTGAGCCCTGCCTCAGGCTCTGTGCTTGGAGATTCTCTTCCTCTGCCCCATTCCCCACACCACCCCCCCCCCCCCCCGCCCCGGTCTGTCTCTCTCTAAAGTAAATAAATAAATCTTAAAAAAAAAAAAAGATGTCTGTTTTTGTCTACTTCTGGAACATTCTCAGTTTCCAGATGCTGTTTCTGTGCCCCTGCCTCCATTCCCTTCTTCCGGAGCGCTTATTCAACCTGTGTTTGCACCTCTCCCTTTACTCCATCTTTCTTAAGGAATCTTTCCTATCTCTTACCTTTTTCTCTCTGTGCCTGCAGCCTCTGGATGTACTTCTCCACACCATCTTTGCCTTTACTACTTTGCTTTCACTTCCGTTTCAGAGCTAGAGTTTCTCTTGTTTATCGATTTAAAAATCCTGCTTCCATCTATTACTATGATTTTCATTTCTGATTCTTACTGATTCATTTTCATATCATTTTCTTGTTTCACTTTTGCCTTTTCACCATAGAACAAGAGTTCATTGAAAGGATGTTATTCTTTCATTAATCCCCTAAACATGCTTATTTCCACACTTCAATAAAGGGATATAGATTGATTTTGTGTTTCAACTGCTCATTTTGTATGCTTGCTTTCTTAGTGTAATATTTCTTTACATGGTTTGGAGTTTTGATTTATGGCTTCATTTTGAGGGGGGAGGTCCTATTGGTTCTTTCTTATTCTCCCTCTTTTCTCCTATGAAGGCTCATTCCTATCTGAGTGGTTATGTGGTTGCCATTACGTAATCCCAATCCCTGATCCTGAACAGATCCTGCAGGGGTGGTAGTTGTTTCCAGCCCAATTATATAATCAGAGAAATTATTAGCCCTGTTCCCAACTAGTGGGTGCCTTGCTTCCTTCTTGATCCTGGGCTGGATTTGTATTTCTGTGCCTCCTGGAGTACATGGGAGTAGTCCTTTTCTGCTTCCTTTCTCAAGTATTCTGTGTGTGTGTGTGTGTTGGGGGGTGGGGGAAGGATCTACCCCCTAGCTTTAAGCAGTGAGCCTGCTTCTCACCTCCTATTGTCCCAGAGGAATTGAACTCTGGGTCACCGAAGTGTTGGTCTGGGCCTGTGATTTCGGAGCTGTTTATGTTTTGGAATTGCTGTTCTATTTCTGATCCATGAAGATATTTACTTGTTTCTGAGCCTGGCTGTGTTTCTTTGGTTGTTTTAAATAGACCATGGCTACATGTTTGGAGCCAGAGTGGTAATGTCAAAATGTAAATTTACTGGAGCTATTTGGATCGAAAGTTTCTTACTTCCACTAAGCAGCAGTAACATTCCAGTAGGATAGTCATTAACTTCAGCGAGGCTGCTGGCACACATTCTCAGGTCAGAGCATTGAGAGATTTTATTCCCATCCTTCACCTAGTAGCAGATTCCCAGTAAGCACCGCTAAGATGGACCGTGCCTATCTTTCAGTGCAGGGAATTTTCCATGGCAAGTTGCTGTGTCTCGGTGCCTTTCATTGTGGTTCTTGTGTGTAAAAACCTCCAGTTTATTTCCCTCTCTTGGTGGAGCACAAAGGGCACACTTGACACATGTATTCTTATAGAAGAAACTCAGAGATGTGTAAACCCAGCATCCCTCCCCACACTGGCATACACGTTAGTGGTTTTAGGGAAGGCAATTGAATTTTTCAAAACCCATACAATGGTTGCCCAAGGCAATCTTTATAGATCCTAAAGAGCAATATGACCCTTGCTGACATCTGCAGAGTTACAAAGTTTCCTTACTATCACGTCCAAATTGACCTCCTTGTAACTGCTACCATAATGATACTCCTGGCGTGGGAGCTGTTGAGACATAGGAAGACATTCAGTGTTTTACATTCCGACTTTTCTCCTTTGGGCTAAATTCCCCTATTTCCTTTAGCACTGTCACCTATAGTTCAGATGCCTTATTATTCTGTTGCCACCTCGTTGATAGGTGTTGGGTGTTTCTTGGCCATTTGTTTGGCTCAAGTGCTTATGCAAAGGATCAGGCAGTGCTATAATTTTTAAAGGAGGAGTGGAGAGTCCCATTTGGTATCGCATTCCCAGCTCCCCTCAGCTGTGAAGAGGAAGGATTCAGTTGACTCTGTGGCCGGCTTCGAGGGTTAGTGGGATGGTGTGATTACATTTGCTTGTAGCCTGGGTTGTGCAGGCCACACTTCCCCCAGGCATGTGTCCACAATCCTGAGCTTCTCCTTTGGGCTGGTAAGCAATTCAAGCAGTTCTGCAATCCTGCCTCGCTCCTACTGCAGCCTGGGAATGGTTGCTTGCAAACCGCTTCTGTAGACAGGGTAATGGGGTATTGATTGGTGAACGAACAGGTGGTAGGGGTACAGTTTGATTTTTAGATATAATTCTGTTTTCTGCCTTTTGGCTTGTTGCTGGAAGGTGTTTATGCTGTAAACTTATTGTGGGATAATTTTGATTTCAATGCTTGCCAGTAGTTTTCATTTCTATTGTGTCCCCCTCCCCTTTTTTTTAAAACATAGACTGACTGACATGGTGCACTGGGACCATGTGATGATTAGGCCAAGAAAAACTGTGATGTGATTTGCTAAACTGGGTATGTGCAAAGAATGGATTCTCACTCAGGGACCTAAGTGAACCTGTGGGCTGAATCTTTTAGGGAAATGTTTCACAATACATGCTTCATGGAATGCTGTAACCCTGTGGGATACTCTGTCAATAAAGGGTTCCATGATCATATTATTTGCAAGTGATGTATAATATGCCTCCTTCTTGGGAAGAACTTTAAATCTGACCATATGGAAGGCTGTGAGGTTTTCAGCAGCAAAGGAATATTTTTAGCTTTCTTTAATTTAACGTTGACCATGCTTATTTGGCCATGAAAATCCTGGAAGAGAAAACTGTGGTACCCATTAACATCTTGGGAAATCAGCATTCCATTGGACACACGCTGGGAAATGCTTGACCACTCTGTGTGGTATGGCTAGGAGTGTGTGTGTTCCGTGCCTGCTCTCACACATGCCAAATGCCTCTCCTGTCCCACCACTGTCCAGAAGACATTCTCTTGCCTCTTGCTGGGGAATTAATTGAACAATTCATCCTCAAGGGGATAGCACCAACCCCACAGAAGTGTGGTCCCTGAGTGAGAGGGCATTGAGCCGTTTGTGTCAGGAAATGGGGAATGGCCGAGAGGGAGAATCTCAAAATGAGTTGGAGTTCATCCTAATGCCCTCTGGTAGATCTCTGAAGTGAAAATTTTGGTAGCTGGAGGCAGCCAATTCGGCCAAGCCAAGGCAGAAAAGAATTAATGAATAGAAGATGGGTGGAGAGCAAGCATGTTCCATGTCTTGGCTGATGCACGAGAGATATGCGTTGACAAAGAAGAAAGAACATTGCTGTAGATGGACAAATTTAGAAGACAACTAATGAAAGACAATCCTCCCTGCAGAGTTTGAAATAGCTGTGAATGGTGTTCAAGACCCCCTTAAAGACCTCCAGGGAGGGCACGCTAGGATATAAATAATTTTCATGGGCCAGGGCCCCTTTGTCTGCTGTCAGACATATTTGAGGTGATTCCTGGCCTGAGTGGAGGCTGTAGGGATGGGGGATGGGGACAATTTGGGAGAACTTGATGATTACAAAGGACAGAGAGAAGAATCCAGATCAAATCAGCTGCTAGGGTCATAGTGACTGGGATCCAGGTGTTTCTGAAGGGTATCCTCAGGTCTCATAAAAATTGGTTTCCCCTCCCTCCTTGAAACAACATTGGGGTTGTCAATGAAGTTCTTAGCTGGAGGCTACCCAATCGCCATCCAGTCATTAGGAGATAAAAACTATCGATCATTATTTGTCTGCTGCTTGTTGGAACCAGCAGGCCTCCTGCTAATATCTTTATCCACTTCTAAGGCTGTCAGCCTATTGACTGTTTTTTTTTTTTTTTCAAACCAGCTGATTGGAGTGTGAGGTGCTGAAGAAATTACTCTTAACCAAATGATGGGAAATTTGAGCATGGGACATCTGTAGCAGAGCATTCAGAACTTAAGGGGATTCTTTTCCAGTCTAGTGAGGGGGGAGGGGTGGCAGCGAGAGGTTTGTCTTTTCTATTTACCTTACCATCTCGTCACTTGAGAAAAGCCCAAAGCACAAACAGAGTCAGAATGAAGAAGCAAGGTTCAGCAAGTGACCCAGAACTGCCTCCTCAGCCTCGGTTTACTCATCTGGAAAGGAGTTACTTGGCACCAGACCCTGTCTTATGTTCTGAGGCTGTGGTAATGACAGGGGAGCATAGCACGTGGCTTCTCTGCCAAGGCTGCTGGACCCCTGGGGTATGCAAAGCACGGAGAGGACCAAAGCAGCCCTTGGTCTCTGGTTTTCGGCAGTGAGTGCCGCACTGTAGCCACCTGCAGGGAGTTCTAACATGAGCAAGCACACAAGACCTTTCCTGGGACATGCTCTGATAGGAAACACAGCTGTCCCTGACAGAGGCAAAAAGGCTAAAGGCACAGAAAATGCTCTTCTTTTAAAAAATTAATCACATGTCATGACAGAGTGAAGAGTAGCCTCATGAGGGGGATCTCTCAGTGGGAGATTCATCAGCAAAATCATCAATGTTTTAACTGAGGCTTCTTGGGCCCAGACCTAGGCAGGTAGAGGAAGGACCCTGATGACAGGGTTCCTGGTCTTGGGATCACTGCTGGGGACAATGGTCAATGGTCTTTAATGGGTGCTGGTCACACTGTCTGTTTTAAACAACTTTATTGGGGTATAACTGACATATAATAAACTTCCCATATTTGAAGTATACATTCTGATAAGGCTTGACTGATATGTACACTCATGAAACTATGCCCAATCAAGATAATGAACTATTACCCACAAAAGATCCTTGGAGCCCCTCTATAATCCCTCACTCCCACCAGTGTCTGCTCCCCATCCCCTGTTAACTGGTGATCTGCTGACATGATAAATTTGCATTTGTGAGTATTTCATATAAATGGAATCTGACACTAAGTACTATTTGACTGGCTTTTCCCACAAAGCATAATTATTTTGATATTCAGCCATGTTTTGTGTGTGTGACTAGTTCATTTCTTTTATGGCTGAGTAGTGTTCCACTTTATGGATAAACCATCATTTGTTTATCTATTTACCAGTTGATGGGCATTTGGGTCTTTCCAGTTTTTGCTCTTACAAATAAAGCTGTTATGAACATTTGTGGACAAATTTTGCATGTACATATGATAGCATTGTTCAAGTGTTCTATATTCTTTCCAATTACTTTTTGTACTTGTTTCTATCAATTTTTGGGAGATGAATGTTGAAAACTCTGACTGTAATTGTGGACTTGTCTATTTCTTCTTCAAGTTCTATCGGTTATTTTCATGTATTTTAAAACTCTGTTATAAGTTGCATAAACATTTAGGATTGTTCTGTGACTCTGGTGAATTGACCCCTTTATCATTATGACATGACTTTCTTTAACTTTGATAATATTCAGTGCTCTGAAATCCACTTCATATGCTATTAATATAGCCATTCCAGCTTTCTTTTTATTAATATTAGCATTTATATATACACATATGTGTAAATGTACAGGTAATATATATATATATTCCATTATTTTACATTTAACCATTTATGTTTTTTATATTTAAAATAATTTTTATGACAGCATAAATTTGGTCTTATATATTTTTTGAATCTGAAAATCTCTCCCTTATAAAAGATTTTTATTTTGAGATAGTTGTAGATTCATATGCAGTTGTAAGAAATAATGTAGATAAATCCTTTGCTCCCTTTGCTCAATTTCCTTTGATAACAACTTGAAAACTGCAGTACAATATCAAAATCAGGATATTGACATTAATACAATTCATCAGACTTGTTTATATTTCCTGTTTTGCTTGTACTTATTTGTGTGTGTGTGTGTGTTCCCCAGTCAAGATGTAGAAAGTTCAGTCAACACAAAGATCTTTCATGTTTCTCCTTCCTCTGCTCTACCCTGCCCCTGTTTTTAATACCTAACAACTACCAGTCTGTCCCCCATTTCAGAAATTCAATCTTTGACCATAACTATGCTGTGAGCTGTGGCTTTTTTTGGTAGATGCTCTTTACCAGGTTAAAGTAATTCCCCTTAATTCCTAATTTGCTGAGAGTTTTTATTGTGAATGGATATTGGACTTTGTCAAACATTTTTTTTCTGAATCAGTTGAAATTATCATATTATTTTTCTTTAGCATGTTGACGTAGGTTATTGATTGATTTTTCAATGTTGAACGAGCCTTGCATACTTGGAATAAATCCCATTTAGTCATGGGACATAATTCTTTTTATACATCATTGGATTTGATTTGCTAATATTTTGTTAAGGATTTTTGTATCTAAATTCATGTGAAATATTGGTGTGTAGTTTTCTTTTTTGTACTTTATTTGTCTGGTTTTGGTAATCTCTGTCTTTCAATTGGAGTGTTTAGATCATTTATATTTAATATGACTATTGATATGGGTAGGTTTAAATCTATCATCTTGCTATTTGTTTTTTTTTCCTTAAGATTTTATTTATTTATTTGACAGAAAGAGAGATAGCGAGAGCAGGAACACAAGCAGGGGGAGTGGGAGAGGGAGAAGCAGGCTTCCCGACGAGCAGGGAGCCCGGTGTGGGACTCGATCCCAGGACCCTGGGATCATGACCTGAGCCGAAGGCAGACGCTTAACGACTGAGCCACCCAGGCCCCCTTGCTATTTGTTTTCTATTTATTCCATCTATTTTGAGTTTTCCTTTCCCTCTTTTTCTACCTTATTTTTGATTAACTAAGCACTTAATTTTTTTTCTATTTTGTCTCCTTTATTGGTTGACTTACAGCTATAACTCTTTGTCTAATTATTCTAATGGTTTCTTTATAAATTATAGAACACATATTTAATCATGATCTACTTTCAAGTGATATTATATTATCTCACATGTGGTAAAAGTCCTTATAATAGTAAAGTCCAGGTCCTTTGGACTTTCAACTCTACCTGCTTGGCTCAGGCTATGTGCTGGTCTCTGCCTAGGTCCCTCTGTTTGGGTCATGACATAGAGACTCTCTCAAGGCAGTAACTGGGGCATTTATAAGGCTCTAAGGCTCTACTCATTTGTTCTTCCTCTTTCAGGGATCACTGTCCTTTATTCTCTGATGTACTGAATCTTGAAAACCATTGCTTCAGATATGTTGCTTTCTTGTTTGCTCTTTTTGTTCGTTTGTTTCAGGCAGGAGGATGAATTTGGTTCCTCTTACTCCATCTTGGGCAGAAGAAGAAATTCCTTACTGTTATTTTAATGTGGATTCTGTAAACTTCATATTAGGGTCAAAGCACTAATCCCTTTTTTTTTTTTTTTTTTAAAGATTTTATTTATTTATTTGCTAGAGAGAGAGAGCATAGGTGAGAGAGAGTGAGCAAGAGTACAAGCAGGGAGAGCTGCAGGCAGAGGGAGAAGCAGGCTCCCTGCTGAGCAAGGAGCCCGATGCGGGACTCGACCCCAGGACTCTGGGATCATGACCTGAGCTGAAGGCAGCCGCTTAACTGACTGAGCCACCCAGGTGTCCCCAGAGCACTAATCCTTTTAATACAGTCTCTGTTGTGGATCATAGAGAATGATCATAGAGAATCAAAGCATCCAGGCTATGTGACACGTATTAGGTCTTTCCTTTCAAAAAGATCCAGCCCACATGCTGGAACTTCATGGCATGGCAGATGTTTGTGTGTGATGGTAGAACCCATTCTCCAGAAAGAGGAGGTGATTTGTGCAGAGGACTTTTGTTACATGTATATTTTTTCTCCATCTCACTTATATCTCTATGAATGAGACTAAATCTAGGACCATGAAATCCCCATTTCACATTTATCAAATAAACAACTCTACACCAAAGGCAAAGATAATTGGAGAGAAGAAAGGGCATCACATGCTGAAAGATTCACATAGTCTCAGATTCAGGAGGGTCCTCAAGAATAGCCCCCTTCCTCTAGGAAAATAAGATACCATTATCTTCCTTTTATATATTCTGGCAACTCTGAATATTATGGACTTACCCAGGGTCTTGTAAAGAGTAACCTCAGTTCTCTCTCCAAGTGTAACAGACACTTGCTTTTGCAATGATTCTGTCTGCAGTATTCCTCTCTCGCTCATTTTACTGTCTCTGGGGTGATTTCCTTCCCCCTAGCTTTGCCTGTCTTCTGATTAGCTGATGACATGTCCCCTAACGGCTTTCAGCATATTCCGCCTTTCTGGGTGAGGGCAAAACATACTTCCCTCTGAAGTTTCTCTGGGAAAGTTTTAGAGCTATACAATTAAAGTTTCCTCGTTCATTTCCGTCCCCTTATGGTCCTGGCCTCTGACAGCGGATGGATGGCTGTATCATAACACTCCCTCCACATCATTTGTCACGTCTTGGCACTGTGACAACAGCTTCTCTGTTTCTAGAAGGCCAGGAGCTAGAATGTCAGGCAGGGAAACTAAATAACTTTTCACCCTTAGGACATAGTTCCTTCTTCAGAGAGCTGCGGGCCACTGAGAGCTGGTGTGAGGCCGTTGAGCTATTGAAGCATGGAGCATTTCTACCACCCTGGAACACGACTGTGAAGACTTTATTCTTACCATGCCTGGTCCCAGAAAATTGATTTGGAAAAATGACCTGAAAGCTTTGCAGACAGTGGGATCTGTCCTCTTCCCTAAAGCAATGAGCTACAGTGCTCTGGCATCTTTCAGCAAGGTGCTGTCTGCTAATGGGGAATTATGTAGAGCCAAGAGCAACTGTCATTAACAGGGCAGAGAGTTTGGTTTGGAGAATAATAATAACCATAATGTTAACAGCAAACATCTTTATAGGGATTGCTCTGAGCCAGGCACTATTCTAGGTCCCATAGGTATATTAGCTTATTGAATCTTTGCAACAACCATTCCAGGTAGGTACCATTACCATCTACATTACAAATGAGAGAGCTTAGTGACTTATTCCAAGTCACTTAGCTAACAGGTGGCAGAACCTGGATTCAGATGCTGGCATTCTGACTCCAGAGCCTGTGCTCTTAATCTCAATACCATACTGCCTCTGATTAAGGATATAAAATTCCTCTTCCTTATCAAATCACAGCATGGAGAGAAATGAGGTTTTAGATAAGAAAAGGTGGACTTCAGTAGCAGAATAAAGAAGAGATATACCTTTGTCCATAGAATGAAATGGCTGTTTAGTAGGTGGTGCAGGCTTGGTCCTACAGGGATTTCTGTAGACTTCTCTATTTTTCTACGCTTACTTGATTTAGATTCACCGTGTGACTAGTTCTGGCCAATGAAATGTGGGCAGAAGTAATATGGACTAAGGTGGTTAAGTAATCCTGTGATTTCCTCTACTCCCTTCCCCCTATCTGTTGGCTTGTGAACAACCTTGAAGGGCAACCTCAACTCTGTAATAAGGTAGAACCACAGGAGAGGAGCAGCCCGGATCCCTGAACCGCTCCTTGGAAGAAAGCTGCTGAGGAGAACTACCAACCCACGTGGAACTTGGAGCGAGTGAGAAATAAACTGATACTGTGTTGTTAAGCCATTGAGATTTCAGAGATTGTTTCTTCTCCTAACAAAGATAAACCAATCCTGATTAATACATAGACTTGCATGTCCCAGGTGCCTTGTGGCCTTTTCTGCTCGAAGGCCCTTTCTCTTCAGATCTTGAGAGACACTGTGAGCAGCTAGGGAGGAGAGATTTTCTGCCAGGAACAGTTCAGTCTTTCCCCAGCTTTTGTTATCCGCTCTACAGCACATACCAGAGACAGGGGAGAGGTCTTAGTTTTCTAATATACAAAATGGGTGGAGGGCTCTGTGTTATCTCTAAGGGCTCTTGAACCTATATAAGTCAGTGATTTATGGTCCTGTAACACGATTATAATATGAATTTTTTTTTGTCTGCTTGGAATTTCAGCTAATGCCCCAAATCCAATAAAAAGGTATGCCAAGTACCCTCACAATTTAAATGATAGGCTGGCCATCTATAAAGGGCTTTAAAAAGAGGTGACCCCAGGGCACCTGGGTGGCTCAGTCGTTAAGCGGCTGCCTTCAGCTCAGGTCATGGTCGAGTCCTGGGATCGAGTCCCACATTGGGCTCCTTGTTCAGCGGGAAGCCTGCTTCTCCCTCTCCCACTGCCCCTGCTTGTGTTCCTGCTCTCACTGTCTCTGTCTCTCTCAAATAAATAAATAAAATCTTAAAAAAAAAAAAAAAAGAGGTGACCCCAAACTCTTCTGTCAGCATTAGCGCATCACCCATCTCCGGGGTATAAAAGAAAAGAGGTGGAAGATAGGAGGACAGGACATGGTGCCTTTGGGGAAAGTTGTCGATACATGGTGATTTGTTCTCCATATATCCCAAGTAGGGAGGAGTGGTGGAGGCTTCTCTAGTCAAGGGGGCTGCTCAGGGAGCTTTGCCTGTGTTCTCCGGCTTTTGATGGACCCAGCAAATGGACTCTTGGTTAGCTTGGGCAGAGACAGCAGAGAGGAAAGAATCAGAATTGCTTTGGGAATAGCCTGCCCTTCCAGGGTGTGACAAGGCCTATGAAGTGAACTTCCTGCAGAATAGAGGAAGTTCTGAGAAGGAGGTCTGCACAGGGTCCAGCTGCCCAAAGGGACCCCATGGAGAAATGAGGGGACCTAGGAGTGGGGTAGACTACAAGATGCTGATGGCTGAGGGAGTGCTGAGGGTCACAGGAAGCATTGTTTTTGCAAGAGATTGCAAGATTGGGGTCTCCAGTAAAGCACTCCATGAATAAAATAGTTAGCTTTGGATGATATTCCCTGCATTCCAAGAGCACTGATGCTGGACTATATCTGCACCATTCCAGGAAGACCTTTCCTGCCCCTTTCTTTCCCTCTGTCTCCCTTGTACTTACTCCTGTGGGGCCACACGTAAGCACTGTAGAGTGTGTATGTGTGTGTTGGGGGGGGGTGCGGGGCAAAAGGAAAGAGCCAAGAAGCTGACTTCTCCCCCAGCCCTCCAGGGCCACCATTAAATTGGAGGAGATTTTAGAATTTTAATATTACATAGGACTGGCTTCCTTAATGTGCTCCACAAAGGAGGTTATTTGCTTTTTATCTGAGCATTAACAGAAAATGTTATGAGACTTGTTGGCTATTCATTCAGGAGCAGGGAGGCATGATCCCACAGAACAGGTTGAAAGGGGGCAGCTGTGACAGAGAAGTCAGGTCCTGTTGCTTGTGCCCTGTTGAGTCTGGTTCATTCATTAATCAGTCAAATGTACATAGTGTCTCTCTTTCTGAAATATATCCATTTGCATTATCTTTTTGATACCTACCTGTCTATCGCCTGGTTGGGTGCACATAATTTGTACATAACCCATTTGTGCTCAGGTATCACTTCTGTGATATTTCCCTTGCTGGGCCTCAGATGTGGGCACTGCTATATGGGGACTGGTTCCTTGCAGCCTCCGGTGCTGACTGCTGCCGCTCTCATATTTGGACACTCCAGGCCATGAGCAATTCCAGGAGACACCTGGGAAGGCTTCTGAGCACCTTGGAAGCTTGCCCCACATGACTTCCCTGGTGTCTAGAGAAGCGAGAGTATTGTGCACCCAGATGGTCAGAACGGTTCAGGGCAGAGGGACACTTGCCTTGATGGGACTCTCCCTAACCCTTATCATCTGCCTCCCACTGCTTCCCACTCATGACCCTCCTTTCTCTACACAAAGCCAGCCTTTTCATGATTCCCAATAATATCCTGCATTTGCCCACCTCTGAGGCTTTTCTCAAGTTTGACTCTGTGTCTTAAATGTCCTCCTTCTATCTTCATTGTCCATGTCTTGACTTTCTCCCAAGTCATGTCAAATTCCTGTATCACCCCCACAGTCCCAGCAAGCCTTTTCTGGTGCCTCATAGGAGAGTTGCTTCTGTCTTTAGTCCTACAGTACGTTGTTATGTCTCCGTGTAGTCCCCATGGTCATGGTGGCCAGATCATGACATTTGTGATGGTTTTGTCTCTCTTACTAGTTTATGAGTTCTCAGAATACAGAAACGTGGCTCCACTCCTTTCTGTATCATCCCTGGAATCCTGTGGGTACTCACTGAATATCTGTTAAATGGAATTAAATGGCAAATTACCTGTTGTGGGTGAATGTAAAGGATGTATGATCTGGCATGTCAAAAATATCTTTAAAAAATGTGGGGCTCGAGCCCTAGCTCATGTTAAAGTGCACTGGAGTGTTTCATGACCTGAGTGGTCTATAGAAAATCCAGGTGTTCCATTCTTTTAATTCATATTCGTGCCCTGTGGCTCCTCTGTGAACCCGGAGGGGCAAATATGTGCATCCTGATTGGAAAAAGAATGGGTAAGTTGTTGATCTGGTTAATATCCTCCACAGCCACTCTTTTGCCAGGTAAAGAAAAAGTGAATTAATTGGGGAAATACAGGCCAGGTTAGGGAGGGTAGGGCCAGGTATTATAATTCTGGATTAGGGAGGGCTCCCAGTATCACAGAGGGGAGATTTATGTAGTCTGTGCAGGCCTGGGGCCATTAAGAAGTGGTTCTCAGAAGGCTAGATGGTTTGTTTTTTTTTTTGCCCTAATTTATTTTTTTTCTTTTTTTCCCCCTTTTTTATTGTTATGTTAATCACCATACATTACATCATTAGTTTTTGATGTAGTGTTCCACGATTCATTGTTTGTGCATAACACCCAGTGATCCATGCAGAACGTGCCCTCTTTAATACCCATCACCAGGCTAACCCATCCTCCCACCCCCCTCCCCTCTAGAACCCTCAGTTTGTTTTTAATCTCAGGATGGGTTTTAATTCATACACAAATACGGCAGCTTAAGAATGAATCAGGGAACGGTTTTGAGCCAAGTAGTATTTAGGATGACCTAAATGTCAAGGATGATGGTTTTCCCTTTTGCTGGGGATATGGGAGGCCGGGTGGATCTCCTGTTCAGTACAGAGGGGTAATAGGTGTGAAGACATCGGCATCCATATGACATTCGCTCCCAGTTGTCCTCGGTCCTCTCTTTGAGGGTGGGCAAAGCACTGCAGGCAGAGGGCTGGCGATCTGCCAGCGTGCATGGCTTCTGTTTTAACAGGGTCAAGCTCTGCTATTTTGCTCGCCTACTGCTCCTGATCATTTTTCTCTTCTGCCTTTTATTTTTCCCCCAGACCTTTTGGTACCCAATGATTTTTGATTAATTTATTTACCATCGTTGGGTGATTGATGCTGTTTGGTGCTGGTACTTTGTAACTTTCCAATTCTTCTGGTTGTCAATGTGACAGCCTCTTGATGATTAATTAGACCCCGTCCCTTGCTCTTTTCATTCTCCCTGTGCGCCAAGGCTCTTGGTTTTTAGCAAATATAAATATTTCTAAATGCAGATGTAATGATTGAGAACACCCAACAAAATCCAGAAAGATCTATGATCCTTTCATTCTTCTTTACTTTCCTACTGAAATATAATACATTGTGTTTTTTCTCTCCCTGTTCTTTAAGTTTTGGGAATCCTCTTGCCTTTTTTGGGAATTCTCAAAGCTATTTTCCTGCTCTTCTGGTGTCTCCATCTATTACTTTCTCATCTTTTGTCCATCTCAGTTTAGGTGAACTTGCTTTCTTCTACATAATACATAAGCTTGGGATGGTAGGAAGAAAGGAAACTGATATTTGTTAAATCCCTATTGTTTTCCTCGAACTACGAGAGACACTTTTCTATCAGGTTCATAAAATATTTATTGAGCACTTATTATGGGCCAGAAACCCCCCTAGAACCTCCATACAAGATAGTCATCTTTATTTCTATTTTATAGACAGGAAGCTGAGGCTTTGGGACAACAATCAAGGTGCTTTAAGTCATAGGAAATGGCAGAGCAGAGATTTGAACGCAATCTTTCTGACTTTATTAACTTGTATTATTTTCTATGACACTATTCTGGATAGATAAAGAATTCCTAGAGCCCCAGAATTTAGAAGAGACCATAAACTTTATCTATACATGTGGTTCTCAAACTTAGGTAATTAGAACCCTGCTTGATCAGCTACATAAAAATCCCTTGGAATGCTTTTTAAAACACAGATTTCTGGGCTTTTCCATAATTGTTGAAGAAGTCTGGATTGGCCCAGAACTGTGTATTTTTAAAACACTGTCTACATTATTCTGAATCTTAGCCAGGTTAATGAGCTGGTGCTATCAGCTAACTATTACATAGTGCAGGACTTTTCTTGATATTCTTCACTGAGAGATGAGCATCCAGCCTTTGGGCAGGGCTCACTGTCCATGTGGTAGCTTCCATTAGTGAGCAGCCCTCAGTACTTCTGGAACATTCTTCTTCATGTTCTCTGTCACCAGTTCTTCTGTCACCACAGTCTGTGATCCTTGCAATATAAATGATAGGGACTGGTTATTAAGAGCGCACTGTGCGCTAAGTGCTTTAGCTCTCTTAGGCACTCAACTCTGTGAGGTTGGCATTCTTCCTACATTGCAGAGGAGACCATTTCGTTCTGGAGGTACAAATAATATGTTTATCTATTGTCATCATCTCTCCAGATATTTGCAGATAACATCCTTCCCAATCTCCCCATACTTTCATAATTTAATATGATAAGAAATTTAACTGGGTACTGACTTTTTCCAAGGCAAGTTGCTAATGTTGCAAATATGAGGAAGGTCTTTTACCTTGAGGTTCTACAGTCCAGTGGGAAAGACCAGCATGGACTCTAATGTAGTTTTGTGTGTGAACCTTGCTTCTCTAAGTGGACAAAGGGTCCTTGAGGGCAGAGCCTGTATTCTTCCCTTTTCTTCCCTACAGTTGGAGGGTTGAATTTGTGATGGGGAATCAATAGAGATACATTGTCATGGATTGATTGAGACTCTTTTTTTTTTTTTCTTTCTTTTTTCTCTCCATGTTTCCTGAGTGAGTCAAGTGATTGGGCAGGGAGGAGGGTATGAGGCTGTCTTGAATTTCTGAAACATATGCCTTTGAGGTGGTTCATGAATTTCTTTGGAGTCCACACATCTGTGGATGTGGGGAATGTCTCCCTTGGAGAAAATAGCTGTGATGGTTAATTTTTAAACTTAACTGGGCTGAGGGGATGCTCAGATACCTGGTAAAACATTATTCCAGGTGTATCTGTGAGGATGTTTCCAGAAGAGATTAGCATTTGAAACAGTAGACTGAGTAAAGGAGACCCACCCTCACCGGTATGGATGGGCGTCATCCAATCCACTGGGAGCCCAAATGGAACAACAAGAAGGAAGAAGGACAGATCTGCTTTCTTTTCTTAAGCTGGGACATCCATCTTCTCTTGCTTTCAATGTCGGAGCTCCTGGTTCTCTGGCCTTCAGACTCTGGAAGTTAACACTAGTGGCCCCTCTTCTGCCTCCTTTGCAAAGCACCCTCCCCCCACTTTTTCATGCCATCAGACTTGGATTGAATTATACCACTGGCTTTTTTGTCTCCCCAGCTTGCAGATGGCATATCATGCATTTCTCAACCTTCATAATCACGTGAGCCAATTCCTGTAATAAATCTCCTCTTATGCATCTATATGTTTCCTATTGGTTCTGTTTCTCTAGAGAATTCTAATACAATACCTGCCCACAGTGTCCTAGCCCAGTAGATTAAAATACAGGGTTTATAACCAAGACCATGTGGGCATCCTATCTACATTGTTGACTTTCTCCATGATCTTGGATCTAGCCTTACTCCATGCCTTGACTTTTTCCATCTGTCAAATGGGAATACCAATTCCTTATTAGTTCTCAAGGATATCTAGAAGGAAAATATTAGTTATTGTTAATGTACTTCAAACTTCGTGGTGACACTAGCTGCATAAATATAGATCTTTCTTGTTTTAAACAAGTGATGCTAAACAAAACCAAAGAATATTAAATTATGAATTACAGAAGAGATAAATTATGGAGGTAGTTATTATTTAAATTGCAGAAATATTTCTCATTTTCAGCCCAGGGTTCCTTTACAAAGCAATCTGTCTTGTGCTTTTAAAAAAGTAATTCAATTTACCAAAATTTGATTTGCATGCAACTTTTTAGAAACATTTATCATGTAAAGTGAGACATCATCTGACTAAATTAGAGAATTTACCAATATGTTTTGGCTTAAGATGAATATCACTTCCTCCAAGGATGGGAATATTGGCAAATTGAATTTCACTTCTCCGCTTCTCAAAGTGAGACTATCCAAGTCCAGTTTTGAAGCATCTGGTCTGAGAATTAGTAGTCATGGTGGACATACTTGGATTCATGCTCTAGATCTGTCAATACATCACACATGTCTCAAGGAGGTCAGCCTCTCGAGGCCTCAGTTTGCTCATCTGGAAAATGAGATTGTTGGAGTTGATGGTCCCTTCCAGCTTTTGGGCTCATTGGTAGTGCTCAGCACTCACTGACAGTGCACAGAGGGCAGCCCCTGGCATACTCTCAATGTGTAATAAATATTTCATCAATGGATGAAGTCTTGGCTTTCACTTCCTTCCAAGCCAATTCCAAAAATTCCAAAGTGGATTATAAAAACAAAATCAGTTCAGGAAACCCCTTTCCTTACTCGTCACTGACTTGACTTCCCTCTAGCGTTTTTCACATCTTTAAGCCTGGTGAGAAAAAGACATCAGCTCTGTGTGAGGATCGGGATTTGCATTTCCAGTTGGTAAATTGCAGATGACAGTTGCAAGCCTGGAGAGACCCTGAGACAAGGTGGCCCCTCGCCTCGTCTCGCACGACAGCCCTGCACCTGCCTTGGCATTCGCTGCTTGTGTCCTCCCGGCGGCCTGGCCCGTCTGCGCCTTCCTCCAAGCTGTGCATCATCAGAGGTGCCGAGGCTTCTCCAGCTTCGTGGTCCCGGCAGAGGTGTTGTTTCTTCTAAAAGTGGAGGGGAGAGAGAGTTGCTAAGGAACACCATTAATATGCTGACGGCACCGCACTCGCCCAGAGTTTTGGCCTCGGACGTTTGACTCTAATCAGGAAATCATTTTTAGGAGGATTTGTCAGTGTAAGAAAACAAGCTCCTGAACTAAATTAGGATCTGGATGATTTTTTTCCTCCTCTTCCAATCTGCGGTGCGAGGCAGATTGCTGAGCCCTCACGGTTTGTGTGTGGTGAATTTGTTTCTGTTGCACATTTGAATCTGGAGCTCCCAAAGGCGTCTGTGTTTCTAAGGACTGCGTTTTGGAGTGGTCCCCTCGGAGGTTTGGGGCTCGTCTCTCCTTGTCTCACACTGGTTGGCTTTCTTGGCAAGGTGGCCAGCTTGAGGACTCTTTAATCTGATTGTCTTTTTCTTTTCTGTTTTTTCCTCCCTGTAATGAATTCACCGCGTGTCTCTGGGAAATTAAGGTAATCCATTATACTCTTGTCTGCCCATGGTTGCTGCAGGGATAATAGTGTTTAACCCAGCTTCGCAGTATCCTGAGTGGCCTGTCAGGGTCTCTTCTTTAGAAGGACAACTTGAAAACATTTTAATAAATGCTCCTTAAGTGTATGCTTTAAAAATACATGGGGCCAAATGGCAAACGGCTCAGTAATAACTAGTCCAGCAAACAAGACTAGCCATTCATCACTCTCTCTGTTACTTCTGTTTGTCTCCTCTTCCTCTCTCCACATACTTCCATTTCTCTGGGGGTATGCTGTCTCTGTTCGGGGTTAGGATCTTTGGGGGAACCTAGGGTTTTGGTGGTTACAGACCAGTGCCTGCTGCCCGTGCAAATCCAGCCATCTCCTATCTGGGAGAGCAGTCGAGTTTCTCCCCCTGCAGTGCTCCTCCGTGCTCCTCCGTGCTCCCAAGAGATGTGCCTGAAGACAGAGAGGTGAGTGCCCAGCTCGGGTACTGCAGAGAGGACTGGGTGGCCTGGCCTCAGGTCCCATTTCTGATGCAGTCAGGGACCAAATCACACTTAGGATGTCATGGCCTGGCCTGGGCCTGTCAGGCTGATTTCCTCCTGCACTCCAGTGGAAATGTGTGTTCCCGCAAACCACAGGTCTGAGGCCTGGGGGCCATTCTTGGAGAGCAGGGTAGAAAGTGCCTTTTAACTTCATCTTCTTATCTGTTATCTTCTTATCTTCTCCAAAGATAAAGGTGGCCACAGACAGGACATGGAGTGGGGAAGTGCCCATTGGTGCCGTGTGAGCCTATCCTGAAGATCAGAAGACAGAGTCAAGGCTGAGCCCTTTTATGTTTGCAGGGCTGGCTTCGTGAGGGGACAGGGCAGCTAGCTGTGCCCAGAGGCTTTAGATGTCTCTCCCATGTGCACTCAGAGTATCCGATATTCAACTGTTAAAGAGTTCCATTCCTTGGGTGTGGGTGCTGCTTGGGAATTCTCAGAAATGACATGATGTTAGCTCTGAGAGGAATATTCCTCTGGTGCTTCCTGCGGATGCCATGTGCTCTTCAGTGGAGGGTCCTGTGCTGATAAATGCCTCTCAACCTCTCAGACAGAGATGTCCTAGATAAAAAGACTTTATCTATAAGAGGACCTGATGACCCAGATGAGCATCCAGGTAAATCTGAATGTTCTCATTTCTTCAGCTCATAAGAGACATGTTAAATGCATTGGGAAAAGAGGAGTTTAGAGGAGTTCTCCATGAAACAGTATGTGATGCAGGAACTGCCCTTGTTCAATCTCAAAACAGTCCCTTGGGCAGGATCGACCAGCAGGTCAAGCCTGACCCTCTCAGGAAACACAGTCCTTGGCTTTTTACTCTCTGAGCTCCTGGGACGTGTGCTCCGGAGATTCCATCAGCAGCCGAGTTCTGTAACCAGGCTTCCAAGCCGTTCGATGAGGGCTTCTCTCATCTCCTCAGTGAGATTAGGAGACTCGAGCTTGAATTTCTCAGTCCTGGAGTAGACCACAGAGGTGATCATGCTCAGTGGATTCCATGTGTGTGTATGTGTGTATTTAAGCAACATTACCTCCTGCCCTCACCAAATAATATGAGGCATTCCAAAATACTAAACAGGTATGGGGAGGGGGGACATTCTCACTGAAGTGGGCAGGGGGTAGGGATTAGAATATCATCTACTTGTCCCTTCCCTGGCCCCATCTCCCATGTGGACCCTGCCCCTCAGTGGCTCCCAGGGTACTTCTGTGGAATCCAGAGCTGTAACCATCATGCTTGACCCTTGCATTTACAGATGAAGTCACTGAAGCTCAGAGAGATAGCTTAGCCTTGCGTTGCACCGTGCATATAGGAAATGTCCAACATATAAACCAAACACACGAAAATTCTTCCTATGCTGAGGAAGAGTTAAACTAAAACAGCCAGAAAAGTGCTGTGTGCTTTTGTCTTCTGTGGGAAGGAAGACGACTTTTGCTCTCCCCTCTGTTTTTCCTGCTTTTATGAGCCAGTCTGTTTCCTTCTGGGCCCTCACTGCTGTGTACACGGCTAGCAGGGGCTGGGATGAGCACACAGGAAGGGACTCTCCTTGTGTGCTAATGCAAGAAGGAATGTGGCATCGATCTATCTGCAATTATAAGCTCAATGTGTTTCCCTTGAATTTTTAGAAAAACCAGAGGTACTTTGCAAGTGCAATAGAGCTTCCAATTAGGCAGTTAAGTTCCCCATTTCTATTTCCCTAATGACTTGACTTGCTCTCTTGCTTTATGAAATGAAAATAGCTTTATTTGGGCATGAGGATGCAGCTGATCACATGCTTACTATGCTTTTGCAACAAGTTCCTGCCTGTTCCTGGCATATGCAATGGGCAGAATAATACATTTCTGTGCTGCTTTCTGTGATGTATAGTGGTCATTTGCTATCATCCCAAACCTATGGTAACTGAGGGTGGTGCAGTTTGATGTCCAGAAGGCTGGTGTTCTCGCCTCCAGAGGAAAAGTGCCCTTGAGGGCAGGGCACTGCCCCAGGGCCCTGTTTGTTGGGGGGTGTGGAGCTGTGGACTTCAAGTGCTGAGTGGTGGAAAGCGGTGGTGGGGCAGGTAGAAATCATGCAGCAGAGTTGAAGCAGAGACAACGGAGGGCAAAGAAAAGGCACCGGAAGGACATCAGGTGAGTTTTAAGAAAGAAATGGTAGGGATGAAGAATTCAGCTCTGTGAAGATGAAGGGTGGGGGTTTGGTAGTTGCTTCTTCACTTGAAAATAAGACTTGAAAATAAAAGATGTGTCCTCCTCCAACTTTATCTGGTTGAATATTGCACAGAGCCAGACCCCAGGCTCCAGAAAGCCAAAGGATATGCCTTCTCTATCTTTCCAGTTTATAGAAAACATTGCCTCAATCATGGATGGCCCTGAGAGTTGTTCAGATATCTGAGCAGCACCTTTGAAAACCACTTCAGAACATTCTTGATGTTCTCTGTCCCCGCTCTTACCCTTTTTCTGAGCCTAGAAGCCTTCTGAGGGTCTCCGGCTGGTGCTCTGCAGACCCATTAATGCTCTCAGCCTGTACCCTGCTCCTAGCACTGTCTCCCAGCTCATGTATAAGACCATTCCTTTTCTTCCCTGGCCCCCATGGTGAATAGCTGGGCACAGGTGGTATTCCCAGAAGGTGTGTCAGCTGACTCAAAGGAAGTGGGACTGCAGCACAGCCAATTTTGGCATCCTGGTTGGCAGTAGTAGGGAGGGAATGCCCTTGGGTTTCCCATTGCTCCTCCTGGGTGGGTTTTTCATGTGGCTTGTTAGAGGCAGAGCCCTCCGTGGAGAAGACCACAACCATGGCTCGGTTGTCTGGAGTGCTTTGCAAAGCGGAGTGTAATCTGTCTCTGAGTGGTCTGGGGTTGCTCTTGGCTTTCTTGTCTAAATTGCCCTTGATCAGAGCTGAGATTATAGAGGAACTTGGTCATTGCTTCAAGGCAGCCGTGGCTAAAAAATAGAAAAAGGAAAGAAGATCTCACATGGGTCGGCTCCTCTTTGTTTCTGGGAACGCTCTGGGCCTTCCTTAAAGTGCATCACCTGCATAGCAGTGTTGGCTGGTCTGCTGATGGGAAGACCTGCTTTCCAAGTCTGAAGGAGACCCTGAGGTCATTGTGTCCATTCCCCTGCCTTCAGGTAGGATTAGAGATAAACCCTGCCAGAGGATAATCTCTTCTACTTGTAAAAGCTTCCAGAGCAGACCTGAATCTCTCTCTAGACCATTCATGGCAACTTTTAACAACCTTCACCATCAGGAAACTCTATCCTAAATCCCTTATGCTGTGGATTAAGTTTCTTTCCTTGTTCCATCCTCAGTAGCCACTGCCGAGACTTTGCTGGCACTGCCTGAGAGCTCTTCTGATACCTGAAGATTGTGTTAAATCCGGCTGCCTGTCCTCCCCTGATGAATAATCCCAGCCTCTTATTCTCCTGGCCCTGCTGCCCGACCTGCTCCTCACCTTTGAGGTTGCCCTCTGACCTCTCTCTGAGTGCCAGTGTCCCTGGTGGGAGCCCAGAACCAGACTCAGGAGTACAGTGTGTTTCTGACCCATCTTAGGTCTGCGAGAGTCTGTCTTGAACCCACGGCATGAACATTACCTTCTTGCTCGGGCACCTGCGTGGGGCTTATGGGTTGGTGACACTCTTACTCACAGGCTTACAGTCACCTTTCAACCTACTAGCATATCAGATCATTTTCCTTTACTCCCTTGGATGTTAAGGGCAAGATAAATCACCCCCACCAGCAGTGTCACTGTATCATTTTATCTGCACCAACACTGACCGCTACTACCGCCGGAAAACAAGGGGAAGGGAGAATGGGGTCAATTCTGAGTGCCTGTGGCTCTTCTAGAAGGTTTTGACAAAAGCATGGAGCAGAGATGGTTAGTTGGTTGGATGGGGGTCCTCACACTGCTCTAATAACAACCAGCTTTCTTGGTCTGATGGCTTTCCTCCCGCTCCTTCTCAGCACCGTCTCTTCTGGTCTCCACTGCTCCCTACCACCCCACCCAGCACACTTACCCCATGACTATCCCATGCCAGGCTAACTCCAAGCCACCAAGCAGGTCCCAGAGTCTGCAGAGCCAGAACGTGCTCACTGTGCACTGGGTGGAGACCCAGATGGGTGAGGCGGCCCCTTCCTCAAGGGGGTGAGGATGAGGCAGGGACTTGAGACACAGGCCTGGCAAACTACCAACAGTGTGTGGGATTTGGCTTGTTGTTCACAACAGGAGAGAGATGTCAAAAGGCAGCCCTCTGAAGAGGGCCACATGTGTTAGATAGGCGTTCTGTGCAGAGGACCTCGGGCCAGCAGTCAGAGAGGTTTCCTGGAGGAGGTGGGGTTGGATGGGAGCTGGCCCTCAGGACGCAGGTGTTGGCTGGGCTTAGAGTGTCCCCTCCAGATTCTGTAAGAGAAGTCTGTGAGAGCTGGGAGGTGCTTGGTTGGCTCATGACTGTTGTTCTCCTCCCCCACCTTCAATCCTTCCAACTCTTTCCATCTCTAGTTGCCAGAAGAGAGAACTTTCCTCCTTTCATTCCATTCCTAAGTGAAAAAATACTTAATGAGCATCCTCTAATTGCTGGAACTATTCCAGGCCAGAGGCAGCCGATAACATGCTGCAAGACCATGACTGGTTCTGGTGTGTGGGTTCTGATTCCCTTGGTCCCTGGGCTGGACAGACATGGCATGGGCTGGTCAGGCTCCTGGGTCTGGGTCACCTCCAGTTGCTGAGTAATTCTGTTGATTTCTGACTTTTTGCTGTGCATTATTCTCATTTTCCACATCTACTTTGTGTGGTTGGGGGCACTGTCCTGGGCCTTGGGATGCAGAGATAACAAGGCAGGTAAAGTTCTACTCTAGTGGGTGAGGCAGGCAGCATTCTAAGATGGCCATCAAGATTCCCACCCCTGGTGTATGTGCCCTGTGTAATCCTGTCCCCTTGAGTGTGGATGTGGACTGTGAATATGATGGGACCTTCAATTTCATGATGAGGTGGTGTTATATGGCACAGTTGATTTTAAAAGTGATTGTTCTGAGTGTGCCTGACATAATCAGGTAATCCCTCCAAAGGGACTTGGCTCTTCCTAGTGGGAGAGATTCACAGTGTGTTGGGTTCTGGATGTGAGGAAGATTCTTTGTTTCTGGCTTTGAAGTTGGAAGGGCCACATGACAAGGAAGGTGGGCGGCCCCTAGGAGCTATGGGAGCCCCCGGCCTGACAGCCTGCCAGGAAATGGCAACCCTCATCCCACACCTGCAGGGAGCTGAATCCTGCCACCACCACAGGACCCTGGAAGAGGACCTCAAGCTCCAGATGAGGATGCAGCCCAGCCGACACATCTTGTGAGACCCGTCTAGAGAGCTCAGTCACTTATGATGCACAGAATAGGCAGCTAACGAATGGGTGCTATTGTAAGGTGAGTTTGTGGTGATTTGAGATGCAGCGATAGAAACTGAACATGAAAGATTCAGATGGTGGTAAGGATTATGTAGAAGTAGACTAAAACCCAGGAACGTAATGGAGAGAGGTTGCTGCAGGTAGCCAAGGAGACATCACCTTTGCTGAGGTAACATTTAAGCGGAATGACAAGAAGGACCAACCTGGGGAAGAGCAGGGGACAGAGCCATCCAGATGGAGGGAACAGCTAGGGCAAAGTCTTTGGGGCTACAGCAAGCCTGTGGTGGTTTTCAGGTATGAAAAACGGGATGTGTGGCTGGATGCAGTCTACAGAGGCAGATACCAAATCATCCAGGGCTTTTGGAGATTGAACATGGCATTTGGATTTTATTTTCAGTGTGAGGGAAGCCAAGGAGGGTTTTAAGCAGAGAAGTGACATCTACACTGAAAAGAAAATTTCTTTCTTTTTTATTAAAGATTATTTATTTTAGAGAGAGAACATGATCAAGTGATCGTGAGTGGGGGGAGGGGCAGAGGGAGAAGGAGAGAGAATCCTAAGCAGACTCCGCTGAGCGTGGAGCCCGACTTGGGGCTTGATCCCAAGACCCTGAGATCATGACCTGAGCTGAAGGCAGACACTTAACCGACTGAGCCACCCAGGTGCCCCTATTTCTTTTTTAAACTCATTCCTGTTCTTCTGTCCTTACACGAGGAGGCTGAGGGCTGTTGGGGGCTGAGCACATGAATGAGCATCTGGGGTCCGGATAAATGTAAGGCAAAAGAGGGGGAACACCCACAGGGCCCAGCTCCCTGGGGCTGCAGTGGCTCCCTCCCTGAGGCTGGCTGCTCCGTGGGACACAGTCCCGGGGAGGCCAGCCCCTGGGCATGGGGCATCCTGGTCACACATGGCTGGTGCCCCGCCATTGGCACCACAGTTTTCTCCCTCCCTAGAGAGACTGGAGTGTGGAAGTCACACTTTCCGTGTCCATGCTGCTGGTGCCACCCCATGCCACCTGTGCTCCGAGCACAGAGGTACCTGGTATGTGCTTGGCCATGGATGATGGCGACGTGAGGCCGAACTGACTGTGCACAGAAACTGCCATGTGTCACTTTGGGTTATTCTTTCATGCCTTTATTTACTCTGGTCATTTTATTGAGGGACTGCCCTGTGCCTTGCCTTGTTCTAGGGGCTGTGGATACCGTATCATATAGACAGACTGTACCTTTTCTTTAAGGAGCTTACATTCTTAAAGGAGAGATAACTTTTTTTTTTAAAGTATAAAAACAGTGAATCAAAGAAAACAATAACAAATGGAGGTAAGTGCTATGAAGGAAATCAACAAGGAAACTAAGTGCTTGGGCCTGGAGCCTCCCAGAAGGACTAACTCCAAGTTCTGAAGGTATAATTTAATGAACGAACAAATGCACGAATCAATAATTTTCCTGCCCCTGGATTTGCTGCATTCTGCTCTATTTCTCTTCTCTCAGTTTGTTTCTCCTGGGAGGAGGACCGTGTGTGTTGGAGGTGGGGGCAGATACTCAGGAAAGGCTTTAAGGAGAGGGGAGCAAGCTGCAATTCCTATTTTAGAGCCATCTGGCTGCAATGGGAATGGGGTGGGCCACCTGCTAGGATAGAGGCTCTTCTCATGTTAAGGGGTGTGATGGTGGGGCCTCAGTTAATGGGGAGAAAGAGGTGGATTTGAGAGACACCGTAGGAGTCCTAGAGATAAGACTTGGAGGTTTATTGGTTAAGGGAGAAGGAGGTTAAAGGTCGAGGGACAAGACACCATGTCCAGGTGTCTCTAGTTTGGACAACCGTCTGGCTGGCTGGAAATGCTAATTTATTAAAATGCAACATTAAAGATAAAGAGCAAGGAGGGGTGCGGTAAAATTTTAGTTCTGGTTAAGCTTTGTTCAAGGCCCTTGTCTGTGAGGAAGTTGACACACCTGTGGTGTGCTCGGGCCTGAGGGCTGGGCTGGAGACGCAGGTGTGAGGGTTATGGGTGCACGTGCTGGAAGCCCAGTGGAGGGCCTGACGCCAAAGAACCAAACTTAAAGATGGGGAGAGGAAGAGAAGCTGGCAAAGGAAAAAGTTAAATATTCAGAGAGGATTAATAGAAAAGAGACCTGGCTTAGGAGGTGGCGGGTGCAGACCCGAAGCGCAGGAGGTTCCCTTTGTGGGGAGGGCCATGGAGTCTGCTGGAGGAGATCTGCCAGGTGTGTGCACGCCGGAGGAAGGTGAGGGTGCCTGTCTGGTGCTTTCTGTTTTCACTGCAGGCAGCATCTTATGAGCCCTCCCATTTTTTTAAGGGGTAAAACTCTGGCGCAGTAAGATTCTCCCAAGAAGGAGCCTGCGAAGCTGAAAGGGGTTGGAGGTATGGGAGGGAAGGGCAGGCACCCAAAGGGGGTGTACAAGGAGGAGGACTGCCTCTTCTACCTTTTCAGCAGGAGAGAATGGGTAGAGATGATGCAGGGAGTGTGTGTGTGTGTCATATGTCTATTTGTGGTGTGTGCGTGTGTGGTGTATATGCATGTAAACAGGAGACTCAGGAGATCATGTGTTGTCTGTGAAGTTGGAGGCAAGCTTCTCTGCAGACGAAGAAGGTGGTGGGAAACAGGTGGGTGAGAGGTGGGTGCTTGGAGGAGAAGGAAGGGGTGAGCTGGTAGCCCTGAGGGGTCTCTGCGTTTGGGCCCCGTGAATAATTCTAGACCATGCTGGGTGGTCTGCTTGTGCCTGTTATTTGAAGTTGTTTGGATCTAAAGCTGAACAGGTTGAGAAGGTCAGAGCTTTGGACCCAGAGCATGTGCTTCTTTCTCAGCCTCCCGGAGGGGATTCAGGGGAGGTGGCAGTGACAGAGGGTGGCCTGACTTACTGCTTTCCCGGGTGAAATTGGGGGGGGTGGGGGCGAGGAGACCAACCCGTGAGTTTTTAAGATAAGCTTGTGTGATCTTTCTTTTTGTCTCCATTTTTGTATCTCTTGTCTCACCACCTGTCCCTTCCTCCTCCCCAAATCTCCATAAGTAAGTAATGACTGGGACGGCGTGTTCTGTTCCTAGAACTGAAGACACCTTTTGGCAGCTTTGGAAGTCTTGTGTCGTTCTTGGCTTCAGAAGCTGAGCTGTTCACCTGGAGTCTAAAACTGTGGCTCCAGACCCTGCTTCTGAGGGTTTTTGCATTATGGTGGGTGAGGAGTCAGCACTGCCATCCCCTTGTGGCTCTAGGACCCGGGCAGATGACACTGAGCTCCGGGGACCAGCGATGGGTGTGAGGGTGGGAGGAATTTTAACGGGTGGTAAGGGGCCAGATTCAGTAGAAAACACTAGATTCCGTGTTGTAGAAGTATGCTGTCTCAGGTCACGTCCCCCTGAAGCAGAGCCTGAGATGGGGAATTCTTCAGAATGTGCTCTTGGGAGCAGGGGTGCAGAGAAAGCAGAATCAGGCAGGGGAAGAAGGCTAAGGGAGGATGTGGCCTCAGCTACACACCAGCTCCCTTTGGTCCCACAGCAACCTCTGGAATGTGAATTGTACCCTAATTTATTTGGACTTGCCTTGTCTAGCCTTTCCTTGGCTAGTGGGGAGACAGTGGCCATTATTTCTCCTGATGTCCCCACTTAGACCAAGATAAGTCTAAGAGAGCACCAACAGTTTCCATTAGTATGTCCATTTACTTTGGTTCATATAGCAAAGCCATTCATTCATCCATCTATCCATTCATTCATGCATTCATTCATTCATTCATTCTACAAATACATATTGTGACTGGCTCTTCCCCTTACCCTGACCTTTCTGGCCGTTTCAGACACATTTTCCTTAAATACTGTACTAGTCACTGATAGCCAAAGAATTATATTCTCTCAGGAGCATCAAGAAACCTCCCTTTTCTCTGAGTATCTGTTGGCCTAGCTCATTGCTGTGTTTCTTGCCATTTCCACTCTATCTAAATAAGTTTACACATCTCAGTGGGGTGGAAAAGGAAGAAAACAAGAGAGCATTGTAGCCTTAGGAGGAGGAAGAAGGAAGGACAGGGCGAGGAAGGGAAAGACCAAGGGTCCCTGGGCAGGCTTCCCAGTCCTTGCAGCTCACGGACCACTTAGATGGGAGAAGATACAGGAGAGCTTGGCTCTGTGGATGGCTCCTACCTTTCTGGTGTGGATGCTGGGGAACTCAGGGGCTGGACCACGGTCACCTTGGGAGTTTGTTGCTATGCAAGCTCCAACTTAACACTGAGAGGCTGAGGCTTTATGAACTCATCACTATACTTTGATGTCAAAGAGATGCCACTGTCACTCACTCCCCCATTGCAGCCCCATCTGCAAAATCGAAGCTTCTTTTTGTCTCCATTTTTGTATCTTGATCTTGAAGTCCCATTCCGGGGATAAGGGCCTCTATCTTAGTGATTACCGGTTTAACTGGTGGAGAGCAATTAATCTAGTCCTGAGAGGACATATCTACTGGCAGGAGACGCTGTGTATGTTCATTATTTCATTTATGGCTCGGATGAGGGATAATGGCATGCTCCTAGGGTTTTGGGGGGATTGAAACAAGTGTGAGAGGATCCATGATCGTCTTGGAATCCAGACTTACTAATCTTGAGAGGCTGGCTGAATGGATCAAAACCCGAAAGATAAAATGCTGCATTTTTGGTTAAAAACTCAAAATTGCTCAAACACAGGGGAGATAAAGCTGGTGTATGAATAGTTCAAGTGAAAAGATGAGTTTTGGTTCAGGATATATTTATTTATAACTTCAGTAAATATTAATTGGGTGCCAGGCACTGATCCAGGAGCTGGGGACGCAGTGGTGAATAAAGTGACATCATCGTTATGCAGCTTACATTCTAGTCCTGTAATGCAATGTGATATACAATACGCACTATGCAAGACAAAGAAGTAGGTGACATGGTATGAGCTGGCCATGGGTGGTAGGAGGAACGGCAATGGGAAATGTAATGATGGGGTGCGATTTCAAATGGGGGAGTCAGGGAAGATTTGTTTGAGGAGGTCACATTCGGCCCATTAGCTGGTTGACATGGCTGCTAAAAAGCTACTGAAATCTGGGTTCTGTGATGAATTAGTTCCACTAATGAGAGTGACCTGCCTGGATGCCTCTACCCACCTAAGTTCACCTGACTTCCTCCAGCTGCAGGCTCAGCCCTGCAGGCCCAGCTGGGCCTTTCAGGAAATTAACAAGCCAGCCTTCCTGACCTTGGCCTCATTTCAGGAAATCTGCCTCTCTTCTGCTCTTGAGAGCTATCGTCCCCCGCAATACACTGTGTCTCCGGTCACTTCCAGCCACTGCACCCCACTATCTGAGACAATGCTGCAGACAGTGGGGGCTGGCTGGATTGCCCCCGCCCCAGGCTGGGGCCACGTGCCGTGCCCAGATGACCCTGACTTACCCCACCTGAGCTGTCGACTCCCTCACTGTTTCAAAGTGCTCTGCTGGCACCGGCTCCAGAATAAGATTCAAAGGGAACATTTTCTGTTTTACTGATGTTCATCTTCCTAAGTTTGCACAGTGTGTGGCGTAAATGCTAATTTTTCTAGGTGGGAAAAAAAAAAGTTTTCTCCCAAACTTCTTGCAATTTTATTAATAATGTAGCAAATGAGACAACATATTCTGAGGGCTTAGTCAATCCCGGGGAGGCAGCCTGGGCCTCGGAGCGGCCGTGTTCTTCCTCCCGCTGACTCCGTCTCTCCCTCGGTCTCTCTCTCGGGTGGGTTGCTGAGGCACTGAAGAGCAGAGGGCAGGGGGAATTATGCATGAGCAGAGAGAGGAGACGCTGACCTTCTGTGTTTAAAGGTTAAGGTGATTTCTTGGGAAATGGAGCCAACTCACTAATCAGAAGCTGTTCTGAATTTTTCTGCAAAAATTAGACCCTGTAACTCACTTCACAAGCTCTGTTTGTGAGGATATCCGTATCTATATATAAAACAACTAAGCCGAGCTCAGCCTAAATTTATTAAACACCTACTGTGCTCCCAGTCTTAGGAAGAGTTAGGCTAAAAGGGGCACAAAGAAGTAAATCAAAACCCTTTGTCACCTGTAACTCATATAAATAGACATGCAGTCATCTTTCATCCTCATGCTACTTAAAAGAAACAAGATAGTTATTCTGGGGATTTAGTTAAAAGCAAACACGTTCAGGGCACAGCCTACCCCCACTTCCATAGTCATGGTGCTGATGTTAAAGCAGTGCTCAGGATGAAGGTCATGGGTGCCATGTGGTCTTAGCCAGTAAGTTGAATTGAAGAGAGACACAGGAATGGCTTGGAACTCAAAAGTCAAACATGTATGGAGTACATTCTCTGTGTCCAACACTACAGTAGACACTTCAATGCAAGTAAGATACAGCTTCTGCCTTCTAAAAACACAAGCCCAATTAAGGTAAAGACCTTTTCTGTCTTGTTCTCTGCTATATTCCCAGAACCTAGAGCAGTGTCTGGCACTTAGTAGAAACAATGATGTTTGATGAATGAGTGAATGAGTTTGTAGTAGAGAGGGAGGCAGACATGAATATAAGTGTCATGCTTATTGTGTGTGTGTGTGTGTGAGAGAGAGAGAGAGAGAGATTAGGGCACAGTGGGCCACTAAAGAGAAAGAGGTTGGTTTTCTCTGTTAAGTGGGAACAAGATGTGAGAGAAGACTTAACAGGTATATCAGGAAGAATTCTTATTTTAGACAATAGAAATTAACTCTTTAAGCACAGAAATGAATTTATTAAAGAACAGGGACCTCACAATTTCTAGGAGTGCAGAAATATGAGGCTTGACACTATGGGATCTAGGAATCCTGCTCAAAGTTGCACGACAGAACGGTGTAGTCTAGAGGAGATATGTTGCCCCTTTGCTGGACATGGTCATGGTGGCTTTCATTTTTGACACCACAGTACTAGACACAGGGCTCTGACTCTAGAGCCTGGACATTGCTGTCCTCAACCTCACCAAAATGAGTTCTGTGCTGTGCATCCTTCATGCTGCTGGCCATAGGTTCACAGTCTGACTTGGGTTCACTGGCTGGGGACACTGAAGTCACCTCAGGAATCCTGCACCCTAGCTGCAAGGGAAGGTGGGAAAGTGAGCATCTGCTTGGTGTTCTCCCAAAGAATTCATGAGGTGAAAAGTTTGTGGAACATGGAGGAGTGTTCAAAAGGGTTAGGTGGTAAAGAAGAAGGATACATGATTTGTTACATAGCACAGATAGTCCTAGTTTGCCAAGGATGAAGTTGAAGAAATAGTGGGGACAGATTATGTAGAGTTTTGTATTAACTTGTTTAAAAGTTTGGACTCTTTCCCATAAATAGTTGGGAGGCAGTAATGGGTTTTGTGCGGGGGTGTGACAAAGTCAGGTTTGCATTTTAGAAGGCTGGCCCTGAAGGCAGAGTGGGGAGAGTGGAAGGGTGAGTAGGTGTGGGGGAGGAGGGATGGCAGCAGGTTCTGGCCAGAGCTGAGGAGGTGGAGCAGGCAGTGGAGATGAAAATGGGGAGGTGGGCAGTAGGAGGGACATTATGGAAGAGGAATCAATGGGGCTCCTGAAGGTGAAGGAGAAGCTCTCAAGGAAGACTTGTGGGTTTCTGGCCTGGGTGGACTGGTGGGTGAGGAGAATGATGATAGGCTCCACTGGAGAGAGTGGGTGAGGACAAGGGCCCAGTGAAGAGCAAAAGACTGAAAATGCCAATGAGATAGAGAGAGCATGCACGCATGGGAGAGTGAGCTCTTAGACAAGAGGAAAGCTTGAGCGCAGGGGAAGTTGCCATCTTGGGTCCAGAGGGGTTCACTTTTTCCTCAGAGGCCAGAGGAAGAAGGTGAACCTGGCTGTATATGTAGATACACTTTTAGATGTGAGTTCATGGGTTCAGGAAGTGGGAGGAGTTCGTGCCTGAGGGATGTACATTTCCCCAGTTTCTTGAACCCTAGCCCAGCCTTCCTATATCATCTGTATGGATTGTCTCCCTTTTCCTCTTCATCTAGCTCAGGGGCCAGCAAACATTTTGCTCAGAGGTCAGCAAACATTTTCCTAAAGGGCCAGATAGTAAGTATTTTTTGTTTTGGGGGCCATAAGGTCTCTGCTGAGACTCTAGGGTTGTGAAACAAAAGCAGCCACAGACGATCCATGGACAAAGGTGAGACTGTGTGCCAATACATTTTATTTGCTAAAACTAGCACAGCTATAGTTTACTGATCCCTAATTTAGCTGATTCCTCTTCATCCTGACTCTCCTGGTAGATGTTCTCATTGCATTTTGTACTTTTCCTTCATAGTACTCAACTCTAGTTATTTTCTGGTTGTGTGCTAAGCATCCACTTTACTCAGTGTTGGAGCTCAGTGGGGGGCTGGGCCTTTCTTGTCTTCATGGACCCCAGAGCAGTACACATAAGAACTAGCATGTCTTCTGTGCTCACTGTGCCTGGCACTGCTCTAAATCTTTACGTGCATCAGTTCACTCACGTCGTCCAGGAATTCCAGTAGGGAGACCCTGCTCTCATTTTCATTTTACAGGTAAGGAACCTGAGGCTAACTAAGTTGCTTGAAATCACACCATTGGAAAGTAGAGGGTCAAGATTTAGACCGTCTGGCTCCTCTTGTTAAGTTGCTGGTGAAGAGCAAACCATGTGAATTTGAAGTTGAGTTCTTCATCTGGTAGAAAAGGGGGTGGGTGAGGCAGGGTTCGCCTGAGGAAGGGGATGGAAACGCGGCAGCGTCGCTGTGGGGAGGGCAAGTGGGAGCGGACTGTGGATAGGTAGTGGCTTTGCCCTGCAGTCCAGGTGAAGTCACAGGACTCATATGGGTGTCATTCTGCAAGCTGTGGGCTCTTCTCAAGGACAAGCACAGCGGCCAGTCCGGGGAGGAGCCAGCTGAGGTCTGGGTTCCAGCAAGTTGGGGTTTGCCAGTAGGTCATCAGGGGTCAGAGCAGCATCCTCAAGGCAGTTGGACCCAGGATCAGATTACCCCAAGATACGTTTCTGGTTTTGGTGCTTACTAACCTTGTGATGTGGACACATTGCCCAACTTATCTGGGCCTTGATTTTCTTACATACAAAATGAAGGTGGTAAGGCCTATACTACTGTGTTTTGGTGACAATAAGAGAAAATGCATCTGAAGGTGCTGTCAGGTGATAGGAACTCAACAAATTGGCCCTGCTTTCCCTTCTGATAACTTTTTGTCCATGAGGCTCCATGAGAGCAATATCTGGTCCAAGCTATTCAAGCCATGCCTTGAGAAGCTGCTCCTCTTCCTGTCCTACTGTGGGCCTATGCCTCTCTCTTTTCGGCTCCAGCAAGTGTTCTCAGTTCCTCCCAGGTAGCACCTAATATAGACTACTTCTTGCCTACCATGTGCTCTGGACTGATTTTGGTGTTGGACTGAGGTGTGTATATGGGTGTGTGTCAGGAGAATCACATGCCATGTGCCCCTGTTTTATGTGAGAGGAATGGGCACATACTTGTATGTATGCATTTGTATATATGTATGTGTCACTCACATTACAACCTCCAGTTCCTTGTGGTTGAGACAAGTTTCTTTCATGATGTTACTGGTGACTAAAAATACAAAGGCAACTAAAAATGAAAAGGTAGAGCAATGCTGCTCATCTTTGGAGAATAGGGATCATGGTGTTTAACAAGCCCAGGGACCAAACAGGTTGCAAAGAACTTAAAGGGCAGGTCATATCTGATAAGATCAATTTTAGCAGGGGTAAAAACAAAGCATTTTTTTTTCAAGATTCGTATAACAAATTGTGCAAGTCCATGGTAGAAGGAAAAGTGTCTAAATACCTGATAACTGTTTGGGATAAGAAGCCCTAGAAGTTTCATTGACTAAAAACTCATTATGGGTGAAAGCCTGCCTTTGGCTTCTCCATTCCTCCTGAACCCCTCCATCCAAGCCAATACAGTGATGCTGAGGCCATGGGATTCCTGACATGGTGCTTTCCTTCCTAAATCATCTCCCCTGGACAAACCATGAGTGCACAGACCCAAAGTAATGAAAAGATTTTTTCTAATGAAAGATTTCCAGACCTTGGGGAAGTAGTGAAGTGTCAAAAGCAGCAATGTGATCTTTGGCTGCATTACTAAAGGTATGTGCTTGGACCTTAGAAGGATGGCTGCCCTATTTGTAGTCTGTACTGGTCAAGCCACATTTGGAAAGTTGCACTCAGTTCTGGGTGCCACTGGTATAGAGTGCATTGTACAATTTGAGTGTATGGGAAGGAGTCAAGGGAATCAAGGGGGTTCATGTTGGGACATAATTCTCCATGGATCTCTTGAGTTTCTGTCCAACTTCTGAATAAGAGGCATTGATAGCTCATCAGTGCATGCTAGAGATAGTTTAGAAGGGAATTTTCTAACTGTGTCTTAGGATGGAATAAAATACTCCCAAGACCCTTGTCGTAATGTATTTTTGAAAGTCAATAATATTCCTCATGTTTAGAAATTCATCAGCTGAGAGACATTATTTTGGATCTTTGGTTGCAGAATGCTACCTCTTCAACTGAAAATGCTCCTGGAAGCTGGGTATCTTGTTGTAAATTCCATGACTTATATCAGGACTGCTGGCTTGGACCAAAAGGAAGCACAGAGAAGGAGTGAAGTCAGTGAAGGCAGATAGTACCAGTAACTATTCTGTGAACAGGGCCTCAGATCTTTTCCTCTCCCAGTCTTTACAAAATTAACTTCTCCCTTCCCTCCAGCCCTTTGCTCAGATTGGTTTGCCTTTCTATTTTATTATCATCAGCAAATAGTAACAGAGTATGTAATGTGTGATATTTGCAGAAGGAATTAATGAAATATAAAATGTAATCTTTGACTTTTATATAATTTAATTCTTTCATTCATTCCACAAACTATTATTGAGAACCTACACTGTACTAAAATACAAAAGTGAATAAAGCATTACTTCTTGCCTTAAAGAATCCACACTTTATTTGGGAAGACAGGATCAATACGCAGGAAAAAATGTCCAAAAAGAGGGATATAGGATGAGTTAGATGATGGGATACAAATTCATGAGTTCTGCATGTTCACAGACATTACTCTTCCCAGAACTCCAAAGAGAATCACATGCTTGTGACCCCCACCCCCTAAAACCCCCTTCCTGTGTAGTAAAGGAAGAAAGAAAGCCTCATGGGCTGGGGGAGGAAGGGCAGCTTTCTGGGGAGGGGCCAAGGAGCCTGCTGCTGGAGTAGCTTCAGAATGGGAAGGCAATTGATGAATGAGGGTTTTAATAAATATTACTATAAACTATGCGTTGGGAGACCTTTTCGTGCCCTTTGGGAGATGTGAGTAGAGAATAAAATTCCTTTTTAATTACTTTGGGCAGTGGAAATTTTCCTTCATGAAATCAGCCCCACTCTGAGACAGCACCTTCTGGTTACAAGTAATATGGATAATGCTGAACCAGTATTGTTGTGGAAGACTTCACCGTGGAGATGAACTGGAGCTTGATTTCCGAGGCTGGGTGGGAAAAGGCAGGCAGACAGAGGGTAAAGGGACGGCATCACATGGTGGAGGGTGGGGGGACGGTGTGTGGAAATAATAGTGGATGTGCTGGGGAGGAAAAGCTGAGCGCATTTCCAGAGGCCAGTGGAGAGGCCCAGGTAAAGGAGAGTTTAGGGGTACCAACCCAGCCCATCGGCTTCTCTGGGAGCCCTCTTCCATCCACCAAGACTTTCTCCTGGATGTCCTATAATTTGTTGTCTACATGCAGTGAGGGCGTGCCCCTTCTTGTCTCCCTGACAGTGTTATCCCTTCTCACTGAAATCCTACTGCTCTCTTTCTCTCTCTAAGTTTCTCCACCTCTGGTCCTCACTAGAAGAGTGCTTATACCCTGTTTTCACTCATATGAGGCTTTGGATCTCACATCTAGGCTGTTTCCTAGATGGCAAAGACAGGATTGTAGTCACACAAATGAATAAAATATTTATGGAGACCTGAGAGGCTAGTTTAATCACACACATCTCTTTCCTCTTGTGTATTAATTAATCCTGATAAATCCCCCTACCTCTTCTTTTCCCCTGCTGCATCCAAATTGCTCAAAAAGACATGTTTGTGGAAGACAGGCTGAGGGAGTGTTTCAGGAGCATCTTCAAAGAATAAACCCTAAATATTTCACATGGAGCAATGAGTGTAGCAGATCCATCATCAGAGAATACAGTTTTGTTGACTTCATGAGAAACACCCATTTTTGTGGACTTGAGAACTGCCCTGAACCCACTCTGGTCTCTGTGACCTCCTCTTTTATGACACATATCCAGCAGGATGGGTCATGTTGGAATCCATCAAAATGAAACCATCAGTACCTACTAAGTCATAACCAAATTGTCTGGATATTTTATAGTAGAGGATGAGGAAAAAATGGGAAGAGGTATCAGAATTATGACCCCCTTTTAATGCTCTGGCAACTCCAATAAATCCTTTCCTGTAGTTAAACAATGAGTTTTACCCTGAAGATGAAGAAAACCAACACCGGCACCATCTATCCACCACTGGAATGGGTTGCTGCCGATGAATCCTAGAGAACTTTACCTCTGTCTGTTCTTCTCATTTACCTTCACCAAATTTCCCATTATTTCCAGAATAGCTTCTGATTTGGTTTTCTTACTCTGATTCAGCTTTTCTATAATGAATAAGATTTAACAATATTCAAAATGCAACATAATTTCTGACATCCATTTCCAGGGGAAAAAAGAATCTGATTTAGGAGGCAATGTCTTAGTCTGTTTGGGCTGCTATAATAAAATAGTACAGCTTGGGTAGCTTATAAACAATGGAAATTTGTTTCTCACAGTTCTGGGGGCTGGGAAGTTCAAGATCAAGGCACCAGGGTGGTCTCATTTGGTAAAGGCCCTCCTCACTGTGGTGCGTCCTCACCGTGTCCTCACATGGTGGAAGGGACTGGGGATTTCTCTGGAGTCTCTAATAAGGCACTAATCCCATTGATGAGTATTCCACCTTTGTGACTTAAGAACCTCCTAAAGGCCCTATCTCTTAATAGCATCATCTTTGGGGGTTAGGATTTCAACATGAATTTTGACGGGTCACAATCATTCACCATAAAAGGTGGGAAGACCTTGAGGGAGATAGTAACATCATCCCTAACTTGAAGATTCTCCAAGTATGGTGAAAGAGATCTGGGGGTCTGGGAAAGTACAGTGTGCATGAAATTGGACATCTATTTCAATGTATGTGCAGGCACGTGATGGGAAACGCAGCAGAAGAGAGAAGCAGGGGCCAGAGCACAGAGGCCATTTTATGCCAGCAAATCTCAAGCTAGGCTCCTCATGAAAATCTCCTGAGGAGATTTTAAGAAATACCATCGTCAAGTCCTATTTCAGACTGTTGTATTTTTAATAATTTATGTGTTAGAGTGAATTAATTCAATTAGATTGCTTTCCCTATAAACTTTAGTTGAGACCACTGAATAAATAGAAGTTTTGTTTGGGGGAGTTAGTTAACCTTGAAGCATGGATTAATTAATTAATTAAGCAACCATTTGTGGGTTGTTTTTCTAGGCACTATGCAAGAATGAGGAAATAGGGAAGTCTTTGCCCCATACTTTGAAGAGCTTACCCACCAGTAGAGAAGATATGCAAATAAACAGATATTTTGCAATAATGCTCTTGTCTCAAAAATTTTCTAGTCAGCCCTAGTTCCTCCTAGCATATTGTGCTTTACATTCATATTTCTGGCTCTTACAAAGGCTAGAGGGGGCCTGGAGATATTCTGGAAGGGTGGTTTTTTTCTTTTCTTCTTCTTCTTCTTCTTTTTTTTAATGGTTTCTCCTAACAGCTGACGTGGGCTTGTCAGATGCATTTAAAGGGCTGAAGTAGAAGGGGTACTAATTGCCACATGTATAACATTGTTTCTTGGGGAAAATGCATTCTGCATTAGGAAAGGAAATAAGGTGGAAACCAAAGACATTTAGATTCCCATAAAAATGGGGGCATTATTGATGCTTTTCTTTTGCTTCATCAAGTAAATGGAATGACAAGGTACCTACGTGATATGATTACTTGAATTTTCTGCTTATAGGCAAGGAAAGGAAAACTCTTATTATTTCAATTACCATTGGAAATATTTCAAGAATATGTTCATCTGCTTTTCTGCCTTGGTGATAGAGTATAGTGGATATAATGGAATATTTGTTTCCCTGAAATTCAATAGCCGTGCATTTTGATGTTTTAATCACATATCTCCTTGTGTTATTTAATAATTATATCGCTATGAATCTTACCTCCCTGTTATGGTCTGAATATTTGTGTCCTCCCCAAATTCATATGTTGAAATCCTAACCCCCAAGGGTAATGGAATTAGGAAGTGATTTGGGTGGTGATTAGGTCTTAAGGCCAGAGCCTGCATGATTGAAATCAGCACCCTTATAAGAAGAGACCCCAGATAGCTAACTCATCTCTTCCACCATTTGAGGGCACAACAAGAAAGCACTGTCTGTATACCAGAAAGCAGGCTCTCACCAGACACTGAATCTGTTGGTGCCTTGATCTTGAACTTCCCAGCCTCCAGAACCATGAGAAATAAATGTTTCTTGTTTATCAGCCATCCAGTTTATGGTCTTTTTGTTACAGAAGCCTGAATAAACCAGACACTCTTCAAAGAGTCTATGAATTCCTTGGGAAGCAGAAGATATTTCCTATATTTTGAGCTTCCCTATAAAACCAAGCTCATTGGCTGGGGCATTAGCAGTGACCCATGAAGAGCTGTGAATGGGACACCAATCCTTTAGCTGTTATGGTCTGAATGTTTGTGTCCCTTCCCAAATTCATGTGGAAATTCTAACCCCCAAAGGTAATGGTGTTAGTAGGTGTGGCCTTTGATGGTGATTAGGTCTAAGGTAGAGCCCTCATGAATGGGATTAGTGCTCTTAGGAAAGAAGTCCCACAGAGCTCCCAGACCCTTTCACCATGAGGGATGCAGTGAGAAGTCTGGGACTCTGAAGAGGGCCCTCGCCTGACCATGTTGGCATCATGATCCTGGACTTCCAGCCCCCAGAACTGTGAGAAATAAATTTCTGCTGCTTATAAGCCACCCAGTCTGTGGTGTTTCGTTACAGCAGCCTGAACAGACTAAGACAGCTGCTTTGGTGTCCTGACACGTAAGGTGCCATGGATGCTTGCCTGGTAAGGGATGGTGATCAGTGAAAGAGGGTAAATGCATTAGCATTAAGAATAGACATGACAACACATGGAAAATAGAAGTTTCTTGTCAAGACTTGGGGCAAGCCTGTTAAAAGTAAATTTGTTAACTGATTAAATGTGTGTTTTTCTCCCATTTGAATCCTAGACTCTGAAGTCTGAAGAGAAAAGAGCACCTGAGGGCTCCTTAATTTGATGGATGCATATTGGTGACCTTTGGAGACCAGTCAGCCTGCAGTTATGACCCACCTGGGAGGCCCCACTACCTGTCTGGGCAGAAATTCACCTCCTTCAGCTCCCTCTCTGCCTGATGAGCACCAATGCTGGCAAAGGTTGGATTTAGCAGCTAAGTCTAGACTTGGGAATGTATGGAGGGGAGATTTCTTGTGAAAGAAATGTTTTTTAATGTAGACTCAGTATTTTAGTTAAGCATTGTTTTTCTGCACAAGGGAGACAGGACTCATGTAACTGACATCCACAAGTGTCATGATTGTATGACTAAGCCAGGCCAGAGGCCCCATTGTGCAGGGCATCGGAAATATAAGCTGTGTGTGTACTCAACAGGCACACACACTCCCTACATGCACATTTTCTCTCTAGGATGAGCATGGGTAAGTTATCTTTGGGCCATAGGCAAGAGTCACACTGTGGTCTGGCCTTCACTGATGTGTTTGTCTTTCCTTGAAAGAAGGCTTTAGCTGTTCGATTTAGTTTTGTTTATTTGAGATGTTGTGTTCGAACTTTGCCTGCATGCCTAGAGGCTGGAAGGCCATGGAAGATGTGTGTATCTAACTAAATCCAAAAGCACAATCACATCAACTCAGACATGGACACCTAGGGACCATCTTTTACTCCAAGAAACAGCTTAGGTTGGAAAAGAAAGCTCTTTCCAACCTTGAAAGGATGAAAAGAAAAAAAAAAATGTTTAGAAGTGAAAATTCATAAAACAAGATCTTTTATCCAAAAACATAACAAAATTTCCAGCAGGATATTATGAGCGAATTGACTTTTACGGTAGTTTCATTTCAAATGATTGTGTGTCCTTTATAAAGTTGCCTCCTCGTTTTAGTTTTTGTTAAATCAAGAATATGGTTTGTCCCCATATGATTTAAGTGATATTGAGTGGAACTTTCAGTTGTATTCAATGACAACGTATTGTGGCAAAAGGAGAGAGGACATCAAGAAAATCTGTTGGTAACACTCAGAAGGGTTAGCTCTTCTGTCTCAACAACAGTGCTTAAAGAAAAATGTTCCAAATTAATAATAATAAAAAAGATGAGTTCTCTCCTAAACTATTTCAGATAGTTTATAGTTTATGAGAATACAGATTACTTTGCAAAGGGATTGTCTAGTGATTGGAGTTCAAAGCTAAAATAGAAAGAAAAATAGGTTTGGGGTTTCATAATGTAGGAAATATGGGAGAGATTAAGTCTGGTTTTTGAGAGGTCAAGCAAATCACCATAATTAGTATACAAAAGCAACCAGTGATAAAATATGTTTTATGGGTTTGGTACAATGCCCAGCAAACCAAATGTGCTTAATAAATTTTAAATGGTATCAACAGTATTGCCTTGTTGCTGATAGAGAGTTCATGTCATCACTTTGGGAGGCTTTATTAACCCTTAAGATATCAAGGTTACTTGACTGAGTGAAGAGGGGAGAGGGTTCACCGGAAAACAGCAGGGGTGGAAATGATGCTTCTCCCCACCATGAACAGATGTCTTACGTCTCACTGGGATAATCGATTCTAATATTATTAAGCACAAGCCTAATAAATCTGCCCCTGTATTTTTCTGATACAAATACAATATACCTACCACTGCTCAATATCTTTCATATGTGAGGTAATAAAACTGATCCAATATGAAATCTTGTACTTTACATGTAAATTGGATTGCTATGGGCCATTAGACTCTTTACATAAACAATATATTTTGTTTAAAAGAAAACTGTGCTCACTTTCACATTCTGAAAGTTCATAATGTGCAAAACCACATTAGCAGAGTAAATGGTGTCGGGAAGGAATCTGGCATGGCCAACAGAGGCATAAAGCAGAATGGGGACTTCACTTCCAGCAAAACGACTTTTCTCTCATGGGCGGTTTTAACGAGATGGCTGCCAACAGGTGAAAGCTCACTAGTGTCAGGTGTAATTAAAAACTTTAATTTCAGAATTATTCTCTAAAGCATTCACAGTGTACCATGCCCAGGGGCTGAGGCGGAGAAGCCTAACCAAGGCAGCAGATTATTTGCTTCTCCAAGAAGACAGCCATTGCTGCACAGAAAGGTGATGACATTTTGAGGCCAAGGCTGGCAATATAATATGATGTCACAGTATCCATTTTTGATATTAGATAATGGCCTTCATTCTGATAGGTCAGTATCTCATTCCTTGGCTTATTTATCTCCATTATGTACAAAATCTGCAAACCAGAACTCACAGACAAACCTTACCCAAGTGTACTGCAGTATCTGCATCTTGGCCTCCTTTGCAGCACTGATCCTTGTGCTCTGCCACAGCTATCAGAGTAATGGCTTTTTTCCCTTTTTATCTGGGTTGGCTTTATTCCCAGATTCCAAATGAAAGAGAGAGCATTTTACTTGACCACCCCATTCCAACCGTTAAATACTGTGCCTTCAGGCTCTGATGCTCTAATGGTCGATTAAAGTTGATAACAGTCTGTCCAATTTCCATTTTTTAACATTCAGCCTGCTGAAATTGTAATACTGTGAAAATCTGAAGTCTACAGGACCTGCCTGAGAATCTCTCTGGATGTCAACACATAATAATAAACAAGGGGGGAAAGTAATGGCAACAGGCCTCAGCATTTGCAGAATTTGGGTTAGCTATGTAGCCTGGCCAGTTTGTGTAGGGTAGGAGTGGGCAATAGATCAACTAGTCTATCAAACAGGATATAGAGTAGAGCCACCCACGGGGTAGTTTATGACTGCAGAAGGCAAACATCCTCAAAAATTCTTTAAGTCAACAAACAGCATATACATTCCGTTCTTACCTGCCTCACCCAGTGCTCTGTCCTTCTTGGTCTTATTAAAAGCCTTCCTTAACTTGTTTGGCAGACACATAACTCATAGCTCCTGGACTTTGTTGTTAGGGCTGAAGGGTCACAAAGGTACAAATCTAATTGAAGTATTTTCAGAAATCTGATTTCTCAGGGGATCAGAATAAAATAGTTTGAAATAATCTCTTTTTCAAACCAACATTGGTCTTTCTTGAGCCTTAGAAAAACAGAACTAAAACCAGGAATGCTGAGATGGATTTGTAGACGAGTAGAATTTTGAGATAAGTGGTTTGATACCAGTCTTCTAAGTGATGGAAAAAAATAATGGTACCATGAGACATACTACCTGTATGTATAATATGCAGACTCTATTCTGTTCCTTTCGCTGGACTAGTCAGCTTGCCTTTCTTAGCCACGCTTGGATTCTTTTCTGAACGTGAATGATCTCCCAGAGTTCTCATCTTTGGTAGGCTGGTCTCATTTTTTCCCGTCAAATACTCAACTCCAGGATGCTTTTTTCATGTTGGGGAAGCAATTGCCCATTTTCTGAGTCTTTGCTGCAAAAGTAAGCGCAGATGAGTCCTTCAGACTCTGAGAAATTTATCACTGTTGATAAATATGACATTTCTGGGAATGTGATTTCAGTCTCCTTTTTCCGAGGCAGGTTGAAATGAAGACTAGAGAACTTGAAGGGTCAAATATTTAGTTCTCCTTATTATCACCACATCATAGAGCCTATGCTTACTTTTTTAGACAAATAATCTTTTTGTCTAAAAATATGGGTATTATTGCTTAAGAAAAGGTTTCACTCTAACCTCATCCAACAATTTGAACACTAACTCTTGTCCATTTTATCTCTGTCATGGGAGGGGGTCTTTTCCTCCCCCTAGGAAAAGGAAAGGGAATATTCATAGTTTTCTCACATACAACAACATAAAAGAAGAACATGGAGAAATTTAACATAAAAAATTGATGTGACTCCAAAATTTTTTTTCTCCTGTTTTTGGACATGGTGGCATAGAGTCTGCCCCATAACACATATGCAATGATGACATTTATCTTTATTCTTTTTCTTCATATTACTGAGGATGTGGGTGCTTAATGTTTATTGCCGAAATGCTTTTGAATTCTGGAAAGCCCATACTTCAGACAATGTGTGTGAATTAAAAGGGAGAGAAATACTCCATCTTCCAGGACTATCTTCATTTCCCAGAATTAGCTATTGATGTTTGCCTGGTAGAAGCTTTCGGTCACAAACTTTCTGCCTCAAAAATCCATTTCTATTTACATGTTTGCCCCAGTCTCATCAATTTTCTTCTGCCTTTCCTGAAACCCATGAAAAATCCTTGCATGTTGGATGATGATGATGATGATGATGAGGAGGAGGAGGAGGAGGAGGATTAGAAGAAGGAGGAGGCTGGCAGCAACTAACAAAGCACCTTATCCTGTGCTAGATAGTTTTCCAAGTGCTTTACAAGGGTTAACTTATTTAATCCTTATGACAGTGTTGCAGGGTAGCTACTATTATCCTCCTCATTAAACACGAAAGAGCTGAGGAATGGATTGGTTGCATAACTTACCCAAGGTCACATAGCTAATAAGTGGTCAGGTGAGAGTTGAACCCAGGACGTATGACTTGAGAGTCTTCTGCTTAATTTATCCTGTGGGTGGATATATTCATTTGCTTAGGTTGCCGTAACAAAATACATAGACTGGGTGGCTTAAACAACAGAAGTTAATTTTTTTTTTAGGCAAGAGTTCCAAGATTAAGGTGTGAGCAGGTTTGGTTTCTTTGGAGGCCTCTGTCCTTGGCTTGTGGACTGCCACCTTCTTGCCGTGTCCTCACATGGTTTTTCCTCTATGCATGCACATCCCTGGTATCTCATTGTCCAAATTTCCTTCTCTTATAATAGCACTAGTCAGATTGGGTCAGGGTCCACCCAAATGGTCTCTTCATTTTAGGTTAATCACCTCTTTAAAGGACGTATTTCTAATTCAGGCCATAACAGTGAACTTTTGAAGATCTGTTTTCCTGGCCTTTGACTCTTCTGCGTTGCTTCATCATTGGGTATCTCTTTTCCTCCCTCCCTACCTGATGTTCTTCTCTGCTTGCATGCCCAGACCTCCTGTCCAAAGAGGCTCATACCCTTCAGACTTTGTCCCACCTGAAAACCATACTGTGTCTCAATTAAGAATCCATTTCCACTGTCTGTGATGTCTGGAATGAGGTATTGCCTAGAGCCTGCTGTTGACATTACTGAGGGATGCTTGGGTATTCTGTGTGCCTCTGAGTTGTAGCATTTCCTCAGTTTCTATTGGGCGTGCTCAGTTGTGAGGTCTTAATCCTCAGTTTTCTGATTATTCCTCCACATTCCTTATAGGCTGTGAGACCTGGCTTCAGTGTTAACTTTGTGTTCTGCTACTTTAAATAAAGTTCAAACCCCTTGGTCTACATTCATCTCTGAAGTATCTTCCAAAGCTCTTCAAGGTGATGCTCGATAATGCAAGTGAGTGGGAAAGAATATTACAATAGGAGGTTGGAAGAAAATAGAAAATAATTAGAATAATAATTGAAAAAAAGCAAAAAAAAAGTCTGTTATACATACAATGTGTTTTATGGATTGTATAATTTATAGGAAAGTGCTTGAAAAGACTTCAGCGCTCTCCAGTGGGAGGTGGCATTGTTATTATAATTGTATTTGTTTTATTATTCTTACCTCATGATTCTGGTTTCTGTCACAGTTGAACATAGAAATGAATCAGTAAGTGGATTGGAAATCTGGAAGGCTGAGGTGCTGTTGAACAACTGTGAATGGGGAAACTGTCTTCTTGAGCTCCTTCCTGTCCAGTGAGCATCCTAAAGATCAAGGGAACATTCAGTCCAGCTTCCTAGAGGAGCAATTGGATGTTGAAGTAAAAGGCCTGTCTGGGCTGTAAATAGTAGAGGGGAAGGGCCAATTCCCAAATCAAGGCCGTGCAAGATTAGTTCAGACTGCAGGGACAAAATACAGGCCACCAAAACACAGAACAATTCCAACCTGGCAAAGGAGTTAGAATCAGAAACACTCTTGCAAATATAGCAGAGAAAGAGGCAAGGCTAGAGAAAAAATAGGCCAGGTAATAAGTGCGAAAGGGGATTGAAACTAGTAATGACTCAAAAACGGCTGAGCTGCCAAACTTATTTAAAAATCCTCTTAAAAACAGAAGCAGAGAAGAAAAGGAACATGGACACAAGTGGCACAGGGATGACCTTGAAGAATAATTAAACCAAAACCAAGCGAGGGGCTATATTGCAGCTCAGAACATAGAAAAACCAGTGTGAGATGGCAGGATTCCGAAGGCATTAAGGGAGCCTGTGCTCCTAAGCTAATTAGTTCACACACTTTCAGTTATTTTGGGGAAAAGTAATAGGGGTTTAAAGATGCTAAGAAGAGAAGGGAATATAAAAGGTGGTTTCTTTTTTTTCTTTTTTTTTTTTTTTTTAATTTTTTTATTGTTATGTTAATCCCCATACATTACATCATTAGTTTTAGATATAGTGTTCCATGATTCATTGTTTATGCATAACACCCAGTGCTCCATGCAGAACGTGCCCTCCTCAATACCCATCACCAGGCTAACCCATCCTCCCAACCCCCTCCCCTCTAGAACCCTCAGTTTGTTTTTCAGAGTCCATCGTCTCTCATGGTTCTTCTCCCCCTCCGATTTCCCCCCCTTCATTCTTCCCCTCCTGCTACATTCTTCTTCTTCTTTTTTTCTTTCTTAACATATATTGCATTATTTGTTTCAGAGGTACAGATCTGAGATTCAACAGTCCTGCACAATTCACAGCGCTTACCAGAACACATACCCTCCCCGGTGTCCATCACCCAGTCACCCCATCCCTCCCACCCCACCCCCCACTCCAGCAACCCTCAGTTTGTTTCCTGAGATTAAGAATTCCTCATATCAGTGAGGTCATATGATATATGTCTTTCTCTGTTTGATAAAAGGTGGTTTCAATCTTAAACCAAGACAGAAGCCTTATGGAAATGCAGTTCAATACAGCTGATGTCAACATGCAATGGGGGCTATGAAGGAGGGACCCCAGCATCCAGAGGGTAATGGGATCATTGGCAAGAACCATGATTGATTTTTTTCAAGAACAAAGCAGGCCCAACGATTGATTTTTTCTTGTGCACAGGAATTGGCCGAATTTTAAAAGATAGCATAAATCTTTGAACTTTCCTCATATGTTTGGCACCAGGGTTCACATCATTTATTTCAAACCTGGGGTAGGTTGGCTGTGTGGGTCCTTGCCACATGGATTGAGAGTGGCCAGAAGACCAAGGCAAAGGAGGGGGCAGATGGCAGTTTATCCAGCTCAGAGTTGGGTGGGGAGTAAATCATTCAAGTTAATTAAGCCTTCAGGTGATTCTCAATTGGAGGATTCTCATAATTCCCTTGGAATGCGAAGTCTTGCACAATGAGATTTGAAAATTGTGAGATGAGGTTTGGCTGAGGGCAAAACTGGATATAGTTTTAGTAATGTAACTCAGTTTGAAAAGATTCTTGCCTTGGATGGATGATCAGACTATATGAAGTCTCATGTTCCTTACATTTTTGGTATTTTATAATTCTAAGAATAGTGGTAATTTTTGAACAGTGGGATGAAACAGGCAGGCAAACAACCAGAGGTTAAGTTGGAAATCCAAGGAAAGAGAGTTATTCCAGGGTATTAAGGGTCATAGACCCTTCGATGTTCTTTTTTCATTCCTGCTTTGCTTCATTCCAACATTGAATATGCTGTTTCTATTGCCCCAGCCATCTCTGAACCCTGCACTTTTCACCCCGTAACCTATAACTCATCTGATTTCCTGAGTACCCCCATTGTTATTCCTAATTTGAGCCTGGGTATATTTTAGGTAGAATCTGTCTTGTGAAAATGCAGAGTAGGCAAAATATTAAGGCTATAGAGATCAAGAGGAATACATAATCTACTAATTTTATGGTTTAATTCAGAAATTCTTGTGGGCAAAGATATATGTCTGTATGATTCTCTATGGGTAGAATGAAAAAGCAATCAACTGATAAAATGAAGGACAGGGTAATAGATCATAGAGAAGGTCCTGGCTCATGATCCTCCTGAAAGCCCTCTTTTTATATGATTTAATTGCTCTTGAAGCCTCTAGTGCAGGGTATTTTCCATTTTATAGATGAGGCTATTGAAACACAAGTCAAGGGACTTCCAGTTTTAGCTTCTACATGTAAAGAGCTTGGAAGTAATCACTCCCATCCTTACAACAAGGAGAAAGCTGAAAAAACTGGATATCGATGACTTTTCTTAGACCATTGGAGAATGATATTGTAGAGCAACCATCACTTTAAAATCTGGAGAGATGGGTGAATACAGAACAATCACACTGAAATATGCTTACCTGGAACAGAGGTAAAATAAAATTCTTTATATTTCTTATCCTTAATTGATCTAAAAGATAGCTGTTGAAGTGATAATAGAAATAATTTATTTGCGTAACTGTGTAATTGTACGATTTGGCTTTTGGATAAGTAACAGCATTCTTGTAAGGGACAGAGAGGAGTATTTTTGATGTTATAGGGCATTTTTACTAAATGTGAAGCAGTATAACTGTTATTTGAAGGTGGACCTAGATTAATTAAATATGTGTATTTCAAATTCTGGGACAAAAATTTTTTTTTTAAAGAAAATAATTTATATGCAAAGAGAGGAGACAAAATGGATTCATGCAAAATGCTCAGTTAAAACCAGAGAAAGCACAGAAAAGGTGTGAAAAAGAAACAAGTGCAATGAATAGAAACACATACAAATATAATAGATATTAATCAAACTATATAAATAATCGCTTAGTGTAAATGGTCTAATTATACTAATTAAAAGACAGAAATTGTCAGACTAAAAAAATAAGACCCAATTATATTTTGTCTATGAGAGAGCCACTTTAAATGCAGTGACTCAGGTATGTTAAAAGTAAAGGGATGGAGAAAGAAAGGCCATGCTAACATTAATCAAAAGCTAGCTGGAGTAACTGTATTAATTTCAGACAAAGCAGACTTCAGAGCAAGGAAAATTATTAGCAACAAAGAGACACATTATATAATGATAAAGGGGCCAATTCTTCAAGAAGATATAACAATCCTTAATGTATATGTAACTAACCAAAGAGTACCAAAATACATGAGGCAAAACTGACAGAACTTCAAGGGGAAATGGAAAAATCCATTACTATAGTTGGAGACTTTAATACCCCTCTTTCAGTAATCCATAGATAAAGCAGGCTGAAAATCAGTTAGGCTATAATCAACCTGACCAACACTATCAATCAACTTGATCTAATTGACATTTATAGAATATTCCATCCCATGATAGAATACATATTTTTCTCAAGCTTGCATGGATCATTCACCAAAATAGACTACTTTCTGGGACATAAAATACATCTTAACACATTTAAAATAATAGAAATTATACCAAGTATGTTCTCAGACTGTAATAAATTAAATTGGAAATCAATAACAAAGATAACTGGAAAATATTCAAATATTTGGAAGTTAAACAAAAACACTTCTAAATAACACATGGATGAAAGAAAAAAGTCTTAAGGGAAATTAAAAATTGTTTTGAACTAAATGAAAATGAAAATAAAATTAAGCAAAATTTGTAGGATGCAGTGAAGGCAGTCCTTAGAGGGAAATTTATAGCTTTAAATGCATATATTAGAAAATAAGAAAGATCTTAAATCAATAATCTAAGCTTACACCTTAGAAAACTAGAGGAAAAAAAAAGAGCAATTTAAGCCAGAAACAAGCATAAAAAAGAAATAGTAAAAATTAGAGATGTCAATGAAATTGAAAATAGGAAAACAATAGAGAAAATTAATGAATCAAAAATTGGTTCTTTGAAAATATTAATAAATTGATAAATATCTAGTCAGATTAACCAGAAAAAAAGAGAGAAGACACAGAATTTTCAAAATCAGAAATAAAAGAGATGTTCTCACTACTGAGTTCATGGACATTAAAAGGATAACAAAAGCATACCATGTGTAACTCTGTGCTCACAGCATTGATAATTTAGATTTAATAGTTCAATTCCTTAAAAGATACAAACTGCCAAACTCTTATAAGGATAAATATATTGTATGAATAGCCTTATATCTCTTAAAGAAATTAAATCAACAATTAATAACCTTCCAAAAAAAAGTATATCAGTTTCAGTTTCAGATGGTTTCACTGGTAGATTATGCCATGCATTTAAGGAGGAAATGATACTACTTTTCAACAGTCTCTTCCAGAAAAATAGAAACAGAAAGAACGCTTCTTAACTCATTTTATGATGTCAGCATTAATCTAAATAACAAAACCAGATAAGGATATTATAAGAAAGGAAAGATACATCAACATAGAAACAAAAGTCCTCAATAAAATATTAGTTAATTGAATCAACTTTGTATAAAAAGAGTTATACACCACAAGCAAATAGTATTTATTTCAGTTATGCAAGGCTAACTCAACATTAGAAAATCAATCAGTGTAATCCATCACATTAACAGGTAAAGAAGAAAATCATATGATACTGGTGGCTCAGTTGGTTAGGCATCTGCCTTCAGCTCAGGTCATAATCCCAGGGTCCTGGGATCGAATCCCACATCGGGCTCCTTGCTCAGAGGGGAGCCTGCTTCTCTCTCTGCCCTGCCACTCTCCCTGCTTGTGTGCACTCTCTCTGACAGATAAATAAAATCTTAAAAAAGAAAAAAAAATCATATGATAGTATCAACTGGTACAGAAAAAGAATTTGACAAAATCCAACACCAATTCATGATAAAAACTCTCAACAAACTGGAATTAGAGGGGAATTTCCTCAATTTGATGAAGAATATTTACAAAAACCCTACAATTAACATTATATTTAATGGTAAGAAAATTTCCCCCTAAGATCAGAATAAGTCAAGGATGATATCTCCCACCACTCCTATTCAACATTATATGGAGTCCCTATTAATGCCATAAGACAAGAAAAGGAAATAAAGTTATAAAGATTGGGTATGAAGGAATAAAACTGTCTTTTTTTTACAGATGACATGGTTGTCTATGTAGAAGTCTCAAAGAATTAAAAAGCCTGTTTTCAGATCCTGAAACTAAAAGAGAACTTCAGCTTGAAGGACTGGATTTTGATATCTTCTTAGAGCAATTTAAAAAAATTAGCCAAATTGATTAATTGTCTAATTTGTTTATCTTTGGTTTTAGAAGGCAATGCATGCTCAGAGTGATAAATTCAAATGGTATAAAAGATTAGGAAAAGTAAGTTTTTCTTTATTCCAAGAAGCAGTTACAGTTATCAATTTATGGTATGATTTTCCAGAAATGCTCTAATCATACACTATTTTTGGAAGGTAGATCAGATCTTGTAGCTCAAGATGTAAAGAGAATGTTGACTGTCCATTTGTGAAATCTTCATAAACCATACATTTGCGGAAACTTTTTCTTTCTAGTTTGCATTGTTTTAATTTTTTTTTTATGATGAATAGTTACTGATATCATAGTTAACTAATAGATGCAAATTTTTTGGTTAATGTAAACTTTCCAGCTTCTACTACCTTCTATTCCTTTTGGGTAAATAATTCAAGAGTGGGGTCAGAGTTGGTGAGATATTTTCTTTCCTTTTTGAGCGTGCATTGAGTATGAGTATGTATGTAGAATTTGGAGAGGAGATCTAAAAAAGATGAAAGCAGGAGAGAAGAAAAGACTTCTCCTTCTGTGTGCCAGGACTGCTTAGGAGTGTGCAAAGGGGTATTTCCAGGTCATAAGATCTTACCTGTGGACATCACTATTTGGGAAATGCTTTATAAGCAGCAGTCAAAGCCTTAAGCTGAAACAGGCCTTTAAATCCTGGGACTGTGGTTTAGAGGTATGAACCTATGCAATTTTCCAGGGTCTGACTGTGGATAGGGAAGCTCTGCATCTTTAAAAAGATCTCTCTGCCTCCCCATTTTGAATCTCTTAATTTTCTTTGTTAGCAAAGTCTGTATGAAGTTAGAAGGGAAATGTGCACCAACACATTTGTGCACTCATTATTATCATCATCAATACCTGGCCCTGATTAGAACCAATTGTCTTCTTCTTTTCTACATTTTGAATTTCTTGCAGATTATCACAGACATATCACACTTTGGAAAGAAAATTGCATGCCATTTTAATGAACTTAAAAAAAAAAGGTCCAGTAAGCAGGAGTTTGATATGCAAGAGTGAACACTTTGATGACCCTGGTGCATGACAGTTGTCTTGACCAATATCATATATGAAGACCTTCTTCTGGGGGTTCCATGTGCTCTGAGATTAAAGCTAACAGGAATCTTCTTTCTGAGTCATAGCATAGGCATTAGAGTGAGGCCCTTGGGTACAGGGTCCTGTGGTGAGGTTAGGGTTGAAACTAGGGTTTGGAGAAGGAAAGGAGGACATGGGAAATTGGAGAAGAGAGCTTAAAATTTAGGAAGGGAGGCAGAACATTTGAATAACCTTAAAAGCATTATTTTAGAAAAAAATCAAATAAAGCATCTATATCAGGGAGTGCCTCAAATGGTGCAGGAACCTGTGTGGGTGTAGACAGAAGCAATGGGATGTGGTTGGAAGATACCACACTTCCACAGGGCGTCTAGGAGAACCTTTCAACTGTGATTGGCAGACTGTCTCCAATTCACCATCTGGAGGTTTCATGTAGCAAGGTCACATTCCCAAATGCTTTGCTTATGGAGTCCAGCCAGATGTGGCCACTAGCTTTGCTCAGAATTTACTGGATGCCCTGTCTGAGATCCTTTGGCTTAGTGACATTTCCCTGTAATGTGGCACGCGATGTCTGTATAGTCATGTGCAGCCCACTGACATGAAACTCCAGGGGGAATCTGGTGGTTCTGGTGTTTACCCCTTAATGATTTGAAAACCAGCATGTCTCTCTTTCTGGACAGTACTGGTTCTCATCTTTCCAGTGCTCTTGTCTTGGTGAAGATGATACAATTGTTATTTTTGGTTCTCATTATTTCTCAATGGAGTCATTGGGGTTTTGATGCCCTGTGAAGAACACCTTGGAGTGCTCTGAAAAAGCATTAGCTGAGGCCAGTTGTCCATCAAATCTGTAGATATGTGCAAGGGCAGGATGGGTGAGTCAGATGCTTCCCATCACCAGATGAATCACCTGGAAACCTTGTTAGGAACTTTCCAGTGACAGGCTCAAATATATTTACTTGACATTACTGGGTTCTTTTAACTTTAGCTTGCTCATCTCAGAAAGTAGGAGGGTGATGCTGGGTGCTGCCAGCTGTCTTTGTTTGCTCTGGGGAGCACACGGTCATGGAAGTGTTAATTTGTTATTGATGCATTTGAATACTGTGAAGTTCAGAGTGGTAAGGAAGTTTGATGGTATCTAAACCATGCTGCAGCTTCCAAGTTGGAAGCAGCTCCTTTCCCCCTAAAACATGTTCATCCAGTTCCTGTTCTGTGCTGGGCACAATGCATTGCCAGGCACTAGTCCTCCCCTCTAATTCATTTCTTTAACTCTCACATTAAGTGAGGCCCTATCTCATAGATGAGAAGACTGATGTGGTGCTTAAAGAATTCTTGCACAGTTAACTCACCCAGTGTACGCGCCAACCAGATTGTGTCAGAACAGTGGCAACACCATTCTGACTTCACTTTGTCACTTGTTGGAAGCCCTCATGTGGTGGAGATTCATCTCAAAGACCTCAATTCAGGCTCAACCTCAAGGAGGATGTCCTGGGTGTGGGAGGCAGACTGCTTAAATTGCCAGTGAAGACATTTGAGGACTAGGGGAGAAGTTCTGATTCACCATTCACCTCTTTGTCCTTCCTTGAAAAGAACACACAGATTTCGCTAAATTCACTTACCACCCGCAGCCCCTCCAAAACATTTATCATATCCAGTTTCCATTTTTATCTGCTGGCCTAACTCATCTGTAAGCCCACGTATAACCATTCTTTCTTTTTCAAATTGTAAACTTGCATCTGCATCCAAAGTGGTTTTATGGTATGATTTGGCTGTTTCTGCATGTTAAAAGATTACCCTGAGAAATTATTTTTTCCCATTCCAGTGACATCAATAAAGCTAAAGTATATTCAGTGTCAAATACAAAGGCTAGCTTTATTCCTTCACTAAGATCTTCACTCTTGCACTAATCTAGCTTGGGTAAGGCAAGTTCAGCTCCATACCACTCTTTTTCATATATCTGTCTGGGCCTTAGTTTTGATCTTTGTAAAATAGAGATAGTTACAAATCAGATGCATCCAACCACCTCAAGGCTGTTGTGAGGACAAAAGAAGTTAATAGTGTGCTCCCAAAGAACTTGGAATATATACAAATGTAAGGTCTTATCATGATAAGTAGTGGCATTGACTTTCTATTTTGGCCTCTTGCCTTCTTCCCTCATACTTTAGTCTTCATACTTCAGTTTCAGGTGTGTGGTCACGTGTTTCTGAAGACTTCCATTGTCATACCCCATGTATTAGTCTGTGAGGGCTACCATAATAAGGTATCAACCACAGACGGGGTATTGCAAACAGCAAGTATTTATGTCTTCATAGTTCTGGAGGCTGGAAGTCCAAGATCAAAGTATCAGTAGGGTTGGTTGCTTTGGAGGGTCTCACTCCTTGGCTTATAGATGGCTGCCTTCTCCTTGTGTCTTCACATAGTCTTCCCTTTGTGGATATCTGTGTCTTAATTTCCTCTTCCTATAAAGGATACTAGTTATATTGTATAAAGGCCTGCCTAATGACTTAATCTAGCCTGAATTACCTCGTTAAAAAACTTATCTCCAAATAAGTCACATTATGAGATATTGGGGTTTAAAACCTGAACATATGAATTTTGGGTTAACAAAATCAATCCATAATACCTCATTACTCTTCCCCATTTCCTGTCCTTCCAAGATGCCCTTTCTATGTGTTTTCACACTCCATTTTTTCCTTATCATGGCACTTACCATTCCCATAACTTCTTATTTGCTTATTTTTATTCCACACTAGACTCTAGTAAACCTGAGTAGATCTCTGCTTTGTTCTCACTGTATCCCCAGTTCCTGGAGCAAATAGATTTCCAATTAATTTTTGAATATTTGTTGGATGATTGAGTCCATGTTACTACCTCTAACTATGTGCAATTATACCAAATATTCCATATTTATGTCTCAGATAATTCACATATCTTATTTCATGTAAAAATCACAATAGTCCCATGAGATAGATACTTCTGTTAACATCCCTGTTTCATAGTTGAAGAATTTGTGGCACAAAAATGTCAAGCAATTTACCTAAAGTCAAAAGGCAAGTAATACTAGGGAAGATGGAATTTGAGCTCAGGAGGTATGACTTCAGAGCTCTCATGGTTCAATACAAGATTGAGATGTTTCTTGGTAGAACAATAGTATGGTTTCCAATACCCCAGCTTCTGGCTTTCTGAGCTCAGTGGAGCATCTCTTTAATCCATGTCTTAAACCAGAGAGCTTCTTATGGTTGTCTTAGAGTGGTAGAATGGAAGTAGAGGGAGGGGCGGGGAGAGATGGGCAGGTATGGATCACACACAGGGTTGTATTTGAAGCCAGGTCAGGTGGAAGAGAAACAGTGAAGGAACTGGAAGGGGAGGTAGTCTAGATGAAAGAGGATTTGCTACAATTTTTATCATCCCATCTTACCTTAGAGATGAACAGCTTACAAGTCTATAGTATTCAAAGCACTCTCCCTTATATCATCTCATGATTTTCAAAATTGTCAACTGACATAAGCTGAGAAGGTATTATTATCTGTATTTGATTGATAAGGAAACAGATTGAAAGTGGTTAAGTACATTGCCTAACATTGCCAAGCTTGTCAGTGTAGGTCCCTGTGATTGAGTTCTAAGCCTTCTGCCATTCTGTCTCTGGGACTGAGTTTAATATGGGAAAGGAGTAGAGAGAGAGCTGCATTTCAGGGGACCACCTTCAATCAGGAAGTAGAAAGAGCATCCTGAAGAAGAGACTGTAGTAGGCTGCTAGAAAACACTGAAGGAGCACTAAAAATGTGCTGGTGGAGGAAGTCAGGAGATCAGGGAAACTCAGAGTTGAAGTCATAAGTGAGATGACTTATGAATGCTTCGTACATGTGAATACTCAGCAATTTACAATTGGGAACCACGGAGCATGTTCCAGAGCATGTTCTCAGTGGTGTGGCAAGGTCTATGTCCAGATGAACTCTACTCTCTGAATGAAGTTTTTTTTTTTTTCACTAGAATTTGCACGAGCCAAATACTACCAATTTGCTAGCTACCTTTTTATTTGCTTTCATTTATTTCAGTTTTATCTGCCTGAAGATGTACTACTCTTGAGTCTTTCCTCAGGATGGGTCGTTGCAGATTGTTTGCAACACCAAACTCCATGTTTGCTCCTGCCTCCCTTCCACAGACCCAAGGTCCTTTTGTTGTGATGCAAGCAAGATTATTATTTTAAAACTACTGCCTCTGAGATGTGGCATCTTAATTTTTATCCTTTCTTCCCTTTAGTTCTTCCTTCCATGAATTAAAAGTAAAAATTCGATATGTTTTAGAAATATGTCTAGAATTAGAAATAAGATGTTTTCTCCCTCGTGCTGTGAGGGTTCCTCAGCTTTCCTTTCTCCCTCTAATCCATTTCTGACTCTGTAAATTGTGCTGTGGTGGATGCTCTATGAGGTAGCCTAACTTGTAGTGAGAATGTGATGTGCCTAGCTGGAGTAACAACTTGGCAGTGAGGTCATTGAATTCAAGACAGGTAAACAAAATGTTATTTGTCTGACTTCTAAGGATCCTTATGAATCCTTCTTCCTGCCAGGACTAACCACCACCAAATTTTCTTATTTACCAGGATTAGAACACAATAGTTTAAAGAAATGTTGTCCTAGTTAACTTCATGGATAACTTTTTGGGAGAGTCATAGGGTGAAAGAATGTTTGGTTTGGATGTGTCTGTGTACTTTAGCAGCATATCCTACTGTGGCCAGAAATCTAAAAATTTAATTTTGGTACTGGAAGTCATTCAATTTTTGACAAAGTTGTTCAGCTCAGTACTGATGTACAGAGCCTTAAGTATTCATTGCTGCCTCTACTTCCTCCCTTGATGTGGAGAGCTTGGGGACTGTATACATTGTATCTAGGTTTGGTTCATGAATTTGGCCTTGGATGGACAGTGTTACCCTTTCCAAAATATAATTGATCCATTCCTGCCTCTGAAGCTTTGCTAATTGCTGTCCTCAAATGCTCACCCTCATTTTTTTTTTCTGCCTGTGCAAATCCTACCTGCTCTTTAAGTTTGATCCAAGTGCTTCCTCCTCTCAGAAGCCATCCATGATATGAAAGTCAACAGTTCTCCTGTGTATTCTGTTTGCTCTTGTCTCTAGCCATGATCCAGCATATATTATTAATTTGTTTTCTGCATGTTTAATCTTTGCCACTAGATTGTAAGCTTTCCAAGGCCAGTGCCCTTTTCAAGCTTTGCATGACCAGCATCTTTCTACACAGAGATTTGTTTATAGTAGGTGTGAAATAAATGTGTGATATTGGTTGATATATGAGTGTGCTCCCTAACACAAGACATGGAGTTCATTGGCTTGGTACTTGAGTGTCACCACCCTCACCCCCACCCCTTTCTCCAAGTTATCTTCTTGGCCTGGCCCAGCTGAAGCTGTGGAAAGTAGATAAATCACCCAGCTCCTATATCAGACAGCTCAGAGACAAATGAACACAGCAGGTCGTTGCCACTATAATGATGCAGTGGCTGTGCTGTTTGCCGGTTTCTGGACAACAATAGATTGCCTTCCTTCTCTTAACTTTAATTCCATTTCTCATAAGCCTGAAATTGCACTTGCTATTTTCCAACTTCTTTCCCCCCACCCTGCCCTAGTTCATGTCAGTGTTTCCTTAACTAACATTTTTATGGCTTTAGAATCAATTCTCTACCAGATATAAAGACATACTCTGTCTCTAGCCTTTGTTCTCAGCACCAGCCTCTGCACCCTCCATTAGCCCAGTGACGTGGCTTCAGGCCCACTTGAGAGTTTCTAATCTCTGATTTCTTTTTATTTGAACTCTGTGTAGATCTGGGTTGATGTTTATGAAATAGACTTTCTCATGCTGACTTTTCATTGATTCACAGATAATGAAATCTTTGGAATTATGGAATTGAAAAGATATTGGCTTGAGTAATTCTTGTTAATTGGAAGCCTCACTTATTTTACCCTGTTCAACCTGAAGATTTTGGAAGAAAGGAGAGATTTGTGGGTTGAGGCAGAGGGTTTGGAAAAGACTGTACTGACTCTCAATGGCCAGGCTCAGAGAAGTATTCAGGATCCTTTACAGTGTAGATTCAGATCACCTTTTATTTTCTTCTTTCTGGTAGTCATGCTGATCTTTAAATTCAGCACCATGGACAGAAGAAATTAGCTCAGGGAGTAGTTGGAGCAAAACTCAGCCTGAGGAAGTTTAGAAGGACTTGGTAGGATCACTTTCATTCTCAGGGATAGCCTTATTTAAAAACACATGAGGGGCGCCTGCGTGGCTCAGTTGGTTAAGCGACTGCCTTCGGCTCAGGTCTGATCCTGGAGTCCCAGGATCGAGTCCCACATTGGGTTCCCTGCTCAGCAGGGAGTCTGCTTCTCCCTCTGACCTTCCCCCCTCTCATGTGCTCTCTCTCTCTCTCTCTCAAATAAATAAATAAAATCTTTAAAAAAAAATAAAAATAAAAGCACATGAATTTCAAGTTGAGAAACTCCATAAAGTATACCTTTGTTTCCCTAATCACCTAAACTGAAGGGTTCAGTAAAAGGCATGCACTTTGGAATCAAAATATCAAAACTTGAATTCCAACTTTTATATTTACTGAGGGTATGACTTTGGGTCTGGTACTATCTCTGAGAAGCAGTTTCTTTATGTGTAGATTTGAGAAACTACTACCCTTAGAAGATGTGGAGTGTACTTCTAAGGACTGGATTTGAATCCTGGCTCAACTCTTTGCTAGCTTGGGCAAGTTACTTAAATTTGTATAGTTGTTTTAGTATCTCTTAAATGTGGATAAAAATGGTACTTTTTTCATAGTGCTGATGGGAACACAGATAATATGCGTAAAATTATTAGAAGTATACCTGGCATATAGTACTATTACTATCCTAATAATTATTTAATAAGATTATTATGCAAATTAGATGAGATAATATATGTAGATATTGGACAGAGACTAGACGTGCGACAAATTCTGATTATGTTTTTTCCTCTTTCCACTAACATTGGAAACAACCCTGCAGTTCCTTTGAGTTAAGCAATGAGCTCTGAGCCTTGTAAGCACCCTTGGAAGGGGATGCATATTCAGATAAACTGGTGTAAATTCGAATTCATTTATTACTTACTGTGATACAGAGAAGCATAAAAGTTTTGGGTGCCAGAGCTGGGGAGAGTGGGCCAGGAATGGAAAGGTAGAAGCTTGCTATCCTGTTTTCTAGTTTGCTGGACTTGAATGTGATTTAGAGAGCTGGATGATCAGAATCCTCTGCTTGATCCTGTGCAAAAGGCTCCCCATTCATACATTGTAGCTGCAGGCATTTTGTGATTTGCTATATGAGGCTATGAAATTTGGTCCAGAGTGGAAAAGGACTCAAATAATATGAATACAAATCCAGGAACCCAGCCCATTGGTCTATGAAAATTCTACCTATAAACAGGGCAGAATTTTGTTTTATTCATTCACTCATTCATTCATTCATGCATTGGTATATTAAGTCATTTATATTCAGTAAGCATTTACTGATCATTTACTGTGTCTAGGCATAATGCTGAGGATTATAGCGAAGTAGGATCATTTAGACTGGAGCCTGCCATCAGGATTAGGGGAAATAAAACATATATGAAAATCATTAAATAAGTGAGTCAATGAATATTAAGTACATACTGTTGTACCTGGCAAATGATAGGGATTTAATATTTATTAGCTGGTTTTATTGTAAGCTACTATTTCTGCTACTAGTATTATTACTCATATGATAGTTTGGTGAGGGACTCTCTGGATATGGTGTTTAGAGGTGGAGGGAGTGATTGGCATTTTGGGAGTTGCAAGTGGTACTTTCAGAAAGGAGGTGGCATTTGAGATGGGCTTTGAGGCATGGGTATAACTTGGTCATGGACAAATGGAGAGGAAGTGGGTCTCCAGTTGAAAGATGTGGTGTGAACCAAAGTGGTAGGTGATCATGGGGGGTTGATTGTTAGGGAATAGCAAGTACTTCAAAGTGGCAGAGCATTATATACAAGAACTGAGAGATGAGATTGGGAAGGCAGGTTAGAGGTTGGTCTGGGTGTCCTTGGATGCCAGACTGTAGACTTTGGGACTTAGAGTTTGAGTGATGTGGCACTATCCAAAGTTTCATTTTGTTTTGTTTTACTCCAGGAGGGTAACCAGGTATTTATCTGTTTCTATGGTAGTCTTTTTTTTTTTTTTTAACAATTAACAATAGTCAACAGTAGCACCATGGTTCCTATTCTATTTAGTTAAATTTTCCTGTGAGAATATTAGGTATACAAACTGACCCTACCTACTCAGCCCAATTTGTATAATAATCTCTTGATTTGTGATATTTTATTAACAGATTCAGCCATTTCTTCATAGGACCCAGCAACCAAACCTGGATCGAAGGCCTCAGGTCCTTAGCTATTAGGGTGCATGTGGCAGTGGTATCTGTGCTGAATTGGTGCCAAAAAGACTCCTGTTCTTATGGAAGAAGTGATATTTCACTTCTGTTTTGTTCTCTTGTCTGGAAGCTGCTATTACTGAACACACAGTCTTCACTATCCGATGCTAATGAAACAGAATTCTATACAGGTGAAGGGCTGAAAGGTGATGATGTCAAAGGAAGTGATGCAGGAGATGAGAAAGTTCTTATTGCATTTCCTGTTCTTGCTTCTTTCCCCTTTTCTCTCTTCTCTCCCTCTTTCCCCCTTGCTCCCTCTCTGTCTTTCATCATATGCATCCATGTACACACATGTGGACTCTCAGACTGCTGAGCAGAGGCGAGTTTATATGAAAGTCAACTTCAGTTTGCAGTGGGCGTTTCATTTAGTCTCCTATAATTGACACAATAGCCTCTCATATCCTTTCCTATAAATCAAAAGTAGTCTTTATGTTGGCAGTAGTTATGTGGTGCTAGTGATTGTGAGGCAGACATTAAAAGTGATTGTGACAGTGCAGCTCTCATTGACCTGAGCATATTTGGAGAGTGTACAGAAATGATTAGGATGAGTAGCTGTAAAGCACCAGCAGAGAATGGTTAGATTTGAGGATGTGATTTGCCAAGGAATTGAGGCAGTTCCAGGTACTCCAGAGCAGCCGACTTTATTGAAGACGAGTGTGTATTGTCTTTTGTGAAATGTGGCAACCCAGAAATCGTCTATTTTTGCAAAATAACAACCTTGTTTATTCAGTCAGTATTTGAACACTGACTGTGTGCCAGGACTGTGCTGGGGTTTACAGAGACAGCAGCAAATAAGACAGAAAGAAGTTCTATGCTTATGGAGCTCACTTTGTGGGACAGATGGAAGGAGTCATCTCAGAATTGTGGTCTCCTGAGATTACTCCCCACTTATCATCCTCCATAGGTTTTAGTGAAACACTTCAACCCAGATAGGGGAGATGGTTGGCTCTTGTTCCTACGAGGGGTTCAGAGTTCCAGATTCCAGTCTGCTGGTTATATTTAAGCAGATGGACAGGGATGGAAGCCTCTATTCCAGGATGGATATTTTGGGGAATGTTGGTTGTTTTTCACCCATTTTGAGTGAAATGGAGTGGAATGGGAGACGAGAAGACAGAGAAGCCCAGCTCCCTCCCCCCAGAAAAAAAAAACCCAAAACTCAAGGAAGGCTTCTAAGGTGTAGTGACTTGATGGACCTTTAGAGAATAAAACTTCCTCCCAAGTATGGGATCATAGGCCAGCATTGGATTGACTAAAACTGGGTTGACCCTTGAGATTGCACAGAGAAACCTAAGAAAATCACCTAGAAAGACAAGGATTGAGCCAAATTTGCCTAAGCTTTGAGAGCTTTGTGTGTTTCTCCTGTACTTATTTCTTCCTTTTTGCTTCTGTTCTGGCATTGCTATTGGCATGGCCCTTGGTATCTTTCTGAGAACCTTTCACTGGCTTGTCTGCTACTAAATGCTGCCAGATCAAAAGTAGAACCTGATCCCTACACCTGGTGCTCACTGACACAGTCCAGTCTTGTTGCATCAGATGTAACACAAACATTTCTGTCTCTACCAGAGACCATGTGGCAGCCTGAGGCACAGAGGCCTTTGTGGGAAAGCTATATCGAGATGGGCCTGCTGGCTCTTTTGTTTGCATACACCAAATTTGAAATGGGCTATCATTAACCAAATGGAGAGCAGCTGTGCTTATTGAGAAAGTATGCTTCCTCAGATTTATGGACATGTTAGAAATTCTTTAGCCACAATATTTGGCTCTAGAGGCCTCAAGATCCAGTAAAAAAAAAGTCTTAGTTAATGTTATAGAAGGTCCCCTTCTCTTTGGACTAATATTTTTTGGGCTGATTCAGTGATGAATCCTTAGGTTCCTTACTTAGAGGATTATACCTTTGGGATTAATAGGGTTTTCCCAGTTAAAAGGCAAATTCCACTAGCATGATGTCATATTAAACAGTTTCCAGCCAGTGACACCTTCTTTAATGTGAGTCAAGGGTGGGCAACTGGAGAGAAAAGACCTAGAATTCCCTCATAGGGAGTCTGCCAGGGATGAGGAGTTCACAGATGGAAGGCAGAGCTGCCAGAGACCAGGTTTGTATACCTCAAAATTGTGTACAGTATTGCCCCTGGCTGAAATCAGATTTATTTTTGTTGTTCTTGCCATGTGATCAAAGTAATGGTTAGATAGACCTGTCCCACCTTTTTTCTTTCTCTTCTCTCTTCCTCCCTTCCCTTCTTCCCCCACACCTTTAATTTTTACCTCTCCCTCTTCTTGTCCTTCTTCTCAATGGTTCAAGGTCCAAGTTGCCACCTAGAGCCCAAAGTGTAGGTTGCCATCACACCTGTAGGAACCCAAGAAAGACTTGTGGAGAGGTGATTTCTGGAACGGTGGTGTGAGGAGCATGGACCCTCTCGTTAGCCTAAAAATGTAACTGGTGCAAATTACAGATATTTACAAAAACATTCAAAGTCTCTAGAAATTGTCTTCAGGGAATACAACAGATGAAGAAATATTTATTAAAGGAGTTTTACTGAGTCTTGGTAAGAGCAGGGGAAGTCTGGGGCATTTGCCCCACGATTTTTGCTTCCTTTCCCACCCTCCCAGCTTATAGTGCTGCACATCCACTCTTGGAAAATGCAGTCAAGAGCACAAGGCTCCATCTTTACTCAGTTGGGAGCTATGGTGTCTCCCAGGGAGGGGCAGACCATTAACACTTCTTATCCTACCCCCCACTCCCATGTCTGTGTTTCAGAGGTTCTATTTCAGGCAAGAGTGACTGAGAGATATGGGGCTCTCTTCCTCTCCCCAATCCCCTTTGTAAAAAAAAAAAAAAAATCTACCCTGGGCATAGAAGTCCAGGAAGAGGAGTCCCAATCACCTCAGCCTAGCTTTATTGTAGGGCAAAGGCTCCATGCCAGGAGAGGCAAGTCACAAAGACTGGAGGTTGTTGCCCCATCCCAAGGTAGCCCTAATGAAGCTCAAGGAGTAGAATTGTGCCTCAGCAAAGTAGGCCACCATCCCTACTGCCAGCTGTGGAGCAGTGGTGCAGATTTGTTGCTCAAGAGGAGAAGTAGGCCATAAGAACAGAGAGCTCTGAAGCTCTTCCCAAGTGCACTGACTTTATTTGTACCATAGTGTGAGGAAATTCCAGCCTAGGAGTTCTCTTGGAGATAATGGAGATTTTAGTAATATGCAATTAAGGGAAGACTGGTAGCTCCATTAGAGCAGTAAGGTAAACCTTAGATCATTTGGAAATTTATTAGAGAGAACTATGGAAAGAGCCAGCTAATAAGAACCCTCCTGGGGCTGACACAAATCTCCAAGACTGGTCTCAAAGATTACCCCTGCAAAAGGATCCAAATTTAATTGCAACAGACTGTGGAGCAATTTGTGCCTCAGGGGATTGTCAAAAATAATAATTAGCCAGCAATTAGTGGAGGCTAATAACTAGGCATGATATTGATGGAGGCAGACAACAGAGAGATCAGGGAAGGAAACAAAGAGAGCACTAGTAAAATCACTGCCATCCCAGAGTGACAATGTGCAGGGTCTTGGCTGTGCCTTTTGAGCAGTAACAGCAGAGGGGGTATTCTTAGGGGGAAATAGACCACTAAAATAATCCATCCAACTTTCCAAACAAATAAATAGACAACAACAATGAGGCCCAGAGGAGGAGGTCAGTAAATAGGGTTGCTACAATATATTATCTAAAATGTCCAGTTTTCAATAAGTTATTATGAGGCATGTATGCAAAGAAGTAGAAGATGACCCATATGGAAAAAAGAAAGCTGTAGAAACTGTCTGTGATCGGCCCAGATGTCAGACTTTGCAGACAAAGACTTCAAAGCAACATATAAGTATGTTCAGAGAACTATAGGAAACTATGCTTAAAGAAGTAAAGGAAGGAGGGAGCATATAACAACAATGTCTCATGAAACAGACAATAACAATAAAGAGATAGAAATGATAAAAAAAGAACCAAATGGAAATTATGAAGCTGAAAAGCACAATAACTAAAATTAAGATTTTACTAGAGGAGCTTAACAGTAGATTTGAGCTGGCTGAAGAAAGAATCAGTAAACTTAAAGATAGATTGATAAAGATTATTCAATCTAAGCTGAGAGAAAAAAAAAAAAAGAAAAATGAACAGCCTCAGGAAAATATGGGACAAATATGTGTAATGAGATATCAGAAGGAGAGGAGGAAAAGGAGCAGAAAAAATGTTTGAAGAAGTAATGGCTGAAAACTGAAATTTGATGAAAACCATTAATCTCTACAACTAAGAGGCTCAACAGAGCCCAAATACTATAAACACAGATCAACAATCAGACACAGCATTGTAAAAATGCTGAAAGATAAAGAAAATCTTGGAAGCAGCAAGAGAAAATGACTTACCACATACCAGGGGACCTTATTACCAACTATTCATCAAAAACAATATAGGCCAGAAGGCAGTGAGATGACATCTTTAAGGTTCTGGAACAACAGTAGCAGCAACAACAAAAACCAAACCTGCCAACCAAGAATCTTATATCTAGCACAACAATCTTTTGAAGGTGAAGGTAATAAAAACTTTCTATAAACTATATAAACACAATCTGAGATAATTTGTTGCTAGCAGACCTACAAGAAATACTAAAGGAAGTTCTCCAGGATAAAAACAAATGACTTCAGACAGTAATTTGAACCTACATGAGAAACACAAAGAGTAAAGATCATTATGTCATTTTGAAAGAAAGTATAAAGGTGTATTCTTTCTATTCTTAACTGATTTAGAAAGCAGCTGTAGTAAACAATATGATTATAATTGTATTGTTGGATCTTTAGCAGAGAGAAATGTAATACTTGACAATATAAGTGCCAGGAGACCAGGTGGGAGAAAAGCTGGACTAGAGTAAGGAAATGACACTAGTTGGTAACTTGAATTCACAGGAACAAAGAACCGGAAATGGCAAATGAGAAGGTTAATTTAAAAAACTCTATAATGAAATACTTGTTTTCTTTTGTTCCTTGTTTTAAAAACATAAAATTGTATAAAGTAAAAATGATAACAATGTATTTGGGGTTTGTGGCATATCTAGATGTAATGTGCATACTAGTAATAGCACAACAAGGGGGAAGAAGGTATAGGATTACAAAGGAGTAGCATTACATGCCTCGCTGGTATAAATCTGAAATAGATTTTAATAAATTAGTATGTAGATGGTAAGCCCTACTGCAACCACTAAGAAAATAACTTCAAAAATGTTGAAATATCTTTTAAAAGAATTAAAGTGTTGCTTTGGAAAATATTTGCTTGATGCAAAAGAAAACAGTAAAGGAGAAATAGAGGAATGAAAAAGAGATGACATACAGAAAACGACAAGCAAAATGGCAGCCACAAATTCAACTACAGTTGAACTGTGAATAATGCAGAGGTTAGGAGCACCAGCCCCCTTGCAGTAAAAATCCATGGATAACTTTTGACTCCCCCAAAACTTAACTACTAATAGCCTACTTTGGATTAGAAACCTCCTGGATAATATAAACACTTGATTAGCACATGCTTTGTATGTTATATATATTATTTATTATATTCTTACAATAAACCAAGCTAGAGAAAAGAAAATGTTATTAAGAAAATCATAAGGAAAAAAGAAGATAGCAGGAAGGGAAAAATGAAGGGGGGAAATCAGACGGGGAGACAAACCATGAGAGACTATGGATTCTGAGAAACAAACTGAGGGTTCTAGAGGGGAGGGGGGTGGGGGGATGTGTTAGCCTGGTGATGGGTATTGAGGAGGGCACGTTCTGCATGGAGCACTGGGTGTTATGCACAAACAATGAATCATGGAACACTATATCTAAAACTAATGATGTAATGTATGGGGATTAACATAACAATAAAAAAATTAAAAAAAAAAAAGAGGGCACGTATTGAATGGAGCACTGGGTGTTATACTCAAACAATGAATCATGGAATACTACATCAAAAAAAAAAAATAAACTCAAAAAAAAATCATAAGGAAAATACTTTATAGTGCTGTCCTATATTTATTAAAAACTCCACATACAAGTGGATCTGCACAGTTCAAATCTGTGTTGTTCAAGGGTCAACTATATAACAATAGTAGCATTAAATATGGATGGATTAAAATCCAATCAAAAGGCAGAGATTGTCAGACAAGGTTACAAAAAAGTCATGATCCAACCGTATGCTGTCTCTAAGAGATACATTTTAAATTCAAAGACACAAGTAGGATGAAAGTAAGGATGGAAAAAGACCTATCATGCAAACATCAACCATAAGAAATTGGGAATGGTTATTACTAGTATCAGATAAAATAAACAAAAGGCAAAAACAAAATGTTAAAAGAGACATTTTATAGTCATACAAATATCAGTCTATCACGATGCTATAACAAGTACTGTATATACACCTAACAACAGAGCCCACAAGTACTATTAGACCTGCAGGGAGAAACACACACTGCAATAGAAATAGCTGGAGACTTTGATTCTCTACTTTCAATAATGGATAGAACAACTAAGCAGAGGACTAACAAGGAAATAGGAGACTTGAACATTACTATAAACCAGAAGACCTGACAGGCATCTAAAGAAAAAACAAGAGCCAAGTGTACATTCTAATCAGGTGCACCCGGCACACTCTCCAGGCTAGCCCGTATGGTAGTCCATGAAAAAAGCTTTGATAAAGGTCAAAGAGTTAGAATCCTACAAAAGAATGAATTTACAAATCAATAACAACAAAAAAGAAAATTCAAAAACATAATGGAAATTCAACAACCCACCCCTACATGGCCAATGGGTTAAAGGAGAAATTGAAGGGAAATTAGAAAATACTTCGAGATGAATGAAAATGAAGATACACATACTAAAACACATACTAAACACCACTTAATGGTGTTTAGAGGGAAATTTATAGTTCTAAATGCTTGTATTAATAAAATAGGAGAGATCTCAAACTATTAACTTGATCTTTCCTCTTAAAATACTGGGGAAAAAAAGAGCACCCTAAATCTAAAGCAAACAGAAAGAAGTAATAAAGATTCAAGCTGAAATTAATGAAATATAGAATAGGAAAACAATAAGCAAAAGATCTTTCCAAGATCTTAAATCACTAAAATCACTGAGTTATGGAGGTCCTGGTCAGTGAAGTACCAAAGACACACACACACACGTTGATTGAAAGGAAAGATACAGAACTGCTACTGTCTTCTTATAAAAACCATCAAAATAAAAAAAAAAAAACCCTATGAGAACCAATGAGTGCAGTTAGGAAGTAAGATGACATAAAAATGTAGTGTTCTTCCTATCAGAAGTAAAAACTTGAAGACATAAAAGAATGTAAAGTACCATTTGCAATACCAACAGGACCTCACAAGATACCTAGGTATAAAATATAAACGGGAAAAAAATCTTTTGAAATACACATAAGACTTTTAAGAAAGGAAAGAATATACTTAATGAGTGCTCACCAAATTAATCTGTAAATGCATGATGTGGCACTCTTCCCGGACAGCTCAAGTGACAGGCTGCAGGGAAGGGGCTGACGCTTGCAGACCTGGCCTCGTTCCTGGGAGGGCCACACCATGTCAGGGAGAGGGTGGTGAAAAGAGACCGGTGGGGCGAGAGGCAGAGGCAGATAGGTGCCTTCCTGATCTCTCAGTGTAGAGAGGGCCCCAAGGAGTGTACTGGGCTGCAGGAACCAGCAACAGTGAGTGACAGCAATCACCAGCAAGAAGAGATGGAGGCACCCCCAGGAGTTGGGTCTACCTCTGTCAGTGACTCTTGTCTGATTGTGGGTGACTGCAGAATGTTTCAGAATTGCCAGGTACACAGCAAGGGTACTGATCCTGAGCAATTGCTCCTCACAGGGTGGTCATGAGAATCCAGTAACATAATGGAAGTATTCCTTGAAAAATGTTAGAACACTCTGTGGCATCCAAGGTGACATTCCAGCTGTCTTGCTAAGACATACAAAATGCCACTCAGGTTCTAAACATCAGAACCTGGTTTCCCATCTTTTATGTCACTTCTTTGTACCCCAGTGGAGGGCCTTCGTGGGGCTGGGGTTCAGTTGGAATCAGTGCCCAATGGAATAATAATTTCAGCAACTTATGGAGCCATACTTAAGTTCCAATTTAGCACAGCACCTATGAAACACTGCCTCTGATTCTCCCCTCTGCGTGTGATCGGCGGGGCTTCCCAGTTCTAGTAGGTGCGGGAAACATGCAGCAAATGTGCTTCTGCAGCTGGCTGGGTGCATAAGCTGGAGGAAAGTAAACATGATAGGACTCAGCTCCACTAGGAACTTGGGATCCTAATTTTAAGGAGGGTCTGCGCAAGGCTTTTAATAGGAGGGTTGAGAATGGGGAAGCCCTCTCTGGGATATAGTCTAAACACTGGGTGTTATACTCAACTAATGAATCATTGAGCACTACATCAGAAACTAATGATGTACTATATGCTGGCTCACTGAACATAACAACAACAACAACAAGAAAACAAAACACACTTCAGACAGTTTTCAGAAACAAGTAGGACTTCTCTTGGGATCAAAGTCACCAGGATTTCATAGTAACCATATCTTTCATGTAAAAGTTGGGACCCTTAAGAGGAGAAGCAAAGAAGAGGGTGAAGTCTGGTGTATCTGTCTGATTGTCTTATTTTCATTTATTAATCAACTAGATATTTGTTGAATGCGTAGTATTTTTAAAAACTTTAAAATGGCTTAATTTTTTGAATCTCAGTTGCCACATCTTTAAAATTTGGGGAAAAATCCAACCTGCCTTGCCAGGTCAAACTTCCTTAGGAGAAGGGGGGTGATCTCATCTAAAGATACACTAGCTGGCTCTTTCTCATACTAACATTGGTCTTGCCTTCTCTAGGAAGCATAGGAAGCATTCACAAGGTATTGCTTACATATGCCCATCCCCACAGGCCAACAGATTGAAATGGCTCCAGATTGTCTGGAAGGGGATGAGTGGTTGTCTGCTGGGGTTGGCTGAATGTACAAGTGAGAGAGCCTGGGAATATGGTGGTTGCTGCAGCTTAGCTTGGGAAGGGTGGCCTGAATCCTTGATGAAAACCAAGGGCTTCCTTTGGCTCCTTGGAGGTTGCAAAAGCATATTGCAGGATTCTCAATAGTAAATATCCATATCCTGGGTAGAAAACTGGAGTTACTGAAGGCTGGTTGTCCTTTGCTCACTGACATCCAGGCCTGTATGCTAAAGATTTGGCAGTTTGTGAGAATCCAAGATAAGACAAAGACTGTCACTGGGTTAGAGGGTGCTGAATCTTAGGAATAGACCCAAAGGGACAGTTTTCCCCTGTATTTGTTCTTGTTTATCTGAACCTGTTTTTGTGCCGAGTGGGTGGAAAATGTGGTGTAAAAAATATGTTTGGAAGAAATATCAGGAAGCCATTTCTTGCCCAGAAAATCAGGGGGTGTGAATGTCCCACCAAATAGCATTTGATCGTTTGATCAGTTAACCAGGTTGTAGGCACCATGCAGGAGGGAAGAAGAAGACATGAGCCAGAGAAACCACATGTTTTATCCCTGGGAGGGGCAGCCTTCTGTCTTTTACATTTACTCTGTTCCAGAAGTACCCCTTCTCCACCCTTGCTTGGCCCTGGATTTAGAGCACATAGGGCATGGGGCTGGTGATACTCCCCCCCTGCATCGCATGCTTCTTCTGAAAGCCATTTCTCATGCACAGTCAGACATGGAGAAAGAGAGCTAAGAAGTGAGGTCTCTGTTTTCACTGTCGCTGCTCTGAGTTGTGTTCAGGGTGGCATTGGGGAACAGGGTGTCAAGTGGCTGGGTTGAGGGGTTGTCAGTGCTGATCCTGAGTATAATTGGGTAGTAATTGCCATCAGAATCTCCCAAGGGAGATCAGTTTGTGTGCATACACATATACTTGTTTTTCTGACTAAAATCCCAATTAATTTACATATAAACCAATTTTAGAAATGTTATCTTTGTTGGAATGGGGTGATCTAGATAGAAGATGACATTCGCAAGGTGCTAGAGCGAGAACAGGAAGGTATCAAGACAGCACAGATATGTGGATTGGGATCTGACGGGACTGAGAAGTTAGCTAGGTTTAGAGCAAATGCTGATTGAGGTGGTGAAGGCTTTTCTGTGATTTGATAGGACCAGCTTTTCTGCACACTCCCTTCTTCGAGGCTCTTTCTGTAAGCAACAGGCCTATAATTTGGGTATATTGTGGGCTGGTAAACAGAAGTACCTGAGATGTGGCCCCAGTGTCCACACAGCAGTTTATGTATGGGTATGGGTCAATGGAGAAGAAGATTCTTATGTTTTCCAGTCAATTAGAACATTTTTCCAGAGGGGATTCAAGTCACCAACATGACTATGGTCCCCCCTGTCTCTCCTTTTCTGCTTTTGCCTGAGCACAGAGGTGCAGGACAGCCAGGTGAAAAGGAAAGAGAGAAAGTGGTAGGGTCATTACATTCTCTAAATTGGCCAGTGAGGAAAACAGTCTGCTCATGAAGGTGGGAGAAGGCTGGGGACAAGCTGCCAAAAAGCCTCTGGATGTCAACCTGGTTTGCAATTTGGAAGCTCTCCTCGAGGGACTGTTTTTGAAATAAAGATTTAGGATAAATTAAAAGGAAGTCCTCTGATGAACTCAGGATGTAAAAACCAGGTTAAACAATGAATAAAAAACAGTCTGAATTAGTGAAAGAGGTACCAAGCACATCTTGGAATTTTATTTATTTAACATCGTGCTCTTTAGGACTATTTACTAAAGATTTTCAGGTTTAAAGCATGCTTTTAAAAAGTGGCATTTTTATGAAGAATTTTTGAGCGTACACAAAGGTAGACAGACTCTTTTAGGGAACCCTCATGTACCATCACCCAGTCCCTATGGTGATTTACCCTAAGCCCTACCTGCTCCATCCACACCCTGGGCACATTCTGATCCCCCCCATATTGTTTTGAAGCAAATCTTGTAAATCACATCATTTCCTCAATAAACATTTCAGTGTGTTTCTCTAAAAGACAAAGCATTGCTCCTTTAATAAACAAGATAAACCTTTTGCTCATCCATCTAGGCCTGGGGGGGAGATGAACCGTGTGACAGGTGAGGTCATACTTAGGTGATCTTGGTTCCCCCTGGGGGATCCAGAGCCCGCTAGCCTCTTGAGTTCTCGACCTAGAAACTTAAACTTGGAACAGAATGGAAAATGATGCAATGTGTAATAGCCCCGATGCTGCCAGGGCTACTCCTCAGTGTGTACAGGACGGTGCTTTTATAGTCAGCCATGTTCTCAGCCAGGCTGGATTAACTGGGTCATTTAGCTCCAAGTAGACTTAGGTTACTAACTGCAGAGGAGGGAAGGAGAAATGAGGTTTAGTATGGTCAAAGGAAAAGAGAGAGGGGTTTCACTGAAGACATACTTTTATTGTCTGAATCAGGGCAGGATGGGCACAATTAGAAGTGGAATGCGATGCAATCAGCACCAACAGGCAGATGTGCTTCCCTGTTTCAGGAAGCAGACACAGGTGATGGAGCCTGGCTGCAGCTTTGTTCTGAGGCTGGAGGGCATCCTGAGTGTGAGGATTAAACTTATGTGTCTGCTTGACTGGCCTCAGGGATGCCCAGATAGGCGGCAAAACATTATTTCTGGGGATGTGTGTGAGAGAGTGTTTCTGGAAGAGATTATCATTTGATTCATTAGACAAGTAAGGATGATCCAGTGGGGGTGGGGCATCATCCAATCTGTTGGGGGCCTCAATGGAACAAAAAAGTGAAGAAAGGGCTGATTCTCTCTCTCGAGCTGAGATGTCCATTTCCTTCTGCCATCAGACATCAGAGCTCCAGATTCTTCTAGCCTTTGGACTCAGACCGAATTTAACACAACCTTTCTTGATTGTCCAGTTTGCAGATGGCAGACTATGGCCCTTCTTGGCCTCCATAACCACGTGATCCAATTCCTATAATAAATCTCCTCTCCCATAGCTCTCTATACATCCTTTTGGTTCTATTTCTCTGGAAAACCATCACCAATGCACTGAGTCCTGGATCCTTGCTTTCCCTCTCACTCAGTCCCTGGGGTCCAAGGTCAGCCATATGGAAGGAAGAGTCAGGAGTGTGCCACTCTTCAGGCTTGTCTTCCTAAGATGGTGTGGACCGCATTAACAAGTGCTCACTCATGCTCTTTTTTTTTTTGCAGCATATACTCACAATAAAATTGTGCATTAACTGTTTACATTCTCTATATCACAGTGAGTATGCTGGTGTAGCAGCAGGCTAGGAGGAGAGGGGTGGATACGCAATCTAGGGACAAGCCATTAAAGCTGCCTCTTGTAGGTGTAATAATTTCAGAAATGTGATTCCCTCCTTGATTCCTGAGTTCCAAGTATGAATCTCTTTCTGATAGGTCATCAGGCAGCCTTATTCTAGACTAAACCCCTCCGTGGCTTCTAAGTGGGGCTAACTCCACCATGAATCCATGCCTGGAAGAAGTGGGTGTGTCATACTGCTAGTTATGAGATTTAGGTATCAACTGGATAGAAGAGACACAAGGGCCTCTGTAGCTCTGGTTTCTGGGTGCCCAGGAATAAGAACCACCACTGTTTCCCAGACCTATAGGGAATTTGCCATCAGAAAGATCTCCAAGCCACACAGAGAAGAAAAAGCACGGAAGTCAGAAGATGTGCATTTGAACCCCAGATCTACCACTGGTTAACTTGGGGACTCTCAATTTCTCACCTGTGGAAAGGGACAACAGCAGTAATATTTTCGAGGTTGTCAACATAAGCCAAATTAGATCATGTAATCTTTAATATCACTACATGTTATATTGCTGATGCTATTGTCATTGTTATTTAAAAAGTAATTTTTAAATAGATTTATATGTTGACTATGACAGTGGTCTGCATCTCTCAGTGGCATGATGATACTATATCCAATAGTCAAAAAAAAAAAAAAAAGAATATTCCACTCCTGCTGTTCATTGGCTGGCGTAATTTTAACGAAGACTACCGCCCTTTTCTCCCTCCCTCTCTTATACACATATATACACACACACACACATATATATAAGGCATCTCCTGATAGTTGTAGCAACGCCAAGTGCTAAATTCATTCTCGTTTTGATTTCCTGGCCCCAACCCAATTCTTCCTGAGTGGGCTGATTGCAGTTTTTCTTTCCCTGATTTTCTTTTCCTTGAGGACACAGAATATTCACAAGGTACAACATTTTCCTTTAAAAAGACTTCCCCTAAAATCCAACTGTTATTAATGGATCTTCAGTCTCTCCTGGAAGACACTGACCCAAATAGCAGACACAACTGAAAAACCACACAGGCATGCAATGGCCTTTGAGTTTGTACCTGCTTCTCCCCTCTACTCTTTCTGTTGGCCTTGGGTTAGTAGCATGTATTTAGAAAGTCACCTAGTATACTGTTCAGTAGTATTTGACACTGTATTGTTTTATATTTTCCTACCAACTTGGTGATGGAGTAGAAGCTCATTTATGAAACCCTCAACTATTTCATAGTAAATAAAGTTTCTTACAAATAGGGTTTATTTATTTGTTTATTCAACAGCAATTTATTGAGTGTCTACAATGTGCCAAGCCCTTTGCTAGGCATTGTAGAGAGTAGAAAGGTGAGAAATTCAGGTTCCTGGCCTCTAGGAGCTTGTATCAAGGAAGCAGATAGGAAAACAAGTAGAGATAAATGGTGGATTTTGCCTGGAAGGATGGAGACAGCTTCCTGGCGTGGCTCACTTTTTACTGTTCCACATCCTGCGTGGACACTGTTTTCATGCCCCTGCCTCTGCCAGTTCCTACATATCTCACTTCTGAGTCTGCTGGCCTAGCATATAGCTCATGTGAAGGTGGGCATGGCTGCTTCCCATCTTTTGATGTTATACCGCTCATTTGCACTTTCGCCAGCATAGGGGTTGTGATTTATGTCCTTCGAATGTCCATCCTGAGGGATTCCGAAGTATTTCCAGAGAGGGAAGGTGGAATGTTACCCAATCGAACCCATCTCACCTCCTCCCTTCTCTTCCTCTGTCTTCTCTCCAGCTGGCCAGGTTGCATGATCCAGGGTATTGGAGTCCCATTGGTGCTGGAACTTGACAGAAGATGTGTGAAGACCTAGATCCAATGGGCCATTATATTCAGGTCCTCACAGCTCATCTCTGTGCTTGGCCAAGCTGAGCCACCCTGGAAGTAGGGCAGGGGTGGGAGAGGGGAGGCCCCCAGGGCTGATAGTGTTCCTGGGGGGAACCAGAAATTACCAGAACAAACTGTTACATGCTCAGCCCTGTGCTAGGCCTTGCTGGAATCTTCAGATAGGTTGTGGCCTTCCAGGAGCCCTAGCTGTACAGATTTCATGTTTGAGTGTATGGTTGGGCAGGACAAATTAACAATCCCCAGGCCATATGTGCTCGGAGCCTAAGGAGGATCAGAGGTTGGCAGGGCTAAAGGTGTTCAGAGGGGTAGAGACTTCCTAGTCTTGAGTAGTCAGAGAATGTCCTGGAAAGAGGTGGACAGGGAGATGGAACTGGGGGTCAAAACTTCTGAGGGATTTTGATGAGGCAGAGAGGGGTTGCATGATGCCACTTTTGCATCCCTGGAGTCCCAAAGGTTTAGAGGTGGTGTTTTGTAACATTAACTGATCCATTAGTTTTGGGTTGAGTCTAAGACTGGTGTGGATTCTAAAAAATCCCTTTTCATTTTACTGCTTAATTTTCTCATTGTAGCTCTTTCTTTGCCCTAGACAGAGATGCTAGACTCTCCCTATGTCTAGATTTCCTTTTTAAAAAAATTCTATAGATGATCTTTTTAAATGACTTCCCATAGCAGACAGTTTATCTAGCCAAGTGTTGGACAGAATATATTCTGAACAGATGCTTGAAACAGTCACCCTTGTGTGAATGATTCTCCACCTAGAGCTCAATCTGTATCTCTTGCTGGTCTCCAGACCTGTATGTCCAATTGTTGGCTGGATTTCCTCCTGGATATCCCGTAGGTTAACATTTCTAAAGCTTTTCATTGTATGTGTCATCCTCCCGCCCCCAACACACATTCAACCTAGTCCTCCTTCCTCAAAACCACTGTGGCCAAAGCACTAGTCATCTCTGACTCTTCTCTTTGCCTTCCTCACCCTCTCCCTAGAGTTGGCGGTCCATGTTCCATACTTGTAGCTACTCCATCACTCTCACTCCCGGCCTCGCTCCTCACCATAGCTGCAATTTTAGGCGAGACCTCTCAGCCTGTTGCTTAGACTACGCAGTAGAACAGAGTTGGTATGCTTGCCTTGAGATAAAAATCTTTCCCATCAGTCCCTTGCTTAACCCCCACCTGTGGGTTTGTCTCCAGGATGGAAACAAAACCTGTGAGTGTGCTCACAAAGCCCTTGTCTTCTTGCCCCCATCCTCCTCTCCGCAGTCGCTTCCTCATTCCCCCAGCAGACTCCTCATGATCTTAAGCACGCCCACGTTTGTGCCTGACTGGCTTTGCTGGTGCCCATAAATATGCTTGACTTCTCCTTTCCTCGTGTCTACATCTGGAAAACTCGGCGCCTGGGACCTAACATCAGGTGTTTGCTGAAGCCTTCTCTGACGGCCCCGGCAAGGGTCACCTCCTTACGTGGGTTTCTGTGCCACCGTGGCTCACCACATCTTTATAATTATATTTAAATTTGTGTAATGATGATCTGTCAGACTAAGAGCGAAGGGATTACGGTCTTACCCGTCATGGACACTTCATTGCCTGGCTGAATGCTCCGTGTTTGTTGACAGTTAAAATAGAGAGGATCTGAGATCTTAAAGAGTCTCTCCTACTTTAATGCCTCTTAAATTCATTGATTTACTCATTCATTCATTTGCTCTTTGTGCAAACATTTACTGAGTACCTACTATGTGGAAACTCCCTCTGTCTCTCCAGGCAACAAGGCCTTGATTAAACAGACATAAAAGAGAAACAGCTACCAGTCCTTCCTCCAGAAAGCTCTGCTCCGCAGGCCTTCACTTAAGAATGCTGGAGCTTCAGTTTCCTCTCGTCAGCTTTTTCCTTAATGGCCAAACTCATGGTGGCAGTGACAATGGGTTCTGCATTAGTATTAAAAATTTATTCAATAAATAATGGATTAGAAACCTCTGTTTAATAATTATTAATGCACTGCAATTTCAGTTGCCCAAATCACAAGATGTTTTAAATATAACTAATTGAAAACACAATTAACAGCAACTTGCCGAAATAAATCTGAAAGGCAAAACACCCTTGAAAGGCTCAGACTGTAAGAGCAAAAATTCCGAAGCAGCCCCCGGCCCACACTGCCCCAAGACGCAGGATTTGTGCTGGGCTCTGGCAGAGACGCTGGGAAGGGGGGTGGCGCCTGGCAGGGTTTGGGATGTGAAGGTTGGTTTGACGGCAGGTTCTCTGCAGCTACCAAAACTTGAGGTGACCCCCTCGTTGTGCCTGTGGTAATGGGGGGTTTGCTTGAGCAGTATGCTGTGCCCAGACACTTATGTCAGATGGACCCTTAGAGAGAGGCTGATTCAATGACCTCATTATGTGCAAACTCAGCAAAGCACAGGCCAGCCACTGGGGTCTGGAGGACCTGGCGCCTCGAGTCCAGTCACAGGATGTGAGAGAGTGGCAGACCTGTCGCTGAGAAACCTGGGCCCCAAGTATCTGACCCTGTGCTCACTCAGCAGTCCACTAGCCCTGGTGCCTCCCATGTTCTTTCTGGGGCTGGGTCTTCTTACCTGACTCAGCAGAAACAGTGCAGCTGGGTCTTTGGATGAGGGGCCTAAGACAAGGTCCCTTTTGACTTTGTTGCTTCAACAGCAGTCAGCAAAGAAAAAAACAAATGTATTGAAGCACTTACAGGATGGGCCTGGGACTGGCTTTTGGATTCTAGGATTCCAGAACAACATGGGAGGAAGGCGCTGGCCTCTGGACTGGGTTTAGCATGGATTTTTTTCCCCCCATTTTTCATCTTTTTATACCTATTCCCACTCCACTTTCTATCCCAGAGAGGCTCACTCCTTCGTATTCACTTTAGGACTTGGGTATACTGGCCTCCAGTTTCCATCGGTCCTTCATAGGATTCTTTTGATGAGTATTCAGTGAGACATAATAGGGGAATTAGCAACAACAGGGTTGGCCAGTGGTAGGCACTCAACACATGGTAATGCCCGTCCACTCCCAGCAATGTCCACTGCTCCTGCCTGGTTAATCTATCCCCAGGATTCTGAGCACTGCTGTGGGCATGCTTTCAACAGAATAATATGGTTATTGGACACGTGGATGTTATTCCTGGAGAACAGGAGGTAACTAAGGAGAATGCTGTCCATTCTCAGGGGATTAGTCTGGACGGCAACTTGGCTGGACTTTGAGTTATGGCTAACAGGACAGTGAGTGATGTGACCAGAGACATAGGATGGTGACATATTGCAAAGTACCTGGAGAGCCAGGCTAGCAAATTTGACTTTCATCTTTGGGGGGCGGGGGGCATTGAAGGATTTTTAAGTTAGAAAGTAGCATAGATTTTAGCTTAATCTGTGTACTAGAGAGCCATGATTCTTAAATGTTAGTGTGCATCAGGAAGGCAGATTCAAACTCTAATTGCTGGATCCCACCTCCAGAGTTTCTGATTCAGTAGTTCTGGGATGGAGCCTGAAAATTTGCATTTTTATCAGGTTTCCAGGTGATGTTGATGCTGCTGGTCCAGGAACTATGCTTTGAAAACCACGTGCTTGGAGGATGGGCTAGAGGTGGGTAGGCCTGCAGGCACTGAGCTGGTTAGGAGACTGGCACAATAACTTAGCTGTAAGATGATGTGAGTCTGATTTAAAGCAGGAGCTGTGGCTCTAGAAAGAAAGAGAGAGCACAGAAGAAGAGTCAGAAAGATTTTCTGGCCCAATGGGATGAGTGGGAAAGGGAGGTGAACCTTCCAAGGGTTTTCTAACTGGGAACCTGAAAGAATGATGGTGCTTCTCAGGGAAGGACCACAGAGCAGAGACTCCTGGGTCAGGATGGAAGACAGGCATTGGATGCATGGCTCCAAATGGTCCTGGGTGCAGGTGCAACCAGAAGCCTGAGGACCCTCAATGGCTTCCTACCTGGGACCTTGAGTATGGCTGTGGCTGTGGGAGCAATACATGCACAAGGGGCCTACAGGGTTAGAGCGGGTCCAGCAAGGGATCTGGGGCACAAGATTTAAGGAGCTGTCACTCAGGGTTGTGCAAGCTTTGCCTGACCCCAAATCCGAGCCCTAATTACATTTTATGCCCCAGCTATCTCCCTGGACTCGCCTTAGCCCCAAGGTTTGCTGAAGCTGTTGCTGTTGCTTCAAGCTCTTGCTTCAAGCCTGAAAGGGGCCCGGTGGCAGCCCGGTCAGCAGGTGGAAGGGAGGGCCGTGGACCCCAGCTGTATGTTGAATCCCATTTGTCCGTACTGGAAGCAAGTCATGTGCCTCAGTCATCTTATCGCCGGAGGTACCTGTACTCGTACACCTCTTCGTGACTTGTACGGATCCAAATTTTGTGTCCACAGGACCATTGAACGGAACTGGTCACTGGAGACACAGATGGCTGGAAAGCCTTACAAATCTACAGTGCCTTCTTGGGCGATGTGGAGGCAGTTCTAAGGCGGTAGCAATGGCTGGTATTCCTGCACTGGAATTCGTGCACAGAGCCAGCTGTTCTATAGAAGGGCAAAGATGGAGTCTTGGAACATCTTTCTTGAGCATACTTTTAAACACACTTGGTTGTTGTTGTCTGTTTGTTTTTGTTTCTGTTTTGTTTTAAGGACTTAATCTATGGTGCTCCATCAGGCAACCAAAGCAATCCAAGTTTAATCTCTAAGCATTCATGTCCCAAGTTCAGATTTTTCTTGCGTCGTCGTCTCAGCTGGTGCATTCCCCAACTTCTGAATTTCTAAAAATACCCAGCGTGGTTCCCTCTACAAAACACCAGCACCCTGCCAGCTCTTAAATAAATAAACTCAAAACAAAAATGCTGTAGTTGTGAAATGAGATATATTTAATTAAATAAAAAAGGAAAAGCAAGTGCTATTACAAGAACATAAAACTGTAAGGCATAAGATAAAAACTAAATTACTACAAGGCAGCTCGATCCAATCTAATCCTTAAAGATAAAGATGAAACCAGAAAATTGCATGTATTGAGAAATCAACATAAGCCCTGAGCAAATATTAACTAGAGGTCTATAAACTGGTTGATAATAAACAGTTCTATGAACATTAGGATTAGGAAGGGAATGGAAATGGAGCCACATTGGGGTGTGGGGGACTCAAGTGCATCGCTCCATCCTGCTCACAGCAAGCGTTCGTGCAAGGATCCTGTTCGGATGACTTTTCCATTAGCTAATTTCAGCAAATCTGAGAGGAAAAAAAATCAAATGGCACAGAGGTACCTGGGCAAATTTCTATCTGTCATCTTTTGAAAGACACAGAGATGGATGTGATCTCCTCTTACCAGGCTATAAAATGGAGCTTGCAGATAAAATGTTTGCCTTTTACTGTGGGTTTCTAACTTAGCTGTTGACATGATTTTAACAGTGTGTTTAAGCATGAAAAATGGTCCAATTACATGTTAAGTAGCCTTTTTTTATAGTTCTAATAAAGGTTCATTTAGACGTTTATACTGACAACTCAGTTCTTTGGAAGGGCATTTTTCAAGTTGCCTGCTAAAAGAAAACATTTCCTGGCCCCCCCCCCCCAAAAAAAAAGAAGCAGCAGAAGCAGCGGCCTGCTATTAGCTACAGAATGTTGCTCCCACTTCCGGAGACGCCATTTGTAGAGACGCCGGTTTTTCTGTTGGAGAAGCCAGCAGTGGCAGCTGAAAAAATCAAGCTAATTCACAGGTGAAGATGCCCTTTTCAGGCTCCGGGATAAAGATGCTCTTTTGAGAGCATTCATGCATTTCACACCCCACAGGGGGAGCTTCAGAATACAATCTGAATGGGAAGGACTCCGAGAGCGAGGGGGCCGGCTCTGCCAGGCAGGGAACGCTGTCCTCCACCAGATCAAGGTGCAGGGACAGCCAGGCTCTCTGAGGGAACCGGAAGGCCCTATGGGGACAGAGTTAGCGTTCTCGGGATGTGAGTGACCTGCGGGCTCTTAAAATATAGTTGTGGTTTTTTTTTTTTTTTTTTTTTTTTTGCCTCCAGTGAGACTCCAACTAAAGTGTTCCTGACAGAAAAAGAGCTATCAATGGGCTCTTAGCTCTGGAAAAAGCCTCCACAGCCTCCTAGAGTCAGGACCATTAACTCACTGTGAATCATCTTGGAGTCTCAGACTCTGGCTGCTAGCTTCTTGAAGAACGGGGCCGTATTCGTCTGCTAGGGCTGCCATAGCAAAGTACCACACACTGAGTGGCTTCAACAAAAGAAATGTGTTTTTTTTTTTTTTCCCCCACTATTCTGGAGGCTGGAAGCCTAAGATCAAGGTGTCTGAGACCTCTCTCCTTAAGCTTGTAGGCAGCCATCTCCTCTGTGTGTCTTCCTACGGTCTTCCCTTTGTGTGTGTCTGTGACCAGATTTCCTCTTTTGAGGACACCAGTCATACTAAATTAGGGCCCACTTTAATGATCTCATTTTAACATAATTGCCTTTTTAAAAATCCTATCTCCAAATAGAGTCACATTCTGAGGTACTTGGGATAAAGACTTCAACACATAAATTTTGGGGGGACACAATTCAGCCCATTACACGGCTGCATCTTTGATCCTCTTTGTGAATCTGGGAGTACAAATACATTGACTTCTGACCCTTTCTCCAGAGGACTGCTCAATACTTGGTAGGGGAGGGAAACCAAAATAAACCTCATCTATACCGTCATTCTGTTAATGGAGACCAGGAGAGAAGCTGCCTTGCCTAAGAATTTCTGCTGTAAGGTAAAGAAAACTTTAATTTCAAAGTGTTTGCAACCGTGATTCTCAACCATGCCTGGACCTCCTCTCCAGAGCTGCTCATCGAATTGACCTGGGTTAGGTTCAGACATGGACAACTTTTCAAAGCTACCCCCCACCACCCCACCCAAAGTGATTCTACCATGTAGCCAGGGTTGATAAACCAGTGTTCTCAGGGCCTCTGGGTATGTGAATGTGACCCTCAGGGACACCTGGACTCCTGGACACAGTCTGGAAGGAGAGGGAAGACCAGTAGCTATTCTGTGTAATAATCTGCAGGGATTTTTACGGTGTTCAGAAAATGTTTCTCTTCTTACTATGGATTCAGGGTGTGCTAAATCCTGTATCTGAGAGTTATTGTATGTTTTTGGGAAGAGAGTATCTGTGTGTATGTGTGTGTGTGTGTGCACGCACATGCATGCATGTGTGTGATTGAGAATATCCCAAGAACCATGAGGTGCTACAGCTTCCTCTGGGCCCCCATGAAATGAACATGGAGAGTCACCTCCCTAGAATGACTTGCTGAAAGTTCCTGTGGGGTTTTTCCGGATTGAATATGCCAGATCTTGGAAAGAATAGTGTCTCCAGGCTTGCCCTGGTGAGCAGAAGGGAGATGAAAGGCTAAAGCCAACCTTCGGGGGTAAAGTGTGGGGAGGGTCAAGAGCTGAGGGGCTGAGGCTCTCTTTCAGAAGACAGGGTGGGCTGACCTGACACTGGGATGCAAGGCTAGGGACTGGGGTACGCTTGTGAGAGTATCTCCTGCAAAGAACTTATTTCTCTTGAATTTTAGGAAAATCCTACTATATCTCATTTAAATGGTACCACCACACATTGTCATTCCTCTCAGCAGCTGACACACCTTTGGTAGAGTCTGCTCATTTTCTCAGTCACTGTGGAGGTGCATAGTGCCACAGGTTTTAACTGGCTGCAACAGGGAGGGCTTTTCAAAACTGCTAATGTGTGGGCCCCAGCTAGACCAGTTTCATCAGTCTCGGGGTGGGGCCCATGCAGCCAGAGTAGAGAACCCATGAAAGAGAGACGGATGGTGGTCCTAAAGCTCCAGGGAGTGAAGGGCCAAGCCCCGCAGCGACTCAGCGAGAAGCACAAGAAAGAGCAGGTGAGACAAGCCTATGTCTCCATCTACCAGATGAAGGGGAGCCATGATGTGTTGGTGGGAGTGACATTTGAACCTCTGTTGTGCCCCTAGAACCTGGTAAGGAACTTAGTGTATAGGCAGAGATGATCTTTGCTGTACTTGTGTTATGTACTTCTCAGGAATATTGGAACATCCACCACAATGCCGGATAAGTATGGTGAAGCAGAAGTAGACATGTAGTAAGGTATTAAAATTGTTCTTATGTGTCACCTACATGCGTCCTATTTCAACTCCCCTACTCCCCTACTCCACTGTCAAGATCAATACTGCTTGGCCACAGTCCTTCACATAAGCAAATATTTATTGAATATTTAACTGTGTGCTCAGCACATGGACTTCTGGGAAGTTTCCAGTTGAGTTGTGAGGATAAAGTATGTCTACATGAAAATATAAATTTCTGCCTAAGTCTAAATGCTTTGGGAACAGTCTGTGGCAATACTAGGCAAGCACTTAGAGGAAGGGTTGCTCCTTAGGGGCTGGAAAGAGATTGGATCCATGGAAAGTTGTAGAAGATGGGGATGTTTGTATGTCTGGGTGAAGGGGAAGGATATCTAGGTAGAGGCAACCACATGGCGGGGGCAGACACAGTGCATATGATGGGGCGTGGGGAGAGAGCCGTGATACAGAAGTCTGACTACAGGGTTTGCAATGGGGAAGATGTAGGAGACCCTACAGATAAAGCAGGGCACTTTGGAGGTACTGGCTGGAAATGCAGAAATGTGGATTGAGTGGTGGGTGGGTAGATGGTTATTGCCTGGCTCCCTGGTCCTGCTCCTGTGCGCTGCCCCTCCTCCCATTGCTGCAGTGCTGTGGCAGTTAAGACGGAATCTCCGAGAAGCTACCAGAGACCCATCTCTCAGAGTTGATGAACACTAGGTAGACAGAGCTGGGGATGGGGCCATTGAGTAGAAATCAAGGGGAAGAGGCAATTGTTTTATTTTAGCAATAAAAGAATGAAAAAGTAGATTAGATGTGGATGATTTCATGCTAGACTCAAAGGCTCCTTAAAGTCTTCCTGTCTTTTCAGCTGTCTGTTATTAAGACTCTATGGCCATATTCCTAACCTACTTTAAGAAGTCCTATTTTCCAAGTCATTAATTGTTTTCTTGCATTCTTAGAGATCCTCAGGTTTCTTCTAATCCCTCCCAAATCCTGAGCATTTCAGAGGTAACCTGGAGAGGCTCAGAGTGCCCTAGAGATGCTGAAAAACCTCCAAATACTTCATCTGACGGAGGGTTTTTTTGGTCATTTGTTCCTGCATTTAATTCATTTAATTCATGTGTCTGTGAGTGTTGACTCCCCCCCCCCCCCAGCCATCACAATGTGTGGGGGACAGGAACCGACTGATCAGAAAACAAATTAAACTCCAGCACTCACTTTGCAGAATGGGAGTGGGCTATACTGGAATTTCTATTACGTACATTGTAAAATCAGATATGTAAAAAAGTCACCCTGGTTTATATGGGATGTGATCCTACCGAACTGACAAGCTTTTAAAAAATCACCCCTTAAAGGAAAATAACAGTGACACAAAATCACATCAATAAGGCTCTGTTATCCACAATAAGTCACAAAATTTAAGCAAATATTAAAATTCTAAAATGGATAAAATTCTAAAATTCTAAAATGGAATGTCTTGGCCAGAATTAGGATGAGGTAGGGGCTTTCATAGAAATCATCCAGTATGATTGTTTCCTGAGTCATAACTAGGTATCCAAGGGCATTTCTTTTTCCTGTGGCTTGAACTTGCCAGCCTCCTGCCCCGAGGACCCTGGAGGGGCTGTTAGAGGAGCTTGGGGACAAAGGGAAGCAGCCCGTGGGGCCAGAGCCCCCTGTGCAGGCGCCACGTTAGTGGGATGAGGACTGGCGGGCTCCCAGCCTGAGCCTGTGCAAACTGCCCCACACCTGACCTGACTGTCCTTTATCTGATGGCCTGGGCCTCATTTGGAGCTGGCAAGACATCACAGGGTGTCTGTATTGCTTGGTGAAGATGAGGAACCAGAACAGAGGGGAGCAGAAGGAGACTTATTGTCTAAGTTTGGGCGTACAAGGAAGGCACAGTTATGGTTATAGAAGTGACTGGATTTCTGTAAAACAGTGGAGTGGGAAGCAGTGAAGTTTTCTAGTGCAGGAGCAGAGGCCCTCTGAGGAACAGAGGACAGGGAGGTCAGTACCCTGTAGGGTCACCTAGCACCAAGCACTCAAAGACTTCTTGCTCTGGGGGTGTGGTCAGCCTTGGCAGCCAGAGGAGTTTATCACCTTGATGAGGCAGGAAAGGGTACCCTGATATGACTTCCAGGGTGTGGGGTGGAGGAGTGTGAGCCCGCCCAGGAGACGGGCTGGGCCTGGAGGCTGCTGACCCTCTGGACAGAGGAAAGGGGCTGATGGCAGGTGGAGTGGCAGGTGGAGGCTTCGGTACCAGGAGAGGCTCCCTTCTGTCTTCTGCCCAATGTGCCACACTTGGCCCAGGCCCTTTGATTCTGCTGGGTCCCTGGGAAGGGTGTGTGTGTGTGTGTGTGTGTGTGTGTGTGTGTGTAGGGTGGGCAGGGCCTGCACTTAGAGGGCATATGTGAGAGTCTCCAGAAACCAGCCTACCCTTTACCCATTTTCAGTATGAGGGGGGCAAATTAGAGAGACTGAACCCTTTGGTGCTTTCAGCTTCCTTCTGACTCTGCCCTGGGCTGGAGGCCTAGGGGAAGGCCTGTGGCATCAACATGAGCAGTAAGAGCAAAAAGGTTGAAGTGTGTATAATGGAGGTGCCTTCGTTCTCTGGGGCGGCCCTGACAAAGTACCACAAACTGGGCAGCTGAAACAACAGGAATTTACTGTCTCCCCACTCTGATCAAGGTTTTGGCAGGGTTGGTTCTTTCTGAGGGTGGTGGTGGGGGGGTCTGTTCTTTGACTCTCTCCTAGCTTCCAGTGGGGTGCTGGCAACCTCTGGCATTCCTTGGCTTGTAGATATTTCACCCCATGTCTGACTTCATCCGCACATGGCGTTCTCCTGTGTGCCTGTCTGCCTCTGTGTCCACATTTCCCCATTTTATAAGGACGTAGTCATCTTGGATTAGGGGCCACCCAGTGACCTCATCTTACCTTGATCATCTGCAAAGACCCTAGTTCCAAAGAAGGTCACGTTCACAAGTACCGGGGTTTTAGAACTCCATCATCTTTTTGGGGGACAGAATTCAACCCATAACGTGGGCAAGCATGCCCCTGGGCTGTAAGACAAATGGGGACGAATATGAGTCTTAGGAACAGGCTGCAGCCCTGCAGGGTGTGAGCTTGGTGGGTCACTCAGTACTTGTGTTCTTAGCTGTCAGATGAGGGTTTCTGGAGTGCTGCTTCCCAGAGCTGGTGTGAGGGTGATGATGTATCTAAAGACCTCTTAATTTTTGACGAGGAGGCTCTCATCAGTTGTTATGTCTGTTAACGTGTCATCCATACATTCTCTCCCTGAAGACGCTAGTCATATTCTTACACCCCTTGTTTTCTCAACTGTGAAACGGGTTGAATAAATAATGTGTTAATTTGACATGTAATCCTATGGCGTGATAGTTACGAAAAAGGATAGCCATGTGTGTAGGCCGTGTGTGGGTATGGGGTGTGGGCAGGGGGTTAAGGTCACCAAGGATCGGAAGCTCTGGGGCATGTGGTTAGGCCAGAGGAAGGGGGAGTGGCACTGGGAATGGAGGGGTTCAGGCACGGTGGAGAGCAGCAGATGTTATGTGGCATAGCATGGAGACAGAAGATGTTCTAAAGCTTTGTTTGCAGTGGTGTTCCAAATGATGTTAACATTCTGATTCCAAATAATTCCAATGCTGTGGGTGTTTTCCCCACAATAAGTAAATCTCTGACACCAGCTGGGTGTCCTGTAATTCAACTTAATTCTGACACTGTCCACTTGGAGATAGTATCAGGTCCCATAGGTTACGAGCTCCGTCCTATAAGACTGGCCCCCCAGCTCTCAGTCAGATGCCAATTGCTAGTCCAGGTTGTTACCCGTGCTTCTGACTGATGGGCTATAAATTGGAGGTTCCCTTAACTCCCTTCTTGGGTTTAATTAATTTGCTAGAGTGGCTCACAGAACTCAGAGAAACATTTTACTTACTCAACCACATTTCATTATAAAAGGATATAGCTCAGGAACAGCCAGATAGAAGAGATGCATAGGGCAATGTGCACCACTCTCCCCAAATCTCTGTGTCTTCACCAACCCAGGAGCTCTTTGAACCCTGCACTTTTGAGATTTTATGGAGGCTTCATTACACAGGCACAATCGGTCATAGCTCCATTACTATCACTTCTCCTTTTTTAGGGAAATGGGCATTGGGGCTGAAAATTGCAAGTTTCCAGTCATGGGTTGGTCTGTCTTGGTGACCAGCCCTGATCCAGGAACTCACCCAGAGTTGCCTCATTAGAACCAAAGACACTCCTATCGCCCAGGAAATTACAAGGGTTTTGGAAGCTCTGTGCCAGGAACGAGGGGCACAGAAATCAGTGTATTTTCTATTATCTCACAGATGCTATTTTGGAGACGCTATCCACAGTACACCCCACAATCCTATCCTTGGGTCACATTGACTGTGACCTCTGAGATCCCTCCCAGAATGGGAGGCCTATGACTGGCTTCTGGAAAGCTCCGTATTAGCTCTGCTACTTCTATATTAGCTCTGCTATGGGTTTTGGATTCCTCCCTTTGGTAGCTCTGTTATTTATAAATATATGTTCACCTCTGGTGTTCTAGCCTAAGTCAAGGGAGCCATTCCTTGGGAGCAACAGAGGCTGACCAGCCCCTCCACTGTGATCTTGATGGTTGAACCATCACGGATGTTCTGGTCAGTGCCCCTCCATGCTGCACTCAGCCTCCCCTGCACCGGCGGCCTCCCCAGTGGGCCAGAATTTGCGTTTGTACACATACATGTTAACCACGGTATTTCGTCTTTTACTCTCAGGATCTCTCCCCTCAGCCCCTCTCTGATTCTCAGTCTTCCCATCCACATCATTGTTCCTAGACTGACTTCTTATTACTTAAGGGCTGTAAGCCCACACCTTTCACTGCAGCCTGAAAGGGGAGGCAGTTGGTTACAAAGAAAGCTATGGCTGGTGATTTTTCTTTTTCTCCCTGCTCAGTTCCGAAGCTGAAAAAAATCATGGCATACTTCAAACTTGAGCAGTGGCTGTGAATGTATTCACTCTTGAATTCATCTGTGAGGTTATTATACGCAGCTTTGATGTTACAGCAAGACTACCTGGGTCGTTTTGTTCCAATTACTCAGTGCAGAGGAGGACTTCATGCCGCATGAAAGCACCCCACTTTGATGTTTTGTTGAGGCTGCCCTTCTTGGGGCTGAGGCATCAGGAGAGATACTGGGCCACTGGGGCCACGCCCGAGTGGTGGGGCCCCATCCCGGAGCCGAGTAGCTGGGTGCTCTCCATACCGCACGCCACTGTCTGGCCCCGAGGAGCTGCAGGGGGAGAAGCCATAGTGTGGGCCTATAAAGCACATTTGCCATTGCATCACAGAGGATCTGGAAATAACCTCATTTTCCTCAATTAGGAAGATGGAGATTGTAGTGGCTGTACTTTCCTCTCCTCAGACGTCTTTCATCTCTGCATTGCAAAGTGCTCTGAAAGCATGATTAACGAAGCTTCCCGACTCCTCAGCTGGCCAGGCGCCCCACCGCCTGCTTCTGTCCAGGCTAAATGGGTGAGGCCAGCTTGCTGGGGGGGCTCAGGGTGAAGGGAGATCCTGCTGACCCCAGCGCAGGGCAAGGGTGGTTGCTGGAAACTCCACGGGGTGGGAGCAGGAGGAAGAAGAGGCAGCGCAGGGGCTGGGAGGCAGGGGCCTCAGAGCTAGCCCTGGCTGTCCCACTGGCCTCCTGTCACCGCGTGGACCTGGGACCGCCATGCCACCCACCCCCATCCAGGTCTCAGCATCAGCTTGTGAAAAACGGAGTGGAATTCGAAGATGTCCCAGGTCCTTCCTGGCTCGGCCACTCTGCGTCGTGTGCTGATGTATCTGACAGCCGCGGACGTCCCAGGCCAGCTGCTGTCTTGCCTTGTTGACATCCCTGCTCAGACCTGGGTGCTCCTTGGTCCTGGGGAATGCCCCTGCCTTGCAGCTCCCAGAGCTGTCCTCATCACCCGCGTCCTCCATTGCTACCCCGTCTCGTGTACATGGCCCCCCACACTCATACTCCACACATACCACTTCGGCATGTCGTCTCCGGGTTCGACTGCCCGGGCCAGCTCGGCCTTTCTTCCATGCGTTGCCTTCAAGGTGCCTTCTCCCACCCTTACCTCTTTCCTTTGCCATTCCTCCAAAAGGAAATACTGGCTCCTTTTGTATTTTTGCCACACTGGATTGCTCTCTCCTATCCATTCAGGTCGGAGCTCTCCTCCAAGACCCTCCAGCTCCTGCAAAGCCTCGGGCTCTTTGCTCAGGCATCACCTGCCCACCCAGCGGACTGTGATTTTAGAGCTTTTGTCACCTGCTTCTAGATTTTCTGTCTGTTCACCCCTCATTGCTACCAACATTCCTACCTGTCTATTGTGTTAATTCCTGTTTCTTTCCCAGTTAGCTGCCCTCGTATAGCATGGGCTAAGAACCAAACTCATGGAGCTGTTTAAACGGAGGTGTAACAGGAAGGCTGAGGCTTCCACATCTCTGCACGGATAGTGATGCCTCTAACCTGTGTGCTCAGCTGCCTCATTAGGACCTTTCCTTTCTCAGCTGTGCTCCAGAGGGCTGAGGTTGTGGGGTACTGGAGTTCAGGATGGATGGGACATAAGGTAAGTGCAGAGACAGGCGGTATACAGAGGAGGCCCCAGAGAAGGGAGGGCAGCAAAAGGTCCCTTCCCTTCTACTTGAAGAGTAATTGAGAGAAAAAGCAAAGAAAGAAATTAGACCTGTTCTTTCTTATTGGTTGCTAATATATGCTTCCAGATACTGCATTTTGAACCAGAAATTGTGATGCTAGACAAGCGAAGTTTTCCACTGGTGTTTTGGCAATCCCAAGAGTTTGACAGGTGAAACATGCCTTGGAGGTTGGCATCTCAGTTGGAAGATGCTTGTTCTTGCCCTAGACGTCACGCCCTGCCTTCTGGCTCTCCCATGGGAGGGCTCTACCTGAGGGAGGTGCTCGCGCTCGGCTTTCAGGAGCTGAGGCGGGGTGCGGCCACGCAGGAAGGCTGTCCCCGGATGCCCCACTTGTGGGGTGCTCTCACCAGCCACAAAAGCAGTCCTGGGGAAGAGCTGTATTTCGTTGTAGAGGCTTTCAAGTGTAAAAAGCCCAGTAAAATTTAATTCTGTCTCTTTTCTGGAACAAACAAAAAGAAAACTGCTGAAGTGGAAAATGCAGAATGGGAAATACAGGATAGCCACGAGGTTGGAGTTTTAAAAACAGGAAAGAATTCCTTTGGGAATGCCACATGGTTGCACAGGGTGCTCACCACCTGTTCATCAGGCACGGACTCAGGTCTTAAGGGCCTTTCTGATGAGTGAGATGCTTCGAGTGGACCCCTTGTGTGAGCTTCCTTCATCTGGCCTCATTGCCGGTGCCCCCTTCATTCTGGTGCCCCCCGCCCCGCACCCCCCCCAAGTCGCTCACAGACAGGTTCACTGAGGCCGCCAACCACAGGCGCAGTCCTGGGGGATCCGCTCCAAATACAAGCTGCAGCAGGGCCCCTCCTGTGGCTCTCCAGGCCCCAGAGGACCAGTCTCTGCTATGCTGTCAAGTGTTTCTGCTACCGGGCCTCCTTTGCTGCCACCAGTCCGGAACAAGTGTCCCCAGGGGCAGCCGTCGAGGTGCCACCCGTGGAACTGGACTGCATCCTGACTCCTGAGCTCTGCCATCACAACCTGCCTTCTTCTCCAGTTCTGTCCGGCGCAGCGGCCGTCCCGCTGCCCTTTGACCAGTGACCAGAACAGTTGCCGCCTGGCTCACCACTGCTGATGTCCACGGGCTGCAGAGGGGCACGGCCACGGCGCCACCTGTGGGGAGCAGGCGGCTCTCTGAAGAGGACCGATGCTGGGGGGCATCTGAGGGGCCGCACTGGCGAACCCGCCACGTGCAGGAAAGGGGTGGGGAGTGGGCGACAGGAGGAACCAGCTGCCCTGCCCAGGGCTGGCGTCGGGCTCCCATTTGGAGACGATTGTGAGAGGGTCTTTTTTGGATGCTGCAGTAGCAGGAGAGTGTGAATTTTCTTTATCCTCTCTTTAGGACACTTATCACTGTGCTTTGTGCCTCATGGCATCTAGCTGCGGTGGCCCACCATTTCATAGGTACCCTGGATGCTCACTCATGCCCAGTCCGTACGATCTTGTTGGCAGAAATGGTCAGCCAACCTCCAAGGGTGTGAGTTCCCCACCCAAGCATGGATCTGTTGCTGGGATCGGCTGGCCCGGGGGGCTGTTTCCACCAGCACCCCTGTGTTTAGGTGGCACCCCGCGACAAGCTGCTGCAAGTAGGAATGTGAGTGGAACCCATGAGGGGCATATCTGAGCCAAAGCATTAAAAAGTCTCCCACATGTCAGCTGAGGGGAGAGGCCTGCGAGGACCTGGAGCGGGCAGAGCCGTGAGCCCGAAGGAGCCTGGAGCCCTGCGTGAGCACGTGACAGGTGCTCAGTGGGAACCAGCAGACCTGGACTGTGATGTGAGTAGAGAGTGCGTTTTCATTGTGTGAAGCCCCAGGGAACTCATGGGCCTTTAGGGGTTCACTAGTACCGTAGCTAGTATTACTATAACTAACACCCATTGGTTTCAACAACCCAAAGCCTTTTTGGTCCTAGCTGAGCATTAAGGTCTGTGTTTCTTCTCCCTCCTCTCTGCCTTCAGGAGCAGCAGCTGCTGAGTGGCAAGGTTTGCAGAGAGAGTGATATGAGAGGACAAACAGGGTAAGAGGTGGGTTAGGGTTGTTATTGAAGGAGTTTCTTCTCTGGGCCCTGTGAGAATTTTTTTTTTTTTTAATGATTTCTGGGTCTCTGGAATTATGAAAGTAATGGAGTCATGAATATAATTACCTCTATTCTGTAATTACCCGGCAAATATCATATGAATACATAGGGGGTTTGAGTCAGCAGATCTGGCAGCTGCAGAGTTTGATTATGATGATTTAGCTGTTGGGAAATGCCAGGGATTAATTTTGGTCATCAGTGTAGGAACAACAAGGAGAAATGGCCCCAAATTAGGAAGGGACAAATGCAGGCTGTGTGGTAAGAACCCTTGGGGATTAGGGGTCAGTTGGACAAAGACACCCCCACCCAGTAGAGCCCTCCCCCCCCCCCCCCCCCCGTGCTTGTCCTGCAGGATGGGAGTGCACAGCGCTGTTCCCAGGTCACTGCTGCCTGAGACTCACATGTGGGATTGCAGAAGGTAACGGATGTGTTGTCTGAGCTCTCTGGCTCTCTCAGCGGGTTTCCCATCCACTGTGGCCACGGTTCCTGTGAGGGGCAGTGGGCACAGCCACCCCCATTTCACAGGTGGCAGCACGAGCCCTGAAGGAGGGGATCCCTCAGTGCAGCACAGTGAGTGAGAGCCCAGGTCCCCCGTGTCCTTTCTCTTCTCTTGTACTGGCTTTGGTGAGGAACGTACCTCTAATTATAATGTTTTTCTAGTGGAAAAAGGTGGTTTCTTTTATGATTGCTCTTTCAAATGGTTCTCAGGAAAGTTTTATGAAGAAAATGTGGGTACCTGTCATGCAGATCAGACCCTGCTGTCTGAGGAAAGAGGTGGAGAAGACCCTCTGGCAGCTCCAGGACTCTTAACAGAGGCCAAGGACCCCCATGGTCTTAACTGTTGTGCAGCTGAGCTATGTGGTGTGTCCCTTCCTAATTTGGGGCCGTTTTTCTTTGTTGTTCCTACACAGATGACCAAAATTAATCCGATATTTCCCAATGGATAAATCATTATAATCAAACTCTGCAGTTTGATTTTGCTTACGAGTTTCCTGGCCCCTGCTCTGGACAGCACCCAATCACCAGCACTAGATTAGAGAGGGTAACGGTATCTGGATGAGGCCAGTACTGCCCTGAGAATTTTCCATTAGTCTGAATTGCTCTTTACACCTTTTATTTTGGGACACAGTGCTCACCACTCACTGTCCTAGGAAGTCCCTAGAGGCTGAGTGATTCAGCTCCAAATCCGGCTACCTGGGAAAAGGGCCTTGGATAAGGGACAGTCAGGGCTGTTTGGGATTAAGGCTGCAGTGTCGGGGTGTTCTGGGCACAGAGGTGTGTGAACTCACAAATAGAATCTGTCTGGGCCTGGACCTATTCCCTGTTCCAGGTTTGAAGACATTGGAGTGATTTCTTATCTTTATCAATGGAATAACCAGGACTTCCTTTACTTACTTACTAAAGCCTGACAGGCTAGCTGCTGGTTTGAGGTAGGGAGGGTAAGCAAGCGGGGGGGGGGGTTGGGGGGAAGGGTGACTCAAGATGGAGAGAAGTATGATGCCCTGGGGTGCTCCTTATTCATGTCCACAAACAACGCCAGGGACCCAGAGTGAAGCTGCTCTGGGCAGCAGTTGTGTCCACCTTCTGAGTTTGTGGAATGGTCTCCACCAGATGTGATTCCAGATCCATCTGCACCTTGCCCACACACATAAACCTGTCTCATATCTCTACCCCAAGCACAGGCTGACCACAGATTCTTACCCAGGATTTTGTCATTACTTTAAATGATAACATTCCTGAAATCTGAATTTAGATCTAAATATTGCTTTTGATTAAGTGTCCAAACTATCTTCGTGATGCTGACTTGGACTCTAACAATAACTCTAAACTTTTAATGTTGACCCTAAATCATATCTTTTTTTTTTTAAGATTTTATTTATTTATTTGACAGAGAGACACAGCAAGAGAAGGAACACAAGCAGGGGGAGAGGGAGAGGGAGAAGCAGCCTTCCCGCAGAGCAGGGAGCCGGATGCAGGGCTCGATCCCAGGACCCTGGGATCATGACCTGAGCCAAAGGCAGATGTTTAACCGACTGAGCCACCCAGGCACCCCCCTAAATCAAATCTCAGCAGCTTCCAATATATAAACTAATCCTAAGGTCTAAATAGAAGTCCAGCCCCAACTGAAACCTAGACACTAAACTTCATTCGAAACAAGGTTCTCATCCTAACCTGTAGCCTAACCCTAACCCTCACTGTCACACAGACATTAACTGTAGCTAAATCTTACCACTGTATATTCAAACTTTAATTTTAACCCAGCCTTAAACCTCACCCAACCAAGAAATGTTTCTAAGGTCTGACTCTTCTGAGCTGGAATACGATACCCTCATCTATCATCTGTAGGGGAGGAAAATTTTCCTCTCACCCTGTCACATTCTCCAGCTGGGACTGAGAAACAAAACAAAAGAAAAACAACGCGAACAAACAAACAAATGAAAAACCTGACAATAGGCAGGTTAACAGGATTACTCTTGTTAAATTTAAAGAGAAATGACAAGACAAAGGAAAGGGACTTTGAGCTCCTGGGGCAAATTGTAGGAAGGCAAATATGTGGGGAAAGTAGTGGTGGATAAGGCTGAGTTAATAAGGTTTGTTTGTGTAGACTCTTTCTCTGTGCCCTCTCCTCTCTGGTGATAAGGTTGTTAGCCCCTTCCTGGCACAGGAAGTAGATTGGGGTGGGGTGGGGGCACCTTCACAAGGGGAAGTTATGATCTATGTTTAGGCATGGGGGCACTGCAGAGAGCTCATCTTGTGTCTGTGTTTTCTCAGTTGCTTTCAGCTCAAAATAATCCTCATGCCAGAGTAGTGTATTTTGGGGTGCATATTCTGGTCTCCTACACACCCTTTCCCTACTTACCCCTCCATTCCCATGTCTGCTGCTGCGGGCTCCCAATGATGATGACCCCTCTCCCCCAGGCAGGATTTTGAGTCTTGAGCTTTGAACTTCTATCATTGCTTTTTGATTCCCAAGATGGAAGATGAGCTGATTTGATGATAGATCCTGAGCGGTGTATTAGTTGAGGTGAATGGGTTAAGGTGTCACCTTTTTGAGAATTGATTTCCATTAAGAATCTGTTACCAAATCCTAGGCTCTTGGGGTAAATGGAGAAAAATTTAAAGTAGGTAAATATGATGCTAAAGGGGATGGGGGATAGAATGTAGCTTTTTGCTTGGGTTTATCATCTTTTTATGCCTCACTCTTCCAAAATAAGTAGGGATACAGTGAAGATTAAATGAGCTAATATATTAAAAATGTGTGTAGAGCACTTGATAAATGTTTATTATTGTTATTTATCATCATCATCATCATAGTTCAGTCTCTTAGGACCTGAATAGATGTGAAACCATTTAAATTTTCAGAAAAATAATTTGAAAATGTGAACCTAACATTTCACTGTCTTTTCAACAAAAGCTGCCATTTGGAGATATACACATTTTTGGTAAGTGTAACTTCTCTGAAGGTCAGCTTCATAAAGTTACATAAATAACTTCCATGGAGCAGAGAGATCAGTGGGAGATGCTGAAAGAAGGTACATGTGTGTGAAGCAGAAATCATCCCCTAATGTGTTCCCTTCAGTGTGACACAGGGAAAGAACACCGCCTCTGGAGTTCGATGGGTTTATTACAGCCATGCTCCATTTCCTACACTACCAGTTATGGGCAATTCATTCATTCGCTCACTGAATCATGCCCTTCTCTGTGTCGATCACTGAACAGAGTACACATCATTCCAGCCCTCATGGAACTTTCAATCTAGTGACGTATACTAAACATGCAAACAAACACGTGTAATTATAATTTGAGATAAAATTCAAGATGTAAAATGGGGTGTAGTGAAAGAGGGTAACGGGATAAACAGGATCTCAGTTTGAGATTCTAACTCAGTGGCAGGATGGGGGAGAGAGTTTGACTTGGACAAGGCTGTCATCTGGAGGGGAATTAGACCTTATTTGACAGTAGTGTGTGTGGTGCTTGTGTGTGACTTTGCAGCTGTTTCCATATCAGGTTGAGATTATGGTAGTTACTAGACCCGGTGCTGGCTCCTGTTAGGTAATACCTTGATGAAGAAGCACGTATGTTATTGCTACATCACAAGTGTGTTTTTTAATAGACTATTTTTTAGAGAAGCTTTAGGTTCACAGCAAAATTGAGCAGAGGCTACAGAGATTTCCCCTATACCTCCTGTCCCCCCTTACGCATAGCTTGCCCCACTGTCAAAATCCTTCACTGCAGTGGTATGTCACAAATGTATTTTTGCAGTAGTATTTTCATATAATTGGTTCCCTTTGCAATCCTTTGCATTTGATTTTATACATTAAAAAACATTCTGAGCAGGGCTCCCTTGCCAGAGCAGTTCAGAGCACAGGAAGGGTTAAGATAGTAGCCTGTGGAAGGAGCATCCTGATGTGAAGCCTAAGAGTGTAGCAGGAACAGGGTCAGCTGGGAGGACAGTGGCACCACGGGGCTGGACAGGTCCGGGGGGCCAGAGACTGGAGAGCCTTGCTGGCCATGTTGAAGAATTTGATTTTCTCTAATGGCAAATGGGAAGCATTGGAGAGTTTTATGCAAGAGATTGACTTCATGATTTGACTGATGTGAAAACAACATTAAAACATTAAAACACCCCTCAACCACCACCTCCAGTAGCCTCTTCATGGGTGCGTGTGAGAATAGGAGTGTGGGGATGGTGGAGATAAAATTGGGGTCCCTGCAGCCAGGAGTAGAGCGATGGCAACTGGAATGTGGCAGAGGGAATGGAGTTAAGATCTATTTTGGAGCTGAAATTGGAAGCTTGTGGTCATGAATTCGACATGGGAGGTGAGAGAAAGCAGAGTGTCAAGGATGATCCCACAAGTTTCTTACTGAAGTCACTGGCAGATGATGGTGCCATTGTCTGTGACCAGGGAGACTGAGAAGGAACAAGCGGCAGGGAGGGCTCGGTTTCAAACATGTCAGTTGAGATGCCTGGGAGACATCCAAATGGATGTGTCAAGTAAGCGATTGGATAAATGAGTCTGCAGCTTAAATGAGATCTGGGTTGGAGATATGAATTTGGGGATGCCAACGTATAGATGACACTGAAAATCATGGAGATGAATGAGACCGCCTTAGGCAAGAGTGAGATGAGAAAAAGGCCCAGAATGGCTTTGTGGAACTTCAGAACTTAGACATGGTGTGCTAACAGATTGTCAGTGATAATACAAGGAGCTAGCATTTATTGAAGTTTTCTCGCACGCTAGGCATTGTTCTAAACGGGCTGTGTGTATTCATTCCTTTATTTTCACAGCAACCCTTTCACAGTTTATGAAGTAAACTGAGGCATGAGAGATGAACTATTTTGCTCAAGATCACAGTTAGGAGGTGGAGGAGCTCAGAGTATAAACCCAGCAATCTGGCTCTGGAGCCTCTTCCCTTAATCCGTGTGGAGCCTGGACCAGAGTAGCCAGAGGTGTTAGGAGATAGGCAGAAAACCAGGAGTGTGCTGTCCTGGAAGCTGAGAGTCGAGGTGGAGGGGTGGTCCACCTAGTCAGGTGCTGCTTGGGTCCAGTAAGATGGGCTCCAAAGATTAGCCAACATGGCAACATGGAGGTTGGAGGCAACATCAGAAAAGGCAATTGTGGTGGAGCAGTAGGAAAGTAGGAGTAGAAACTAGTTGGCTTGGCTTGGAGAGAGAAAGAGCTGAGGATGTAAAGATGGCCTTGTTCCTAACTGTCCCCTGAGGATAGAGTACTTTCTTTGCAGGGTAGATATAAGGCTTGGAGAAAGTGTATCTAAAGCACCTAGCACCATGCTTAGCACAACGTTAACAATTGTCATACAAGTCTGCATAATGTTGAAGTTATAAAGCCCTGCAGTATTGGTGACACAGGGACAAGAATAGAAATGCCCAATATTTGGTCAGCCAGAATGCCTGCGCTCGAGCATGCGCACACACACACACACACACACACACGCACGCACGCATGCACGCACACACCGTGACATGTTCAATGAGAGTTCAGGATGAAGAAGACAAATTCTACCCCCTGGATGAACTGACAGTCTGGTCCTAGATGAAAGGCATACCTATAAATAGGTACTAAGGCTGTCTGTGACAGGCCAGATCCCGTGAGTGTGCAGATAGGGAGGCTGAAGGAGTTTGGAGGAGAGATCTCTGGGCCCCGATGGGATGGCACATGTCCCTGGAGAAGAGTCGGACTGTGTTGCCAGTGTCCCTGTTTTCTGCATAAGGAACCAGGGCCTGGGGCAGGGGCAGTGGCTTTGTCCTGAGCCTTGGTAGGTTCCAGGCAAAGCTATCAGTCACACACATCCCTCTCGCGTAGCAACAACACTTCACATTTAGAAGTACCTCTCTCCACAGGGCTGAAAGCAATTTGTAAACAGAACAGAATGTATCTCATTACTCCTCACCACCCAGCCTCCCATCCTGCTGTGACTGATGGCTTGGGCTTGTGGGAAGGAGCCAGAAGACCCCGGTGTGACTGAAGACAGCATCAGGAAGCTCCCACAGAAGTAACTTGGAGCTCAGAGTCAGAAGACTGGGTGTAGGCATGGGTTGTTCCTAGAGTTCCTAAAGCTGCTCTTCACATCCCTCCCTAGGGGAGCTGGCAGTGAAAGCAAGCCTCACTCACCCTTGGATCCTTTAACTGCATCTGCTCACCGAAGAAAGGTGGATCCAGCTCAGTGCCAGGTCCCAACCATCTGCCTTCAGAGAGTCTCTGGCATTTTCCTTGCCCCTGAGGCTGTGCGACTAATGACAGAAAAGCTAGGCTTCTTTACATTCTCGTAGTGGACAGCCCTCCCTAGATCCTGCCACTTTGCTTGGACTTCTGATCTGTTCCCTGGGCATGGATTGGGGGTGGGGGGCCAAGCGGGTCATGGAGGGTGGGCTGCATGACAGAGCTGAGGGTCCCTTCAGGAACTGGGGCAGGCCACATGATACACGGGCACCAGATCTCTTGACCGCAAGTCCTGGACTAATTTGGGGTGCTGTGTGGCTTTCTGAATCATTTGGAACTTGCCACAGTTTTTCCGATATTAGCACATTGCTCTTCAGTAAGTATTCTTTTTCAGACAATTTATATAAAACCATCTGCAAATGTGTGGAGTGCCCTTGGTTAATTCTTGCAGAATCTCTGGGTTCTGGGGGCAGTCTTTGGAGGGGGTTAAGGTGAGTCTGGGGCAGACTGGGCAGGAACTAAGCAAGAATGTCTACTGTGTGGAATTAAAAGGAAATTATTTCCCTTTTTTCTCACTATCCCATTGCCTCCTAGCCCGCCTAATCTCACCCATCATTCAAGGCCCAGGTTAAGTTCTGTATCTTCGAGAAAACCCTTTTTGATAATTTTTTTTGAAGTATTCCTTTATGTTATTTTATTTTATTTTTTTATTGAGGCAAAAATTAATATAATATAAAAATAATCATTTTCAAGTGAAAAATTTAGTATCATTTAGTATACTTACAGTGTTGTGCAACCACCACCTCTGTTACGTTCCAAAACATCCTTATCACCCCAGAGGGAAGCCCTTTCTACATTAAGCAGTTACTCTCCTCTACCTCCCCATCTCCACCCTAGCCTGACAGCCTCCAGTCTGCTTTCTCTCCTATGGATTTACCTATCCTGGCTATTTTATATAATTAGAATCATATAATGCAGGATGTTTTGTGCCTGGCTACTTTCAGTCAGTGTAATGGTTTCTAGGTTCATCTATGATGCAGCATGTATTGGTACTTTATTCCTTTTTATGGCGGGATAATATTCCATCAAATGTATATACTACAATTTGTTTATTCATGTTGATGGACAACTGGGTTATTTACACTTTTTGACTATTGTTAATGGTGCTGCTGTGAACACTTCTGTACCAATACTTGTTTTAGTTTTTTTTTTTTTTTTTCAGTTCTTTTAGGTATATACCAAGGAGTGGAATTTTTGTGTCACATGGGATTCTATGTTTGGCTTTTTGAGGAACCACCAAATTGTTTCCCACCGCAGCTGTACCAATTTGCATTCCTACCAGCAAATCTTGATCTTTGTATTTCATAGTAACTCTTCTGCAAAGAAAATTATGGTATTTTTTTACCCATGTTAGATGCCTTCTGGGTTCTCTGTCATTATTTCTATATTATCTTTTAACTTAATTTTAAGCTCTACAACATGAAGGACAAATCTTTATTATTTATCCATTTGTTAATTCACGGATTCAATTAGTAAGTAGCTACGAATTCTGGCTCTGGAATCAGACCACCTGGGTTCAAGTCCCGAAGTGCCAGTTGCTAGGTGCACGATTTAGGGCAAGTGATTTCACCTTTCTGCATCTTAGCTTCTTTTGTAAAATGGGAATAATGAGAGTTGCATCAGTTTCATATTGCTGCTGTAATACCACATACGTGGTGGCTTAAAATAGCACAAATTTATCATCTGACAGTTCTGGATGTCAGAAGTCTCAAATGGGTCTCCTACAGTGAAAATCTAGTGCGGCAGGGCTGTGCTCCCTCTGGAGGCTCTAGGGGAGAGTCTGTTTCCTTACCTTCTCCAGCTTCTAGAGGGTGCCTGCATTCCTTGGCTCATGGTCCCCTTCCATCTTCAAGCCAGCAGCTGTATCACTCTGGCCTCTGCTTCCATTCCATCTCCTTCTCTGACTCTACTGCTCCTGCCTCCCTCTTACAAGGATCTTTGTGATTACGTTAGCCTCACCCAGATAATCCAGGATAACCTCCCCATCTTTAACTAAATCACATCAGCAAAGCCCCTTTTGCCATGAAAGGTAACAAATTCACAGGTTCTGGGGTTTAGGTTGTAGATGTTTTTGGAGGCCATTACTCTGCCTATCACAATCATGATGCTTCATACAATTATTTTGAGGATAAAATGAGATATTTCACTCAAAGCACAGGTACTCAAAGATGTTAGACATTATTGCTGCTCTTGCCAATGATGGCTGTGCCTATGGCTATTTCTGGCCAAATGCTGTTAGATTAGGACCATGAACACAGCAAGTGCTCTGTGACTATCTGGGGACTGCATGTGTCTGACTCCTAGAATGCGCTGCCTTTTCTCAGTAAGAACAAAGTCACTCAGCACATTCCTTATTCAGAGTCCTCCTTGGTGTTCCACTTAGTTCAGGCCAATCTCTTTGGAGATAACAAATCTGAGCCCTATAGCTCTGGTCTACCCCAGCGGTCTTATATGTTTATGTTGTCTCTGAATTACAAAATCAAAAGTTCTAGGTCACAAAAGACACATTTGATAAATGACTGTTATCCAGAATATACAAAGAACTCTTAAAATTCAAGGATAAGAAATCAAACAACCCAGGGGTACCTCGGTGGCTCAGTTGGTTAAGTGTCTGACTTTGGCTCAGGTCATGATCTTGGGGTCCTGGGATCAAGCCCTGCATTGGGCTCCTTACTCAGTGGGAAGTCTGCTTCTCCCTCTGTCCCTCCCCCCAACTTGTGTGTGTGTGCACACACACTCTCTCTCTCAAGTAAATAAATAAAATCTAAAAAAAAAAAAAAAAGAAATCAAACAACCCAATTAAAAAATGGGCCAAAGACTGTTTTTTAAAAAGATTTATTTATTTATTTGGTAGGGGGAGAAGGAAGGGGAGAGGGAGAATCTCAAGCAGACTCCTTGCTGAGCATGGAGCCTGAGATGGGGCTCGATCCCATGACCCTGAGAACATGACCAGAGCTGAAACTATGAGTTGGACGCTCAACCAACTGAGCCATCCAGGCACCCCAAGGGTCAAAGTCTTTAACAGACACCTCACCAGAGAAGATATACAGGTAGCAAATAAGAATAGAAGAAGATGCTCCACATCCTATATCATCAGGGAAATGCAAATTAAAACAATAGAGAGATACCACCATGCACCTATTAGAATGGTAAAAATCCAGAACACTGACAATACCAAATGCTGATGAGGATGTAGAGCAATAGGGACTCTCATTCATTGGTGGTAGGAAAGCAAAGTGGTACAGCCACTTTGGAAGATGTTTTACGGGTTTCTTACAAAACTAAACACACTCTTACCATAGGATCCAGCAATTATGCACCTTGGTATTTACCCAAAGGAGCTGAAAACTTGTGTCCCACAAAAAGCTGTACAGAGGTGTTCATAGCAGATTTGCTCATAATTGTCAAAACTTGGAAGCAACCACAATGTCCTTCAGTAGGTGAGTGGATAAATTGTGGTACATCCAAAGAATATTATTCAGCACTAAAAGTAAATAAGCTATCAAGCCATGGAGGGTCATGGAGGAATCTTAAGTGATATTACTAAGAGAAAGAAGCCAGCATAAAAAGGCTGCATACTGTATGACTCCCAATTATGTGACTTTCTGGAAAAGACAAAACTATGGAGACAGTTAAAAGATCCGTGGTTGCCAGGGTTTGACGGGGGAGGGATGAATAGGCAGAGCACAGAGGATTTTTTAGGGCAGTGGAAATACTTTGTATGATACCTAAGGGTAGACACATGTCATCACACATTTGACCAAACCCATAGAATATACAATACAAAGAGGGAACCCTAATGTAGATGACAGATTTTGGGTGATGAAGTGTCAGTGTAGGTTCATCGATTGTAACAAATGTACCACTCTGATGGGGGGGGAATGTTGATGATGGGTGAGGCTGTGCACGTGTGGAGGTATATGGGAAATCTCTGTACCCTCCTCTCAATTTTGCTCTGAACCCAAAACTACTGTAAAAAAAATAAAGTCTTGAAAGAAAACCCCCAAAATTCTAGGTCCCTGGGACGTCATAGTGAGGCTCAAGAACAAAAGGTTGGGAGATAATACATATGAAGAGAAGCAGAACTGGAATTTGTATTGAACTATGAAAGCTTCTGAATTGCTGTACCTGATATACTTTTAATCCCAAAGAAGATAAGAGAGGTTCCCCTAGGCAATGGTAGAGGGAAAGTCCCTAGAACCCTCTGATTTTGTCTGGCCTCAGAAGATGGGCCAGAAGGTGAAGAAAGAATGGGGATGAGGACCTTCAGACAATATAACACCTGCGTGTAGTCACTTAGTCACTTGGGGAGAGAGGGAGAAGATTTTCCTCTTGCTTTTGTCAGGCAGCCCTGCTAATTGCATTTGCTATAGCAGTCCTGGTTGGGAGATGTGCAGCTACTCTCAGACCTCATGGCAGGAGCAGAGATTCTTTCCCTGTGTGTAATTTAGGGGCCTGTGAATGGAGGCCAGGTCCCTGGATGAGAGCCTGTGGGTGAGGCTGGGGAACAGAGGGTTTGGCTCGTTAAGAAACTTAAGTTCCTTAATTTTCCCCTCTTGGCTTTGGTCACCCCATCTGAACAAGGTGGGTGGATTAAAGATCTTGCATAAGTCCCTACAGCCTGTGATTCTATAACTGTATAAAGAGTTATGCCAAAGAATTTTAAAATAAATACTTCTCTGATGATGCCTGTAAGCATCATATCAACAAAGTGTGACTCTTGGGTTTTGACTCAGTCCATGGAAATGTCTAGGTCATGTCCTTCCCACTTATGTTTACTCATCTGCAATGCTTAGAGAAACTCTTGGGTCTCCTGAGTCCTGCCTTTTATCCATACCCGCGTTTTGCCAGGATCAGCTGACCTCTCAGGCTTTCAGATGTGCCATAGTTCCTAAGAGGCAGGAGAGAGAAATATACACTGCTGGCCATGGAATGTTTCCCAAGAAACATAGAAATAAAGCTGCTTTTTTTGGGCCATTGCAGTTGTGGAAAAAGAAGACCAGAGACTGAAAGCCCTGAGGCCAAAACAGGATTTAAGTAGCTTCCCCGATGGGGAGCACCCCTTGGACCACAGAGAATATGGTACTGAAAACCAGAGTGCCATGAGTTGACCCCAGAGTTAATGACCTAAATGGACAAGTCAACCCTTTGGACACTTTCTGGGACCCTTGAACTTTGAACAGAAGATGAATAATTCTAGATTGAAATGGATCTTTTTAGTAGTTAGAATGATATGACACTACAAGAAGGGAAAAGTGAAGACACATAGGTAAGAGAGACCCCCACCAGGGCCCACTGTGGTGAGAAGGGAGAAGTCAAAAGGATGGAGGAACAGCAGAAGAGGCTGCATGAGCAGAGATCCAGGGACAAGAACAGGCACTCTGTGTTTCGGAAGCTACAAGAAGCTGAGTGTTTCTGGAACGTGGGGTGAAGGGGAGGGAATGACCAGTACTGGCTGGAAAGGTAGGCAGGGGCAGGCCAGGGAGAGTCTTGTGGACCAGATAAGGTGTTCAAACTTGATCTTGTGAGGCTGTGGGGACCTTTAAGGGTATCAAGCAGGGACACATCAAAGTCCATTGAGAGTTCATGAGCCATAGAAGATGGGCCAGCCACAGAAGATGATAAGGATTCCTTGTCATCAGGTGCACGTGCATTGGGGTGTCCTCTTGATGCTTAATTACATCCTGCATGTTTTCATGGAAAACGCTGAGGACACAGCATGTTTGTGGCCGGCACATGTCCAGCTATGTCTGATGATACCATTTCCCCTTCCCTAAATATTAACCCTCAAAAGCAAAGTAGACTCCATTGTGCACTGAGCAAGGGCTTCTGGAAAAGCAAATAGAATGAAAGGGAGAAAAGGAAGCTCCTGTTTCTCAGTCTTGCTGGACACAGGAGGTGTGGCTGTGATGGTCTGTAGAGTGGCCGGAGGCCCACATGTCAGAACTCATCCTGATCCGTGGCTGTGAGGGGAAGGGCACCGTGATCCGTTTCAGTCCATTTGTCCACTGAACAGCCGTGAGACCTTGGGCATCTCATTCCCTCTCTTGACATTGAACTAGATGTTCTCTTCTTGCTCCCAAATGCTGTGTGTAGTCACTGGAAGGGTTCTTCCTCCAAGTCTGAGTCCTTCTGCCCATTTTATCTTAAACACTTTTTGATGGTGTTTATTATTTATAACCAGCTATTTCCAAAGAGGATTTGAGCCAGCTTATAATAAGAGATGTGGCCACAACGGAATCATTAAAAGGCAATTAATAATCAAATGTCATTTGATAGCCGGTGGTGATGGAGTGAAAAATATACCAGAAGCCTATGATGAAAATAGCTTTCTCAAGTAAGTACCAACAGAGTGAGTGCTCTGAGCTCCCTGGCTGCCAAAGAGAAGGAAAGCCCCTATCGCATGCTCAGAAAGAGCCTTCTGTAATCAGACAGCTGGACGCTTGCTGGCACCAACGTAAGAGGTGCAGTGAGCACTTGAATCTACAAGTGATCAACAGCACTTCTATAAAGATGCAAGATACTCAGGATGCTCTACATGCGGCTTTGCTTGTTTTCCTTCTCTTAGAGATTCCCATTTCCTTTGGCAGCAGCGAACAGATGTGTCTCAGAAACTGATGAAGTCTGACAAGGTTTGCATCGAGCGTTTTCTAGAAAGTGGGAGAAATAAGTAGGGTCTGCTCTTGGGGGGGGGTGGATGGGAAGCTTGAGCCTCCCTTCCTGTGGAGCCAGCCCTCTGGGTCTTGGAAAATCTACATTGCATGTGGGATTTGAGCCTCTCCCGTCCCACTCTACCCTCCCGCCCCCCGCACCCATGCCAAGCAGCCCACAGGCAATCCTCTCCCCCACTGCTGAAGCTGCTACCTCATGAGCCTTTCTAAGGAGCCAAGCACAGGGCTTTGAACAACTTTTTTCTCCTGTTGATTTACAGAAACCTTTTGGGGGTTTGGGGAGTCTACCTTTCCTGCTCTGAAAGCAAGCCGAGAAAATGTCACATACTGAGTAGATACTCTGCACAGCAACCTGTTGAAACCAGAGAAAATAAAAACTTAGCTTGAAAATGAGCAAGTGTTTTGTAGCCACCGCATCAGAAATACATGTCTGCTGCCTGCACTGTGGCAGAGACAGAAAACTGTCCTTCAAAGGGCTGGGATCCTGATTCTGCATAAATTCGGGAGTGGCTCTGGGAACTGTGGGCTCTGAGGCCTCCCCTCTCTCCACTGCCTGTGTGACTAACTCATGCTAAGGATAATACAAGATATGTAGGCGCTCAAGCTCGAGCAGAATTTAACCCATAGCATGGTGGAAGCAGTATGTGTGTGTCTATGTTTAACTCAGGGCTGGGAAAAAAATGCTAAATTAAGAGCTCAGAGCATTAGCTCTACATCCATCCTTAATACCATGTGACTTTTAAAGCCGAAAGGGTTCACTTCTATTTAATCAGGCTGTGCACAGGATGGAGGCTCAGCTGAGAGGCTCAGCTGACCCCACATTCAGCATAAAGATCGGTGGGGTTGGAGCTTTGGGCATCTCTGGCTAGGAAAGTCTAAGAACTCCAATCTTATTAACACCTTCCTGACTATTCCTTCTGATTTCCCCCAGTCTACTGAAGTCTCCCACTCCCATCACTAATTTCCTTTCCCTCTCTATGAACTCTGACTCACATTCTCATCCTGTTTCCTCTTTGAAATTTCCCTTGACCGCTCAAACCGGCAGTAATTACAGGATTGTAAACTCAGGGAAGATCAAGGTTGGCGGGGCTCTAGATAACACGTCATCTCCTCTCTCCTTCGAGGGAAGAGATTCCTTAGAAAGTATCTCTCACTGGTGCTCCCCCAGCTTCTGCTTGAACACTGTAGTGATGGCAAGCTCACTACCTCTTGTGTAGTGTGCTACTTAGCCTGGTACTCTGCAAACAAATAGAGTTAGGTTTGAAATAAGTTCTGCCACTTATTTATTGGTTGTCCCAGGGCAGTTTTTCTGTGTCTAAGTGTCTAAGTGTCTTCACCTCTAAAATGGTGTTAATAACAGTGTCTACTCGATAGGGTTGTTAAACTACCCTTGGGTTTTGACCAAGGTTGTGTCTTTTAGAGACTAGCATTTGTAAAAGATAGTTTTAGGGAAATTGTGCCTTTTCATTTTTAAAGAAGTGAAGGTTTATAGTTATCTGAACTAGATATGAAATAAAGCCAGCACATCTTCATAGACATTTACACAGACGCGTGTTCTACTCTGGACAGTTGATATTGGGTTTATTAGTTTGCTAAGGCTGCCGTAACAAAATACCACAAGCTGGGAGGCTTAAACAATAAAAATTTATTGTCTTGGCAGGGTTGCTTCCTCCTGAGGCCTGTGTGCGCAGGATCTGTTCAAGGTCCTTTCTCCTTGTATTCTCTCTGTCTCTTAACGTTGTCTTCCCTCCATGTGCATCTCTTTTGGTGTCTAAATTTCTCTTCTCTATAAGGACAGCAGTCATGTTGGATTAGGGCCCACCCTAATAACCTCATTTTAACTTGATTACCTCTGAAATATCCCATCTCCAAATAAGGTCACATTCTGAGGTGCTACTGGAGATTAGAACTCCAACATAACTTTTTTGGGGGGACACAATTCATGCCCCAACATTGAGTAATGGACAAGGTACCAGGCTGGGCATCTAAGAGCCTTGGATTGGGTTCAGATTCTGTCAGTGACTGGTTGCATGTTTTGCTGATTCTCTAGACTTGCATTTTCCCCACAGTGACATGGGTAGGTTGACCTGCATGACCAGAATTCCTTCTAGCCTTAGAGTTCTATGGTTTGAGTGGCCCATTTGTTTTGACAGAGATGCAAAGGGAAGATGCTAAGTGTGGGGCTCAGATAGTAAGGGGACAGGTGTTTCTGAGTGGGGAGTCTTGTGCTGTTGAGTTGCCCTCAGATCACACCAGATGGTTGCAAGATAATGGACAGCAGCTTTCCGTGGTTCTGAAAGAATCCTTTCCTTCTCTAACATCCTGTTTACAATCCTGTTGCTTGGGGGAATGGCCCTATTTTAGCTCCAGTGCTGTATTTTGAAGGTCTTAAAAGCTCCATAAAGCAATGATTTGGCATGAGGTAGCCGAGGAATTCAGTGACTTTAAGAGTATATTTATAGTATTTCATAAAAATAAATCAACTTTTACCTTTTATGGGAGTAAACATTTTCAATTGTGCGAGTGGTGGTTTTCCCCCCTCTACTCTAATTCTTAGAATAGTCTTGCAAAAATGGTACCCAGGAGAGTCCTTTGCACATTTCTGCCTCTTGACATACTGTTGAAGTCATTGTTAGGATGGTTTTATTTTTGTTAACTGCTCGTGTTTAAGTGTTGGTCCATTTTAGCAGAACACTAAAGCCATCAACATATAATTGTATTAATATTAATTCTCATTTCAATGAGAAAGGCACTTTGTAATCACTTGTTATTTAACCCTGACAGCAACCTTTCCAGGAAAAAGAGGACGTATTGACAGATCCCTGCGTGCTGTAAGATGAGCCATTTGTGATCTCTCTCCATTCAGGAACAGAGAGGAAGAGAATGCCACACACATTCTCACACAGCATGGCACTGAGCACACACCAGGATTTTCACAAAGGGAAAGGGAGATCGGTCTTTTTTTGCTGGATGTAGGAATCTAGACTTAAGCCTAGGTAGGGAAAAGTTTAGGGTTGTTGATGTTTGTTGAATGTAACTAGGAGATCCTGACTCAAAACAGATGTATCCTCGGTCAGCTCTCATTTTGATGCACTTGATGATGCAGTGATATGTTTGTCAAAGTTTTCTCTTGGAGAAAGTAACTACCTCTTGGGATTTGGAACAGGGTATCTTCCAATGAAGGAGAGCTTTTCTCAAAGATCCCTGCAGTGATCGAGGCAGGGAATGAGGGCCAAGGTCCCAGGCCCCTCAGTTAGTGCTACCATAGCCAGAAAACTGCCGTTTGGTCATATTTTGTGAACGGGACACCATGGCTAGCTGTCCCCTCCCTCCGGAAGTGAAGCAGTGAATACTATGGAAATCTGGGTACAGCAGGAGCTTATAGGAAAGAGCAGTTTCACCATCCGGAATCTCACAGCCTGGCCTGGCTCTTGAGATGGTGAGAAATTTAGGCTGTATCTGGATATTTTGCTTTATTCCTTTGTGAAGAAGTTGCCAGTGGTGTCCTACCTCAGATCAAGGAAATCCTGGCATGCTTTTCTGCGGGGAGGGGCCCTAGGAGCTCCAATTGACTCAGAGGATCTAGGCCTCTGCTGTTGGAGCACCTGGTGAGTGTGGGTCAACATCCTAAATTCCAGGCCAGGTTACAGCTGACTCATTCTGTCTCTCATTGCAGCTTGAAGAGCAATTGATGCATCGCAGAAACCTCAGGAAAATATTTTGATCAGGGAAAATTGATTTTATAGGTTCTAATGTGAAATCTTTTAGTAAGTGAAGCATTACAACCATGGTTGTGAGAACCTTTACAAATGACAGGATTTCTTCTTTTTGTGTCTATAACCAGGGAAGTCCCAAGGATGGGGCTTAGTTAAAAAACGCTCCAAAAAAAAAAAAAAAAAGTGGTCCTGCACGTGGAGGGGAGCTGGGCTGATACATGCCTGTATGTGACCAGTCTCCTTTGGTAGCAAGTGTGAGTCAGGCTTCAGAAGTCTTCCCTGGATTTGGGTTGAGATAACCGTCATTTCTGTAGAGGTCAGGAATTAATTATCCTTCCAGTATTCTACCTTCCATGTCTTTTCTTTCCAAGGGAAGGGCAGAGCCCAGGTTGCTGCATCTGCCTCCCTCCCATCTTCTCACAAAGCCTGCCATTCATGAGTGTCTTTTGTGGCCCTTTCTTGTTCACTGAATAAATTTCTATTCCTCTTGGAAAGCGAGCAGCCGTCTTTAGCCATCAGTAGCTTCTTCCCTCACCCCCATCACCATTACTGTCTCTGTTCTTTGGATGCCACATCCCCAGACAGGAGATCTAAGGAGGTAGGATGATGTTTGGGGCTTCAGCTCTGTGGAGGTTCTATCCTTACACAAGCAAAAGCTGGATTAGCACCTAAGAACCTTCTTCTTGAGGGATCCAGTCCTCTGCCCCCCACCTGCGCTTTGGTACAATGGGCAACATCCTGTCAGGGTCAATGGGAAGGAGCAAGCAAGGACACTCTTCAGCATGCTGAGTCCAATTTGAGTATCCAGCCAAGCATTACCCGAGGGGCCAACAAGTACCAGGCCCCGGGCAGCATGGCTGTGAACCCGCTGTGCTTCTTACTCTCAGGAACTCAGCTTCTTGAAAAAGACAAGATACCCATGCGGAGAGCTGCCTTATCTGAGACCTGGGCTTAACGTTTGCCACAATTACTTCACAGCAAGGAATCCATACCTGTTTTGATGAATAATTAAATGAATAAAATGCCAAAGGGCTGCTGGAAAGGAATGTCCAGGAGGGAGAGTGCTCTGTGATCTGGGGAAGTCAGCGGAGAATGTCTGGAGATGGCTCGGGTAGCCCCGCAGGCCTCGCGGGTGTTGACCAGACGGAGAAGAGCAGGAAGGCCTTCCTGGCAAGAGAGTGGCCCCAAGGCTGGGAGGGACAGAGCAGAACAGAAGGGAGCTGAATATATACATATTTCTTTTAAAAACACTCTTTTAAAGTTTTCTTTTCCTCATTTTTACTCTTACTAACCCATTTTTGCAACTGCCCCCCTCCCACCCCTCAATTCTGATTTGCTCTTTGATATTATGTATTTTTTTCAACCAGGCTGGGGAAGCACTGCATTTTAAAGCCTCTCTCGCCTGCCAAGTTGTGTTCCCAAGCCCTCTAAGCTCCACATGCTGCCAGAATAACTTTAGGATGAAGCTCATTAATAATGTGCATGTGAAATCACATCCTCTGTAGGAGGCCGAGAGGGGGGGCTCTGCGCCTGTCATCGAGCTTTCAGAAATGGCAGCTCGTAAATAGGACACCCTGTCCCCACTGCCTGGAAGGCTGGAGCTGTCTACACAGGTGTCCTGGGGGGGACATTTCTTTGGTGAAATTTCCATCCGAGGTGGGTTCTCAAGTGCAGGAGCTAAGTTGCCTTAAATATAGTTGCTTTCTGGCCCAGCATCTTTGTTGCATCTCTGTGGAAGTTCTCAATTGGGGGAAGGGGGTTTCCAACGGCATGTCACTTAGCATGACTACGCCCATTAGTTATAATTAAACAGGCTGCTGCAATGATTGCAAATAAATTTAGCACCAAAAGGATTGTGCAGATACTCAGAGCCATAATAGCGGTCTTCAGATGACAAATCAGCCAGGCTTTCCAGCAGGCTCTGGAGGGGCTCAGGGGACAGTTGTCTTCCTGGTGGATGACCGAACATCTCAAGGATGATGCTTCCTGGGAGCAGGCAACATCCTCAAACCCTGGGACCCTGGGAGCATCATCTTCCTTTTCCTAACGTTTGTGAACCATTTTTTCCCCTGCTTCATCCTGAATACATCTGCATCATCCATCTCTTGCTTCCTTCTAGGAGGCAAAGATACCTGCTGTTCACAGCAGGTTTTCCCTGTGATCTGGCCACTCTCAGAGTCTGTGCTCCTGCAGGATCTAGAGGAAGCCTGAGAGCCCACTTTGACACCTCACCCCTTAAGCTGGAAGCCGTTTTGTGGTCTCCCTGAGACAGCCATCAGCAGGCTGTTTTATGTTCCAGAAGGCTGTGCAGTTGTGCCTTTGGTATCCCCACCCCCCAAGTAGGCAGTGTTTCGCTAGACTTCTTGAAATGGGGACACAAAACTTGAGGGAAGGAAAGGAGTATCAAAACCCAAACACCAAGTAAATTGGGAGAGGAATAATGAATGACTAGCAGGTTCCCTGAGCAGAAGGCAGGGAATCAAGAGGTAAGACTATTATTTATAATAAAAGTGCCAGTTATTTATTTATTATATTAAAAGTGCCAAAATATTTATTATTATTTTGCATGAGGGCAGCAGGGTGCATGGTCAAGAGTACAGAGCACAACTTTAGTGCTTGATTACCTGGCTTTGAATCTTGGCTTTGGTGCTAATTAGCTCAGTGACCTTAGGCAAGTAGCTTAACTTCTCTGTGCCTTATTTCCCATGTGTAAAATGGGGGCCGAGTATTATCTGCCTCATAGGACTGTTGTGGTAGTTAAAGGAGACAATTTGTGTGACATGTACAGTGAAGGATCTATGTCTTGTGAAGGTTGGTTAGTTCTATCAACTCAGTATTTTCCAATACTTAGTCATTATTACCTTCATGGTTTTGCTATCATCATACACCCATGTATTTGCCTAATGCTTAAAAGTCATTGTAGAGCTTTTTAAAAATTATGAATATAACAGACATATTGGCAGGTGCACAGAGCATAAATGTATAAATCAATAAATTATCATCAAATATCAAGAAACTGAACAGGGTGGAGACCTTGGAAACCCTTCTTGTGCCCCACTCCTGCTTCTCTAGAGGAAACCTTGTTCAGATTCTCATACTGTATGTTTTAACTTTGCCTGCTCATTGTCCGTATGGGATCATGGTATACATTTGTGTGTGTGTCTGGCTTCTATAATTCAGTGTTATGTTTGACATAAGGCTGGGGTTATGTTGACATAAGGCTCTTGTTACATATGGCTGGGGTTCCTTCACTTCCATTGCTGTGTGGTATTCCATTGCATGAAAGGAGCATCATCATGCATTGATTTTGCTGTTCATGGACACTTGTGTTGTTTCCAGTTTGGGGCTATGATGAATAATGGTAGTCTGAGCATTTTTGTACATACCTATTAAAACATGGAGTGTAGGGGCGACTGGGTGGCTCAGTTGGTTGAGGGTCTGCTTTCGGCTCAGGGTTCTGGGATCAAGCCCCACATCGGGTTCTCTGCTCAGTGGGCAGCCTGCTTCTCCCTCTCCCTCTGTCACTCCCCCTGCTTGTGCTCTCTCTCTCTCTCTCTCATTCTGTCAAATAAATAAATAAAATCTTAAAAAAAAAAAACATGGAGTGTAATTGCTGGATTATAAGATATATGTGTGTTCAACTTTAGTAGGTCGTGTCAGACATGCTTTCCAATGGTTGTGCCAATTTACGGTCCCAACTATGCGAGTTCTTGTTGCTCTGCATCCTTACCAACACCTAGTATTATCATTGCTTTCACTTAGCCTTCCTGGGGTTGGTGTAGTGACACTTCGTTGTGATCTTAATTTGCATTTCCCTGATTACTAATGGGATTAGGCATCTTTTCATATTGGCCATTTGGCTATCTTCTCTTGTGAATGCCTGTTCAAGTCTGTTATCTGTTTTTAAATCTTTTTATTGATTTGTAGAAATCCTTTATCTCTTTCAAACATGAGCCCACTGTTGGTGACATGTGTTGCAGATACATTTCTCATTCTGTATCAACTTGGTTTAAACTTTAGATTTATCTTTAGTAGTAATATTTGTGAAATTGTGAGTATGATGTTTTGTTATTTTTTCTAAAATATGCATCTGTTTTGGATAAAAGTTTACCCTTGTTCCAACTGAAATTGTTTCCTATTCCACTGCTGGTATGCCTTATCACCTTTTAGGAATCACCCCGTTACCTTATTTGGTCTTCATAAAGAAAGAAGGTAGATTCCCTTGTTACCACTGTTTTCCAGGTTTGGCATTGGAGGCATTGAGAGGTTTCATAACCTACTCAAAGACACACATCTGAGATGAGGACCCAGGTGTAGCTGCTTCCAGAGTTCAGACTGTTTCTATTGTATCACTTATCACTTGCTGTATACTCAATATTTGAGAGATCCTCTGCATCCCTGTAGAGCCTTATGTGGGGTAGAATCCTCAGCAACAATTTGGGGGATGGATGGAAGGATGGTTGACTTTGAAGGTCAGTGTTTTCACAAAGACTCTCTGCCTGGGGAGGAGCCTATTCTCAGGCCAGGCCCTGGATGTCTGAAGCCTGGACCATGGACCGTACAGCAGTCCTGCCCTTCTCTCCTCAGTGGCCTTAGGGTGGAGCTGAAGTGAGGAATGGCAGCCCTATTCTTGCCTTTGTTGAGAATGAGAAGAGGTATGACCTTATCTTCATCAATGCAGTGGCTGTTTTAGAAACTCTTGCTTGCAGGTGAAGTGAACATGAGTGGTCTGCCTCCTCCCATGAATTGTTAAACCAGCTCTTTCAAAATGTCAGGACCAGGATTGGGATGCAGGCTCTCCTTTGAGATGGCTTTCAGACCCCTGTGTGGAGAACCATTCTTTGCTCTTTCTTTGGGCAAAGAACAGGCAGATTCAAGGGTTAATCCCCATGATCTCAAAGCCCACTCTGTTTGATTTCACCTCACTTGCACTTTTCTTTGCCAGTGAAACATGGCCTTGTTCACTTGAACATTTGCTAGTTCTGTCCCAGGAGCTGATCTAGGTGTTTCTGTAGAAAGGATGGTAAATTGGATTCTGTCTAAAGAGCACTGATGAGGATCCCCGCAGGGAAAGCTCCACTGGGGGTTGGGATGAGGTGATCTGAGTGTCACTGTTTCTGGCTGTAAATCTCTCTTGAGGTATCTTTTGAAACTTTGTTCATAAGTAGCCACCAGCACCTTTTCCCATTCTGAGTGCTGATGATGTGCTATTCTGGACTCTTTCTGAGCACTTGCCTGGGAAAATGCTTGTTGTATTTAATAAATTGCATTGATTTATTGCCTTTATTGATCTGCTGGAGCACTCTGTATTATCAGGGGTGATAGCCTTCTTAGGAAAACATGGAAGGTCTCTTCATTAGCATCCATTTTTCTACGAGGCTTTGGAGGGTGAAATACCAAGATGCACAGTGTTCATTCTGGTGATATATTGAACACCATCAGGGTGAACAATGGCTTTGGCATAAATCAGGTGGAAGGAAGGAATTGAGACCATTTGCCATAGGCTTGCTAGAGTTTTTGTGATGGAATGAGCAGGCTACTTTTCTTTCTTTCGGTGATGACAACTCCTCTCTTAATTTTCCACAGGGAAGTAGCAGCGGGCTAAAGTGGCTCCTTAGAGACAAGTACGCCCCCATAGCCCGATCAGTCTGTGATGTTTGAGCACATCCCGCTTAAGGCTTGTGGGGTGACAGCAGGTAAATCCCTTGCCACTTTGGTGCCTCTGCTGGCCTGTGCTAGTTCATGTCCTGACCCTTCCTGTGACAAGCTCTCTTTCCATCCCTCTACTTCCTGTCCTGGATCCAGCTGGGTCTGGGACTAGTTCTGGGGTTTCCTGCAGGCAGCAGGCACTGAGTTCCAGGGAGAAGCCCGGATTAACCTGAGACAGATGCTGAGAACCAAAGGGGGCATTGCTCTCTTCCGCCTCCTTCCTCTACATTTGGCCAGCCTCCTTCCTGGGTCCTGCTGAGGTCCTTCTTTTCCTCCTGAATAAGCCTCATAAAGTCTGGTACCTGCCTTCACCTCCTCACAGAAAATCCTCGGGCTTAGGAGCCCCATGTCTGGGAGCTTTAGATCCCGACAGCTGCAAATGCTCTGCCTTCCTTGTGGATGTGTCACCTCCTTGGATCTTTCCGACATCTGGCCCCAGAAGCAGATGCCTCTCCTTGCACACTTACAGAGAACATGCTTTCTCTCAGGGGACCTCAGGCCAGCATCTGTGGGGACCAGGGACAGTTCTGAGTTGGAATCTAGTCCCAAGCTGTGTGACCTTGGGCAGATTACTTAGTTTCTCTGAGCTTCAGGTCCCTTATTTGCATGATGGGGATAATAATACCAAACTCAAAAAGGATTATTGCAAGGACTAAATGTTTGCCAAGTGCTTAGCAGTGTCTGACACATAATGCCTGTTCAAACAATACCAGCTATCATTATCAACGAAGTTTCTCTAAATGCACATTAAGCAGGCAGCACTCAAAGCTGTGGCCAAATATGTGCCCTGTTCTCTGTAGGCCCTAGGGGTAAAACTGTGAGTGAGACTAACATGGCCCTGCCTGCAAGGCGCTTATTATTCAGTGGATGAGACTAGCAACAAAATAGACCATTAAAATAAAGCAGAAGTTCTATGGCTGGGGCTAGTGGTGGGTGGGGGAATCATACGAGGAGCATACAGGAGGGATCTCTCATCCAGCAGGCATCAGATTGAATGCCAGTCCTCCCCAGGCTGAGAAGATCCCCTAGAAGTTGACTCAGCCAGGGAGGGCTAAGGAGCCAGGGCAGTGCTAGAAACCTTCTGTTTATAGACGAGCAATCTTTTGTGAACCCAGCAGCCCCACTCCCACCCCGGCCAACCCCAGCAAGGAATAGCCTTCCACTCCCCTAATGTCACTTTGCCATTTACAGATTATGTGTGATCAACCTGATTTCTCTTGGCAATTACTTGTGATACCTGCCCACTATTCGTTCTTCCTTGCTGGAATGTGTGCTCCCTGCAGGCAGGGCCCAGGGCTGTCAGTTACACCCACTGCACGTAGCACAGGGGACGGCAGTTTTGCATGCTCAACAGTATTAATGAACTACTTGAGATGGAGTGGACACTGAGATTTGCCACACACGTGCCTTTCACAAATGTCCAAGGTCTTTGTATATCTCCCTCTCCTTCCCTCCTTCTGGCTAGCTGGTGACTGGCTCCCAGGGGGGATGCTCTAGGCCCGGGCTGGAGCTTGAGCCGGGAGTTGTCTTCTTCCTGACAAATCTGCAGCCAGTGGCCCCTCCCCAAGCTGGTCTCAGCGGTTTGCTCTGGCAGTGGGCTCCTTGTTCCTCAAGGCTGCCTCTACTCCGTATCTGATAATCAATGCTGCCCTTATCTTTAGAGGAAATGCTGCCCAGTGATACCACACACTGAATCGATTAAAAGCAGAACTTTGAACTCCTCTGTTTGGAGAGGTTTCCTTAGAGAGAATCACTCAGTCCTCCTGTAATGTGGCCCCGAGGCCTGCAAGAAACCCCACCTGCAGCTTGGAAGCAGCTCCGGGGGCGTGGCGGGAGTAGCTTCACATGTGAGCCTGGGCAGGAGCCTTTTGATGTATTCATCTACAGTGAAGTTACGGTCTTCGACCTGTCCCTCTTCAACTTTTGGGTTGAGCTCCGTTCCAACAGAACAATCTCGATTTCCTCTGTTTTCCCTGTTCCTGTTTTGATTCTGTTTTTTAAATCCAGAGCTTCCCACCATTGTATTTTCCTTGAAGAGAAAATGCCCACCAGATGGATGTTTGCACCCATTTGGATCTTCCTGGCCCTCCCCTGTGTGGGATGTGACGGTGCAGGAGCTGGTGTCTTAATTGAGAGATGAGACTGGAAAAGGGAGTTCAGGAGGAGGTGTGATCAAAGGGTGGTCTGTACGATAGGCAGTGGGGGGTTCAGGAGTCTGGAGGGAGACCCATGTGTCCCAGAAAGGCCAAGGGGGACTCCATTGAGGGAGTGGATCTGGAGTTGGGTGTTGGGGGTTGAAGGAAGGATTTGAAAAGGCAAGGGATGGGGTAAGCATGCTTGTCAGTGGGATGGGGAGGGGTGGCTTGACAAAGCACAAAGCTGTGGGTGAGCACATGTCCCCAAGGAGAAGGAAGAGGTACAGTTGGGGCAGACTGGCTAAGCAAGCTGATAGAGTGAGTGTGCCGAGTATGGAGGTCCATTTAAATGTCATCCTGGCGAGGCTGTGGTACCCAGTCTTTTTGTCAGATACCATCTAGAGGTTGCTGTGAAGGTATTTTTTAGATATGATTAATATTTAAAGCAGTAGAGTTTGAGTAAAGCAGATTACCCTCCATAATGTGGGTGGCCCCATCCAATCAGCTGACGCATTAGAAGCAGGGGCTGAGGTTTTCTAAGAAGAAGAGATTCTCCTCAAGACTGTGACAGAGACACCTTGCCTATGTTTCCAGCCTGCTGCCCTGTGGAATTCAGATTCAGACGGCAACATTAACGCTTAATTACCAGCTTACTGGCCCGCCTTACAGATCTCAGACTTGCCACCTCCCACACAATCCCATGAACCAGTTCCTTAAAACAAATCTCTCCTTCTTTTCATCTATCTACTTATATCCTCTTGGTGCTGTTCCTCTGGAGAACCCTACAAAGTGGGGGCTTTGCTGAGTGATCGCAGTCAGAGGGCAGCTTCTGAGAGCCAAACTTCCCTTGCAGGGAATTTGAAGACCAGACATTGAGTCAAATTCTGCAGCCAAGTTCAATGTCCTCCAGATTCCCCAGAAGGGAATCCTGGGGGCTCTTTAAATTAGAGCTTCCACGGAGACATGTGACAAGTGTGTTGGGTAGAGCCTGGCTCAGTTCCAGTTTTTCACTTCTTGGGTAGAGTTGGTTTCAATTGACAAGAAGTCTCTTTACTAGTGGACATTTTCTTGTTAAAACCAAAGCTCTTGCATTCTGTTGTGCAGCAGAAAGATTGCTTTTTTGGTAAGCAGGCTTGGAATTTTTTGAGCTAGTTGTGTGAGAAGTATCTCTTTTGAAGGCCACTGTGCAAGTGAGTCCCCACAGAAATGTGCCTGAGCTGTCAGGTGCGAGGAGAAATATCTTTAGTAAGAGTAGGTCATGGAATGAGACTTCCCCACTGCAGCGTGGATGGGCAGAGGGGGTTTCCACAAGGACAATTCTTAAGAATCTCTGTAAAAATGCATGAATCCATCTGTCTCCTCTCTCTTCCTTGGCTTCAGATGAGCTGAGCCATTTAAAAATTTCCCAACAAGGGACCCGAGGCACCAGAAGAAGTGATGAACAGATTTTCAATTTGGCCCCGATTTGCATGAAAGTTTTTCTTTTTCTTTTTTTCTTTTTTTTTCTTTTTTGCAGTTGTAATAATTATCTGAACTCGAGGCTGGAGATGGGTCGTGGGTCTTCTTCATAAGAGGAAGATTTTTGATTGGTTTGGACAGACTGCTGGTGCTCCTGGGTCGAAGGCTCTAACCTCAGCTTCTGGAGAGAAGGAAAAGATGGCAGAAGGGGAGGCAGAGAGGAAACAGACCATCAAAGCAGCACCTAGGGGTCCAGGGAAGGACTTTGAACCCCTGCTGGCTAGACACGTGCACCCTGGTCTCCCAGAGTTACAGCTCAGTAACTTCCCCAGAGTGTCCTCTAGGGGGCGTCTCCTCTTCCATGGGGCTGACTGACTCCTTCCTATGAAGGAGGCTGCCTTGTAATTTATCAGAGGCAGGATAGTGAGGACTTCAGACAGAGCCTGGGCGCCCTGGGAACTGGAAGCTGACTCTTCTGAGGGAACTGCAGAATTTCTATAAAGGTGGGGGGTGGGATTTGGAGAAGGCTAGAAGAGGAGGCCAGAGGACATGTGTTGAGGCTCCTGGTGCTGATAATTTGGGATGTCTTTGGTGGTAGTGGTGGTGGTGCATGAGTGCTTGGGAGGACTATAGAATAATAACAATGGCCAACGTTAATTGAGTGCTTATTTTGTCCCAGGCACTGGCCTAAGCCTTTACTCATTTTTGGTCATTTAATTGCCACAGCATGCCTATAAGATGCTCTTACCATTCTCATTTTCAGATGGGGAGAGAAGTCAAGAACTTGCCTAGCTCCGTAGCCAGTAGGCGGCGGTGCAACCAGGGCAGACCCAGGTGGTCTGCTGTAGCGCCTGCGTTCCTCAGATCTGCACATGCTCACACTCTCCTGTCTGCCTCCTGGTCTCCATACCACGTTCTTTCCTGCAGCCTCACGTGTGGGCCAGTCCCCGGGCCGTCCTTTGGATGCCAGTAGAGACCTTCCTGGAGGCCACCGCAGCCTGTGTCAGGGATCGTCCAACACAGAAAGGAGTTCCCCTGAGCCTTGTTCAAACCTTTCATCCTGCTGACATCCCCTCCAGCCTCCCTCCTCTCGCCAAGTCACATCCTCCCGCTGGCCCTTGGAGGCCCCAGCTCTGGTCCTGCCCACTCAGAGACGGTGTGGGAAGGGCCACCTCCTGGGACAGTGTTCTTTGGGGAGAAGTCTCAGTTTGATCTGGCAAGTACATTGGATTCTCACAGTAGAAATACCAGTATAAGCTTCAAGTCTAGTGGAGAAAAAATACAAGCCTATAAGCAGGATGTTTGTGTCCCATGGGAAGATGTGGACTGACAGGCAAGTAGGAGCGCCTTTCTCGACTCCTCCCTGCACACTTGTGAGGGCAGATCCACCCGTGGGATCTGGGTCTTGTTTGAAGTCCCTCCTACAGGGCACAGAAAGAAAGGGCCAACAGCCTGGGTCTGGGCAAGAAGGGAGACCAGTGGGTGTGAAGGTGCGTGCGGCAGGGTGGCGGGGCAGGGGCGGGAAGCTGAACCAGGGACCTGTGCCGTTTCCCCTGGGGAGACGAGAGCAAAGCTTCTACCTGGTGCAGTGGCTGGGCTGTGTGTCACAGCCGCCCCTCAGCCCCCGGGCAGCCAGGCTGCTGGGCAGCTGGAGCTCCTGGCCTCACCAGCCAGCTGCCCCCTCTGGGCAGGAAGTAGCCTTTCCTGTGTGTGCTGTGATGTCGGAGAAAAATGACTGAGAGACCTGTAATTAAAGTGTTGACCAGAGAGAATTAAATTATACAAATGCAAAGAGCGGCTCCTAATTAGAGCCTGCTGGGCCAGAGGGGCTTGGGCGAGGGCCGGCGGGCCGTTCACAGGACAGGTCTGCGGGAGCTCCGCGAGTAGGCGGCAGGTGGCCCCTGACCCGAGGGCCATGCTTGACGGACCCTGCAGCCTGGCACCGCTCAGCCCCCTAATTTTATAAGTGGGGAAACTGAGGATGCAGACAGGAAAAGTTGCTCAGGCCAGGTCTCAGGGGACCTGACCCCCAGGCCCGGGATCCTTGAGCCTCGGCTCAGGCCTCTCCAAGGGTTTCGTATGGAAAGGATCTACTCACGTAGGGATATTGTGAGGCTGGTGCTTATGATTGCATTCATTCACTCACTCAGCCATTCATTTCTTTAACAAGTATTTATAGAGTGCTGGCCATGGGCCAGATACCATTCTGGATGTGGGATAGAGCTGTGCACAGAAGCAGACATCCCTCCCCTCATGGAGTTGCTTATTTTGGGGGCGGGGAGTGAGACATAAATTAAGCACACATTAAATAAATAAGCATCATGGCAGAAGGTGGTAAAGACAACGGAGAAAAGTGCAGACAGGAGGGTGCGGGGTCCGCTCTGGGCCGATCTTGGTTGGAGAACAGCAGAGCCCCTTGAGCAATAGGAGGAGCGGGGAGCGGTGGCAAGATGCCCCCTTGGCAACAGCCCTGTCGACAACCTCTCCCCTAGCGAAGGGCCAGCCAGGAGGGTGGGGGGCGGCCAAGAGGCAGAGTTCCCCGGGGGCGCCAGTGAGGGCTTTCAGGCTGGGGCATGGAGGACAGGGAATTGGGGGAGGGCAGACGAAGGACAGAAGGAGAGCTTCCCACCGGCAGGGGAACAGAATATGGGAGAGGAAGAAGGTGAGGGATGACGTGGGAGGTGTGGTTTAGGAGCAGCCATGTGAAGACCGGGCTACACAGGCTTTACCTCCCAGGCATGGAGCTCCTTGTGCTTATAGCTAAGGGATGACATTGGGAAGAGGCCACTTGATAAAGGTCCCTCTGGTAGGCACTGGAGGGTTGCACTGGAGCCAGAAGGTGTCTAATCTAGAGAGTGACTGTGGGGTGGAGGACCCTGGGGGACAATCCTTAGGAAAATATAGGGTCAGTCCAGGGCTAGAGGAGAGACACATGATCTGTTCCCAGAAGACCATCTGGGAAGGGGGGCTTGGGGGACCTTCAGTGTACAGAGTCTGGTTGCACTGCAACAAAGAAGCCTCAGGGCAGGTCTGGGTCCCTGGAAAACAAGAGGTACAGCTTGGGGAGGCCGGGGCCCAGGGACCATTTTGAGGATCTGACTTGTCTGGGTCCCTTGGCTTGTTGCAGCCTGGCAGGGACCTTTAGGATTTTTGGGTGGACAGGGCCTAACCTAATGTTCGGTGTATCTCTCACAAGACTCACGGTCTCCAGCTTCGGCCCAGGACCGGGGCTGGGAGGGGAATCTTGCTGTGATCCCAAGCTTACTAAGGCCCCTGCTGGGATCCTGACATGTATTCCCAAAGCAACCTCTGGGCAGACCTGGCTAGGCTGGGGGCTCTGGTATCTAAGGAGCCCATGCCTGCGAGAGCCTGGATGCTGTTCCTGGGGTAGCTCCTGAGGCCTCTGGACTCGCTCAGCCAAGAGAGCATGATGGGGACCCCAGGCTCTTGCGTCGTGGACAGTAGCCAGGTGGGGAGACTGGATGAAAACCTGGAGGCTCAGGATGTGAAGGGATCTCTATTTAGTGGCGGAACAGAAGCTAGAATCCTGGCCCCGCTCCTCCCAGCCCTCTGCCTCCTCCTTGACCCCCTGGGCTCCCAGATGGAGCCCTCCAAGAGCTCTCCGAGGCCACTGCGGGACAGCGAAGCTGGAGAGCCGCAGTGTGAAGCTGGTGCTCTGCACCGACTCAGCGAGGCCGCTTCGCTGTGCTGTGTTGGCTTCCCCACCCTCTCTGTGCAGACTGAGGTGGGTGTGTTCTTCATGCTTAATTATAGTGCTCATAACCAGAGATGAGCTGCTTGGAAGCACATGTCATTTTGTTTGGGGATAATAGATACGAAGTCTGGAAAATATCTATTAGATCATCCTGTCCTGCCCCTGCCAGAGCTGGTGCGACTGGTGTGGGATCACTGGTGTTTTCTGCAGCCTGTGACTCAAGCCAGGGTTGGGGGGGCGCATGGGGGCCCCTGGGACAGGGCAGCCCCACATGTTTTTCCCAAGTTCTGCTCTCATTTTCTTTCTTTCTTTTTTTTTAAGAGTTTATTTATTTATTTGTCAGGGTGATAGAGAGCGAGTGCCCAAGCAGGGGGAGCAGCAGGGCAGAGGCAGAGGGAGAAGCAGGCTCCCTGCTGAGCAAGGAACCCAACGTGGGGCTCGATCCCAGGACTCTGGGATCATGACCTGAGCCAAAGGCAGACGCTCAACCAACTGAGCCACCCAGGCATCCCTGCTCTCATTTTCCTTGTCTGTCCACTTGTTTTTTTCATCCACGGATCTGACTCTGCAGGCCTTGTTCCTTCGTGTTCTGCCAGCAAGCTTTGATTCCTCGAGCTCCTGTGTGGGGAGCCCCCGCTCTGTGGCAGGCCTGCCTGTGCTTAGTTCTGGGGGTTCAGGCAATGTTATCAATCCACTGTCCAGTCGAGAGCAACGTGAGAGAAGTGCCCATAGATAAATCCAGTTTATGACTAAATGTGGGAAGCACCATGCCGGGAATGCTGACACAGGTTGGGGAAGGAAGAGGTCCCTTTGGGCTCCGCTTGTTGGGGTGGCTTCATGGAGGAGGTGGCTTGTGACCTGGGTGAGAGCTCACGAGGTAGGAAAACGGGGTTGAGGCCCCATAGTAGGATCCTACAGCTTCTTTCTCCCCCTGCCGCCTGCCTGGGGTCTGTTTCACAGACTTGGACTTCACCTCATCTCTTTGGCTGTAGAACTGAGTCCCTTTAAATCTTACCTTTGCCGCCTCATCTCTAGGTCTCCCTCTTCTCCTTCCACCTCTGGCCCATTGGAGACGCAGTGGGCAGGCAGGTCAGGGCTGCCACAGCGGTGGGAGTCAGGGGGGCATAGCTGCCACCAACCTTCCGCTTCCTCATCTGCAAATTGCGGGGTGAGGGTGATCCTCTGAACCCCTTAAGTCTGATGTTCTAGGAATTTCTAAAGCAGAGAGCCACTTGGCTGAGCCAGAGTCTGGAGGTTGGTGCCTGATGTCTGTTTCTTCCTCATCATGACTGCAGCCTCAGCCACTAGCCTGGCAGCCCCCAGATGGGCATCTCCAGCACAGATCCCGCACTGAGCTAGGGAAATACACACCCCGCCGCTCCCTGCTGGTCTCTGTGGAGGGGCCTTAACATCGGCATATCTCACACCCCTCTGATTCTCTCAGCTGCCAGAATGCATGTGTATTACGTACACACTCATACACTTCTGATCATGTTACTCTCTTGCTTGAAACCACTCCACCAGGGTAAAATCCCAGGAAAACCAAGCTTGGTGGGGCACAGCTCCTTTGTGACCTGATCCCAGGATCATCTACCACCACTTCCTACTTCTGTAGGTATCATACTTAATTCAATTCTAACTGCTGAACATACCTTGACCTCTCACATCTCTGTGGTTTTCTGTGTGTTCTTTCTGTGATATAGATCACTCTCATCCCATGTTTTCTTGATGAACTATGTATTCATCAAAACCCAGCTTACATATCACTTCTGTGATGAAGCCTTCCCAGACATCACTTTTTCCAGTTAATCATTCCCACTCCTCTTTGTGAATACAGTTTTTATAGCACTTGGAAATTATTATCGGTTTATGGGCCTAGGGGCACCCCATCTCCCACCCATCTTTGGCCCCAGTTTTCTCTAGCACAATGCCCACCACCTGTTAAGTGCCAAAGTTTTTATTCTTATTATTTATTTATTTATTTAATTTATTTTTTATTTTTAAAGATTTTATTTATTAGAGAGAGACAGCGAGCGAGGGAATACAAGCGGGAGGGGGTGGGAGAGGGAGAAGCAGACTCCCTGCTGAACAGGGAGCCCAATGTGGGGCTCGATCCCAGGACCCTGGGACCATGACCTGAGCCGAAGGCAGACGCTTAATGACTGTTGCAGCTTGGGGGAAAAAATTTGAGAAGGGGGGAAAAAAAGAAAGTTATTTGATCCTTTGAAGAGAGAAATCCTGCTCATGGATTTTCTGCTTTTAATTCATTGGAGAGAAAAGGGTGTGTAGTGGGCAGTCGCAGTAGGAGCCTGTGTGTTTTCAGCTTGATGCCTGCCCCTCCGTTAGGTGTTAGGTGTTTTCTCTTTTGCAGGCTTGAGTGAGCCCTTGAACTGACCCAGAAGTTCTGAACATTTATCACCCAGTATTGATGACCACGTATTTTGCCTCCCCTCTTTATGACTAGAGATGAAGGAAGAAATACAAGCTCATGTTACAAAGAGTATTTCCCTGGTTTATCAGCTCTCCCTTCTCAGCTCACGCTCAGAATGATTTCTTAGTTCTTAGCTTTTATTCCTCTGATCAAAGTGCCCGAGGCAGTGAGCACCGGGAGGCATGAGCATTTCTGGCTGAGTCTCATGCTTCCCCATTCTGGGCTGTTTTAAGAACCTGTAGCCCAGAGTTCTCCAGGCAGGTGGTGTGGCCTGGTGGTGGAAGGGTCTCCAAGGACTTACAGGTCGGGGCCACCCTGGGCTATGGTGGGGGGGCAGCCACCCTGCCTCCCTTTAGGAGATCAAAGCCCCTTGCTCCTTGCCTTGTCCTCCTTTCCCACCCTGTTCACTCAATCATCCTTTTCTCTCCAATGAATTAAAAGCAGAAAATCCATGAGCAGGATTTCTCTCTTCAAAGGATCAAATAACTTTCTTTTTTTCCCCCCTTCTCAAATTTTTTCCCCCAAGCTGCAAAAGGAAAACATACAAACAGACTTCGAGTTAAAGGTGAGAGGAAAGAAAGAAAAGTTGCTGCAAAATAATTTCAACTTGAGAAGTGGAGCAGTTGAAACCCAGAAAAAATGTACGCTCAGCAATATGGTCCTCTCCTACAAATTAATTAACCCAGAGCGCTTGTGTAATTAGTGCGAGGGGCAGGGAATTGCAGAGCTAACAATATCTCTCACCCAGTTTAGATCTATGTTCACAGAAGGCTTTCCTCTTCCTTTTCTGAGAGGGATTGAGGCAGTTGCCTGGTCATTCTGGAGTTAGCATGTGCCTTGGCTGGAGCTGTGTTTGGGGGGTGGGTTTGGCCTCTGAGGAGGTGGTCTTTTGGCTGCACCCTCTGGCCCCTTCCTTTGTGCATGGCAGAGGTGGGCCTTCACAGAGGGGGGGTGGGGGCTGCTCAGCTCTGCTCCCTAAGAAATGGACTCTGAGGGCCTCCAGAGATCAGATCTCCTGGCCTCTCAGTCCTTCTCCGCTCCCCTCTGTGCTGCATATAAATCTTTTGAGTTTTTTGCTGCTTTTGACAGGAGTGTGGATATTTATCACCTTTTGAGACACTAGGAGGACTCAAGGCTCTAAAATGCTCAGAGAGCAGCAGTTCCTGAGCCTGTGGCTGATGTCGTCATAGGAATCTTTGTGGGGAGGCATGTTTTATAGGGTTCATGGTGGGGAGCTTAACCATCTTTCCTCTTTTTCTCCCTAGACTCCTTTGGCATCTAGTGAGGTCTTTGGACTTGCTATAGATGAATGTATGTGTCCCCCAAATCCATATGTTGAAGCCCAAATCCCCAGTATAGCAGTATTTGCAGGCAGGCTTTTGGGAGGGAGTTAGATCATGAGAGTGGAGCCCTCACATGTGGATGAGATTAGTGCCCCAGTAAGAAGAGGTGGGAAACAGATGGTCTGTCTGCCATGTGAGGATAGAACAAGAAGGCGGCTATCTGCTAGAGTTCCCTCACAGGACACTGAATTGGCCTGTACCTTGATCTTGGACTTCTCAGCCTCCAGAATTGGGAGACATAAATGTTTATTGTCTAAGCCCCCCTGCCCCAGTCTGTGATATTTATTTAGTTCCCCCCGCCCCAGCTAGAACTAAGATAGGACTTGTTCTCAGAATAATGTTTTTTAAATGCACAAAATTAAATATACAGGATTACAAAGGAAACTGATAATGTTGACACACAGTTATCAAAATATAGATAAACCAGATATGTGGTATAGTCATATATGTGCTTCTTTATTAAATCATTGAAAAGCAAGATCTACTTATAGTTCTAATAACTGTCATATATCTGAAATAAATAATATTTTGAGAAATCTGCAACAATCATGCTATAGTAAATATCTGATTTCTACTGTTGATAAGTCGTAGGCATTGCTAGAACTACAGTGGTTTATTGCCCACATTCATAATTGAAGGAAATGCTGAGCTATAGTTCAGTTAGAGGCCAGTGAAAATAAAGATAGACATTTATCCTGTCTTAAGTTCATTGACCCTCTGAATTCTACCCATGGACCTTTGGCTAAGTGTCTACTGATGGATAGGTTTCTTGTGGCTCTAACTGAACCATTGTGGCTTCTACTGAAAGCTTCTCTAAGTTTCTCTACTTAGGGGGAGTCTTTGCCCCTCTCTGAAGACTGAAGCATTGATTTCTTGGAGCCATTGAAGGATGTGTTATTAAGGAATTGGAGGACCAGGAGGATGGAAGTGATGAGAGAAACATCCGTATACATATGTGCAAGCCAGGAAGCACTAGATTGTGGCCTGCGCTATGAGACACATGCACAGCTATGGAAGGGCATGTGGTCATGGGCTACACCATGCTTCCCACAGGGGAAAGGCTGGATGGGTGCCTAAGGGGTGAATTGGCCAAGTCATGTGGCAAAGGGGAGGTCACGTGGAGCCAGGCAGGGTACAAGGAATGGGGGTTGGGACGTCTTGGCAGTTAAAGGTAGGCTACCTGAACATGCCCCTCCTTGGGCTGTAGGTAAGTGGAGGCTCCTCCTGGCTTATCAGGATAAAGGACACATGTTGGTATTGCAAGCCTATTGATCCTCAGATACACCTGTTCACATGATTCGAGTTCCTGCTCTTCCAGGCTGCAAATTATCATGTGTACTTTGAACATTTTTACCCACTGGTCATTTGATTACCAAAAAGCCCCACCCAGTTTCTCTTAAGTAAAAGATTCAGGCTTCCCCATGAACAAACATTTGTGAGCAGCTGCTCATTTGCCATCTATTTAGTGCCTGTGATAACTGAAATAATCTCTGAATAGGAAAATATTTTTATCTTTCTTAGTTGCTATTCAGAGGGCTGGGGGTGGGCAATTGAACTTCTCTGCTTGAGGAAGATAAGTTGTTCCAGGTAAGATTTAATTTTTACTAAAGAAAATCTGAAAATGACTTTTTCCCTTAAGTTAATATTTTTTGTCCTTGAAAACAAAGCCCACACAATACAGGTGAATGATAGCTTGAAGTCTTTGTTCTCCAGGCTGAGTCTCAGAGCTAAATGCATCAGACTGGGGGCTAAAACTTGTAGGCAGAGGTATAGAATGCCCAATTTCTCCCTCTTATGATTGAATCCCAGGCTCTCCCAGAGCACTGGGCCAAACCCTAATAACCAGGTTCCCATCTGGAGACTTGGTGGTGAGAAGTTGGATAACAATCCCTGTTAAATATTAAAAGTTATTAATGTGATACTTTATATTCCGTCTTTCATACTACATCTTCAAAATCCAGTATGAATTTTACACTTACAGCACATCTCAATTCAGACTCGCCTCATTGTAAGTGCTTAGTGGCTACATGTGGCAAGTGGCTGCCATATTGGATAGTGCTTCTCCAAGTCTTGCTCTTCACCATAAGCTGTGCTGCCCCTTGGCTAATCTGCCCATGGAATCAGAGGAGCATTGGAGGTTGGTCTGTAAGAGCAATTGCTGTGTACCAAGGCACACTGTCATGCAAGGACACAGGAAGAGGCACGGTGGGTGATGTACTTATGATGCCAGGGCTTTTTTTTGCAAGAAAGAGGAACCTGAAGATTACCATTCTCTTGAGAAACTGGAGAGGGCTCCTCCTGGAGTTTGTGGATGTTCTGACACTGGGAAGGTGCCTTCTTGAAGGCTGCCACCACCCTGAGTGTGCAGTAGACACCTAGAGCACAGGAAAAAGATTGTTCACTAAGAGGCACCGTGGGCAGAATAACCACACCAGTAAGGCCAAGATGATGACAAGAAGAGAAGGAAAAAAAGAAAGTGTCTCCAGCTTCCTCTGGCAGCTCCTGCATCATTGCTGCTTTTGTATTTTGTTGACTATTCTCTTATTTATCTGCCTGAATTCCATTGCATTCCTCAAGTAAACTAGACACAGTTTACAAAGATAGTTGGTTGATAGCAAGATGGCATAAAAAACTTCAAAAAATGAGGCAGAGAAGTAAGAATAGGAAAGACGAATGGCAACACGTGTGAGGTTGGTTCAAAAAATGCATCCTTTAATGTCTCCCATACTTGCTAGAGATGACCTGTATTGATCTGAGTCTAAGCTTGCCAACAGCCAAGGCGAAGAGGGAAGCACAATGACTGATACGGGTCACAGCATAACTAAATAAAACCCAGCAGGCACAGGCAAAGACCATCATTCTTAGGATTTCTGGATTCCTCCTTGAAATGAGATGTCATCAGGCCTGGATGCCATCCTCAACAGCACCTTGCATATATTGGTGTGAAATCCTCCCCCACCTTCCTACTCACCCAGTGTTGCTCTCTTGTCTCTGTTTACACTGGGGGCACATCTCTTTGCTGTTCTATAGAAGCTGTTCTGTGGGAATCTGCATCATGCTGTCCAGATACTCATCTTGTGGATGAACTGGCTTAATCTGGGTCAATTTAAGGGAGTTAGAGTAATGCATTTCCATGACAGAGACTACTTTGAGTTCGCTAAAGCCTGTGTCCTACCCTCCTGGGCCCATGAGTACTCTTCCCAGCTTCCTTTGCAGCCAGGTGTGGCTTTGACATTGGACGTGAGCAGAAATTGTGTGTCACTTCTTAGCTGAGGTGGTTGGGAAGTGGGTGCATTCTCTCCATGACCCTTTTCCCCATCTGTTGGCTGAGAGAAGGCTCCTAGGACCCAGAGGAGGGTAGAGCCACATGAAGGAAGAGGTCTGGACACATACCCAAGCCAGAATGCCTTCATTGGAATGTGATATGCACAAGGAACCAGCTTCTGTTGTGTCAAGCCACTGAGGATTTGGGATTTGTCTGATAGAGTAGCTAGCATTATCTTAACTAACACGATTCCCCCTTGGGAAATACTCTCTAAACACAATTCCTCCCAACCAAGAGGAATTGAAACGTTTGAGTGACACCAAGTTCAAGGCTATGTTCCCTGACTACTACCGGGAGTGCAAATATCTTCTGTTGCAGGGAAGTGGGTAGGTGTAACCGTCACCCAAGGTGGGAGGAAGATTAACACACTCTTGTCAAAATTGTGTCACCTTACAAGAACTCCTGCCTGAAAAGAAAGCTCCTGTATCTCCTTTTGGAGATAAGCCAGGGTGTACCTGTGGGGAAGGCCAAGATTCTCCTCAGAAAGTCATTTTAGGTCTGCCTTAACACATGGAAAAAATGGTAATCAAGGCCACACGGTTTCATACAGTGTAATCTGCTATCGTAATTTTAACTGAATAAAAAAACTGAAAACAGCTGTAACCCTATGACTGCTGCAGCCCTTAAAAAACAAAACAGAACTTGGACGCGAACTTGGCCAAGTCCCTCTCACCCTGGGCTTTAGTTTCCAGGCATGACGGATGATAAATGGATGCGATGGGCCAAAACTGCAATTTACAATCTGGGGGTATGATGCCAAACAAAACCTCGCTTGAAGCACTCGTCTAGAGCGTGTCTACAGGAAATACAATTCTGTTCCTGTTGTTCTGACAAGGTGTAAGCACTAAGCACCAGCGAAGGTGGCAGAACAGACGTCGCCAGGTGTCCCGCCCACTACACAAAGTGAGATGCTCCGAGTCTTTCCGGCTTAGGTCCTGGGGGCCCAAACCGGGAGGGCGTGGTTCCCCTGCTCCTCCCAGAGAAGCACTGTGGGCACACAGTCCTGCTTAGTGGTCACTGGTGGCTGGCTGGCTGTGTTGCCATCAGTTAGACGGTAAGGGAGGCCCCAGGTTTGTGAGCCTCGCCGGTGTGCAGGGCTCAGTTGCTCCCGAGGGCAGTTTGCTGTTGAGTCATCGGCAGAGCTTGGTGGTATGCCCGGGACTGAGCTCAGAGCTTCTCCAGATTCAGTGAACAGACAAGAGTCGCGGCGCTGACGGAACCGAGTGCTGAGAGGGAGTTGGCCTCAGTCCTGGGCCCGTGGGCCCACAGCTTGGCCTGGGCGGTGATGTCTACCCATGGGACATAGCCACCTTGAATTTCACACTTCACCCAGGCTGCCTGGGACTTGAGTCCTTTGTCCCTTGATTGGGTGAGGCCAAACTCTGGCTCACCGATGAGAAATTCACAATGAAGCACCCCAGATCTGACTTTAACTCTTATGTGATGTCCTAAATCACACTGGATTTGAGCTCCATGATTTTCCCTCATCCAGGAAGGTTCTAGGATGGGGTGAGTGTGAACAGATGCTTCCCCACTGTAGAGGCTGGGTGGCTGGGATGACTGGGGTCCTTGGGGACATTGGATTATAGTCCAAAGTGCCTTTTACCCCAACCCAGAGTTATGACCTGGGGGTGCTGTGTGCGGGAGGGCTTTATTGCTTCATGCCTCACCAACTATCCATCCTCCTCCATGGGCAGCACTTTGAAAGAGGCATGCATGTCCAATTGTGAGAATGTTCTAGAAGCCTCTGGGACTGTGCCTCTGAAACCTTAAATGTGCCTAAGAATCACCTGGGCATTTGTAAACATGCAGATTCTGAGTCAGCAGGTCTGGGGTGAGGGCTAAGGTTATGCGTTTCTAACCCCCTTTCAGCTGCTACTGCTCCTGCCCTGAGACCTGCACCCTGTGTAGGAGGGCCCGGTGGAGCGTGCCAGGTGGAGACTGCTGTTTGAACAAGCAGTGCTTCTGCACAGCTCACCGGAGCCTGCCGCCGAGGCACAAGGGGCCCATGATGAGAAGGGCGTCCACAAGAAGACTGTTTGCTACTTTCCCTGGCTTGGTGCTTTGTGTCTGTGTCTGCACATTTAGAGGGGTCTCACTGTAGCCCATGTGTGAGCCAGGTGTTTAGAGCAATCTGAGAACAGAAGTCTGGCCAGGGGCACAGGAGCTGGCCTGCATTCTTGGCCCTTTGCTCCCTACCGGGCATCCCAGGTCAAAGCCCAGCTCGGCCTTGTTCTTCCCATCCTCCCGGGATATTGAGGAGGAGGATGCCTCCACTCTCGGAGGGGCTTGGCTCCTTGCATCCTGACACGTGAATGTTTTCTGTTTTAGAGGAAGAAATGTGGCTTGGCTGGAGGCCCATGTTTCGTTCCAGCACATCCTTTTTACCAAAAGCGCTGTCCCTGGAGCTGCCAACAGTGTTTATGAGAAAGCTGTCCAACACTACTTTGGGTCTGGGAGCATGGCCTGACCAGAGACTGGCCTTCCCCACCCAGCAAACATCCATCAGGAAACCTGGCACTTGGTGTTGGTGTCTTTATTTTTACCCCAAAATGTTAAAAAATATAAAGCTGGTTTCTTTCTTTTTTTTTTTTTTTTCCTTTTTCCAGCTGGGAAAACTCCTGTCAGTAGATGCAGTGTCCTTTCCAGATTCAATATTATGCAAACTGCATATCGGCAAGTGGAGTAAACAAATATGTCCATGAAGCTTCCTGATGCACAGAGAGATGGGGCTGCCCCCAAACAATGGCGTAGACCTGCCGCTTTGCATGGCAGCTGCTGGGCCTGCCACTCTGCCACCACCTCTCTCCTTCAGGACGTGTGGCCAGAGTCTGAGAGCCTGGGGCGACACCTGGGCGTGACACTCAGCATCAGGGGGCAGCTAGCAGTGACAGACTAGGGATGGCTCTAGATCAGATGGGAGCCATCATCGGCTGGGGTGGGGTGGGGTGAGGGGGGCTCAGTCAGGGTGTCAGAGTGAAGCTCACAACCCAGCTGGTCCTGCACTGCTCTGAGCCCCACCCTCTTCAGCCCCATACCCAAGGGTGAGGGTCCCTAGCCCCAGGCAAGCTGTGAATTTTTGCTTTTCACCCCCATCTCTCCTGCCTGGCAAGCGTGGGCAGGAGGCAGTACCCCACAGTGAGTCTTTCACAGTGAGAACGTGGCCAAATCCCTTTCCCATCACGGGCCTTATTTTCCTGGCTCCTGGCATGCAGAGTGTTAAAACGGGTGCAAGGGGCCAAAGGCTGGCTCAGCTCTGCAATTCTACCATCCAAGTGTGGGAGGCTTCTGTGTAACTCTGATTTCCAGCATGTTGCCATTGCAGTAACCCTGTGAGATTAAGTACCTTTTAAATGTTCCCTTCTAAGCAGATGAGGAAACAGATTTAAGGGGATTAGAATGTTCTGTTGAAGGGTGGGCAGAGAACAAGTGGAGAACCTAGCAGTTAGACCCGGGGCTCTCTTTTCAAAAACCTTCCACTCTCCTTTTTGCACATTGGCATCATCCTTCCCCAAACACCCCTGTATTCAGAAAGCAAACAAACAAAACCAAACAAAGGGACAAGGAATACCCAAAGGGTACATCTTCAAAGCCTGAAATGGAATTTTTATCCATCTATCCTCCACGTACCCCCTCTCCTACCCTGGCTGGCATGATAATTTTTTCTTGTAGCTTCTGTCTCCTTTGTGACAGGGTAGGGAAGGAAGGCATCAGAGAATCTGCCCATCTGCCTTTTTGGGGAGACCCATATTTCCCTACATGCTTGTTTCTTCGGACAAACAGAAATTGGCCCGTCCTCTCCCTGCTGGTTTGTGATGAGGCAAGAGTCCCTTCTCCCTATTAACTCTGTCATGGAATCTGGCTTTGCAGAAGCAGCTGCTCTTGCAGACTGGGTTCAGTCACCACGGAAGATCCTTGAAATCCCAGAATTGCTGAGAACAAATATTTGCAGCTCTGCTAGCTGGGCCCCTGATCAATAGGGCATGCCTGTCCTTATTGAGGGGAGGGAGATGCCTTCTGAGATGTCAGAGGAATGGCCCTGTACCCAGTTGCCTGTCCCAAATGGCGTTCCTCGGTGCCTGGGATGCTGTATTGCTGAACAGATGGCCATGTCACGGGCGTGCTTCTAGTGAAGAAGAGTGGGATGAGGCTGCATGAGCCCCTCGTGCTGACAGCTTTGGAGCCTGCCTGCTCTCACAGGGAGGCACGGGGATGGGAGCTGAGCTGAGCCACAGGACGGATAACCAAGGCCAAAGCTTCATGTGTTCAGGAGCTACACATCTTTTTGTGGAGGCTGTTGATGAATTGGAGATCTGTGATCCAATTTTCAGCACCTAGATTATGTCTGATATTTTCAGTAGGTTTTTGATGATCAAATTATGGAATTTTTCAGATCTCCCTGTTTTCTAGAATCTCATCGACTCTATTCTTTCTGGTAGGAAATCAATCCACCAAAATATTCTTTGACCAATCACTGTGCCTGCTCACTGCTCAGATGCCCTTGCCAGTCAGACCTCCCAAGAATGTCCCAGGTAATACATTTTTGAGGATTTTCATCAGACTAGCTTATTTGTTTCCCTTTCCATACCCTGAACTCCTTTAAAATACATGATAGATGATAGGGACCCTCACACCAGAGTTATACCAATGAATTCATAAACAAGGAACAACACTAAGTAAGTGACAGCAGTGTGCAGTGGGCAAACAACTTTCCTCTTCACACTGCCCAAATTCCTGGTCTTTTGTACCTTTTATCTGGCTCACTGTGGCAGAATGTGTGGTGGATGGTTTGTACTATATGCTTGCTTCAGAGAGACGGCTTTCCAATTGGTTTCCATGTCCGTCCCATCCATTCGCTGTGTGGCAGACTCTGAGGTGACCACCCATGATCCCTATTTCCTGTTCAGGTCCTGCATAATCCTCTTCCCCTTGAGTGTGAGTGGGTCCCCCGACTTGCTTCTCACAAGCTGAATTAGTGATGGGATGCCACTCCTGTGATGACACTGCATTGTAGGAGACTCTGTCTTGCTAGCAGATTCACTCTGGAGATGCGTGCTGTCTTGATGAAGTAAGTGGCCATGTTGGGAGAGCCCACATGGACCTCTGCAAATGGTGGGTGCCCTCTAGTTGCTGAGGGAGGCCTCCAAGCATTAGCTGGAAAGATGCTGGGACCTCAGTCCTTCATCCATAAAGAAATGAATTCTGGCAGTAATTTGAATGAGCTTGGAAGCAGGTTCTTCCCCAGTTGAGCCATTAGTCTGATGAGTACAGTGACTTGCTGTGATGGCGGAAAGATGCATCTGGGTGCAGACCAGTGTTCTCAGAGAACGTCTTTGGTGCTTCCCTAAACTGTAGGCAGAGCAGAAACTAAAGCCATTTAAAACTATTTAATTATACAAATGTCTTACATGTTATGTACAACTTACTCTGAAATAATATATTTTGTAGACACTGGGGATTTAATTTTCCAGCTAATGCTGGCATAGAAAGTAGTCATTAATTTCTAAATAATTATTTTTAAAAATGTCTAATAGCTTGTCATCTAAACAGTCATCAAATCTTCAAGCGGTAGTAATGGCACCATCTTTTTTTTTTTTTTTATTAACATATAATATATTATTTGTTTCAGGGGTACAGGTCTGTGATTTCATCAGTCTTACACAATACACAGCGCTCACCATAGCACATACCCTCCCCAAGTAATGGCACCATCTTAATTTCTTGTAGGTAAAGGCATGTTTCTTTTCTCTTCTCTTACCTTATTACACAGTCTAGAAGAGCACTGTCCAAAGCAAGAGAATGCCAGTCGCATATGTTTTTGAGATGGTGGATGAGTACTGGTAGTTACTTAAACTGGAGTATTAAAATGTGGCCATATCGGTGTACTGGGGCTGCCACCATGGACTGGGTACGTTAAACTACAGAAATTTATTTTCTCACAATTCTAAAGATTAGAGGTCTGACATCAAGATGTTGACTGAGTTGGTTCCTTTGGAGGCCTCTCTCCTGAGCTTGTGGATGCCTGTCTTTTCCTTCTGTCCTCACAGAGTCTTTCCTGTTTCCCTCTCTGTGTCCAAATTTCCTCTTCTTATAAGGACACCAGTCATATTGGATCAGGGCCCACCGTACTGACCTCATTTTAACTTAATTAGCTCTTTAAAGACCCTATATCCAAATACAGTCACATTCTGAGGTTCCGGGGGTTAAGGCGTCACCATAGGAATTTTGGGAAGACACATCAGTCCATACTGATGACCACATATTTTTATCACCAAATTGAAAGAGTGAAAAATATCACTTATCTAAGCTTTTTGCATCTATAGTCAAATGAAGTCAGACTGCAGTTTCCTTTGTGAGTGAACTCTCTTTGCCAAATTGTAGATCAGGGTTAACTTAACTTCTTATAATAGCTGAGAAATTTTTCATCTTTTTGTATGCTCTGTGATAGTTTATACAGGCCCACAAGGCCTGTTCTGAAACCCTTGGGACCAGAAATGCTTCAGAATGTAGAACCTTTGGATTTTTAGAAAGGTAATAAAGGATACATACTGAATATTACATATCTCACCCAGTGGGATCTGGGGCAGCAGTGCATAAGAAAACAATACTATTTTACACCATGACATGAAAACAGTAATTGGAATAAAAATTATATATATATATCAATCCAGGTCAAATTTTACTGTTAAGTGAGTTCCAGTCAGGTTTGTCTTCAAATGTTTTATGAAAAAAACCATATTTGGGATTTCAGATTTGTAAATAAGGGACTGTGGGTCTGGGTACCAGTGAGATTGTCTTTTTCCTGAGAACATGAAAGTTTCATCTGGGTATAGCTTGGTTAGAAACAAATCATATATATATGTATTTATGCACATGAAATTATATATATACATATGTATTTGTGTATATATATTTAGGTTGCAAGTCTTTCAAGTTTGATTATTAAACTCTTTGGGTTGTTTAGTTTGTGAATGCATTTTGGTGATTTATAGATTTTCTAGAAACTCCTCTCCTAGTGATTTTCAAATTTACTAGGAGGGTTAAAATAGTAGTCATTTAGTTTTCACAAAGTAAGCTTCACATTTGCGGTTAAACCACATTTTTACTTCTAACCTTTTTTTCCCCTTAATTATATCGACTATATATTTTCCCATTTCCTTGAAAAGTCAACCCTTGGAATTATTTATTTATTTCTGCAGATTTCTCTCTAAAGGAGCATTAATTTGTAATATCTTTATTTCCTTTTAAAAGATTTTCTCGTGCCGTTGTGTTCTTTTTTCTGACTCTTGAGATAGATGCTAAATTTCTCTATTTCATTCCTTTTTGAAGCAACAAAATTGAGTCTCAGAATGTGTCTGAGGGCTGCTTCATCTCATTCTGTGAGTTTGATACACAGTGTTTATAAATTACAGGCTTGATTAACTGTAAGGCCATTGGCTCTACCCTTTCCTGACCCCTTCTCTTCCCCAAAACTTCAAAACTTGCCAGCATCGATTTCCCTCTTCTTTCCTGTTTGTTCTCCTCTTCCTTTGATTGTAACCTTTAAAAAAAAAACAAAAAAACCAAATCTCATCCTCTCCTACTAAAAACCCAAAGAAGCAAAAGCCTTCCCTTGGATCTGCCCTCTTTTACACTGAAATATCAAGAGATGCGGTGTGCCGCACTTGACTTAGTGGTTCTTGGAGATGGGACGCTTGGGGGATGACAGGTCCAATGAATGACAGTGGCTGTGGGTGGCTGAAGTGCAGAGGTCAGTGAAGATGGACAAATGAAGGACCAAGAGGCTGAAGTATTAGGTTAGGATCCTGGATTCATCCAGAACGATGGACTCAAGAGTGGGGGAGAAGCCTGTGGGTGCCACCATCCTTGATGAGCAAGCGGGAGAGAAGGTGGTGGAGAGGCAGCAATAAGAGGCAGAAACTCTGCATAATCATCCAGAGGGCATCAAGGGGTTCTGTTTTGGTTTGTCTTTTAGGAAAGCCTGCTTTGTTTTAATTCTGCTGTCTCATCCTTTTTACTTTCTCTCATTTATGCCTCCTTTTTTTGGGTGGTGGTGGTGGTGATTTGCTTTTGCTTTTCTTCATCCATGTGGTGTATAGTCTGATTTTCTTTTTGGTAACTTCTGTGGAATATAGACCCCTTTAAATTCTATTAATGTTACATCAAATAAATATTTTAGCTTCTATTTCACTTGATTTCAATGCCAAGTTTTCACTAATTCTCTCTCCAGCCCTAGGTTAAGCCTGTTGGGTGCCTCATGATGGGGACTTGGGGAAGGAGGGATTTTCTTTCACGTTGACTCCCATCCTCGGCTACATCACTTACCCTGTCTACAATGACAGTGGACGTGCCTATAGGACCAGAGGCCAGAAACATTAATGTCACACTTTCTTGGATTTTAGCCACGCCACATCTTGCCTGAGAAGCAGAGCCCTGTGAAAGTTCACTGATTTCCTTTTCCTGGGCAAATTTTTGTGGTTCTATAAGATCCAGAAGACTGTTCCTAAGTAGCTTTGATCTTGGATATTTGGCTCATGAGTTTGTCAAGAATCAAACATTTCCCCTAGGAGCACTCCAACTATTTTTCTGAGCTTTTCGATATATGCGTATTTTCTTTGGGTTGATACACGTTTGAGAAATTTCCTGGAAACTATCTGCAGATGTCCTGGGAGGTTGGCAATGCTCTGAGTGGGGACTTAGGGGAGGTGGACCTCTGGACACACCAGAGAAGAGATGGTAAGCACTCCTGCATTGTCTCCATCCCAGTGGTACCCTCACTGGTTACAGTCCTCATAGAAGATAGAGCAAATGTCTGGATGTACCAGATGCCAAAGATACTTCACATGCTTCCCTGGGACACCATCCGGGTCTCCATCTGAGTGTGACTATTAATGAACTCCTGTCGTTCAGGCTTGTAGGCTCCCTGGGTGTAAGACAGCACTTGATTCTTCTCCAAGGAAAGGACTTGGGCCATCGGACATACACTTGAGTTCAGATTTGGCTTGCAACATGTGAGGGTTCAAGTTGTTTTTAAGAGTTGAAGAAAACCTATAGGCTTGGATCCATTGGCATTGATTTCCTAGTTTGGAGCTCTTTTATTTTACCCTTTTTTTTCAAAGTGTGTGTATGTGTGTGTTTCCTGTTCATGGGTTCACTCACGCTGTCTAATGTTTGTGGCTGTATCTTACGGTGCACCTCTAGGTGTGGTCTGAGCTGAGCAGCATCACTTGGGAGCTTGCTTGCCATGCATATTCTGAGGCCCATTCCGTACCCCCTGAATCAGAAACTGAGCATGGGACCCAGCAATGTGTATTCTAACAAGTCCAGCAGGGGACTCCAGTGCACATTAGGAGTGAGAACCACTGTTTTAGCGATCATCCAGTCTTCCCTCCTCAATCTGCACAGGAGGGATTAAGACTTCCCTAGAGCAGAAGTGACTTGCCCAGAGTCACATGGATGGTCAGTGGCAGATCGGGGATTAGAACCCAGGCCTTACACACGAAAAGAGCTGACATCGTGTCTGGAATATAGGAGGTATTCAAGAAATTAATTTTGCCTCTTTGCTTCTGCCCCTCTCTGGGGGCAGCAGGGCATCATCACCTGGAAACCCACTGCTGTCCCTCAATGCTTTTCTCTCCTTTCAATTCACTGAGACCCTCGGGAAGTTCCCACGCATGTGCTGTTAACTCACTGTGGGTCCCAGGGCTAGCACCTGGACCATGTCCCCACTGTGAGGATGGAGAAATGAAGGGTTGGTCTGCCTCGCTGAGGTCCCCTCCAGTTCTGACTTTCTGAGGCTCCATGGCAAGCTCTGACACACACGTTTCCGCGGGCGGCTCTCAACGGCCATCTGGCAATTAGCAGTCTCTGAGGCAGCTAATCCCATTCTGAGCTGGATTAAAGCTGAAGTTTAAAACATGGAGATAGGCAGGTGATTTATGTGAGTCTTTGGGTCCTGCTGTCCCTGGCAGCCTGCTGATGGACGACAGAAAAGCTGATTTCCTCCCTTATCTAACTCGGGAGTCTCAGCAGAGCTGGATCAGCTTTCCAGAGGGACATCCGGGGCTGAGAGATGTGCTGGGCTGCAGGAGGTGTGGGGTGGGCTTCAGGGGCCCAGCCCTGGCCATCTGGGGCACGACGAGGCTGGCCGCAGAAAAATGGAGGGAGCCAAGTTCTGTGTCCAGCGCTGCATTGCCAAAAGCAGGTGTGAGGAGGAACCTGGGGAATAAAGGCCAGCTCGGTTTGGACCACAGCTCCCAGATGCCACATATGGCCCTGGGGTGGAAGCTGACAAGCCCTCCAGCTCCTCTGGGGTGTCCTCTCATTAGGCAACATGGTCAGAAACCACACTCGTGTGTTTGTTCATAGCCCGAGGAGATAATTAACTTATCTCCATGGAGGGACTTGATTACATTCCTAGCATGATCAGAATGTGAAGTCTGAACTTGGAAACGCTGGTGGTGGGGGGGAGATATTTGCAATGGTTGGCTGAGGGGCCGTTTGTTCAGAAATTGGGCAAGTAATCAGACAAATGCCTCTTTTCCTAATTGTTGATAAAAATCAGCTATTATGGCAGAGCCAGGGACTCACTCCTGAGACAACACATTACTTAAGGCGAGCATGCATCCGAATATGTTAGGATGATCTAAAAACATCTCACAGAGCTTGGGTTTAAAAACAAGTTGTGCCCGTTGTGAATTGTGTAGAGAGCTGGCATAGGGAGCGTGATTTACTGCCTGCCTTTCATGGCTGCCTTTTACTGCAGTCAGGAACCACCCTGCACACATACTTACTCCAGTTAGATATCTGCTGAGCACCTGCTGTGTGCATCTCTGTGCTAGGCGCTGTGGTAGATTCTCTATCCTTGAGGAGTTCACTGCTTATCTTAATGGAAGAGTTTTATAAAATATCCTTGCATCCTGAGTTGTGCAGCTTATTTGGTGAGGGCCGTGGATGTTCAGTCAATGGAGGAGTCGGAGTGGACCAGAAAATAATAGCTAATCCTTCTGGAGAGCTCACCTGTCCCAGCACAGGGCTGAAGCAGGATCTCACTCACTTCTCACACAGTTTTATGAAGTAGCTGCTAATATTAGTCCTGTTTTGTATATGAGAAAGCTGCAGCAGTGAGTGGTTAAGTGCCTTCACCATGATGGGCGAGAAGCAGGTCCAGGAGGCGCCTCCAGGTTTGTGGACTCGAGGAGCCCAGTGTTCCTGGCGCAAAGGCTGCAGAGAGATTGGCTTCTGAAGGCTGCACCTCCCTGTCCCTCCACCTCTCCCACCTGCACAGACATCCGTTAGCCACACTGGCCTCTTGCAATCCCGTGAGCACACCTGGTTGCTTCCTGCGTTCGAGTTCTTATCCCTGCTTCCAGTGCTCTTGTCATCTCCACGTACTTTCTGTTCCTCATTATCCGGTCTCCCATTAAATATCCTCTCTTTTGGCCATCCTATCTAAAATCATCGTCTCTGCCTTCATTCTTGACTGTCTTATTCTGTTTTTGTAGCACTTAACTATTATCTGAAATTAAATTATTTGGGTATTTCTTCACTTGTTTCTTGTTTGATTATCTTCCCAAATGAGAAGGTGATAAGGAACTCTTGGATCCTGCAGTTCTTGAAGCACTTTCCTGTTGGGTTTTCTGACAGTTTGGTGGGATAGGCAGGTTAGGTGTTCTTATTCCTGGTTTTTGACAAGAATGCCAAAGGTCAGAGAGCAGAATTGATTTCTTCAAGGTCACATACCTAGTGTATGGCAGAGCTGGAATGGCACCATCCACGGGCCTTCTGATGCCTGGTTGGGTGCTCTTGAACCTGCACCAAGAAAGACCCATTCCATGTGACCAGCAGTAACCAATTTCATTATTTGGGGTCCTGGAAAGCATAAGCCACTGAATTAGCCAATGACATTGACTTAAAGTTTCTCACGAGTTCTTTCACAAGCCCCTCCTTCAACATGTCATGTCAAGTGGAACAAAATAAGATAGCCCTAGTTGATAAGAAATTTGATTTCTGGGCATTTGAGACAGATCAACTAGAGAAACAAAGCATAGGCTATTTTATTAGTTTGTATGCCTATGTTAGTCCACAAAGTTTCAATTTGGCTACAAAAATCTGTAATAAAACAAGATGCATAAATAAGAAATTAGAGCAAAAGAAGAAAGAAAAACTAGCTGGAAACATAAAGGGTCCAGAAATGAATCCCCAAATGCAAGCTTAAAAGACCCATCACTCTGAATTGGACATACTTTAGGCTCTACAGTTTCTAGCAGATGTTGTCAAAAGAAAAAAAACGTGGTTGGTTACATAATTCCAAGTGTCTTTCCATGAAAACTGAACAGCTACTCAGGAGAAAATAGCTATTTCGTTTTTTAAACTGGAGGTTAATTTCTCTTGAAAGGAAAGCATCTAGTACAGTGTTTCTCAATTTTTCTAAGCCTATGACCTTTCTGATAGCAATAAAAACTCTACCCTTCCATTGAGAATTATTGATGAACAGAAAATGGATTCTATGTTCTATAGAGTCCCATTAACTAAGACAATTTTGTGGATCTTTTCGTTCTTCAATAGATTGTAGTAAAAATAAGTACGGCTTTATTTTCCAAGTCAAAAATTAACCCATCGGATCCCTCAGAGGTAATGATATACCCCTTCCATGGGGCATGGTGTCCCTTCCCATTTGGCCCCATCATTGGCTTAGGCAAGGGTCAACAATAGATGCTGAAATCAGTGGGTGAAAATTTGATGAGGGACAGGATATTTGCTTAATCTCAAAGTATCTCCACTTATTTTTATTTAAAAAAAATTTTTTTAAAGTATCTCCACCTCTTAATTACAAAATGGAAAGCACTAATTTTACAATGGGCCCCAGTTTCACAAAATGATCAAGGTTAGCCCCATTTATGGGACACATCAACATATGCCTCCTGATACGATATGCTGAGAAAGTAAAATCACCTCTGTGGCATTCCTGCCAAAAATGTATGATCCAAATATAATCATAAGGAAGTGGCAGACAAAAGCAAGTTATTCTACAGAATAACTGGCTGGTACTCTTCAAAAAGTGAAGGTCAGGAAAACAAAGAGAGTGAGGGACTGTTCCAGATTAAGGGAGAAAAAAGAGATATGACAGTTGGATGCAGTGTGTAATCCTGTATTGGATCCTGGACCAGAATTTTCTTTTGATTTTCCTTCCTTCTTTAATTACTGCATTTTTTAAAAAAACATAGGGGCTGTTGTCAGGGCAATTGACAAATTTGAATAAGATCTATAGATTAGATAATATGAAATATGATTTTCCTGATTTTGATCATTTTTATCTTAGTTATGTAAGAGAGTGCTCAAAAATAATACACACTGAAGTTTTAGGGGTAAATGGGTATCATAAATCTACAACTTACTCTCCAGTGATCAGACACTCACACACACACACACACACACACACAGAATGTAGTAGAATGTTAACAGTTGTAGAATCTGGAGGACGGGTATCTAGAATTCTTTTAATTAGTCTTGCAAGTTTTCTGTAAATTTGAAACCAAATACAACCTGACAGAATGACAGATCTAATGAACTGGTTTTAAGGGGTCCTTGGCTAGCAGGCTGCAGCTCCACCTTTAAATGGGAGGAGCACCTGTTTACCTGAGAGTAAATTTCAATCAGATGTCAGGCAGCGTTTTGGCAGACTGTGTTGCCATTTCAAGGAAACTTTGTTTTTAATTGACTTGTTTTGTAGACTCATCTGATCTCCCTGGTAAGGTCCTGTCTTCAAATCTTATTGTGATAGAATTCCTTGTTAGCGGAGAGAAAAGACTGACACTCTAAGAAGTTTTTAAGTATTTCTCACCTTAAAATATCCTAGTTAATTATCGGCACCTTCCCCTGCCTCGGATTCCCTGTTATTTATATCCCGCTGGGAGGATTGCCACCAGCATCTTTCTGTTGCCTTCATCCACCTCTTTTTGATATATTTTCTTTTTCTCTGCTTTTTCCTTTCATTTTTGTATTTTATTTTATGCCGACAGTTTTATAAGGAATGATTTTAATAGGTACATGTTGTAAAATGGAACTGTTTTACTGGGATATTACATAAAATACACAGGAGAAACTAGGATATAAATTATATTTTTATCGTAAGATTTTACTGCAAATAAGTTCTCATATACAATCGTTTATTTATGATAAGAGCAAATTCTTTTTACTTATAGCTGCTTTCTTTGAATTTGGTGCTTCAGTGAGGAAGCTTATGTGTAGCTACATAAAAGAAGGTTCTATTTTGGTGAGAAATTAATCTCTTATTTCAGGAGTGTTATTTTTCCTGTTGACTTACAGAGATAGAGAAAAGAGGAGGTGGTGGTTGTTGAGGGATGTGGGGAGGCGTCAGTTTCTGATGATAAGAGAAGTCTGTGCTGTTCCCTGACACTTGCAAAGGGCCCCATATTGCCAGCCCTCCACTGGGCCTCAATGCCAAGGTAGCCCCCACCTACCCTCAGTCTATCCCCCCCCCCACCCTCAGTCTACCCCCACCCAACCCACCCTGCCAAGCTCCAGCCTTTTCCTGCATCTTAGCAAACTCTGCTCATGGACTGAGACCCTGGACACCTCCATGGGATGAGTTCTTCATGCTCGTGGAAGCAAATGGGATTAAAGTATATAAATCTGATCTCTTGTTTCTAAACAATAATGCAGTGATCTGTGTGTGTCTCCCCAGAGACTGACAAGGTACCTTCCACAAAAGTGAACTTCTGCCACAAGCAAGATTATGAAATGATTCGAAATTCCCTGCTTAAAATTATTCTTTGTTTGGAAATTATGCTCTCTCGTTTTTTGTATTTTCACTTAGACATATGAATAATTTGACCCTTGGGGTCCCACAATGCACCTATCCTTTCTGCCCTCAGGGAAACAATACAGAGGGTGAGATGCTTCATAGAAGATGTTCAGACTGGCTCCGCTCCATTGCAAACCAGCTCCTTCTGATCTGCACCCAACCTATTTTGAACTAGAGAGGCTCAGATTGCTTGGACAGCTGAGGAACCCACTTATCGTCAGTCACCCTTAGGCAGAGGGCAAGAGCTGTACAGACAAGGCCTGGCTTATTTCTGGGCCCTGCATTTGACTGAGAATACAAGACTAAGGGAACTGTGTAGCCTGCCTCCGTTTCTTGCTGATGTGCAGTTTCTATCTTATTGAAATAGGAAATTAACTGAAATGTAATCTTGCCCCTTGAGAGGAGGTATTCCTAATTTTGGCAGGCCATGAAAAATGTCCTATTGGAAACTGAAACAGAATGAAGAAGACACTTTCATTTAATGGTCTATTTACAAACATTTATGGAGTCCTCTTTATAGGCTTCTGTTCCTTCCTGAAGAACCTCCTCTTCTTGATTTCCCATTTCTGTTAATGGCGCTACCGTTTTTCCCGATCCTTGGGTGAAGTTAAGCAACAGCACCTTCTGAAATGTAGAGTTTTGGGGAAGGGTTCTTAAGAAAATCAGTGGGTCGATTTATTTGAATTTTAACTGGCCTCTTCTTGTTTTCCCTTTGTCAAATCAGAAATTATTTCCCCCCTTTCTTTTCTTCTTTTTTTTTCATATCCCTTTTCTTCCTTCTCTTGCTTTTCTTTCCTCTTCTTCTAGAACATTCTTTGAACAGGGTGGAGAGCTTACTTAGAAAAACAGCACCAGGATTAATTTTTATGAAATGGTCCTGAGAAGTTCTTAATTAATTAATTAATTGATTTTATTTTTAAAAAATTATTTATTTGAGAGGGGGGAAGGGCAGAGGGAGAGGAAAAGAGAGTCCCAAGCAGACTCTGCGCTGAGCACGGAGCCCAGGCACAGGGCTCAATCTCAGGACCCTGAGATCATGACCTGAGCTGAAATCAAGAGTAGGACACTTAACCGACTGAGCCACCCAGGTGCCCCGGTCCTGAGAAGTTCTGCTTTTATTTATTTTTCACACAGTTAAGGTTTTGTGCAAGTCCTCTTTATGTATGGCAACTCAGGACAAAAGGTAACTGGCATTTCTTCTCCTTTTTACTTATCCATTTTTATGATCTACTGATGTGCATACAGATTCCATCAGGAATAATCAGTGGCTAACCACTTAGGACATCTGGCTTCTGGATTCCTCTAGTCAGTTGATATTTTGATGGTCTTAGGAGCTCTGGTGATGGAACAGCTAGCCGCTGTATGCACTTTAAGGGTACTATGCAAAGGGAAAATCAATTTAAAAATTGCCATGATTTTGTTTCTCTAATAAATTGACCTTTGCTGTTGCTAGGTTCATGTGCGGTCTTGGTCCAACGTGCACATCTGGTTTTAATTGGGTTGTAGTCAAGGTATAGATACATTTTTACATTCTGCTTTTATTCTATCTGTTTTAAGCACTTATCAATATTGCCACATAATTTTATTTTTTTAACCATTACTGAGCACCTGTCGTTTGTCAGCTTTATGTTAGAAAAGAGAATGAGACGGTACGATGGCTAGACAGCTGGAATCAAGTGGATCAGCGTTCAGCTTTTGGCGAAACCATTTGCTCGCTTGGTGCCTTTGGCACAGACTTAACTGTTTTGAACCTCGGTTCCTCATCTTTGAATTGAGAATAATTAACAACATACTTTATTAGAGTTGTGAGATTTTAATGAGATATAGAGCTAAAATGCAAAAAGCATAGCCCAAATGTTTGGCATATCATAAGCACTAAGTAAATGTGGTGAATGAAATGCTGATATGATTGACTAGGGTGATATGCCCATGACCTCAAGGAGTTAGGACGAGGGAGACCTATGTAAAAACACATGCAGTAAGTGCTGACGGGAGCTATGATAAACTTCTATCATGGGTTTATTAGAGGCCCCAAGACAAGCATGGCTGATTTCACCTGACAGTGGAGGTGGAAAAAATCAAGAAAAAATCTCGACACAGAGGCAGCCAGTAAACTCAGTCTTGAAGGCAAACTGTCAGGTGTTGCACAGGTAAAGGCCTCACTAATTCTAAGGATGCATGAGCAAAGCCCAGCTAACATTGTCAGTTGGCTTGTGAAGGCTGAGAAGGATTTTGCCAGTTGAGATGAAGGAAGGATATTCCAGGTAAAGAGTACAACTGATAAGCAGACATCGTGTTATGGATGTTTATTTAGGAAATGAATGTGTTTATGTGGGGTTCAGTGCAGTAGGAACAGAGGCCTCTAGATGGGGCCAGTGCAAGAAAGGAGGCCAGAGAGGCAGGTGGTACAGAGTTCGCAGAGGCCCTAGGGGCTTCTCTAAGAATTTGGAATTCCACCAGGCAGGGCTGTAGTGGGAGGGCCATATTCCTAAGACCCCTGTGGTGGCACGGTGGAGCCTGGATTGGAGAGGACAAAACCGGAGATAAGCACAAACTTACTGCAGTGGTCCAGACCGGAGGGGATGGGGCCTGGCCAACTCTGTATAATAGTCTACCATACTAATGTTCTGTATAAGATAAGCATCCTCTTGCTCATGGACACAAATCAATTTTGAACTTTTGCTGTTCTCAATATTGCCATGGTTGGCATCTCTATAAAGATACTTCTTTCAGATATTTTCCTTAAGATAAAGGACGTAAACATCCGTATGACTCTTGACAATGATAGATGAATTTGTTTCAAATGGGTTTTCTAAATTATATTTTCAACCAGGTACGTCTGTATATGAGTTTCACACCATTGGCAATGTTCGCTGCTGCCATTTCTTTCTTTGTTGTTTGAGAAGGCATAAAACTGTTGTTTTAATTTGCCTTTCCTTGATATCTACAGAAATAAAATGTTTTCCCCATTTGTCTTCTAATTACATGTCCTCACTTGTGAATTGTGTGTCCTGTCCTTTGCCCATTTGATAAGCAATTGTGTTAAATCCTTTTTTGGCTGGCCTCTCTCCTGGCAACTCTCCACATACACATTTCCCCACAGGCTCTCTTTCTAATTTCTTTTCTCTTTGATCTACTGAAACCAAATCCTTTTTCTAACTCAGTATTACAACAGACATAACAATTCTAATTGCTCTATTGATTCATGGCCACTGCAGTCGTGGGCACATTAGGAAGAACAAGGCTTCGCTATCAGAGACCAGGGTTTGGGAGCCTGGCTTTGTGCTTTCTAGCTGTGTGGTTTGGTGCAAGCATCTTAGCCTCTCTGAACTGGTTTGTTTATCTGGGAAGTGGGAGCGGTAGTATATGTTAGGGTCAGTTTGAAACTGTATTTGGTGACTGGTAGCACCCAAGTACAGTGGCTTAAATTTGAAATAAGTGGTAACCTATTCCTTCATGTTAAATAATTTTGAAGGTGAGGAGCCCAGTGCTGGAATGGTACTTCCATGAGCCCTCCTTCTGCCTATAGTGTAGTTGCGGGGTTAGATTGTAGAATTAGCTTGTGGGATTGGGTAGCCTTCTTCCTTAAAAGATCAGGAGAGCAGTTGGTGGATAGGGTTGGAGAGTGGCAAAGCTGAACCTATTCACTTACTCATTGAACAAATATTTCTTAAATACCTATAGTATGCAGAGCTCTAAAATTTTCCCTAATGGGAAATATACATGCTAAGTCAAATAAGGCAATCTTGGTTATTACATTGATGTCTAAATCATGGAGATTGATTATCTCCTTCTTTAGGTAGACCCACACTTGGAATCTCTGGGTTCCAAGATAACTCTGTGGCCTTCTACCTACTTGCCCAAGTATCCTTACAATAACCTCCCATCCCATAGAAGGCATCCCTATAAACTAACCAAATACAGGCTCATAAATAGGCTTTCAGGATTATTCAAAAGAAGAGTCCATATCCTTATCACCAGATCAAGTCAATAATGGATGTTTGCTTTCTGGATCTATGTATTCTGGTATGTCGGTTAGAAGAATCAGCCTCATTATTTTATGGTCACACTATTTATACAGATTCTTCTGGAGCATCACGAGACCATGTCACAGACAGAGGGTCTCACAGATCCCCTGCCAGCTTAGAGAATAGAATCCATTGTTTCCTTTCATATGGTTTATTATTATTACCGGTAGAATCATCATAATTCTACTTCTGTCAAAATGTATTCATTACAAATAAAATTTCTGTTCAGATCTCGAAGCTCATGCCTAAAAGCAAAGATATTAGAATTAATGAGCATTTTTGCTGATGAAAAGAAAAATCACTGAAGGGTGATTGGACTTTAGCCTTTTAATGGGTTTGATATTCTTCTTTCATTAGGGTTGACAGGGGCATATCTGGCTCCCTCATGCTGTGTGCTGTGGTTTAAGAATATACTTTATGTGACACGAAGCTAGCTTTTCTTTCACAACAAAATAGTCCAGTGATCATGAGTCCATGTAAACAGACCTCCCCTGAATAGCGAGTCTGGCAGAGGAGAGTGCCAATGTTGACCTTGTTAGCAGGTGGTGGAAGGGCTTTGGTTGGCTTATTAAAATGTCTGTGTAATTTGCTTTCAATTTTTCTTTCATGCAGTGGGCACCAAGGATTTACAAAGAGCAAGCCCCCTCAGGAAACCCACTCAGGGAACTAGGTGATGCTGAAGGAACTGCAGGTGGAGACAAGCACCACAGTGCTGGTAAGCAGGGAGCACAGACACAGACACCTTTTACCTGTGGTTCAAATGGCTGTGGATGAGCTCTGGAACATACTGTACGGAGGGTGCTCACTCACGGGAAACACAAGGTTAGAAGCCTCTGGGGCCTTAGGAGCTTGGGCAATCTTATTGACTGGGTTGGGGAGAGTTTTCATACTGAGGACAGGCACTTTTTTTTTTTTTATCCTAAGGCCATGAAATTATGGGAACCAGGGAGAAGAAGAATTGAGGTATCAAATCTCCTAGGCTCCGTCTGCCCCATTCTGTGAACATGCTCTTCCGACGGACAGGATGTGAGGCTGATGGAGGCATGGTTCACAGCGTGCTGCTTCTGGGGCTTAGCCAGCATGTTTCTCTCAGAGGGCTGCAGACTCCCACACGGACAGGATGTGGGGCTGATGGAGGCATGGTTCACAGCGTGCTGCTTCTGGGGCTTAGCCAGCATGTTTCTCTCAGAGGGCTGCAGACTCCCACACGAACCTAACTGGCTTTTCTGTACTGATTCTATTCACACTCTAACACCAAGTGGGTGGGGCTTCCCCCCACACCGGTCACTTCTCCAACATCAACTGGGTAGACGACAATTCAGTTTAATCTGGCACTAAGTACCCAAGTCAGCACAGAGCCAGCTGGTTAGGGGCTGCGTCCCGTGAGACTGCCTCCATGCCCATGTCAAGTCTCAGATTGCCACTTCTGACCACCTGGCTCTAAATTGGTGTTCCCATAACTCCCTCTTCAGGTGTGACAATTTGCCATAACAGCTTACAAAACTCGGGAAAACACTTTACTTATATTTACTAGTTTATTACAAGGATATCATAAAGAATACAAATGAACAGTCAAGTGACGAGGGACATAGGGTGGGATCCAGAAGGGTCCTGAGTCCAGGAGCTCCTGTCACGTGCAGTTGGGGTACACCACCTTCCCAGCACATGCATGCATTTACCATCCTGGAAGCTCTCTACACCCTGTTGTTCGGGGGTTTTTATGGAGGTCACTTTATAGGCATGATTGGTTAGATCATTGGCCATTGGTGATTGAATTCAACCTCTAGCCTTCTCCCCTCTCCAGAAGCTAGGGGATGGGACTGAAAGTTCCAAGTTTGTGATTAAGGTTTGTTTTTTTCTTGTGAACAACCCCAATCCTGAAGCCACCCAGGGGCCCCAGAACCAGTCCTCTCGTTAGCACGCAAAAGATACTCTTATCACTCTGGAGATTCCAGGGGTTCTAGGAGTTGTATACCAGAAACCTGGGACAAAGACCAAATATTTATTTTTTATTATGTCACAGACCTCATTAGCCAATGGACCAAAGAAAGTGGGGCTGAAGTAGGGAGTCACTTGGGGAAGACACCATCAGTAGCTGAATACAAGTTGCAGCCTGTGCTGTGGTACTGGGGTAGGGGTGTCACCGTTGTGGCCCTGCCCTGTTCTGCAATCCATGTCCAGCATTTACTGTGTGCCAAGAATTTTCTTGGGCAATGCGATGGATACATATGTCAGCTAGACATTGTTCATCCACCAAGGATCTCACAATATTGGAGGGGATGGCACGCAAGCAACTGTACGTAATACACGTGGGAAGCCGTTTTCAGAGTCTTCCAAAAGTGCTCTGGGAACATAGAAGAGAAGGCAATTAATTATGCCAGGAGATTTGGCTAAGTTGTCACAGGGGACATAACATTTTCAGCGGGGCTGTGAAAAATGAGAACGATTTTACTGAATGGAGATGAAGGAAGTATATTCCAGGTAGAGGATACAGCACAAGCAAAGACATTGAGTTGTAGATGTTTATTCAGGAAACAGGGAACTGATCAGCATAGTTATAACAGAAAGTGTTTAACCAGGAGCAATCATAATAGTCAAGATTAATCAAGCACTTAGTATGTGCTAGGGACTTTTTTATGCATATGAGTTTATTTCATCTTGAAAACAACCCCATGAAGCAGTTACTAATATTATCTCCATTTTATGCAGGAAGACTTAGAGGCCTAGAGAGGTTAGAAAAGTTTCCTAAGGTTGTAACCTAGGGCCTGGAGCCAGGATTAGAGAGCAAATAGGCTCTAACTGACTAGAAAGACAGATTATAGGACTTTACATCTCAAGCCACAGGCTTATTCTTAATCTCTGTCCCTCCCAGGATCCTCTGATACAGGGGATACAATATGATTCATTTGGAAGCAAGAAGAATATTATTGAATTTTCTGTTTGTTTTGTCTCATCTTTTTCATGATTATTTAATTTTATTTTTTATTTTTATTTTTATTTTTTTATTTTTTGACAGAGAGAGACAGCGAGAGAGGGAACACAAGCAGGGGGAGCGGGAGAGGGAGAAGCAGGCTTCCCGTGGAGCAGGGAGCCCGATGCGGGGCTCGATCCCAGGACTCTGGGACCATGACCCAAGCCGAAGGCAGACGCTTAACTAGTGTGTTTCCTAATATACCCACAGTGTTAGCGCCTTAGAACATGCATATAATTTATAAATAATAGGCATAGGTTTAAAGACCAATGACCTAGGGCAGTAATTTTCATGTGGGTTTCCTGACCAGCAGCATCAGCCTCACCCGGCAACTGGTTAGAAATGCAAATTTCCAGGCCCTACCATGGACTTGCTGGATCAAATGCTCCCAGCATGGGGCCCAGCAATGTGTATTTTCACAGATCACCTGAGTGAGACTGATGGATCAAGGCAATGCAACTGTTAAGGTGGAATGTGAGATAAGAACAATAATTCTAGTTGGAATGAAAGAAATGAGATACCAGAAACATGGAATTCTTTAAAAGATTATGAAAATCATCATGGCAAGAACTGAGCAGAGTCTAGGTCAAGTAAGAGAAGCGGATTTTAGACACATTTAAAGAGACACATCAAGTATGACTGGATTTGGGGGTGAGGGAGAGGGAATTAAATCCAGATATGGCACCCAGTATTCTAATACACAGCATTGCTGTCTCTGTGTATGTCTCAGTCTCTGTGTGAGTCAGAGCGTATGATGGCAAGAGCTGATAATGAAGGATCCTGTTTAATTCGAAGTGTGTGAAGGTATTCAAGATGAGCATGCAGTTGGAAATTTAGACTTTCAAACTCAGAAGAGACATGAGATTTGGAAATACGTATTTTTTAAAATTTTATTTTGTTATGTTATGCTAGTCACCATACATTATATCATTAGTTTTTGATGTAGTGTTCCATGAGTCATTGTTTGCATATAACACCCAGTGCTCCATTCAATACGTGCCCTCTTTAATACCCATCACCAGGCTAACCCATCCCCCCACCCACCGCCCCTCTAGAACCCTCAGCTTGTTTCTCAGAGTCCATAGTCCCTCATGGTTCGTCTCCCCCTCCAATTTCCCCCCCTTCAATTTTCCCTTCCTACTATCTTCTTTTTTTTTTTTTTTTAACATATATTATTTGTTTCAGAGGTACAGGTCTGTGACTCATCAGTCTTACGCAATTCACAGCACTCACCGTAGCACATACCCTCCCCAATGTTCATCACCCAGCCACCCCATCCCTCCCACCCACCCCCCACTCCAGCAACCCTCAGTTTGTTTCCTGAGATTAAGAGTCTCTTATGGTTTGTCTCCCTCTCTGGTTTCATCTTGTTTCATTTCTCCCTCCCTTCCCCTATGATCCTCTGTCTTGTTTCTCAAATTCCTCAGTGAGATCATATGATACTTGTCTTTCTCTGATTGACTTATTTTGCTTAGCATAATACGCTCTAGTTCCATCCATGTCGTTGCAAATGGCAAGATTTTGGTTTTTTTGATGCCTGCATAATATTCCATTGTGTGTGTGTGTGTGTGTGTATTATACCACATCATCTTTATCCATTCATCTGCTGATGGACATCTTGGCTCTTTCCATAGTTTGGCTATTGTGGACATTGCTGCTATAAACATTGGGGTGCACGTACCCCTTTGGATCACTACATTTATATCTTTGGGGTAAATACCCAGTAGTGCAATTGCTGGGTTGTAGGGTAGCTCTATTTTCAACTTTTTTTTTTAAAGATTTTATTTATTTATTTGATAGAGAGAGACACAGCAAGAGAGGAACACAAGCAGGGGGAGTGGGAGAGGGAGAAGCAGGCTTCCCGCGGAGCCGGGAGCCCGAAGCAGGGCTCGATCCCAGGACTCTGGGATCGTGACCTGAGCTGAAGGCAGATGCTTAACAACTGAGCCACCCAGGTGCCCCTATTTTCAACTTTTTGAGGAACCTCCCTACTGTTTTCCAGAGTGGCTGCACTAGCTTGCATTCCTACCAACAGTGTAGGAGGGTTCCCCTTTCTCTGCATCCCCGCCAACATCTGTTGTTTCCTGACTTGTTAATTTTAGCCATTCTGACTGGTGTGAGGTGGTATCTCATTGAGGTTTTGGTTTGTATTTCCCTGATGCCGAGTGATGTTGAACACTTTTTCATGTGTCTGTTGGCCATTTGGATGTCTTCTTTGCAGAAATGTCTGTTCATGTCTTCTGCCCATTTCTTGATTAGATTATTTGTTCTTTGGGTGTTGAGTTTGATAAGTTCTTTATAGATTTTGGATACTAGCCCTTTATCTGATATGTCATTTGCAAATATCTTCTCCCATTCTGTCGGTTGTCTTTTGGTTTTGTTGACTGTTTCCTTTGCTGTGCAAAAGCTTTTTTATCTTGATGAAGTCCCAATAGTTCATTTTTTCCCTAGCTTCTCTTGCCTTTGATGATGTGTCTAGGAAGAAGTTGTTGTGGCTGAGGTCAAAGAGGTTGCTGCCTATGTTCTCCTCTGGGATTTTGATGGATTCCTGTCTCACAATTTAGGTCTTTCATCCATTTTGAGTCTATTTTTGTGTGTGGTGTAAGGAAATGGTCCAGTTTCATTCTTCTGCATGTGGCTGTCCAATTTTCCCAACACCATTTGTTGAAGAGACTGTCTTTCTTCCATTGGACATTCTTTCCTGATTAGTGGACCACAGAGTTGAGAGTCCATTTCTGGGCTCTCTATTCTGTTCCATTGATCTATGTGTCTGTTTTTGTGCCAGTACCATACTGTCTTGATGATGATAGCTTTGTCATTGAGCTGGAAGTCTGGAATTGTGATGCCGCCAGCTTTGCTTTTCTTTTTCACATTCCTCTGGCTATTCGGGGTCTTTTCTGGTTCCATACAAATTTTAGGATTATTTGTTCCATTTCTTTGAAAAAAGTGAATGGTATTTTGATGGGGATTGCATTGAATGTGTAGATTGTTCTAGGTAGCACTGACATCTTCACAATATTTGTTCTTCCAATCCATGAGCATGGAACATTTTTCCATTTCTTTGTGTCTTCCTCAATTGATTTCATGAGTATTTTATAGTTTTCTGAGTACAGATCCTTTGCCTCTTTGGTTAGATTTATTCCTAGGTATCTTATGGTTTTGGGCGCAATTGTAAATGGGATTGACTCCTTAATTTCTCTTTCTTCTGTCTTGTTGTTGGTGTATAGGAATGCCACTGATTTCTGTGCATTGATTTTATATCCTGCCACTTGACTGAATTCCTGTATGAGTTCTAGCAGTTTTGGGGTGGAGTCTTTTGGGTTTTCCACATAAAGTATCATATCATCTGCAAACAGAGTTTGACTTCTTTGCTAATTTGGATTCCTTTTATTTCTTTTTGTTGTCTGATTGCTGTGGCTAGGACTTCTAATACTATGTTGAATAGCAGTGGTGAGAGTGGACATCCCTGCCACGTTCCTGACCTTAGGGGGAAAGCTCTCAGTTTTTCCCCATTGAGAATGATACTTGCTGTAGGTTTTTCATAGATGGCTTTTATGATATTGAGGTATGTACCCTCTATCCCTACACTCTGAGGAGTTTTGATCAAGAAAGGATGCTGTACTTTGTCAAATGCTTTTTCTGTATCGAGAGGATCGTATGGTTTTCGTTCTTCTTTTATTAATGTATTGTATCACATTGATTGATTTGCGGATATTGAACCAACCTTGCAGCCCAGGGATAAATCCCACTTGGTTGTGGTGAATAATCCTTTTAATGTACTGTTGGATCCTATTGGCTAGTATTTTGGTGAGAATTTTTGCATCCATGTTCATCAAGGATATTGGTCTGTAATTCTTTTTGATGGGGTCTTTGTCTGGTTTGGGGATCAAGGTAATTGTGGCCTCATAAAACGAGTTTGGAAGTTTTCCTTCCATTTCTATTTTTTGGAACAGTTTCAGAAGAATAGGTATTAATTCTTCTTTAAATGTTTGGTAGAATTCCCCTGGGAAGCCATCTGGCCTTGGGCTCTTGTTTGTTGGGAGATTTTTGATTACTGCTTCAATTTTCTTAGTAGTTATGGGTCTGTTCAGGTTTTCTATTTCTTCCTGGTTCAGTTTTGGTAGTTTATAGGTCTCTAGGAATGCATCCATTTCTTCCAGATTGTCTAATTTGTTGGCATATAGTTGCTCATAATATGTTCTTATAATTGTTTGTATTTCTTTGGTGTTGGTTGTGATCTCTCCTCTTTCATTCATGATTTTATTTATTTGGGTCCTTTCTCTTTTCTTTTTGGTAAGTCTAGCCAGGGGTTTATCAATCTTATTAGTTCTTTCAAAGAACCAGCTCCTAGTTTCATTGATCTGTTCTACTATTCTTTTGGTTTCTATTTCATTGATTTCTGCTCTGATCTTTATTATTTCTCTTCTCCTGCTGGGTTTAGGCTTTATTTGCTATTCTTTCTCCAGCTCCTTTAGGTATAGGGTTAGGTTGTGTATTTGAGACCTTTCTTGTTTCTTGAGAAAGGCTTGTATTGCTATATACTTTCCTCTTAGGACTGCCTTTGCTGTATCCCAAAGATTTTGAACAGTTTGGTTTTCATTTTCATTTGTTTCCGTGAGTTTTTTTAATTCTTCTTTAATTTCCTGGTTGACCCATTCATTCTTTAGTAGGATGCTCTTTAACCTCCATGTATCTGAATTCTTTCTGACTTTCCTCTTGTGATTGAGTTCTAGTTTCAAAGCACTGTGGTCCGAAAATATGCAGGGAATGATCCCAATCTTTTGGTACCGGTTGAGACCTGATTTGTGACCTAGGATGTGATCTATTCTGGAGAATGTTCCATGGGCACTAGAGAAGAATGTGTATTTTGTTGCTTTGGGATGGAATGTTCTGAATATATCTGTGAAGTCCATTTGGTCCAGTTTGTCATTTAAAGCCTTTATTTCCTTGTTGGTCTTTTGCTTAGATGATGGGTCCATGGAAATACATATTTGAGAGAGAATAGCATATATGTAGCAGTAGAAACATTGGACATGGATAAAATGAAGAACTTCTATCTTACCTAAAATAATATTAGAGTTGGAATTATCTAAAGAATGAGGGGGCATAGGTGAAAGAGGGACCTAAAACCTAAAACAGGGGCTGATACTCAGAGCAACTAATGTGGGAAATAGGAAGGGAAAGCAGAGCATGAGAGAAAACTAACATGTATTGATTGGCACGCTGGCCTCTGAGAGCATGTGGAGAATCCCGTGAGCTAAGTGCCTATAGTGTGGGCTCAAAATCAGGGGTTTCTAACCTTTTGAAGCCATGGACCCCTTTGGTAGTCTCAGGAAGCTTATGAATCCTTTCTCAGAAAGTTTTCAAATACCTAAATTAAAGCACATAGCATTAAAAAGGAAGCCAGTTGGGCTCCCAGCTCAGCGGGGAGTCGGCTTCTCTGTCTCCCTCTGCCTTTCCCCCTGCTTGTGCTGTCTGTCTCTCTCTCTCAAGTGAATAAATAAAATCTCAAAATAAAGAAGCCAATTATGATAAAATATTTTCAAAATATCAATAGAAAATTTGTGGTATAGCAGGATATATATTATAGTAACATACATATATATATATATATATATATATATATTTTTTTTTTTTTTAAGATTATTTATTTATTTATTTAGAGAGTGAGAGCATGAGTGGGGGCAGGGGGCAGAGGGAGGGAGAGAGAGAGAGAGAATCTCAAGCAGCCTCTGTGTTGCAGGCAGCCTCTGCGCTAAGTGTGGAGCTAATGCAGGGCTCGATCTCATGACCCTGAGATCATGACCTGAGCTAAAATCAAGAATCTTGATTAATCAATTAACCAATGCTTAACCGACTGAGCCACCCGGGCACCCCTACATATATATCTTTATTAATGCATTTAATATTGAGTGGGATTAACAACCCTGAAGTCAAAGTTGTGATTAGTATAAGTGATAATTTGAGATATCTGCAACAACTGTTAAGTGAAGTGAAAATACTGGTGATTAACTGGGGACAAAAATCAGACACTTATAATACTTTTCTGTTTTGGTATCTGCATTCATAATGGAAGTTAATGCTAAATTCAGTTAAAGGTTAGGGAGAATGAGTAACTCTTTCCCATGAACACACATGGACCCCCTGAATTCTATCTGTGGACTCCATGAGAGTACATAGACTCTGAGTGAGGAATTCCTGTACTAAATGAATAGACAGAAGTGTGTGCATTTACCCACGTATATACATAGTCACCAATCTGCAGATAGGAATTAATCTCTGGATCAATTTTCATATGCCTTATTCAAGGGAAATTTTGTTTGAGAGACTTAGATGTTTTAGATATAAATTAATTTGGGTGCATTTAGCTAGCCCCCATGGAGGGTTATTGAGGACAAATTACTTTGTCTTGCTCCAAAAACATTATTCCTGGTAACCCATCTTCAACTAGAATGTTGGTTAGCATGTCTGGACAATAATTCTCCAGTGTTTTCACTCTATTTCTGATGTTTTAGTCAGAAGTGACAAAGTTTGTAATGCTTACTATCTGTAGATGCTTTTGTAAGTAAGATTATGGCAATTTGATAAAAACAGTTACATGTTATTTTGCTAATTTTGTGAAATTAGAAGAAACTTAGAGGTATGATTCAAATCTTACATTTTGTTGGTGAGGAAATTGAGACCCACAAAGAGAAAGAGACCTTTTTTGCTATGTAACACATTTCCTCAAATTTAACAGCTTAAATGAGAAATCATTTTATTTTTTCTCACAATTTTGTGGGTCAGAAATTTAGACAGAGCTTATTTAGCTGGGCAGTTTTTAAATTCTACATGGCACTGACTGAGGTCACTCTGTAATATTCAGCTGGTGAGTGGGCTGGTCCAGAGGACCCAAGAGAGCTTCATGCCATGTCCAGTCTTCAAGGCAGAGAGCTGGAGGACTGTGTTAAGTCAGAATGTCCACTGGAATGCCTACCTGCATGGTGGTTCATGGCTCCCAGAAAGTGTTGCAGGAGGCCCAGGTGAAAGCTTTAAGGCTTCTTATGATCGATTCTCAAAAACTCCAAGACATCAATTCTGCTGCATTCTATGGTCAAACAAGTCACCAACGCCAGCTCAGATGAAAAGGGATGAATATGAGACAGCACCCTCCAAGGGGAAGAGTATCAAACAAACTGAACGTCCTGTGTCTATCACAAACCATTTATATTTCCCGCACTTACAAATACATTTACCACCTCCCAAGACTCTCAAAATTCTCATTCCGTTCTAGCATCAGGCTTAGGCTGAGATCCAGGATCTTGTTATATAAAAAAGTCTAGAGGGGCACCTGGGTGGCTCAGTCAGTTAAGCATCTGACTCTTGATCTCAGCTCAGGTCTTGATCTCAGGGTCGTGAGTTCAAGCCCCACGTTGGGCTCCATGCTGGGCCTGGAGCCTACTTTAAAAAAAAAAAGTCTGGTGATGGGTATTAAGGAGGGCACGTACTGCATGGAGCACTGGGTGTTAAACGAAAACAATGGATCGTGGATCACTACATCAAAAACTAATGATGTATTGTATAGTGACTAACATAACATAATAACATTAAATTAAAAATAAAAAAGAAAAAAAGTTTAGAAACTAATGAAATGCCTCAGGGCTGGTTCTTTGAGTATGTCTGGATGTGAAGATACGTTAAATAAAGAGACAAGTTATCTGCCCTTTTGCAACCAACAGACAATGGTGATGTAGGGACAGTAGGAATATAATAGACATTCTCATCCAAACAGGAAAATGGGGAGCACATAGCAGTTACTGGTCTAGACCCGTTCAGAGAGCCCGCTAATTATAAAATCCAGCTGGGGGCGTGTTTCTACTTCCTTGATGGGGCCAGTCTTCCTCCCTGGGGATGGTTCTCCTTGGTTCCCATATCCGTTCTCTGGGCTCTTGGTTTTACCCATAGTCATCTCTTCTTTTGCACAATGAGTAGCCTGTGTTTTCAGCTGAGTCGTTTTCTCAGTCGGCTTCCTTTGTGGGCACAGAGGTGTCTTCTCATTTTGGACAGTGTGTCTAGCTAACTGCTTCTGTAATACAATTCTCTTAAAAACTTCAGTGTTTGCATGACTTTTTGGGGGGTTAATTCCATTAGAGAAAAGTCACACTCACAGTTATCTTCCAGAGAAGCTCCTCTCTGGTTTGCTGTGACATGGGGTGCTGTGGGACAAAGCCTTCAAGATTCTGGATGCCTTTGTATTTAGATGAAACATTTTACAGTATTTTATCCTTAAGGTTCTTAAAGGCCCTTCTCTCCCCCCCCCAACTTTTTTTAAAAAGAGGGTCCACTGGTATATCCTTAAGATTCTTAGAAATCATGCTGGGCAAACCCTTAAATCTTACTGAGTCTTAATAAAGGTCTTATTTTTTTTTTTAAGATTTTATTTACTTATTTGAGAGAGAGAGAGCACAAACAGAGGGAGCTGCAGAGGGAGAGGGAGAAGCAGGCTCCCCGCTGAGGAGGGAGCCCGATGTGGGGCTCGATCCCAGGACCCTGGGACCATGACCTGAGCCGAAGGCAGATGCTTAAATGACTGAGCCACTTAGGTGCTCCTTAATAAAGGTCTTATAAAAACACCTTTAAGGATCTTTACCCTGAGACTTTTTTTTTTTTTTTTTTTTAACTTTGAGATTATTTCACCATCCAGAGATGCTGGGACTGGGAAACATGTTTGTTTTGGAAACAGTAAGTCCTGGCTTCTTTATATTCCCTCTAAATTCTGCATGAAACTGAACATTTTCTTATTTGATCTCATCCCTCTCCATCAGTATTTTATCACATAGAGTCAAAAGAAACCAGTTGCTACTTTTGATATGCTGTCTGGAAATCTCTTTAGCCAGATCTGACAGTTCCTTAGATACTTCTTAAAATTTTTTTATTTTTGTTTTAAAGTTTTTATTTATTTATTTGAGAGAGAGAGAAAACAGAGGGAGAGTGAGAGGGAGAAGCAGACTCCCCAGTGAGCAGGGAGCCCCATGTGGGGCTCCCTCCCAGGACCCTGAGATCATGACCTGAGCCCAAGGCAGACGCTTAACAGGCTGGGCCACACAGGTGCACTTTAGATACTTTTTCTATTTGGTACATTACTATAATAGGCAACAATTTCACGAAACTTTTTACCACTGCTTCTTTTCTCCAGCCTCCAGAAGCATCTTCCTGCTGCCCTTTGACACTTGACCAATAGTTGCCTCCAGGCTCTTTTACCTTTCGCTCACTTCTAGGCTCCAAAGTCAATGCCATGTGCCTTGGGGTTATGTTACAACAGCATTCCACTTCTAGGACAGAATTCGGTTTCACTTACCTATTATTGTATCACAAGTGGCTACAAAATTTGGTAGCTTAAAGTGGCAATGATTTTATTATATGTCATAGTGTTATGCTTCAAAAATTCAAGAAGGCCTCAATTGGGTGATTCTTTTGTTCTACATGACGTTAGCTGGGTCATCCCACCCACCGTGTTGAGTTGATCAGAAGGGCTGATCTGGAGGGGCTAAGAGAAATTTACTCAATCTAATTAGTGAAATGGCTGGGATTGGAAACCGATCTTCCATCTCCTACTGCAGAGAGCTTTTCTTCTACATCAGGTGATCAAATCGGTCTTTGACTTTTCTATTGTAGGAGGAGTTCTTAGGCTTGTATTCAAACCTTTAGGAGGGAGAGAAAGAGATTTCCTTCATGGATAGGGAATCATCCTGGACATCCTTGAATCTCTACGTGTATTCCGTGGGATGTTCTGGACTCATGCTTTGCAGATGCTCTTTGCATGTTGGTACCACGCTTGGGAATAATATATAAATATGATGGGTTTTTTTCTCATTTTGTCCTCACTGTCTGAGTGACAGGGCTTTCCATTATAATTTATCTTTAATTCACTAAGCTCTTTTCTGCCTAACCTGCCTTTCTGATGACCAGGCAAGCTTCCTGCATCCATGTTTCCCTAATGTTATAACTGGGGCTATCCAGTAAGGAACTATAATCCTTGCCCCTAGAAATAGGGTTTATAGTCAGGATGTCAAGGCTACAGCACCAAGTCCTGTTCTGACCTTGTACTGAGACTTATAGAATTTCCAAGCCCGTCCTTCCTGCTCAGTTGACTGAGGCCAAAGCCTTGCACCCAGAATCTGTTTTGGGTTTCACTTTTGGTTTATTTTGTCTCTGTCCATTTTTATGTGATTGGGGTCCGTCTTGCTCTCATTCCATCAGATAGAATATGGGGATTATTTTAAACTAGTGATAAAAGCACATCAGAAATCTTTTGGTGGGGAGGATTAATGTGGATTTTGGGGGGAAAAAAGATCAGTTTACTTCTTTGCTAAAAAACACAATGAGTAGAGGAAAAATGAATCAGAAGAATAAAAAAGACACAGGACATTATCTCGAGCAAAATGGACATGAAACACAAACTACAAAGCAAATACTGTGCACAATTATTGACCAAAAGGGAGAGAGGCTAGGTTTAGAAAACAAATATTTTTCAACACAGACACATACGAAGCCAGAAGGCATTTTAATGTTCTGTTTTTGGTTTTTGTTTTTTTTATCATCTATGCCAGGAGAATTTATGATCAGAACATTTCTTCATCATTTTTAGAATTAATAATAAAAAACGGAGCATGGCATATTAAGTGAGGATTCTGTTTTCCACAACATGTTTGGCAGTAGACACCCAGAATGACCCAACCAGCAGTGAGGAAACAGAGGCTCGGGAACCCCCACATTTAGCTTTCTCTCTTTTTTTTTTTTTTTTTAAAGATTTTATTTATTTATTTGACAGAGAGAGACACAGCGAGAGCAGGAACACAAGCAGGGGGAGCAGGAGAGGGAGAAGCAGGCTTCCCGCAGAGCAGGGAGCCCAATGTGGGGCTCGATCCCAGGACCCTGGGATCATGACCTGAGCCGAAGGCAGACGCTTAACGACTGAGCCACCGAGGCGCCCCTTTTTAAAGAACTAACACCTAACAACCCAGGGGCTCAGATAAGCTCAGATTAGTATGACCAGTTTAAGAGTTTAAATGGTCAAGTTACCTAAACTGATACATAATAAGCTATTTACAAGATTGCTAGTTACTCCCGAAGTAATTTTTTTTTCTGCAGAAAAAATGGTTTTATGAGGCCATATTATATAATATGGTATATATGGACATCCCATATATGTCTATAACTAGACCTTCACATTGAAGGGGAAGACTGGAGACATGTCAGACCAGTAATCCAAAGAGTGCTTCATTTTTGTTTTGATCCAAATGTACAGAAAAGATCTTCAGCTGACTAGATTATTATATTATACTGTCTCATTTGAGAATTTGAGACTATGTTACAAAGTTGTGGAATGAAGTGCTGTGAGGCCCCTTGCTGCACTGGTGACGACATGGGCCTCAGAGAGGTCGAGAAACCTATCCAAAGTCACACAGCTGGCCAGTGTTGGAGCCGGGGCTGAATCCACTTTCTGCATTCCCATATTTGAATTTTCAAATCTGGACCTCTCCCCAGGCATACAAACGTAGTATTCACTGTCTAAAAATCTGATGTGTCTTTTCGTTTTTTTTTTCTTTTCATTCATATGGTTTTGGATTTTCATTACTTCTCATTTACTCATTTGTTCATTCAGTCAGCAAATATTTGAGTGGCTGCTATATGCTGGGCATGTTCTATGCTCTGAGTGATACAGCATGTATGGACTTTATATTCCACTTGGAAAGATAGATAAAGAGAGAAAGAAAGAAAGGAAAGGAAAAAGAAAGAAAAAGAAAGAGAAGTAAGGAAGGAAGGAAAGAGGGAAGGAAGGAAGGAAGGAAAGAGGGAAGGAAGGAAGGAAGGAAGAGGGGCCAAGGGTGCTAGGAGTAACTTTTTGGACTAATGGACAGAAGGACAAGTTCTCTAATATAAAGTGACTTTGGAACACAGATATGAAGGAAATCGGGAGCGGGCAGGGCAGGCTTCATGGGTATACGACCTATGCAGTGCTATAGGGCATCACACTTGGTTTACTGCTCTACTTAGAGTCACCATCTTGAGATTCTTAATGATTTTTTTTAACAAAATGTATTTTCATTTTATATTGGGCCCAGCAGACTATGCAGCTGGTCCTGGACCAGGAATGAGCTACGTGATAATGGAGGAAAGAGATCTGCAGACAAAAGATACTAGTAAGCACGCAGGGGCTAAAATGAACAAGGAATAGAAGGCGAGTCAACTGGAGTGGGGCAGGAAGGGAGAGTGGCAGGAGGTGGCATCGGTGAGGTGGGCGGGGGGGCTTTGGCTGCCACTCTGAGATGGCAAAGCCATTGACCAGAACAGTGACATGATTTGACCTTCATTTAAAAACAATTATCCTGGATTTGAGCTATTTGGCTATTGTAAGAGTGCAGTGTAAGATTAACCTATTTCCCAAAATAGGCTAATAGCAATTTTACCAAAATTAGTTCCATAACTTATAAGGAAGCCTTTTTCATTTTTTTAAAAAAAATTCAAAATGTTAAACAAACATATTAAAAACTTCACGAATGTGACAAATTATCAACTCTCAATGGTTATACAGACTAAATCTTTTTAAAAATTTATTCCTTTCCTAGATGGTTTCAATTTTTAGATACTTACAGCTGTAATTCCTAACCACAAATATTCCTATCCACAGAAATATCCTTTTCTTTATCTAGTTTTACTAGGAGGACCATACATATCCTAGAGAATGTTAAATCTTCTGCTATACTTTGATTCTCTCCCTTGAGAAAGAGAAGAAAAAAAAATCATGCTCCATTGTTGAATAACACCACTATTTCATGAAAGAAGATGTTTCTGCCAAATGTCCAAAGGAAAGAATCCTAATTCTAATGCTGATTGGAGCATTTCTTTCTGAAAAATTAAAAATTATAAGTTTCAGAAATGAAATCTGAAGATTATCCAGTGTTAAATACATGGAATCAAAAAAAAAAAAAAGAAATTTGATATAAAGCATGAAAAAGAAAATTCAGAGTTGCCAAAGGATATTCTAGAGTGAAAGAGAGGCACGGGGTCCATGAAATACATTCGAGCTTTATATTTGTAGTTATAGAAGTACCTTTGTAATGTGGGGTCCAAGCGTGCCTGTCAAAGTTGATGGGAAATTCTTACGGGAAAAATAATGTTCCCTCAAGGATGTCCTGTGCATGCACAATCCTTCCAGCAACGTCGCAAGTGCTTTCGTATCTTTTCTCTCACTTCATCCTCACCATTTCTGAAATGAGTAAGGTGGGTTTTATTTTAATGTGTAGATGAAGAAATGGAGAGTAAAGGATTTAAATAGTAAGCTCAAGGTCAATAGCAAAGTAATGACAACAGGAATCTAGATGTCTTGACTCAGTTCAGTATTCATTCCGTGTCCTCATACGTGTTCCTTTCATGCTAAGGAGATGCACCGGCAACTGGATGTGCTTAGTAAAAATAGGCCAAAATATACCTGCTGTACAGTGGCCACTTACGGGGGCACAAGGAGTAAAAAGAGATAGGAAACACACACACACACACACACACACACACACACACACACACACACTCTGTTAAAAAGGAATATAAATTGGACTTCTTCACAATTAAAAACTTGTGCTTTGCAAAAGATACTGTTAAGAAAATGAAAAGACATGCCATGGACTGAGAGAAAATATTGGCAAAATACAAAAGTCTTGTATCCAGAATATATAAATTACGTTGCAAATTCAATAATGAGAAAATATCTAACACAATTAAACATGAAAAATATTTGGACATTTGGACACACACTTCGCCAAAAAGTGGTGGATGGCTAGTAAGCCTGTGGAATGTTGCTCATCTTCATTAGTCATCAGAAAAATGCAAATTAATATCACGATGAGATACTGCTACGCACCTAATACAAATGCTAAAATAAAAATATCGAGACAATGCAAAAACGAACAAGCATATGAAGCAGTGGAACTCTCATACATTGCTGGTGGGAATGTAAAATGTATAGCCATATAAGTCATTGTACAACCCATAATTGCCACTCCTAGATACTTACCCAAGAGAAGTGAAAACTTACAGTCACATAGAAACCTGTACCTGAATGTTTATAGCAGCTTTATTCACAATTTGCCTACATTGGAAACAACTCATATGTACTTCAAGTAATAAATGGATCAGCAAACTGTGGCATGTCCATGTAAAGGAATACTGGTTTGGCAATAAAAAGGAATAAGGACTGATATATGCAACACCTTGGATGAATCTCAAATGCATTCTGATAAATGAAAGAGGCCAGACTCAGAAGACTGCATGCTATATGATTCCATTTACTTGCTATTCTGGAAAAGGCAAAACAGATCAGTGGTTGCGGGGTGGAAAATAGAGGGAGAGGTTAATTGCCAAGGGGTATAAGGATGTTTTTGAAGGTCATGGAATGTTTCTACATCTTGATTCTGGTAGCTGTTACATTATTTGTGACCTGATGTGTCAAACTCCTAGAGCTGCACAACAAAAATGGTCAATATTATTAAATGTAAATTATGTCACACTTTTTTAAAGGAAAGAATATAAATACATGAAATCTGGTTGAAACCAAAAGACACCATATCTGGTTGATAGTAAAAGAAAAAAATATGCCAGACAATAAGAAAAACATAAATTGTATAGAATGCCTCATATTTGACAGTAAATTTAAATTAGCAATTGACATTTCCAATTACTTTGAAAGTAAAAATTAGAAGCCATCTGATTGGGATAGAGTCCATGTTCAAATTTAAAAACTATATATTAATGATAATCATAAGAATGAAATAGAGTCATGAGTGATGTAAATAGCTCTATAAGTATAATTTTTAAAATGAAAGCGTAACTAAAAAAGTTACTGATTTATTCAGCCATACAGAAATAATCTGAATAATCAAGCCTCTAGGATATAAACCCCCAAATCTTGACTCAACAAAGGCAAACAAAAGACAAAAAACATTACTGTTGAGGGCCATTCTTCAATTGGTCAAAATGTACTGACGGTCTGTGAGCCCTTGGGAACTTCAGTCCTTAGTCCTGTATGTGATTATTGCTTATTTGCCCCAAGTATTTGATACTTAAGTATTTGGCAAGATGCCGACATGGAAGGTTTGCACTTACCCTATCAGTCTTTTTCATATTTCAATTCTGGTAGTTTTCATGATCCCATTGTCCTAATGCAACAGCCTGATCATTTTGTGGAATCTCTTTCCCAGACGTGGTCTTTGATTTTCTGCTCTCTTATCCAAAAGTACAGAGACCTCAAGTTTTTTTTTTTTTTTTTAAAGATTTGATTTATTTATTTGAGACAGAGAGAATGAGAGAGAGAGCACATGAGAAGGGGGAGGGTCAGAGGGAGAAGCAGACTCCCTGCCGAGCAGGGAGCCCGATGCGGGACTCAATCCAGGGACTCCAGGATCATGACCTGAGCCGAAGGCAGTCGCTTAACCAACTGAGCCACCCAGGCGCCCCAGAGACCTCAAGTTTAATAAACACAGTCAGTCATACTTTTCCACAAGGTAAAGAAGCACTGCTTTGTATTCAGGTAATCAGATTTAAAAAAAATAAAAACAGGAGAATCAAAGAAGGAGTGTAACTTTGAAATACCATTTTAATATCTACTAAAATAACAACAGTAAACAAACAAAAAATCATAGTTCTCAGTCTTGTTGATGATATGATGAAGGCGGTACACTTATTTTTGCTAAAATGGCCTTGTAAGTTACTAAAATTATTTAAAATGGAAGTACATCATGAGATCTTAAAAATGTACATTTTGATTAAATAGTTCTCCATTTAGGAATTTATCCAAAGGAGATCATTTGATGGGAACAAAATGATGCCTGACCCCTATATCATCTCAGAATGAGCTAAAATAGCATTAAAATAGAAAGCTAATTAAATGCACACCACTAGGGGAATTTGATAAAAAAAGAAAAGGAATTTGGAGGAATACAGGCGGCAGGTACCTCGTAGGTAGCATGAGATTTAGTTTTAGCGACCTGTAGTCAGCACCTACATGTGAGCGTCTCCTGCTTCCTCCCCATCCTGCCCCTACACTGATGCCAAGCACCGTACTACAAACTACATGTTTTGTTTATTTTCTTCATTAACTGTCTCCTTTAACTAGAACAAAAGCCATCCCATGAGCGCAGGGATTTTGCCTGTCTTTTTCACTGTTATATATTTTTTTCTTTGTGCCTAGAGCAATTCCTGGCACATAGCAGATATTAAATAAATATTCATTAAAAAAATAACAAAACATGAATGAAAGATAGTCAGTAAGGACTTTTTCATGGCCTGATGTGGATTCTGTTTCTGTTTTGGCTTTTTATTCAGCCATTTATTTGTTCATTCAACAGATTTTTTCTAGGCCCCTCCTCGGCGCCAGACATCACAATCGATCCTGGGCAGTCGTGATCCTGCAGTGGCATGGAGCTCACTGATGGGAAAAATGGCCACTAGAACAGTGATCATGAGGGAGATGGAGGGTAAGTGGAGGGCACTATAGGGATGGATACCATGGAGAACTCTCTTCCTTAGGGATTAGTGATCCTTAGGGATCAAAGCCTTGGATGACAAGGAGGAGCTCACTAGGAGAGAATGTTCCAGGCCTGGTGGACACACATGTGAAGGACCAGAGCCACAGACCATGGCACTTCTGAGGACGCAAGGAAAGTCAACGTGGCTATGGCGGGGGTTGTGACCAGCGCAGGGAGCACAGTGCTTGATGAGGACATGGAGGGAGACAGACTGGGGTGCAGAGGCCCTGGAAAGCTCTCTTTGGGACTTTGGTCTCTGTCCCAAAGGTGATAGGAAACATTTGACAAAGTGGAAATTTGAAGAGGGGAATGATCTGATCGTATCTGAAGTTTGCAGACACGGCTGTGGCCGCAGCATTGAGCATGGGCAGGAGGCGGGTAAGACTAGAGGTGTCTGCCTCCAAGGGTAGCACAGCCCCCGGGGCTGGCGGCCAGAAGTCCTGGGGCCCATCCCCGTTCTGCTTCTAGCTCTCCCTCGGATAAAGGAGCTTTCTGTGCTGTGTGTCTCGTGGAGTCTCTAAGACACGGAGGCTGCGGAGTGCTGTCACTGTGACCCGCCTTCTGCCTTCCTCATCTGACCTGAAAAAGGAGATGATCGCGATGAAAGGAGGCCTGCATTTCCTCAGGACTCAGGTGGCAGCTGAGAAATGGGCTTATTCTCACCAACAGCCCATCTGGACGGAACGCGAAGATAGTTGTTGGAGTCATACTTTCAGTTGGGGATGTGTGCCATTAAGGGATCTGGGTTTTCCACTGCTTTTACCACATAGGTTAATTTGGTGGCAGAAGCAGAGGGACTGTGAAGAAGCTGATGCTTCCAGAATTGTTCCTGCTGTCCCACATATGCCTGGGCCCTGGCGGCAGACCTGAGGGAGGCAGATGCCCTGTGGGGTGCCCCCAAACAGGGGTGATGCTGACTGCGGGCTCCCCGTTCTCCATTTCTAATCAGTGCCTAGCCTGCTGCGGCTTGGTGCCCAGGCTTTCAATTATTCAAGAATTGGGAAATATTTGTTGCCTGATGCAGGATTTGCTTTTGTTCAATAGAACAAAACCCTGGTGGGTGAGATTCAGCCCCCAGGGCAGCCAGGTCTCCAGATGCGAGCGGATTATGGACAGAGGAATAGTTGCTCTGGGAAGGGGTCTGGTTCAAACGGCATATAGAGCGGATGGAAGAAGGGAAAAACCACAAACCAAGATGAGTAGAGAACATCCTGAGTTTGCCCTCTGTTTGTTCGGCTAGAAAAGCAGAGCACGCTGAAAACACAGAAACCTGAGGCTGTGGTTGAGCGAAGAGGCAGCTTTTCAGGGAAGCAGCCCCAGGCAGGTGGTGAGGGCTCCGGGTTCTAGCCCAGATGCTACCGCTAACCTGCCCTGTGTCTTCAAGGCAATCATCTCTTCTCTTTGGGCCATGTCTCCTCACCTGTGAAATGAGGAAGATGGATTATGATCTCTAAGGTTCCATCACATCTCTGTCTTCCAATTTCAGGGTGATTTTCAGGTCCTGGCACCCATTGTCACTAGATCCTCTGCATAGGATGGCGCTGGTGTTGTTATAATCACTTCTGTTCATTGTCATCTGTTCAATCTTTTATTCTTTCTTTCAACAAACAAATATTGAGCACTTGCTGTGTCCCTGGGGGAACCTCTTCAGGGGATCCCAGACTGTGGGTCTCACGTGATGCAGCTAGATGATGAAGGCAAGTGGAGCATTACTTCTACTTTTCCTCTCATGAGACTCTGAAGACTGGGTTAGTTCTAGAAGCCATGATACCCATTCACTTTTGCATTGATTCATTGAACAAACAATCCCTGAGCATAAACTATAAGCTAGGTGGCATATAAGGGAAAATCAAAGATGAGTCAGCTGAATGGCTTGCCCACAGATTTACATGGTCTTGTTGATGAGGCTGATGTATAATAAGAAAACTATAATGCAGAGAGAAAGGCAAGAAAAATTATATATACGGGGAATTATGAGAGCACAGACACTGAACACTGGAGACCCAGGAGCACCTCCCAGAGGGGCTGGGATCTGAGCTGAGGGTTGTTTTCTTTTTTTTTTTTTTTTTAAAGATTTTATTTATTTATTTGACAGAGAGAGACACAGCGAGAGAGGGAACACAAGCAGGGGGAGTGGGAGAGGGAGAAGCAGGCTTCCCGCAGAGCAGGGAGCCTGATGTGGGGTTTGATCCCAGGACCCCGGGATCATGACCTGAGCCGAAGGCAGACGCTTAACGACTGAGCCACCCAGGCGCCCCCTGAGGGTTGTTTTTAAATAGTTGTATTACTTTATTCTGATTATAAAAGTTATATACACACACATATATGTATATATGGCTATGTATAATATATATAATTATGGGATAACTGGTCATCTTAATTTTCTTCTTCTTTGGAAGTTCTGAATTTTGTTTCATATATGCGTATATGTATGTGTATATATATGTGTGTGTGTATGTGTCTGTATGAAACAAAATTCAGAACATCCAAGAGAAGAAAATTGATATTACCAGTTATCCCAGAGTTCAGAGGTAATAACTAAAAAAGATTTAAAAAGACATATAATTTTGCTATATATTTTTAGGAGATTTTTTTGATGTTTTTTCTTCCTGTTCATTTTTTTGACAAAAAAAATCACACCATGAATACTGCTTTGTAAGTTGCATTTTCACTTGATAACATATCATTGACTTTTTTACATCAATAAATAAAATTCTTCTTCATTATTTTTAAGAGCCATATATCATATTCTATTGTATAGATGCCTTGTTATTCTTTTAACTAATGCTCTATTGATAGATTTGGGTTATTCCAGTTTTTCAGTATTATAAACAACATTGTGATAAACATGTTTCTCCTTAGGACAAATTCTTAGAAGCTGGATATCTAGGCCAAAGGATGTTTTAAATATTGACACACATTCCCAGATTGTACTTTAGTTTAAAAGCAGAAGTGTGTGAGTGTGAGTGTGAGTGTGTGTGTGTATACTAGCAAGTGCACGTGTGTTTGCTTTAGTTAATATTAACTGAATACTTACTATATTCCAGATATTAGACTAAGAACTTTATACACACCATCTGATCTAATTATTATAATATTTCAGCTCAAACAAACCACTGGTCCATAAACTCGTTATAAAAGATACTTGAAGAAAAATAATCCAGAAACACATTTTATTTGCCAACCCAAGAAACAGTGGTATTTGGATGCAGGAGGGTGAGCATATTATGTCCAAAAGGAATAATTGAATCTTTGTTTTAGCTTTGTTACAATGTCAGGCATTCTGTGCCCACTGGCCAGAGTCCATGACCTATAAATTTAAATCCAAATGGGGAAATTGTCCAAGGAAAGTCTGTGATTGTGGCCATGATGAACATCCAGACCTGCAGTAATCCACTACATTTTTAGTTCTCTGTACCAGCTGATGTTGCTAAAGTTTGTCTTAGAGATAGGGAGACCTAAGGGGGCACCTGGGTGGCTCAGTTGGTTAAGCGTGTGACTTCGGCTCAGGTCAGGGTACTGGGATCAGGCCCCGCATCGCATTGGGGTCCCGACTCAGCAGGGAGTCTGCTTGTCTCTCTCCCTCTGCCCCTCCCCCTGCTTGTGCTCTCTCTCTCTCTCTCTCTCTCAGATAAATGAATAAAATCTTAAAAAAAAAAAAATAGGGAGACCCTAGGTCTTGATCTGCCTAGGACAGTCCTGTTGTCTTTAAGTAAATATCAATAGTGCATTCTTTTGTTCTCAAAAGTATTCCAGTTTGGGCAATAATTTACTTTGAGGAAACTTGTTGCAGATGGAAGAGCTTGCTGATGAGACAGAGACAAGTTTGAGCAGTGGGCTCTCCAACAAGTGCCCATTCCCTTATGCTCAAAGGCAGGCATCTAACTTTCTAAAGAAATTTACCTCACCTATCATGCAGCGGGGTATCTGGTCGCCTCACTTATCCAGATAATAGCTGAGAATCAGAGAAAAAGCCAAGGTACCTGTGTTGCAAGAATTAGCAAATCTTAGTAATAAAATTCTTGCCCTGGTCTATGGGAAAATTTTTTATTCAAAGCCTGTCTACTCTTCCTTTACACACAGATCCTCCAAAAGCTTGGGTATCTTATTTCCTCCCCACAGGTGATTAAAAGGATAGGTTAGAAAAGAGAACAAATGCCTAAGGCAACACTTCGGCATGAGCAGGAAGAGAGGGAAAGTGGCTTATCCAAGAGGGAGAAGACAGGAGGCTTAAAAGGAAAGGCGAGGACCGCCATCATGTCAGCTCGGCCACTGCAGTGAAGCCTGAGAGAATCAGCACAGCGGGCAGCAATGGGGTTTCATAATGATGACCTTGAATTATCAAGAAAGTGTTTTCTGCATTTGGTAGGCTGTATTTAAGAAGGTTGGGTAGCCTGAAACATTTTAGATGAGCTCTCTATCCAAAATAGTTCCTATTATTGAAATTAGACTTATAAGAGGTAAGTGTTCAGCAAGCTGAACGCCTTGATTATATGGAATGATTTAACCTTCTGAGAGTCCTGAGCAGCAAAAAAAAAAAGTAATATGTAAGAAAAGCATTTAAGTCATCTTTTCTGCCCTCAAAGACTTCAAATTCTTGTTGATAATGTAAGTTTTCACCCTTTCTAGATATCTTTGCATTTTAAAAAGGACTTTAAAAGACTAAAATGCCTTATAATCCCAAGGGAGTCAAGTTCCAGTAATATAATTCCAGGCACTGAGAACACAAGAGGAATGTTTTCAGGGCCAAAGGATTTTTCTGGTTATCCATGCGGAAAGCCTTAGTTTTTCTTCCTGTGACGATAGTCCTGTAAAAAGGGATGGCCTTCTTAGCTGCTCATGTCCTTTGGAGTCCTAAACTCCCACCTCTGAGGAGCCCTCGGGACCTGAATCAAGTCCACAGGACAAAGAGCAGAGAGTCAAACATGCTCATGGCCAAGCAGAAGGCTAAGGGGTCCCCAGAGTAGCTGAGGGTACTACTCAGAACTGATGAGAAACAAAATTATGTATCATTTAAGTGACAAGTGGTCCTAAGCTCTCAGAGTCAAGACTGTTGGGGTTCTGAGAATTCTGGCTGAATATCCAGCAGGCCTCTGTTCATTAATCCATCCATGGCAATGTTTAAAGTGTAATGAAAACTCAATGCAAAAAAATTAGAACACTTGGAGCTTTTGATAGTTATCCCCAGGACACATAGCCCAAAGACAGAGAATGGAGGGCACAAGAAAGATAGATGGATGAGGCCATCTCCACTGCTTTGTTGCTCTCCTCGTGGATGCCCCACAGGAAACCTGGTCTGAAGATGGCTCCCGGGCTGGATAAAAGCTCTAAATGAAAGGAGTACTGCCTGCCCCATTAGTGGGTCAACCTTCCCTTTTGCCTAAAGCCTCAACTCAACAGAGTAGCTCTGAGGTATGGGACAGACCATGATGAATATCCTCAGAACCATGATGCATCCCTGCATCTCCTTCCCCAAAGTAATTTCAGTCTGCATCTCCCTGCCAGAGGCTCAGTTCCCCCTCCCAGAATGTCACTAATCCAATACCTACTCTTTGCCTGGGAGGTAGAACCTGGGTTTCTGATATCCGAGGAGGAAAAATAGCCATTCAGACCCGAACAGTTCTCTGTTGACTTCCCTTGTCATTTAGATGCTTTTGGAGGCTGGTTTCTCATTCTTTCCTGCTGGAGAAAGAAGGGCAGCAAGGCCATAGGCAGCTGACTCAGATATGCAGGGACCAAACAAAGCTCGTGTCCCAGACTTGGGTTGAGGCAGGGAGAGTAGCTGCTTCCTGTACATGATCTCTTCCTGTACGTGGATATCTCCTTTATTAAAACCAATATTTATTTTCTGTGGTTAATATTTATAATTCCATTATTAGAGGCTTATTCCCCTGCGGCCTGTGTAGGCCCACCTCATATACCTCTCCTGTGCTGCAAGAAGATGTGTAGAGGGAGGGGCCCCAGGGATGATGGGGACCCCGGGCATCTGAGAGCCGGGGATGTGCCCTCCAGCACAAGAGGAATGCTGACAACAGCAAAGACACCTTTTACTTCTCCATCCCTGGTGCCTATCTCACACAGCTTCTGTTCTTTTGCCACATGTTATATGAGCTGAATTGTGTCCCCCCCCAAATTCACGTGTTGAAATCATAACCGCAGTACCTGAGAGTGTGACTCTATGTGGAGACAGAATCTTTAAAGAGGTAATTAAGTTAAAATTAATTCAGTAGGATGTGCTTTAATCCATTCTGACTAGAGTTCTTGTAAGGAGAGGAAATTAGGGCACAGATAAGGACAGAGGGAAGGTGATGTGAAAGCATAGGGAGAAAGGCGGCCATCTACCAGCCGAGGAGAGAGGCCTTGGAAGAAGCCAGCCCTGGCAGCACCTTGATCTCAGACTTCTGGCCTCCAGAGCTTTGAGACAACAAACTCTTGCTGTATAAAACCAGCCTGGGGTACTTTGTTATGGTGGCCCTGACAGACTAATACACTCCATCATACCACCGCTGCCTCAGTCACTGACCAACCCAGCCCTACCGCCTTCAGGGACTCCTGGAACTCCTGCTGAGTTTGGCTCAGCTCTGCCACCTGGCCATAAAGTATAACTTTAACATCTAAAGAGAATCATATCTGCTGCTGTGCTCAGAAAAGCCAAATTTAAAAGACTTTAGGTTTCATCTAGTTCACAGATTGAAAAGTTGCTGTACATAGTAAGAAGGAAGCTCGGGAAATTAAGGGGAGAGAGGCTGACCCCAGAGTAGAGGCTCCAAAAACAGTTTCTGGTGTTTCCTAAAGAGGTGTTAACCACCATCCTTAGGCCAGAGAAAACCCTTGGCATAGAGCTGGGATTTAGGGAGTTGTAGAGTCCCTAGGATGGGCCATGGCTGTTAGATCCCTCACCAAGGTCCAATGAGAAGCAGGGTCTACTATCCTCCAGGGAGAGCCCAGGCTGAGACCATAAGCCTTGGGGACAGACACCTAGGCTCACTGTACACACAGGAGCACACAGGCATGTACACACACACACACACACACACACACACACACATGCACACACACACACACACAATGGTAGAAGACTGGGGCCTGCCTGCCTGAACAAAAGGGTTTCCTAGGGTAGCAGGATGCTCTCAGTTGAAGGAGGGTTCAAAACAAGGATGGGGAGATAGGAGTCAGAGAAAAGCGAAGCCATCAGCTTAATTTTACTCCCCAAAGCAGGGTGTTGCACTGAGCTAGTATAGCCAGCAATCAAAGAGGCCCTTGTCACCTGTCATGTATGCCTGTCCTTCCCAAGGTGTGAGCCAGGACAGCCCACCCCTCTGTGTGACTCATTTCCACATCATCTATACTTTCCAATAAGCTCTTACTCTATTAGATTGCTTCCTGAAAGAGCCACGTATTGAAAATCACCAGTCAGTTCTTTATTCTGTTAGTCACCAAACTGATTTCTTAAGCTCAGAACCAATAAAGCTGTGACGGCGAAAAACGGATATGGATTTCTCATTCTCTCACACTCATATATAATAACAATAAAACTTTATTAAACAAGAGACATGTTGTTTCAGGGAATTTTTCTTTCCCTTCTCCAGTGCCCCAAGGCTAAAATATACAATCTTATTAACTTCCTGGAAGAAATACTCCATTCCCATGGTGCACATGCTGAGCATTCATCTTCTTGGACCTGGAAAATGAGACAGGTCCTTGACATGAAGGCGTGTGGGCCACAGTTGTATCCAGGGAAATCTAGGGGAGCGAGCCTGATGAGGACACTCCCAAGGAATCTGCGTGGAGTCCAAGAAGCCCTCTGTAATAGATCCTCTGCATGTCCCAGGCCAGGAAGAAAAGGAGAAAGGATTGGCACAGCAGGGCATGTGGATGTGCGGGAGCCTGAAGATAACATTTAGTTCACACTCCCAGACAATAGTTCGGGAGGCTGCAGTTCAGACAGGGGCTGACATTCACCCAGAGTCACACAGAATGGACCATACAGCAGGAACCAGAGCCCTGGTGTCGTGTTCTGGGCTCCTTCCTTGCCTCCCACCCCACAGCCCCAGGACTGATCTCAAGTGAAGGAGATTCCACTGTGATGCCTACATGACTTGTGAGGTGGCCTCACGCTCCTCAGGGAGGTCAGGGGTCCTGTCCAGTCTTCCTGTGTCTGACTACAGCTGAAACAACCACCACACAACTCACACAGGCAGGAGCGTCTGCCAAAGTCAGCCGAAATCTGTTGAATGAATGAACGACCTCAACCAGATGGTGAATAAAATTAGGACTCAAGAATCTCATTCATGTCATTCCAGCTGACCACAGACGATGTTTGGTCCCAGGAAGACTGACTTTCTGAAAATCCTGAAGCAGCCTGACAGTGGGAGCTGCCACCTGGTCCTCTGGGGTGGGAGATAAGGAAGAAGGCCCTCCCCAAAGTCATCCAGGCCAGAATATTTGTCACTTCCTCAGGAAGGACTATCTCCAGAAAGCCAGGGGTGTAGGGTTACATCTTCGAGGATAGAGGAAGGGACTGAGGACTAGCTGAAGGGGTGATCCCTGGGAGGAGACCCGTGGATCCCAGGCACTGACTGGGCCGCGAAGCAGAGGAGCATGAGACGAGTGGTACCAGCTCCACACTGCTGTGCACAACCGAGTCGGGGTTCAGGCTGGTCCTCAGGAGTGGGGGGCTGTTATGGCCTGAATTGTGTCCCTCCAAATTTCACCTGGTGAAGCCTCATCTCCCAACGTGACTGGTTTGGAGATAGGTCCTTTAAGGAGGGAATTAGGGTTCCTTTAGGTCATTGGTGTGGGGCCCGAATCTGATAGGACTGGTGTCCTTATAAGAAAAGGGAACCTAGAGCTCTCTCGCTCCACATGCACACAGAAGAGGCCATGTGAGGACAGGATAAGAAGTCATCGTGAGCAAGTTGAGGAGACAAGCACAAGACCCCAGGCCTGCTGGCCCTTGATGGTGGGCTTTTAGCCTCCAGAACTGTGAGAAAATACATTTCTGTCATTCAAGCACCCCCCTCCCCCTACCCCGTCTGTGACATTTTGTCATGGCAGCCCAAGCAGTCTAACACTGGGGCTGGTATCTCAAGCAGGGGAAGCACAGAGGGAGTTAGGGCAAGGCAAGAAACCAGGGGACTCCGGTTCTGGGTGACAGCTCTGTGTGGGCAAGCAGTCCCTATTTGTAAGTCTTAGCAGAATGGCACAGCCATGGGCTCTTTGAGCACTGGTATTCTGTGTTTCATCCTTTTCCCGGGGTCCTACAAACAAGCTGGAGTCTTTCTAGGAAAATGGGAAAAAGATCAAGCAACCTCTGGTGGCCTTTGTAGCCCTAAGACCCTGACTACAACAGATGCAGAGGTTCATCATTGAAAATGATTTATTGGGATTTTTTAACTGCAAGTTTGGAAATCTTTTAACGGCCTATAAAAAGGAGCCACAGTGGGCTAATTATAAATGACTATTTATATATATTTATTTCAGGTTATATATTTCAGATACTTTTCAGTGAAACCAAATCAAATGATGGTCAAATACACATGGTGTCCAGCAGAAGTTGTCTAGATATTTCCATGGTCTAGGAGATACTTGGAACATATGCAATAGCTGCAAAGCGTCAGGCAGATTCTCTGGCTCACCCTTGGCCCACCATAGCGGAGTTAATTTGTGGGGATCCTCTCAAGGTCCCTCGGACTCCTCCTCAGTCAGTATCCATGCTCTAGCTCTGGACCCTGAGCCCAGCTTCCACCCTCAGCCTCTTTGGCTGCCACATTCCTCTAGACTCCATTTCAGATCAAACACCACATGTTGTCTGGGCAATTACTGTGCACTCAGCTCTGTGCTTTGCTGGACCGGGAGATAGCGTTGGAAATAACCTCTGAGGTTACTTCCAGCCAGAGACAGGGGAGGCTGCAAGAATGTGCATCCTCAGAGAGCTCAAGTATTGCTTCCTCCAAGAAGCCTCCCTGATTCTGCAGACAACAGAAGTGGGTAGCAAGCCCCATTACTTCCTTCTCCTCCTGCACACAGAAATAGACTGCATTTTCTTACAGTCCCTTCATGGAGATGCAGTCCACGTGACAAAGGAACATGGATGGGAGTGATGTATGTCACTTCCAAACTTGGCTCCCAACTGCTCCCTTTCCTCCTTGTCTGCCTGTGTAAAAGGCTGAGGTCCTGGGAGATGGTGGGATCCGCCATATCCGAGAAGCCTGGATCCCTCAGTGACCGCATGGAACAGAGCTCCCCACATTTGACTGTGACAAGAGCGAGAGAGAAGCTTGCCCTGTGTGCAGCCTCTGAGAGGCAGAAGTGGTTCACTGCAGCAATTGGCCTGTCCAGGCGGCTACACTGACCAACTCTCAAGTTGAAAATCAGAGTCATTTGCTCTCTAATTGAACACACCCTCGGATAGGGAGCTTGGGAATATGCATGGACAACCTTCTAATTTGATAGGGCTATGAATGCAAACCATGGCCTGTCTGACTCAGAGAGTGTGCTCCTGGTCCATTTCTCCTTTGTCACTCTCTGGGCTATGGTGGTAGCCAGCGGGTGCCGTGGAAGACTGTAAGGGAAAACCTAACTCACAACATTCCAGAGGTGGAGAGAGTTTTGCAAATTGTGCATATGGGCATTTTTGTTGTTATTGTGTAGTGTGAATTGTGTCTCTCTTTATTTCACAGGCATGTTCCTATCTCATTCCCCCACCTATATTCTCTCCAGAGAAGCTGAAGCAGCTTTAGAGCTAGATCTAGAACCATCTCCTGGGGTAACCCTCGGGCTGAAGGCAGCAAGCTCAGAGAGTAGGCTTCTGCGGATGGCCGCTGTGGCACTTTCCAAAAACCTGCTGGGCTGCCGGGAGCCTGGCTGAGATGCAGACAGGTCTGGTGCAGTGACAAGGTCTGCAGTCCACAGGCACAGTGGCAGAGGCCATCCGGGCCTGGGGCAGGGGCCCCACGACTCCAGAGAGGCACTTCTCCTATTGAATCGGGAGGTTCACAGATTGAGAAATTCATCGTATTCTCAATGATTCCCTTGCTCGACTGCCTCCCCAGTCCGGGCCTTGGCAGCCCTTGGTTTGGTATAAATCACATTCCATCAGCGTAACTGCAGGGCTTCGGGGATCATTTTGGAATACTAGGATGTTAATGCATCGGGTTTTGTTCCAAGCAGTGAGCCACCTCCTGGGATTTGGGAATCTCTCTTTTAAATCCAGATAGCACTAATGAGCTAGTAAGGGCTCCTGACCTCCTTGACTCATTTCCTCACTCCCATGGCTGCTCTGAGCATTGGAATCAGCCACATATGCACCGCACTGCAGCCAGCCGCGGGCCTGATACAACTGCGGGCTTTCAGTGCAACTGGTTCTACCTGGAGGCATTTAAACGGCAGTTTCTTTCTTCTTCTTTCTTCTTTCTTCTTTCTTCTTCTTCCTCCTCCTCCTCCTCCCCTTCCCCTTCCTCCTCCTCCTCCCCTTCTCCTTCCCCTTCCTCCTCCTCCTCTTCTTCCTCCTCTTCCTCTTCCTCTTTTTTCTCCCCTAAATTATTGCGTACACCTAAAAGTGCTTTTCACATACAGGCTCTGGGTGGAATGTTTGTGGTTATTTTGATGGCAATGGTGATAGTGTCCTTTATAACAGGGTTTGGCCAGGAGCTGTCCTTTAATTCTATACCCAAGCAAAAATTATGCTGGGGTGTCGAGGAGGTGGTCCTTGAAGGGGTGAGTGATAAGACACATATTGACAAGCAGTTAAATATCATTTACCCTTTTAGCCAAGCATGTCTCTTAGTGCCCGCAACTGACATTTAGTCACTTGGAAATGCCTCATGTAATGCTTATTATGCATCGGGGGCTGTTCTAAGTGGTTTATAGATATTTACCAGTCTACTCTGCGACACCATTTTTTATGTTCACTTTCCAATAAGAAACCTAGGACAAAATAGAGAGGTTAGGGAACTTGTCCAAAGTCACAGAGCCAGTAAATGGTGCTGTCAGGACTTGAAGCTACAGTCTCGGGCTCCAAGGACTACACGCTTAATCACAGTGCTGGGTCTCTCCTCCACAGTTTTTCCTACCTCTCAAGGTTGGCTCAGACTGTTCATCTTATCTAGAATGTCTGTCCCTTTGCTCTTCACACTTCTAAATTCTAGCTCATCTTTCCAACACCAACTTACAACCTAGTTCCTACAGGAAGCCTTCCTGAACAATCTGTACCGTGCTTCAGTTGACTGACTCTGATCTCCAATAGCAGAGTGGTTCAGAGCATGGCATTGGGCACTAAACTGTATAAACTTCGATCAGACCCAGCCCTGGCTCTATGACCTTGTGTAAATTAATTAACTTCTATGAGCTAAGTTTTCTTCTCTGTAAAGTGGAGATATATAGTGCACTTACCAACAGGGCTGTTGAGGGGATTAATTGGATTGGCATATCTACAATACCTGGAAGAGTGCTCATTCCCTCTGCCTGCTATATATGTATTTTATTAGTAGTATTGCTATTATTGTTGTCATTATTGCACATTTGCTTTTCCTATTGCTCTTGTGTCACACTTATGCTTTCCTTGTCTGATCCTTATCTCCTGTAAGACTGCAGGATTATTTGCACCCCTTGAAGACATAGATTGGTTGTATGTGTGTGTCTTCCTTCCTTCCTTCCTTCCTTCCTTCCTTCCTTCCTTCCTTCCTATCTATTTAATTCTCTGGCACTTAGATTAGTATCCTGCAAATAGTAAGCATTCATTTAATGGCAATAATTAATTAATGAGTTGAAGGTAGCTAATATTATATCCCTAGGCACAAGAATTCAAAAATCTCTTTCTCTCCCACTGAATTGTGTATAAATATAAGTCACAGGTCTTCATTGATCTTGGAATGGTATATCTCAGGGGAAATCGAATCTGTCATAGTTCAAAGAAAACCCACTCCTAAATAAGTTACCAGATGCATTCATTAACTGAGGTGGTCCAGTTAAAATAGGGCACAATCTTGGTGGGATTTGAATATCAATAGTCTGTAGAGAAGCATCAGCTTCCAAGAATTTTTGGCTCCTGATGTGATCTTCTTAACCTTTGCTTTATAGTCTAGTCTTCAGAGAGGCTGCCGCTTATTTATCATGGAGATACTGCAGATATACCATGCGAGGTAATTGAGAAACCATTTGAAGACTGATGTCTTATTATCTCTTGAAGCACACAGCAAAGAACCACTTACAAAGCCTTCTCTATTATTTGACTGTTTAGACCCTTAGGTCCATTGACTTCAGAATATTTTAAAGGAATCACTCTGAAGTCAATAAGGCTCCATGACTTGCAAGGAGTCAGGAAGCTACTGAAAGGCTCTAGGTCTGCAGTTGACTGGCACACTGTAAGACAGAGGCTTGTTGCTCCCGCTGAAAATTGGGACAAGAGTTTAACTCCACGAGGGCGGCTGGCTCAGCACAGGTCCGTATACTCAACGTCAAAGGACAGGGTCGCCTGTAGTCTTCCTCTGAGCAACTTCACATTGTTCTGTTGTTGTTCCGGAAGTTGGTCTTTGGGAAGGTGGCAGGAGAACAGTTATGAAGAGTAGAACCTACTTTTCTCATAAATGTGCTCTGGTTTCCCAGGGCATGCTTCCCAGAGCACTGGCATCCTCTGCCATCCCCCAGGGCCTCAGTAGGCCTCCAAATAGCTGAGATAAGGAAAATGAAGCAGGAAGCAGATGTGAACCCCAATGGTTCTGTTGCCTGAGCCCTCCACTCCCCCCTTCTCAAACTATTTCCTACCTGCTTTCATATAGAACTCCGTATAGCACTGAGATTTTTTGTCTTCCTGTTTAGGGACAAGTGATGAGCTGATATGTCATCTCATACTTTCCTGGCTGCCCTGAATGAACTCTACATTGAATGGCATCCCACAGATTGCTTAGCTTTTCTTTGGCCTTCTGGCTTGGCAGGTATGAAGAACAGATGATAGGTTCAGGGAAAAGGGAAGTGGTGAGTGTCAACCCCCACCCCCAGATGGTTTTGGTAGCAAAGCAACAGCCATCCTGTGGAGTTGTGTACATAACTTGGGAGTAGTTTCCCCAGTTTTCTGAAATAACACTCCCTATATCGCTTTTAAGTCATGCTCAGTATTGTAAACAATTGTGAAGAACACCCATTTCCTTGTTACACCTCAGCAACTTTTCCATAACATTATACCTTTCTTCATCCTTTTTATCTCATTCAGTATTTCATGTGCAGTGCAAATCATAGCCACTAATCACCTCTCAGTTTGTGGCCCTCATCTCAACAACCAGAGCTCTGGTCTGGTTCTCATCTCTTGCTCAAATGATGGTAGTTCAACTGGACATTCTCCTCTTTGCTTTGGGCATACCAATTTATTCTGTGCTCCCTGATGGATTAATCTTCAGTCACTACCTTGCTCAAGAAAATTCAATGGCTCCCCATTGTCTACTAAAAGTTGAGCTTTGCTTGGCTTTTAAGGCCTCTTTAGAACCTGGCTCTAATATTTTTTTTCCCCAGGAGTCTCTAATATATACTTCATAATTCTCATCCCCAAATTTACTCCAGTCCATGGCTCTTTGCATGGCCACATAACATGTTCTCTCCCTGAAATGCCCAACCCTCTCTTCTGTGATTTCCCTGTCAAGTCATCTAATTTATTTGGCAAAGAAAGAGTGCCTCCAACTTGGGCTGTCTTAAAGACCTGGCTTTTCTTAACTACTTCACATCTATTACCCACTGCCTTGTTTTCAGAAATCTAAGTGTCTTCTGCCTACATTCCTGGACCATTAGCTTGATGCCATATAAAGTTTACCATTCGCTCTGTCACCCCTACCCAGATTTTTTCCCCCCACATCAGTACTTACCCAATAGGACCAGGATTATAAGTGCTCCATAAATATTTTAAATAAAAATTATCTAGATTCCACCTTTGGGAACTAGATGGTTGGGGTACAATCCTATACAAAAGAAAAATAATGTGATTTATAGTCAGTATTATTATGGGGCACATACTGGAGATACCACCTCCTACTAGAATCTCTCTTTACCTGAGGTGACCCTGAGTGGAAGGAAGGCCCACTCCTGAGTTTCAGGAGGATAAATTGCCTTGCTCTCTCTCACCTTCTTTGCTTTACTATTTCCTCCGCTTGGAATTCTCTGCCCTTTTTTCCCCCTTGATATATTCTTTCCCGTCCTTTGATGTTAACACAAAATATTATCATACTAGTGAAGTCTTTGCCAGGCCTCAGCTCTCCATTGTCATTTTATGCTATTTAAAATAAAAAGACATAAATATAAAAGTTAACACAATTGCCCAGCACATATATGACCTGATTGGGGAATATAAATCTTATCCCGTCTGTGGACCTGTGGCCTGTCTTGAATTGACCCTCCTTGCTGCTTTCTCATTGTCATGGAGAGATGCAGGCTCTGAGCATCTGTCCCTAGTTTTTCCTCCACAGAATGTGCTGGCATTCTGGCCTTCTCTGCTCCCACCTGGGAGAATTACATTGGTACATTTTTTCTGCCTAGATACCAGACACCTTCCTCAAGGACAAGCATGCTGTGATTTATACCTCTCTGTTCTCTCATTGCTGATTCTGGCATCTAGCACGGAAGTGGGACTTGGTATCTATTAACTCACTGAGTGAAGGAACTGAATAAACACCAGCCACTTTCCTAATCTTCTTTCCTTATCTCCACTGGTGTGCCCGTCCTCAGGTGCATGACTATATATGTACTCATGATTAAGGAGAACTAAGTAGGTCAAGGGACAGAAAGCAATGCACAAATACATAAATTATATTTTGATTTAGGTATCTTACTCTTTACATAATAAGGCTCTCTGCTCTACTGTAAAGCTTTCAGGCATCAGTGGGGAAACATAGAGGCCTTATCGTTGTTATATCCCCAAAACTCTTACTATTCCGTGCCCCATACTACTATCTTCCTTGAAGTCGGACCCATCCAATTAGTCTACCCTTATTTCCACTTTACTGTTCTTATCCCCATTATATCCCATAGGATTCTTCAATGTGGGAAGCTCCAACTCTTCTAAACCATTTTACTCGTACCATCACTACAGGGAAGTATAATGAAGAAATAATTAACAAATATGGGGAAATTACAAAAGCTTAAAAATTTCAGTCATGTCCTCAATCTCATTTTTTGGCCTTTCTAACATGGTCACTGCCTGTAGGAGGCAGGGTTACACAGTGGTTATTTTGAATCCCCAACTCAGCCTCCCGCTAACCAGGAGGGACTTGGCAGCCTGTGTAACTTTTGCACTCTTGGTTTTACCATCTGCAAAAAGGGGACACCGAATCTGCCTCTCAGGGTGGTTGTGAGCATCTTGCGGGATGATGCAAGTGTGCTCCTAGCCGAGAGTATGCGACATCATTACGGCTCTGACTATTGTTGTTAATGTCACTGAAGCAAAACCTGCTGGAGCTTTTGCCAGCTGTGGTAGGTACTGGACACAGCTGTGACTTTGTCTTCCCAGGGGTGACACTGCCTGAAATCCTGCTCCCTACTCAGCCCCATTCCTGAAACTAGGGCAAGAACAAACCACCTGGAGCTTCATTGACCTTCTAGGCAAGACGTAATGAACCAAGTCTGGAAAACTCAAGCCAAGGAGCACAGAGGTAGAAGGCAAAACCAAAGTCTAGCTCAAGGATAAATGCAAGTTGGGTTTCTTGAGAAGGCCTCTGGAAGGAGCTCAGATACTCATAGTTTAAGTCAAACGAACCATAGCTGAACAGCAGATAACAATTTCTAGATTTGCCTGAAAGTTCTTTGGGTGGGATCAAAATCATGCAGAATACATGTTGCTTATCTCATGGGTGCTTGGGCTCTCTTCTAGGTGGCTCTGACTCGACTCCTGTTGCCCTCCTTAATAGCAGAACAGAAGCCCCAGCCTCCCCAGATATCAAAGATAAGATGGTAAACTCTTTTTAAAGGAATAAATAAATGAGTGAGAGAATGAATGAATGTATACATGAATATAAGAAGGACAAGGCCCCTATGACAGCAGAAGCTGTCTGCAGACAATAATCCCAAATCCAGACCTCCAGCCTTTCCTTGGAAGGACAATATATATGTAAATAGAGCCATCACATTTAGAATGTCAGGCCTCAGAGGGTTCCTCTGGAGCTTACAAAGGCCACTTCACATTTCTCCATGAAATTACAAAACTTGACAGCTTTCTTAACACAGTGATGGTGAGGAATAAAAACTTCAGAAATTATGCTATTTGAAAAGTAAACTATTTACTGTTCAGAGGGAAAAGTCTGAACTTAACTACTTGGCAGCTGTCAAAATGTAACCCTACGACACAACAGTGATTTAAAATGTAAATAGAGCTTCAGGCATGCAGAGAAGGAACTAGCTATCCCCACCCAAGCCTCCTTCTGTGGCACCTTCACCTGCAGGGAGAGGACCGCGGCCCAGGCACTCACCCGTCTCTGCCTGGACCAGATCGTAGACTACCTAAATTTGTGGGTTTAACTCTACCTGCACCTCCTCACTCCCAACGATATAAAGGAAGCATCACAAAGGAAGGCCTGGAGATAACATTTTCATGAAGGAAGTATGCACTAAATGAAGTCTAGGTTAATAACCAAGGCAGACATTCTTCAGAAAAAAATTAGTATTTGACCTCCAGGAACAAAAGGTTGTGTGTGAAATGCATTGTGCCCCCGTGTGTTCTCACTGTGAGAGTTAACCGCGTCCAGGTCTTGAGGTGTGCACACGTGCCCATGCAAACACGCTCATCCTCTAGAGCTGTGTGCCTTGAAAATAATCAATTTCGATAAACCTCAGATATTTCTGTTTAATTTTGTAACATGGGGAAGACCAGGCGAGACTCCTTGGTGGGTAGCAGTCAACACAGTCCTCACTGGCCTATTTGCCCCTCCTTAGCTGTGGGCATCTGCTACCCCAGGGCCTGGCAGGTGGATGGGGTCGGTGCCAGTGCCTGGGGGGCCAGTGCTGTTCACAGTTTCGACATGAGCTGGCAGACGTTGCCCGGGGTGGGGGTAGGGACAGATGACCTCTAAGTTCCCTTCTCGTCCTGAGAGCCTGCGATGAACTTAGCAGACATGACCCCGATTTTCTGCAATATTAATCACCCCGACCTATAATTCTGAAGACTTTTTGTGTCTCTCCCACGTTTTCTGGAAGACTAGTCCAAAATGTGCAGCCTGTAGACAGAAATGTGATCCATCAGTTTTGTTCTTGCTTTTTATTTTTTAATTGCACCATAGTATTAATATAATTATGTGACAGCACGTGACCAAATATGAAATGCTTCATACACAAAAAGTCATAAACACTTTATAATGGCAGCCAAAGCACTCAGAAGCTCTGGGCAGCAGTAAGCCAAGCTTAATTTTTAGAGGAATATCAAAGCTAAAGAAACCAAACCAAGGAAGTTGCCTATGGATGTAAAATTTTGGGCACAGTTCAGTTCATTTCAATTCCATTCAAAAAATATATGTATCTACTAAGTAGGCACGGGGCACCGTGCAGGTTCCTGTTCCCTATGAAGAGGGTTTGCTTGTGTTTAGGGATTGGTGCTACACAGATGGTTTCAGAGAGATGGTGAGAGGTGGATCAGAGCAAGAGCACAAATACACAGTTTTCCATTTAATAATCATAATTATAAAAACAATTAGAAAAAGCTACCATTTACTAGAGGCCAATCCTATGCCAGGGTTTATGCCACACCAAGCATTCTCTGTGTGTATGAGTGCTCACATCCATTATTCCTAATCCTTGCAGCAGCTCAGCCAAGAGAGTCATTCTTATTTCCCATTTTCTACAGGAGAAAACCAAGTCATGGCTGGTTATGTGTCTTGGCCAAGGTCACGCAGCTCTCAGGTGCTGAGGCAGAGTTTGAAGACATAATTGTCTAACTCCAAAGCGAGCGCGCTCTGCATCACACATACCTGCATTCACCTCCATCTCACCACCTTCCACAATGGCCATTACTACTTGGCAGAAGGGGTGGGGGGGCCCTCAACCTGGCCTGTGACTTTTGGTGAGAGCGGCTCAGCCTGTCCCTCCAGACCCTTCTACTTGCTGCCTAAGCCAGGCACCTCTCCTTGTTATTCCAAGTGGACCAGTCGGTGGTCCAGGCAAGAAGTGGAGAGACAGCTTCTGAACCTGGCTTTGAGCTCTGGGAAGTCCTCTAATGAGTCCATTTTGGCTGAGTATTTTCCAGCCACCTTCACAAATTCTTCCTTTCTTCCGTTTAAGTCGATTTGACTACAAATACAACCTCGCTGACCTGGAGTCTCTCAGTAGCTCTGAGTAGGGCCCATCTACCCCGAGGCAGGGTTCCTGGTCAGAGGGCAGAGCCTGCGTGGGAGTGAGTCTTTGAAAAGGCAATTGGCTTGTTCCCTGAAGTAGGTCACATGCTCTCAGCCCTCTCGTCCTCCTCCTCCTGTTGGAGCCACCCAAGGGGAAGCTCATGTGAAAACAGCAGGTTACTCCCCATCAGCAGAGATACATCTTTGCCCCCCGTGATGGGCTCTGCTGGTCCGGCAGCCACAGGCAAGCTGTGTTTTATTCGTGAACATCCTTCTTGTTTCAGCAGATAATGGACTCTAGTTAGGAGACAACACAGTAAACACAGCATAAACATTGGGATGTGCAGCTGGAATGAGTCTGCATATAAATAAGAGTGCTGGGAGCCAGGGAGGTAATAAGTCAGGAATGCAACGGAGAAAGGTTATTAAAAGCGGAGGTTGTAAAAATCTGCAACAAGGCTGAAAGCTTGGAGCATTTCTTGATTACAGAGGACTAAAGGCATCGGCCTGTCTCATCTGTGCTCTGCCTCGCTGGGTGACTGGGCTCCTCACTTAAAATCCTGCTGTTACTCACTTTGTTCAGTCATAAAGTTGGGATTTTATACACTGAAAACAAAAGAGAGTTGTCGGGATGTTGTGAAGACTGTACATGAAAGCATTATGAAAAAGTTGATACTGCTGCATGAACAGAAAGTTATGTGATTCTTAATTTGGGTAAGTGGCTGAAATTACTCTTTTACACAACTGAGCCCTCTTCTTGGTTGAATATCAAGCAGAGTTAATCTTTTGTAACAGAAATCTCTCAGGGACATATCAGGCATAAAAGGAACCAAGAGTATTTTCTGTTGTGTGAGAGTCAAAATAGAAAGGTCCTTTTTATTAGCTTTATACCGGTCAGGATATGGTGGGCTTTGCTGCAATAAGAAATAAATCCTGAAATCCCACTGGCTTAAAAATAGTAACAGAAAGGAGGATGTTCCTGTCTCTCTGACACGACACCCAGCATGGCTGTGGCATTTCTCTCACAATCAGTGAGTCCCGAGCCCTAGGCTGCTCCCTGTCTAGTAGCTACACCGTGACTCCTTGCTTGCCTTGTAAGGGAAAGAAAAGGCTGGATCCCACGAGGAGATGTTTTTAATAGTCAAGCGAGGAAGTGGTTTATCACTTCCACTCCTATTCTGTTGTCTGTAACCCAGTCACGTGGCCCCAACCGAATTACAAGGGAGGCTGTGATGCGTGGAGGAGCCCAGCGATGTCTCGGGTGAGCTCCGTGCCTGCCTCACCTATCTTAAAGTTAGTGTCTGGCGACTGGATATACGGGGGTACCTTGTAGTCGTGGAGGACACGATACTGCTTTGATGTTGCTCCGATGGCTTGTAAGTGTCTGGCCAGGATTACGAGCTTGCATATTTTGGGGGCGGAACAAGACTCCCAAAAGGATTTACCAACCAGCTGTAAACCTCTATATGACACTGTGATTTTAATTCTGGACACTGGTGCTTCTGAACCCTGGTTTATTCAGGATAACACTTAAGTAATTTAACCATATTTCCAGGCTAATTGTTGCCATGCCATCTTAGCAGCTATGATATAATTGGGATAGCCTTACCTTTTAGCCTTCTAATGCCAAGGCTAATAGCTTTGGTCAGGCATTTTACTCTTGATTGGAACACTTTATTAAAACCCTGAATTGTGCAAAAAGAAACACTTGTTAAATGCAATCATATTACATCTTATAGCCTAACATCTGGCATTTCCATAGTCTGAAGTCATTACGAATTGCTGACATTCATTGCTACCTTAAAACTTTCTGAATTTTAAAGCGATTCAATGGTATCTTTCAGAGTTGCAGAAGATATCTCAGCATTGAGATTATTTAGATTTAAATTAATTAAACCAGGAGGCCGTTAGACTGATATAGTTCTAATGCCGTGGCAGCCTATGGAAGCAAACCAAAATCTAAGCCTGTAAATGCCTCAAGGTGACAAAACTGAAACCTGTGGACAACCAATCACAAACAGCGAACTAGGCCTTAATCAATAGCCAATCAATAAGTTCCTTACTTTGCTTTTGTCTTTTCTTTATAAAAGTCTCACCCCTGGAACTCTGGTCTGGGGGTGAGGGCAGGGGAGGGCGGCTCCCCACCACTTTTGATCGATGCTACCCAATTCGAATCAATATTTGCTCAAATAAACCCTTAAAATTTTGAATATGCCTCAGTTTATCTTTTAACAGATTCCAATGTTATATTATTGGAACAGAACGGACATCTATAGAAAGCAATTGCTACCTTAAAATAGCACTCTGAATTTAAGTTAATTTTAAATACCTTTTCCAGATGGACAACCAACTGTTTTCATCAGTTTGGAACTTCCTAGCAGTAAAATGCTGGTGTGTAAAGGTTAGTCTTTCATTTTATCTTCAACAATGCAGTCTGTTCTTAGACCCAGTCCATCCTCTTTCCGTTTGTGAGCTTGATGATTTGAATTCACCAATCCTAAACTCCATCTGTTTGTTGCCTGAAAACAGTTGAACAGATTTCAATAAACTTAGAAACCGTAAATAAATTGTTAAATAAGCCTGAATGATGGGTAGGATTTCAACACTGAGGATGGACAGCCATTGTATTCATTTAAGACTTACAGATGTGGATTTACTCATGTCTCATCATCCACAAGGTCAGGTAAGAATTTCCTACTGTCTCATACTCCAAGTGGTGACATCATTTCCTTCCAAACTTTGCAGAAGAAAGTAAATCCAGACTGAATTTAAACCACAGGATCTGTCCCCTCTGATTTCCCTAGGTCCTTGAAATTAATCATCCATACATTCTTTTTGCATTTCCATCAGTTTTCCTACAGAAGAAACACATGATAAACAAAGGGAAAATGATAACACAATATAAAAAACATTTGTGTATTATTTATTCTTTAAGAATTTGAATATGTTCTAACAGCAGAAGTTATGGTGCTTTTAAAGGCATTGTTGAAACCCCAGGAATTCTAGGGAACACATGTTGTTATAAAACATAAGTCACATAACAAGAGCTACCTTTTTTTTTTTCTCCTAATTACTATTTACTGCAGGTATATTTCAAGCATTGCTTAGCATTTTCCATATGGCATTCCATTAATATTTGCACAGAATTTGTCAGTTATACTTTCTGGTCCTCATTTAACAGATGAGAAAAGCAAGTCTGGAAGAGGCTAAGTAACTTGCCAAAATAACAAGGCTGGCAAGTAGAGGAGCTGTGATTCTAATGCAGGTCTTTATCCTTTCCTTTTGATTTCTTTTGTTTTTTGTTGAAGGGGTTGGGTGGTGCCAGTGAAATAAGACGCATCTTTCTTCAAGTTCTTTGTTGCTTCCAGAAAGTCTGTGTTGATTAGGTAAAAGATGCTCAAGCTTTTGTTTCATCGATGTTCTTTGATATTCCTATTTCAGATAATTCTTTTAAAGGGACAGCAAGGGCATGTGTGCTAACTTCCTTCTATAGTCACATTACTCAGAGATGAATACAGGCATCTGAACATGATTAGAGCCCTTATTTTTTTCTGTATTTCTACCATGAAATACGGATTCAAAATACATTTCAGGTCCTGTTTGTTTTCATATTGACAAACCTCTTGTATCCTCCACTGATTACCTTTTTAAAAATTAAACTTTGTTGAGATCTAATTTACATAATTAAGATTTAACTATTATAAGTGTCCAATTCAATGAGTTTGGGTAAATATGTACACCAGTGTAACCACAAGCACAATAAGGATAGAAATTTCTATCATTCCAGAAAGTTCCTTCCTATTTTTTGTAGCTCATCCCTTTGATCACATGAAGTGCAATTTAGCAATGTTTTCTTCTATGGTTTGTGTTTTTTTCTCTTCAATCTAAGAAATCTTTGCCTATCTCAACATCACAAAGATTTTCCCCTGTGCATTCTTCTAAACTTCTGGAGTTTTAAGTTTTCACATTTAAGCCTATAATCATTTCAAGTTAATTTTTATGTATGGTATGAGGTAATGGTCAGGCTTTATTTTATATAGATACCAGTTTTCCGGCACTTTTTGTTGAAAAGACTATCTTTTTCCCATTGAATTACCTTGGCCCCTGAAAATCAATTGATCATATGTGTATAGGTCTATTTTCAGACTCAGAATACTTTCCCATTGATCTTTTTGTTTATCCTTGTGTCTTACTTGGACTTTATGGATTTTGAAATCAAGTTCTGTAATTCTTCCATTTTTTTTCTTTTCAAAACTGTTTTAGGTATTCTATATTTTTTGCATCTCTATATACATTTTGGAATCAAGTCACTGAGAATTTGATTGGGAATGAATTGAATCTATAGATCAATTAGGGAGAATTAACAAGTTGAGTGTTTTCAATCCATGAACATGTAATATCTATCCATTTATTTTAGTCTTCAATTTTTCTCAGCAAAGTTTTACAGTATTAACAGAACTTGCACATATTTTGTTAGATTTATTCCTAAGTATTTAATTTTGGGTGCTATTCTAAATTCAATTTTTAGTATTTTTCTTAGTATACAATTGATTTTTGTATCTTGTTTCCTGAAATGCTGTTCAACTCATTATTAGTTCTAAAAGTTTTTCTCTAGATGTATTAGAATTTTCTTCATATAAAATTGTGGCATCTTTGAATAAAAACATTTTTATTCTTTCTCTTTCAATCTGTATGCCTTTTTTCTTTTTCTATCCTTGTTGAATTAGCTTAGACCTTTAAGTACAATGCTGAATAGTTGTAGTGAGAGAAAACATCCATGCCTTGTTTTTGTCCCTAACGGGAAATAGTTTAGTTTTTACCATTAAATATTATGTTAGCTATAGATATTTCATGGATACTCTTTACCAAGTTAAAAGAAGAGGATAGATGTTAAATTTTGTCATATTATTTTGCTACATCTATTGATAGGATCATGTGGTTTTTCTCTCCACTATTTTTTTAATATGGTAAACTATAGTGATTGGTTTTGAAATTTTATGCCCATCTTCTAATACTTGAATAAGCCCACTTTGTCATGATATATTATTCTTTTTTATATATTTCCATATTTGATATGCTAATATTTTGTTAAGGAATTCTGCTTCTATATTCATGAAGGTCTTCAGTTTTCTTATACTATCTTCATCTATTTTGGTATCAGGTTAATACCAATCTCATAAAATAAATTACAAAATATAGTAAGGAAGAAGTAAAACTTTCACTATTTGCAGATGACATGATACTATATATAGAAAACCCAAGAGGGGTGCCCTGGTGGCTCAGTCATTTAAACATCTGACTCTTGATTTTGGCTCTGGTCATGATTTCAGGGTTGTGAGATGGAGCCTTGCAGCAGGCTCTGTGCTCAGTGGGGAGTCTGCTTGAGATTCTCTCTCTCTCTCTCTCTCTCCCCCTCTGTCCCTCTCCCCCCACATCACACTCTCTCTTTCTCTCTCAAATAAATAATAAATAAATCTTTAAAAAAAGAAAAGAAAACCCCAGAGACTCCACCAAAAAACTATTGGAACTGATAAATGAATTCAGTAAGGTTGCAGGATATAAATACAATATACAGAAATCTGTTGCATTTCTAGACACTAATAATGAATCAGCAGAAAGAGAAATGAAGAAAATAATCCCATTTACAATTGCATGAAAGATAATAAAATACCTAGGAATAAAGTTAACCAAAGAAGTAAAAGACCTGTACTCTGAAAACTCTGATGAACTGATGAAAGAGATTGAAGATGACACAAAGAAATGGAAAGACATTCCACACTCATATTGGAAGAACAACTATTGTTTAAAATGTCTATACTACCCAAAGCAATCTACAGATTTAATTAAACAATCCCTATTGAAATACCAACAGTATTTTTTTTTTTTTTTACAGAACTAGAACAAACAATCCTAAAATTTGTATGGAACCACAAAAGACCCTGAGTAGCCAAAGCAATCTTGAAAAAGAAAAGCAAAACTGGAGATACAATTTCAGACTTCAAGTTATATTACAAAGCTGTAGTGATCAAAACAGTATGGTACTGGCACAAAAATAGACACATAGATCAATAGATCAGAACAGAAAGTCCAGAAATAAACCCACAATTATATGACCAATTAATCCTCAACAAAAGAGGAAAGAATATCCAATGGGAAAAAGACAGTATCTTCAACAAATGGTGTTGGGAAAACTGGACAGCCACATGCAGAAGAATGAAACTGAACCACTTTCTTACACCACATGCAAAAATAAACTCAAAATGGATTAAGGACCTAAATGTGAGACCTGAAACCATAATAATCCTAGAAGAGAGGACAGGCAGTAATTTCTGTGACATCAGTTGTAGTAATACCTTTCTAGATATGTCTCTAGATATGTCACCTTACCCAATTGGAAGCCTGGGTTCCCACTCTGTTGCCTTGTTTAGAGGCATAGCCCTTCCTCTTCTCACACAAGGTCATAATGTGTCAATGTCCCAGAGGGGCCGCTGGACTCAGTTTTTAATGGAGGCAAGGTCTTTGCATCAAGAGGAAGCATACAGAGGAAGATAGCAGATATTGAAGCCAGGTGGCAGCCTTCTAGAGGGTGGCAATAATTAGAGCTGGTGATTGAAAATTTTCTAAGACTAGATTTCCTTAGAACAAAGGTTTAGCCTAAAACTTCAGTGCCCTCCTTTCCTTTTAAAGGGATGTATGCAGAGAACCCTCACTTTCAATGGTGTTTTAGGTTTCTCAAGCACTCCTTGAGAATAGCACTCCTCCCCTACCACCAATCTCCCAAGCAATGCTATCCAAGGCAAGCCTGCTAACTGCTGAATTCAGCTTTCTGGGGAACAGGAAACAACCAGGAGTTGGCATGTTGTGGTGTTTAGGCCACATGAATATTAAGACCTATTTGCAAACAGTATAGAAAAGCTAAATTGAGTTAATTTCTATTTCTTGAGTTGAAACACTGAATTAAAAAACAATTTAAATGTCTTACTCTTTTGGAAAAAAAAAATCAATGCTTTAAAATGAATTTCATTTTTTAAACTTATTGTTAATTCAATAAAGCCTTTTGGGCTTTTTAAGCTAATTGTCTTTGAACTCATTTTAAATTTAAAAGTTTTTATAATTTTGATTTTTATAATTTATAATTTTGATTATCCTCACTATATGGCAGTTCACATTATAATCTTAGAAGGGTACAGAAAAAACCATCAAGATCCTTGTGCAAGAATGACACAAATAGTTTTGAAGCATTACTATTATTTTTGTAGAACAGTAAGAATTATATTATCCCATTTTGTTTAATGGAATCATATGTATGTATGTGATTCCATTATATAATGGAATCGTATGTATAGAGTGAAAATTTATAAATTCGTAGAAAAATATCTGAAAGGCTGTATAGTAGAATGTTTTAGAGAGAGAGCACACATGAGCAGGGCGGGGAGGGGCAGAGAGAGAGAGGGAGAGAAAGAGAATCTTAAGCACGGTTCACACATGGAGCCCAACGAGGGGCTCCGTCTTACGATCCTGAGATCATGACCTGAGCCAAAATCTACAATCCTGAGATCATGACCTGAGCCAAAATCAAGAGTCTGACGCTTAACTGACTGAGCCACCCAGGCGCCTCATCAATGTGGGTATTTTACTATAATTTTTGTACTTCTATTTTAACTTGATTATTTCTAGCAAGTTTTAAGAAATTTTATAACTGATAAAACAAGTAATTTAAAACATATTTTAGGCCATGAATCAAACAGTTTGTTTGAATGTGGTCAGATTTATTTTGTCCATATGTGAACAGAACCTAAGGCTCTTCTTTTTTTGGGGGGGTTCCTTTTTTTAAATTTTAAGTTCAATTAATTAACAATATAGTGTATTATTAGTTTCAGAGGTAGAGTTCAGTGATTCATCAGTTGCATACAACACCCAGTGCTCATTCCATCACATGCCCCCCTTCATGCCCACCACCCAGTTACCCCCTCCCCCTCCCCCACCTCCCCTCCAGCAAGCCTCAGTTTCTTTCCTATGCTTAAGAAGTCTCTTATGGGGGCGCCTGGGTGGCTCAGTCGGTTAAGCATCTGCCTTCGGCTCAGGTCATGATCCCAGGGTCCTGGGATCGAGCCCCGCATCGGGCTCTCTGCCCAGCAGGAAGCCTACTTCTCCCTCTCCCACTCTCCCTGCTTGTGTTCCCTCTCTCGCTGTGTCTCTCTCTGTCAAATAAATAAACAAAATCTTAAAAAAAAAAAAAAAAAGGAAGTCTCTTATGGTTTGTCTCCCTCTCTGGTTTCATCTTGTTTTATTCTTCCCAAGGTTTTTTTTTTTACTAACCAGAATCATGCTGTATGTATTGTTCTTTGATGTGCTTGTTGGAGATGTTCTCAGCCTAGCACACTCTATCCATTCCATATTCCACAGAAATAGTTAGATGTTTGGGTTGCTTCATTCTGCTGTTATAATTATGCCCACTTTTGTGCACAAACTTGAGCACAGGGGCTGGAATTTGAGGGGAAGAGTGTCAATTTGAGCCCTTGGCAATCTGAGGTGAAGGCATGTTGACTTGGCATTGAGCAGGTGGCAGGCCACGCATGCTGACTCAGGCAGGAGGGTGGCTGGACTATGAATTTGGGACCCACAGGCCGATGGCATCGTGTGTGACAGGGACGTGGCTGGTTTTGCTTTTAATTTTTGTTTTTCTGGGAAACTCGATCTTTCCCTCTATTCTAAATGAAAGCCTTGCTGGATAGGGTATTCTTGGCTGTAGATTTTTTCCTTTTAGCCGTTGGAATTTATCATGCCATTTTCTTCTGGCCTGCAGAGTTTCTGCTGAAAAACCCACTGGTAGCTGTATGGGGTTTCCCTTGTATCTACCTGCTTTCCTTTCTCTTGCTGCTTTTAAAATTCTTTCTTTATCACTACTTTTGGCCATCTTATTTACTTTGTGTCTTGGTGCAGACCTCTGTGGGTTGGTTGTGTTGGGGGCTCTCTGTGCCTCCTGGATCTGGATTTCTCTTTCCTTCCCAAGATTCAGGAAGTTTTCAGCTATTATTTCTTCAGACAAATCTTCTGCCCCCTTTTCTTGCTCTTTTCCTTCTGGGATCCCTATCACGCGACTGTTTTGCCTGACAGTGTTGCTGAGTTCCCTGGGTCTATTTTCATTTTGCGTATTTTCTCCCCCTGTCCTCTGCTCGGCTTGATTGCTTTCCATGACTCTGTCCTCCAGGTGGCTGATCCTTTCTTCTACTTCCTCTTGCTTGCTATTTATTCCAGATGGTCTATTTTTATTTCCATTTAGTGAGTCCAGTAGCTCTAATTGGTTCTTTTTTATGTCTTCTATCTCTTGGTGGAGGGTCTCATGGAGGTCCTGCACTCCTTCCTCAATTCCAGCGAGTATCTTTATGAGCATTACTTGAAATTTGCTATCAGACATATTACTTACCTCCGTTTCACTTAGGTCTCCTGCTCTGATTTTGCCCTGTTCTTTGATTTGGGACATATTCCTCTGTCTCCTCATTCTGTCTCTTGCGTTGTCTGTTTCTCTGTGTTAGGAAAGTCAGCTACATCTGCACTTGAAAGTAGTGGCTTTATGAAGAAGTCCTGCAGTGCAATGTCTGTTTCCCAGAACCTGGTGCTTCAGGGGGTGTCTCCTGTGTGTGTTGCTCCAGGGGTGTCCTACCATTGTGGCTGGGATGTGTTTGCCTTCAGTCCTGTTGTCTGCGATGGCTCCCTGCCTGTTGTGGGCAGAGTCTGGTGCCCGTGGTGTTAGTGGGCTGCTCCGGGCTGCCTTGGGCTTAAGTTGAGTCAGACCAGGAGTTTGCCAGAGATGCAGTAGCACCAAAGTGCAGGCACTGTCCCTGTGTAGTCCCCTGAGAAGCTTTTGTTGGTGGGTGGGGCCTGCAGTCAGACCCACTGCCTGCCCCCAGCCCATTGCTGTGGTCACAGTCAGACTGGTGTGTGGTTATCTTCCCCTCTCCCTGGGGCAGGACTCACTTTGGAGTGGTGCTGATCCTTTCTTGGGCCGTGTGCACACTGCCAGGCTTGTGGCACCGCTTTGATGGGATCTTGCCAAGAGCGATTGGAGGGGCTGGATCTGCTTCGCTGTGGCCTCTTGTCTATGCTGGGCTGTGGAGAGTCTGTTCTGCCAGTTTTCGGGCTGCTTTCTGAGTTATTTATGCCGATGTGGGTTCTCTCTAGGAGGCCACATGGCAAGAGGTGAGCCCAGGGATGTCCTACTCTGCCATCTTCCCAGCAGCCTCTGCTCCCTAAGGCTCTTCTTAAAAGTTTGGCCACAGGGCACCTGGGTGCCTCAGTCGGTTGAGTGGCCAGCTTTTGATTTGGGCTCAGGTAGTGATCTGAGGGTTGTGGGATTGAGCCTCACGTCAGGCTCTGTGCTCAGTGTGGAGTCTGCTTGGGGTTCTCTGTCTCCTTCTGCCCCCCCCCCCACTCCCTCTCTAAATGAATAGATAGATAGATAAATAAATAAATAAAAGCTAAAAAAACATATTTGGTCACATATTATGAACATCTTCCAAGTCATTAGTCTTCCACAGCAATGATATTTTCAATAGTTTCATAATATTTTGCTTTTTAAATGTATAATCACTTATTTCTAATTTTCAAATTTTTAATTTCAGTGAGAACACATGCTCACTGGGTGTAGTACAGAGGTCAGGCAAAGCGAGAAGTAAAGCACTCTCTTCTCAGCCACTTTCCACCTCCTTCTCTACATGAACACATTTGTAAGAGTTTAATGTACATTTTTCTGGACTGATTACTACTTCATGCAAATTCAGTCAGTACATGCTCTTTCCCCATCCCACATCTTCTTTTCAGTACTTCAATTTCTGATTCTCCCAGTGGTAATCTAGATATGATTTACTAACTTCAAATGTCATGTGTTGATTTGCTCAGTATATGGGGCGTGAGAGCATTCCCTCTATTTCCTTCTCCATTCCATCTTCAATCATCATGTTTTAGTTTTAAGTCTATTGTTTTATTTTCTAGCTTTGGAATTGTATTAAAATAACTATGTGTTGACCCATCTCCATGCAATTACATTTGCCTTGCTCCTTTAGGACTGGGGCTGGTAAAGGGCTAGATTCTATATGTTTTGGATTCTGTAGACTCTTTATGAATTCTATACATTTTTCTTGGCATCTGCGTGTATATACCAGGATTCTGGCTCATCCAGTGACCCCACTTTTCCTTCCAGAGTAGCCATGGACCCCAGGCTCACAGACAGCAGCCTGCAATCTGACTGAGAGAAGACCCACAGAGAAAGGAAAGGCAGTGAAAATGTGTCACCAAGACTCCAGATTTGCCTTCCTCCACTGTCTTGCATTCATTTGCGTCTGACTTCTTTGTGTGTATGGGCACAAGGCCCATAAAGGCTTTAAGGCTATGACTAAAGAACGTATTTATTTTCTTCTTTGGACATGCTCATGAGCAAGAAGGAGGATGAGGTCAGGAGATGTGTTACCAGATGCTCTTTGATATTCCCAAAATTAATAACTGTCTTCAAAGGGGTAAGGTTACCAAGCAAAGAGCCGGGATTTTCTGGAAGTAGTTTCTCAGAGAAGCCTTATTTCGATGGCCCCATCTGTCAGCCTGGGATCACACACAGGCTTTGCAGACAGAGTAGGGTTTCCAGTAACTCCTGCTACTTCCAGGCAGGAAGGCAGAGAGGATTTGAAGGAATAGCAAGTGCTGTGACAGAGAAGGAGCGGTGCCGCTCACCTTTCTTTGCCTTTTAGAAATAATCCTCTTATCTGTACAGCACTTTTGAAGCCTTCCTTAAATGAATCTTCAGGTGCTTACATAATAAGGCTTTCCCATCAGGCAGACCTAATGCACCCATTCTGCAGCCAAGAAGATCAAGGCCAGGGCCCCTCACACTGCTTGTTTAGATCATCAGGGATTTTCCCCCTTTGTTTCCACTGTGTTCCAGCTCTGCCTGTTTTCTCACTGTCTCTGGTTTCCCACTCTTGGCTCCACTTCTGCTTTTTTGGCAAAATCCTCTGAAATTTTTATGATTTTTATTTCCTATCTTATATAGTTGTTTTACCAACTAATTCGCCTGCCTCTTTTTTTTGTTGTTGTTGTGGAAGTCACTCATCAAGTCTTTGTAAGGCATTCCACTTGGTATACATCAAAAGAGCTCTCTGATCATGTTCAGCTGTCATTGGCTGATGTGACCATTTAGTTAAATGACATTATTATGAGAGCATATACAACTGGTGTAAATGGGTGGGTGTACAGTCACAACTGGCATGGCTGAGCATCCAACTTGATTGGTGGAACTGACAGTGTTAGCAGATACCAGAAATTAGCCACTTAGCAGAGAGCCTTCAGTGTGCTGTGCCATCCGTCAATATGATTTGCCCAAGACATGGAGAGGATTCATTAAGCAAGTGGTTGTTTAAAGCAGAGTGGTTTAGAGAGCTTGCACTTCCGTAAATCCTATAACGATTAGTCTTCAGAGCTCTTTCCACATCATAGGGGACATTGCTCTCTAGCTTGCCTCCTTGAGACCTGAGTCTTGATTAGCCTATGTGGCTAGAACCTCAGCAGATCCATTTTGGGTGTGGGGGTCTGGGAGGAGGTGGGATGGTTCAGACTACCCTGAAATTGTCTTCCCAATTTCAGGTTCAATGCCAAGATCGCTGAACTGTGAGCCCAGCATATCTCCAATTATTCCTTGTGTTAGAATCCTTCTCTCCCTTCCCTAAAGATGTCCATATCCAAATCCTTAGAGCCTGTGAGTATAGTATATGACATGGCAAAGGGAACTTAAGGTGGCAGATGGGATTAATGTTGCTAATCACCTTACCTTAAAATAGAGAATGATCCTGATGGGCCTCATGGAATCATGGAATCAGAAATGTCCTTGAAAGTGGCAGAGAGTGGGTTGGAAGATGTGCCTGTGGAGAAGCTCGGAGTAATGCAATGTCAGAAGAACTCAGTGTGCAATGAAGGGGCCATGAGTCAAGGACTGTGAGTACCCTCTAGAAGCTGGCAAAGGCCAGGTTCTCCCCCAGGGCCTTATGAAGGAATGCAGCCCTGCCTGCAGCATCAGTTTAGCCTTGTGAGACATGCCTCAGACTTCTGACCTCCAGAACTATAAGATAATAGGCTGGTGGTTTTTAAGTTTGTCATAATTTGTTACAACAACAACAGGCATCTAATGCACCCACCTTCTTATTTCTGTGACATCCTCCATTTTCCTAATAAAGGAAATTACATGTAGAGGATTTCTTTAACGTAAGCTCCGAATTTTACAGCCCCTTCCTACTCCCCACTGTTATTTAACAGTAGTTTTAAAGCTGCTGCTTGTGTCTAGAGGAATGTAAAACAAAAGGCCAAACCTCTTTACAACAAAATGTTTAAAATGCTTCAAATATCCAAGGAGAGCTTTTAAACAGCAGTTCTGTCATGGATGGTGAAAGAGCAAGGAGCATGAAGTGCTCTGCAATGTATCATGCTTGATAAGCCAAAGCCCTGAGTGAGCAAGTGTCAGGCCCCCACCTTGTTGGTGGGAGGGCCTCTCAGGGCAGCCAGTGTCCCCTGCCCCAGCTTGCTTGGCTGGACGGGTCCCCGGAGTGACCTTGTAAATACCAGTCACCACCAAGTTTATCTTGGCCAGTGTTGTCTATCAGCACAGAACCTCTTACATTTAGACAAAGAGACCCCAGGGAGTTGCAAGGAGGAGAAATGCTGAAGGGAACATGCACTGCTAAGTCACTAGGGCTTTGTACAAATCACCTGAGGAAGCAGAGTGGGGAGCAAGACATCCAGCAACAGGTGTGAGGCTTGTTGCTACAGGAAGTTAGAGGACTGTGAGGAGGTGGGAACGTTTCCCAGTTCAGAGTCCAACACAGAGATAAGATCCCTGTGCAGACAAACATGAATGGAGGATGGTGATGAAGTCACGAATGAGTGCCCAGGTGGTCACTGTTTTGGCATGCAAAGGAGGGGCTTTCACTCTCAGCTCAGGTGTCTGGGGGCCCAGTGGAAAAAGAACAAAGCAAACAGAAGAGGAGATTGGTGGGTTTCTACGTGGGGGCCAGACTGTGAGCAAATATACTTGCTCATGTGACCCCTGGTCGGCAAGAAGGAATAATGTGGGAGATTCTGTTATGGGACCCATCCTGAGTAAGAAGCTTGGGTAAGCGGACTCTTGGCAAATTGTGGCGGTTCCTTAATTGCAAACTAAGAAAACAGACCTGCTCTCATTAATAGAGATTCTCTGAGGTTCGTGAATATTGAGGTGACACACATAAGCATTTCGGAAATATTAAGGATTTAGAGATGAAAGAGAGGGTTACCCAGGATGGATGTGTGGCTTGTATAAGGCATTTCACCTAAGACTTGATTCCCTTGTATAAAATTGGGTCAAGGAGCCTCCCCTGTATCTTCAGACTTAAGAATAAAGTGGGATATACATAAACTATTTTGTAAATTTTGAAGTACTTTGCTTAAGTTATGATTAATATTTTCATTGCTCTTAATAGATTGACTTAAATTTATACAAATTCATCAGAATTACTGAAGCTTTATAATAATTTTTCTGTCAAAGTATTTTGTGGTGAAAGAATGAATTGATTTCTTTTTGGTCCTTCCTTTGTTATCTCTTATCTGTTCTCCTCTTGACCAAATTCCACGTTTCTACTTTCTCAATGGCCATTCACTCATCTGTCCACATCACATTGGCCTATATATCCCCATTGGTTCATTGAAATTGCTTTGGACAAGGTCACTAATGATCCTCTAATTGTCCGATTCCATAATAATAGTAACAATAATAATGATGGTGATAGCTAATTCTTATTGAGCCATAATTGTGTCAGGCATGGCTCTAAGTGATTTGCATATATTAAATAGTTTAAATTTGCACTACTTTGTGAAGTAGGTATTATTATCAATCCGATTTTATTTTATTTTATTTTATTAAGATTTTATTTATTTATCTGACAGAGAGAGAGAGCGCGCACAAGCAAGGGGAGCAGCAGAGGGAGAGGGAGAAGCAGGCTCCCCATAGAGCAGGGGGAGCCCGATGCGGGGCTCAATCCCAGGACCCCGGGGCCATGACCTGAGCCGAAGGCAGTTGCTCACCCGACTGAGCGACCCAGGCGCCCCAATCCAATTTTAGTAAGAAGGAAACTGTGGCAGAGAGGTGTCCCTTGCGTAGGTCACAGAATTAGAAAGTGGCAGAGCCCGGGCGCAAACCCAGGCTGTCATAGTCCAACACCACACCTGTACCCATTACGTGATGCTACTGCCTCCTCGTCGGACTGCCCTGTGCTAGATGTGGGTGTTTGCTCCCCTGGCAGCCCCTGGCTGGGGATAGGACATTGGAAAGCGGAGTGGGTGGGTATGCTAACGCAGTGGAGCTGGTGTTAGACTTAGGAATTCTGCTGCTCTTGACATGGAGAAGTCTGTGGCACGAGCCAGGGTTGGCAGCCTTTCCGAGGGTCCTTGGTCTGGGGCTCTGAGAGGATATATGCAGAAGGACTGGCTGAAGAGGCTGGTGCAGAGAGCCGGGTGGTCCTAGCTAGGTGTTGGGACAAGAGACCAGCAGGGAGGAGGGCTCAGTTTCTCCAGATCTGGGGTGCAAGAAGGGTTATGATGATGGCCCGTGGGGAACCACGGTGACTTTCAAAGCCTCTTTGTGGCATTTTGGAGGCTTCAGGGTCTTTGGTTTCCTGCTGCCTAAGTGTCCATGCCTTTTCATTAGGTTCTATGCCTAATATGCCTTGGTGGTCCACACATCTTCAGGTTAAAATGGCCAATGGGTGATACTAATAAAGCAGGCAGTACCCCCTTATACTCTCATGGGCTTCCTCTCAGCCTTCCTAGGGAAGAGTGAAACTGGACAGAAAAGGCAGAGCCCACTGAAGTCTGCCCATGGACATGCCTGCGTCCTACAGAGATGTGAGAGAAAGGGAGGGAAGAAAAAGTCACTTTCTAGAATGCTGTGTTGAGGAAAAACCCTCAAAAATGAAATAAAGTTTTAATCAACTGGAATACAAATGTGTTAGCTGGCCTGTTCTGGGATAAGTTATTTTTTCAGATGTACATAAAGCAATTTAGCCGCTCATAAATTTAACAAGTCAAGACATAGTCCCTTAAAAAGCAATGTTGAGTAATTTGCCTGTTATTTTATGGAAACCATTTAGTAACCATATAAAGTAAGTGAGAGTAGACAGTATAAATATTCCTAGCACTCCTAATCAATGAAGAGAATCCCTAAGAGAGGACTCTGAGAATGTCCTGGAACAACCTTGTCTACCATGTCTGAGTGTGCATGTGGGTGTGAATGCAGGCATGAACGAGGACAGCTTTGTCTGTGCAAAGACATTTTATTTTGTCGACAGAATGAAAACAATTTGACCATGGCAATCTTGACTCTCCGTGGCAAAGAAAGCTTTGATTGGTCTTTGTCTCCAGAATAGAACACGTTGGGTCTCTGGAAATCTTATAGCTACTTAAATAATTTATTCCAATGGGCACCAACCAGGACCGTGCCTATTTTGGGAGCCCAATTTCTTCCATGAGTTTCCCACCTCCCCCAGAAATCCATACCCCTGTTGGAAACATCACTGAGATGCTCTGCTAGTCCTATAGAAGCCCTCCAATATCTGTTCCCTGGGCAGAGTCTCTAATTACCTACCATTATCCTTTCTTACTCTCTCCCTCTTAATAATACAACATTACCCCCACCCTGAGTTTTAGCTGGGAACATGGCCCACATCCACCCAGTTAGAGGCTGATTACTCAGCCTCCCTACAGTTTAGCTGTTGCATGTAATTAAATTTTGGCCAAGAAAGTGATAATGGAAGTGATGTATGCAAACTTCCAGACTGAGTATAATGAAGCTATGTGTCTTTCATTCTTTCTTTTCCTCTCCCCTCTGGCTGGGAAATGGCAATCGAAGCTGCTCCTTTGGACAGAGATGGAAGCTTCAAATTGAGGATGGCATAGCTGTCCAACCTCTCTGGACTGCTGGATGAAAGAGAAATGAATTTCTGTTTTATTTAAGCCTCTGTATTTGGAGTCTCTTCATTAAAGCAATTTTACCTGTAACCTAAGTAAGACATGGCCTAAAAGATCTACATGTAGGGCCCATTTGTGCCCTGAAATACTTGGGTTGATATCTTCCCCCTAAGTGTAGATCTACTTCCTGATGACCAAACAGAGCTACTGTGTGAGTATCTGGGGGGCAGAGCTGAGGACATTGTGGTTTGTTTAAACCATTATTGCTTGGAAAGCTAAGGAATGGAATTCATGGCAGTAGCTGGGAGAGCACCACCTAGAAATCCACAAACACCTGTTTTATTGTTGCTGATTATGTAACTTTTTATTTTGATATAATTTCAAGCTTATACAAAACTTACAGAAAAGTTACAAGAATATTACAGGAACTTCTGCAAAACCCCTTTTCAAATTTTCCAACTGTTTATATTGTATCCGTTTACTTTATCATTGCCCTCTGTGTGTGTGTCTATCAATGTATCTTTTAAAAATTAGTTGAGTTGAGGCGCCTGGGTGGCTCAGTCGTTAAGCGTCTGCTTTCGGCTCAGGTTGTGATCCCAGGGTCCTGGGATCGAGCCCCACGTCGGGCTCCCTGCTTAGCAGGAAGCCTGCTTCTCCTTCTCCCACTCCCCCTGCTTGTGTTCCCTCTCTCGCTGTGTCTCTCTCTGGCAAATAAATAAAATCTTTAAAAAAATAAAATAAAAATTACTTGAGTTTAAGGAAACTGTCTTTCATGATCTTGTACATTTTGAAAAACATAGCCCAGTTATTTGTAGAGTGTTCCTGTCATGATTAGATGTAGTTTGTGTATTTGGGGCAGGAATATCACAGAAGTGAGGTTGTGCCTCTTGGTGCCTCCTATCAGGAGTCAAGTGATGCTCGTTTGTCGCTTTGATCACTGAGTTAGAGAGGTAGCCACCAGATTTTTCCATTGTAAAGCTACTTTTTTTTCTCTATTAGTAAATAATGTGTAGGCAGCTACCTTGAAACCATGTAAATATCCTGTTACTCATCATACATTCATTACCAGTTTTAATATCCATTGATAAATTCATACCTAGGAGTTTTAACATGGATTTACTTGGAGAAAGTATATTGTCTCAAAAAGGGCTTAGGACTATGTAAGAAGAATGGGGTTTGGAGTCTAGTTTCAACCAATCAACCCCAGACCTTGATGTCCTCTTTTGCAAAACAGATGGGGTGGAGACGGTGTTCTTGGGTGAAATGGCTTCTATCTAGCTTTCTAAATCTAAGGATCTGGAGTTTGTAGACATAGTCTGACATCCTGGGGAGACTATTTCTTTGAGGTGCAACACTTCACATGCTTTGTTCGGATCTTCAACATCCCTGGCTGTTAATCACTAAAGTCTCAGAAGTTTTCTACACTGGAGAAGTTTTAAAGTATGGCTATTCATACTTTGACACTTATCCCATCAAGAGGTGGGACCTAGACATGTCCCCTTGAATCCGGGCATGCCCATGCCCACTTTGGCCAATGCAGTACAGCCACAGCGACATTATGTGACCTCTGAGGTTTGGTGCTCAGAGGCCAGGGAGCTACCCCCTTGTTTTCAGGAAGTCTTCATCTTGGATTCCTGAGACATCTTGTAAGAAATTGGTTACCCTGGGGCTGCCATGCTGTGAGGAAGCCCAGTCCCTATAGAGAGATCATAACATCCATATAATTGCTTTGGCCAACAGTCCCAGCTAAGCCCCACTTTTGAGTCACCTTGACCCAGGTACCAAACTAATGAGTGAAGAACTTCTCAGCTCTTTGAATCTTCCTAGCTAAAATCTCAAGTGTTGTGGAGCAGAGACAACCGTACGCTGTCTGAATTCCTGATCCTCAAAATCTGTGAGCATAATAACATGGTGGTTGTTTTATGTCATTTTAATTTGGGGGGGGGGTTTGCTATGCAGCAACAGGTAACTGGAGTGTCTACTGCCTTCCGAGTTCCCCTGAGGGGACTGTACAACTGCAGGTGGGGCCACTGTGGATTGTAGCCTAATGCTTTCTCTTTCTACCACTTGTCAACAAAATATATTTTAAATCAAAATATTATGATGTGCTGAATGTGGTATGTCTCTCCTGTGTCCTCTGGGGGGAAGGGGATCATGACTTTCGTGGTCTCTCTCTCTCTCTTTTTTTTTTGTAATGTCAGCAGCCCTGAAACTTTAACTGCATTTACTCTCTGAAGCCAACAAAGAACCATGGCATGTTTATGGGACACAGATAACTTCTAAACTAAGTACTTTATAATAAGAAATGTCATTTGTACTCTGCATTTTCAGCTGTGATCCTGAAAGGGTGGTGATGAAATGGATTCCATAGAGAGAATTGTGTTTCTCTAGAGGTGTGACTTACACATTTGGAGATGCATTCTGGAGTCTTCTGTCTCCTTGCCCTGACACTGAAGACTGGGTAAGTGCGGAGAGTGAGAGCTTGTGAGTAGTCTCTGTCTTGACTTGACAAATGCACTACAGCTGCTTTCTCTTGATATTTCATAGCTGCCAAGCCTGAGAGGGAGGCAGAATCCTAAAGATTCATTCATTCATTCATTCATTCATTCAATAAACCAGGAATTGTACTTGGTTTGGGTGGTGGAGCATTGAAGAGGGCAGGCACAGTTCCTGTCCTCATGAAGCTTACAGTCAACCTAGCAGGAAAGCCAGTGAATGGGAAATTTATAAGTTTGGTGAATAAGATAGCTTTGTGCTTCTCAAACTGTCTGTGGCAAAGGACCTGTTCATTTTTTCCTATTTATTTACCTACCTTCCTATCATCTGTATAGCATTTTTGACTTCTGATCTGTCATGAATAGGTATGTCCTACCACACATTACTGAACACAGGTGAGTAATAACAATTTACCATCCAAGTCTGACAACACCCAGACTCATCTCTACACTGTTCAAAAAAGATGAGTCTGTAGATTCCCTCCTTGAATGTTGTGGCAATGCCAGATTGCCATACAGGTATTGACATTCACTTTTAATGTCTGTATTTGTCTCATTGCAGATCATTGACAGGTGGTTTCCACACTGGCCCTCGTGCACAGACCACACTTTGAGTAGCACAACTATAGATAGGGAGCAGTGTAGGAGGGGGTCATGTTGTCAATTGCCCTTCTTCACACATTTCTCAACGAAACTTAGAAAATTGGAGGGAGCTTTCTCACAATGCACAGACTGTCTTATGTTCCAACTTCTTATTCCTTAATTTTAGGCTGATCACAGGAGAACTAATGAGCAGAATCTGGGAGTCACCATCTCACCTTTTAGAATCTACTAGTTGCTGCAAGGACATGCAGCTTCCTTTTACATCATTTCTAGGGTCATTCAGTTCAGGGCCTGGTGGGGAGGGTGCAGACAGAGTTGACTTGAGGCATTCCAAGTTCTTACATTCCTAGTGTTGATATCAGTGTTTTCCAAGGAACAGCGTTCTTGGGAGGGTATAAGGAAGAAGACTTTTTTTTTTTTATTATGTTATGTTAATCACCATACATTACATCATTAGTTTTTGATGTAGTGTTCCATGATTCATTGTTTGCATATAACACCCAGTGCTCCATTCAGTACGTGCCCTCTTAAATACCCATCACCAGGCTAACCCACCCCCCACCCCCTCCCCTCTAGAACCCTCAGTTTGTTTCTCAGAGTCCATCGTCTCTCATTGTTCGTCTCCCCCTCCAAATCCCCGCCCTTCATTTTTCCCTTCCTACTATCTTTTTTTTTTTTTTTTTTTTTTAACATAGAATGTATTATTTGTTTCAGAGGTACAGGTCTGTGATTCAACAGTATTACACAATTCACAGCACTCACCACAGCACATACCCTCCCCAATGTCTATCACCCAGCCACCCCATCCCTCCCACCCCCTACCACTCAAGCAACCCTCAGTTTGTTTCCTGAGATTAAGAGTTCCTCATATCAGCAAGATCATATGATACATATCTTTCTCTGATTGACTTATTTCACTCAAAATAATACCCTCCTATTCCATCCACGTCATTCAAATGACAAGATTTCATTCCTTTTTATGGCTGTATAATATTCCATCATATATATATATATATATATATATATATATATATATATATATACACACACGATGGAATATATATATATATATATATACCACATCTTCTTTATCCATTCATCTGTTGATGGACATCTTGGCTCTTTCCATAGTTTGGCTATTGTGGACATTGCTGCTATAAACATTGGAGTGCACGTACCTTTTCAGATCTCTACATTTGTATCTTTGGGGTAAATACCCAGTAGTGTAATTGCTGGTTCGTATGGTAGCTCTATTTTCAACTTTTTGAGGAACCTCCATACTGTTTTCCAGAGTGGCTGCACCAGCTTGCATTCCCACCAACAGTGTAGGAGGGTTCCCCTTTCTCCGCATCCCCGCCAACATCTGTCGTTTCCTGACTTGTTAATTTTAGCCATTCTGATTGGTGTGAGGTGGTATCTCATTGAGGTTTTGATTTGGATTTCCCTAACACCAAGCGATGTTGAGCACATTTTCATGTGTCTGTTGGCCCTTTGGATGTCTTCTTTGGAAAAATGTCTGTTCACATCTTCTGCACATTTCTTGATTAGATTCTTTGTTCTTTGGGTGTTGAGTTTGATAAGTTCTTTATAGATTTTGGATACTAGCCCTTTATCTGATATGTCATTTGCAAATATCTTCTCCCATTCAGTCGGTTGTCTTTTGGTTTTGTTGACTGTTTCTTTTGCTGTGCAAAAGCTTTTTATCTTGATCAAGTCCCAATAGTTCATTTTTGCCCTTGCTTCCCTTGCCTTTGGCGATGTTTCTAGGAAGAAGTTGCTGTGGCTGAGGTCGAAGAGGTTGCTGCCTGTGTTCTCCTCTAGGATTTTGATGGACTCCTGTCTCACATTGAGGTCTTTCAACCATTTTGAGTCTATTTTTGTGTGTGGTGTAAGGAAATGGTCCAGTTTCATTCTTCTGCATGTGGCTATCCAATTTTCCCAACACCATTTGTTGAAGAGGCTGTCTTTCTTCCATTGGACATTCTTTCCTACTTTGTCGAAGATGAGTTGACCATAGAGTTGAGGGTCCATTTCTGGGCTCTCTACTTAGTGTTCCATTGATCTATGTGTCTGTTTTTATGCCAGTACCATACTGTCTTGATGATTACAGCTTTGTAATAGAGCTTGAAGTCCAGAATTGTGATGCCACCAGCTTTGCTTTTCTTTTTCAACATTCCTCTGGCTATTTGGGGTCCTTTCTGGTTCCATACAAATTTTAGGATTATTTGTTCCATTTCTTTGAAAAAAGTGAATGGTATTTTGATAGGGATTGCATTGAATGTGTAGATTGCTCTAGGTAGCATTGACATCTTCACAATATTTGTTCTTCCAATCCATGAGCATGGAACGTTTTTCCATTTCTTTGTGTCTTCCTCAATTTCTTTCATGAGTATTCTGTAGTTTTCTGAGTACAGATTCTTTGCCTCTTTGGTTAGATTTATTCCTAGGTATCTTCTGGTTTTGGGTGCAATTGTAAATGGGATCGACTCCTTAATTTCTCTTTCTTCTGTCTTGTTGTTGGTGTATAGGAATGCCACTGATTTCTGTGCATTGATTTTATATCCTGCCACTTTACTGAATTCCTGTATGAGTTCTAGCAGTTTTGGGGTGGAGTGTTTTGGGTTTTCCACATAAAGTATCATATCATCTGCGAAGAGTGAGAATTTGACGTAGGAAGAAGTGACTCTTAAAATAGCTTTAAGTCACTCCCCTTATGAAATTCTCAGTGATATCATCTGCATTTTACAGGTAAAGAAATAGTAACATACTAATTTAGGAACGCTCTTGGGTGAACAGATAAGAAAATGGACTCTCAGATTCTGAATAGATTTTTTTTACCAGGATTTTAAAAAGTAGAAAACAAAACCACTTTCAAAGTTTGGAGGAGGGTGGCTTTTTACTATCTGGAATTTCTTAATAAATCTAACTGTATATTTTATTGTATTTTAAAAAATATTTATTTGAGAGAGAGAGAGAGAAAGCACACAAGTGGGAGGGGCAGAGGCAGAGGGAGAGAGAATCTCAAGCAGAGATCTCACAATCCTGAGATCATGACCTGAGCTGAAACCAAGAGTCAGATGCCCAACCCACTGTGCCAGCCAGGTGCCCTTAACTATATATCTTAAAGGTTATAAATATAAATATAATATAAATATTTTTTCTTACAAATGATCCTTTTGAAATTAAATGATCCAAAATGCAATGGATTATGTAACATCTAGGCATAATATTGTCCTCAAACACTAATTTCCTTTTTGCAAAATGAGGAAAAAAGTGCACTCCATTCCAGACTCTACCTACTAGCTTGGCATGAGAGGACTGGCCTTGGGAGCATTCAGGGGCGAGGTGTCTGGGGAAGATAATGTGGCCTCTCTACTTCTCATGTCTAATCTGGCCACAGAGCAGAATTTTGCTAAATCAAAATGCAGGGAAATCAGCTAATTGTTGGCATCTTGCCAGCTGTGGAGTATATTCACGAAGGAATTAGAGCTGGCAAATAAAGTCCTGCTGCTTATGTCCAGATCTATTTGTCTGAAAAGAATCATTCACACACACACACACACACACACACACTATCCAAAGAGCAAAAAACAACAGCAACATCGAAACTGAACAAGAAATATAAAAGCCACCCAATGGTCATTTCTCCTGCTTTTCCTTCAAAATATCAGTGTTTATTTAATAGACCTGCAGCCCCAGGATGGAAACAAACAGATCAATCACTAGGCTGTTCCATTGTGCCCATCATCCTGATGTCTGTTGATGGTATTTATCTGAGTTTGAAAGTCATGACACGGGTACAGGTGCAGCTGATGTGGCATGACATTGGTGCTGTATAAAGGGCTGTGAGTGACAGAATGGAGGCAGAGGAAATTATGCCTGAGTGCTCCGGGCCGCCAGCCCACCTCCCAGCCCTCCTGCACCCTCTACCTTACCAGAGTCACCTCCTGGTCACAGCCACCATGTCTCATCATTGACTTCAATAGCAGTGGGCACTGCTCTGCCTGTGGCTAAGGCAGAGGAATCTCTAATGGGCCCCTCTTTCTCTGCTGGGGTGAGCTCATTTTCATGTCACTCCCTAGCATGGAGCTGTGCTTATTTCTCAGACAGGCTACAAGTTTCCAGGGAAAGAGTCTGCTCGTATCCAGAAGACCAAGACTGAGGCTTGAGATTTATGAGCTAAACACAGGTCTCACACAAAGTAGAAACTTAAGGACACTAAAGGCAGTGTGGGTCTTCAGCATTTGAAATACTGGTTTACGAATGGAGGAGAATTAACTATCTACCACTAGGAGCCACATCAAAGCATGTACTTTAGGTAGCTTAACTACGTAAGCTAAATGAAATGTCACAAAATCCTTGAGCTTGTCCAGGTATGCTGGTGGGCTGGTTGCTTGAGTTGAAAGCTATACCCTGGGTACTTGGGCAGGGTCATCGTGGAGAATGGGCACAGTCAGCAAATTTGGTGATGAGCCAAGAGTCACCATCTTCCCAGGGTCTCAGAATTAAAGCTATGGTAGGAGAATCCTAGAATCCTAAAATTGTTGCAACTCAAACTCAATCTGGATCAGCATCATTTTTCTCATCTGTAACATGGGCTGACTTTGATGTATGTAAAGGCTCACTAAGTAACTCACTAGGTTTTGTGAAACATGGTATAAGGTGGGTTGTGTGTACACAAGCAGGTGGGGTGGGGGTCTGAGCAGAGTTAGGTGTCCTGTAGGACCCCGAGAGGGGAACTGGAAATTTCAGCTGTGCTGCTGTGTGCATATTGTAAAGCTTGCCCAGCATCTGCCTTCAGGAAGATTCTTCTCAGGGATCAAAACTCTTAATAGTTTTTAAAGTAGCGTATGCATTCCTTCATTTAGTTATTCACTCAACCATTGATTCTTGCATTATTTAATTCAGTAATTCAACAGATATTTTATGTGTAAACAGTCTGTCAACCCTTCTCACTAGGATATGTGTAGGGCCCCCAGCTTAAGTTCTTTTGGAAGGTTTAGCTATCCTGTTCATTCATTTATTCATTTAATAATATTCTTACCCTCTGGAGCTTGCATCCTCCTCCACAGCTCTTTATTTTATTTTTTTTACCATATGATTTCACTTATAGGTAGAATCTTTTTTTTTATTTTAGTTTATTATGTTATGTTAGTCACCATACAATACATCATTAGTTTTTGATGTGGTGATCCACGATTCATTGTTTTCATATAACACTCAGTGCTCCATGCAGTACGTGCCCTCCTTAATACCCATCACCGGCTAACCCATCCCCCCACTCCCCTCCCCTCTAAAACCCTCAGTTTGTTTCTCAGAGTCCACAGTTCTTTAGAAGAACTCAAATTCTTTGCCCAGAATGTCTGGTGTACAGCTGGGATGATTCATGGCTGCTTAGGAGACACCTAAGCTAGAGCCAGACAGAAGGTTTGCCTTACAGGGTCCTCCAGAAGGATGGGTGTCTCTTTGCTATGGAGGAGATACGCTAGGAAAAAGGGTAATGATTTCTGACTTTAAAACCTCTGTAGATGTTGTGTAGGGCACAGCTTTATACCTGTGAGAGCATGAAGCAGGAGGAGCAGAGTTATTGTGTCTTTGAGTTAGTTTTGCCATTGTTAATTACCCACGCGTATTATCATCCACCTCATGTTATCAACCCTAGCTAACTTCCGTGTTGTTTTCCTGGTACTCATTCTTTGAGCTTCAGCTCATGTACTCCTCTTCCAGGAAACTCCCTGATTATAGCAGATTGATTATATACGGCCCCTCTGAGCATCACTATCCCTTAGTATCTGTCTGCATATTTCATGGAGACTTCATAGCTCATAGAGGACTTATTGTCTCTCTCTGTCTAGACTCTGGTCTCTTTGGAGAGCAAACATTAAGTGCTGTCCCTCTTGTTCTATTCTTGAACAGTGGACACGTTGTTCTGTGGGCACTGCTGACTTGATGATACTTCAGTGGGCCGGTAGGTAGTTGGATCACTCTGAGGTTACTTCACGGGGCTTTCTGTACAGGTACGAACTTAACCCCTGCAGCAGTGAGGCCCATCTTCTGCTGTTTCCATTTCACGTGTTTCCTGTTAGTGGTGCCCTGAGGGCTCCTGCTGCATCTTCCCAGATTCTCCTGTTGGAACTTTGCATATGTCAGTTCTCCTGAAGACACTGCTCTGCTATGATGTCACAATTGCAACTTGATGAGAGCAATTTTCCTAAATGAAACAATCCTGGTGATTAGCTCAACTCTCTTCTGCCAGCCAGTACAGCTGGGATGGGCTGCAGTGTCTACACACTCACATATGCATGCACACATACAACCTGAGGGTCCGGTTTCCTGGGTGCTCTAGGACCCACCAGAGCTCCCTCTGTAAGCCCTCCCTCCCCTCCTGAGTTAACAGCAGTGTCCCAGATACATGCATAACAGGTTTCTAATTTATTTCTTTCAACAGCCCTTGGCAAACATTTCTTCCCCCCTTTCTCTTTTTATTGCTTGCCTTTACTTTATCTGCTAAATCCCTGCTTGTGGTCTCCAGCTGCCTTTATAGCACCTGGCCTTGTTAATATCTCTGTGTTGTTGCAGTTGCTGCCCTTGGGGTCTTAATGAGGAGCAGGTGGATATTATCAGGTCACTTTCAGGAAAGAGGAAGGGAACCTATTACCAACCAACACATTATGTAGGTTATCTCATTTAAAACCATCCTTGTGCAGTAAATATTATTTCCCTGACTTTATGATGAGAAAAACTATCCCCAGGAAAGTCCCCAAATATCATTCTTTTAAAGTTCCCTGTAAGAGTCAGTCTCTCTTCTGTTCAAGTTCTTTCAATGGAGTCCTAGGATATAATACCGAATAAAGATCACATTCCTTAGCCTGGTATTCACAATCCCTCATAGCCTGGCCCTCATCTACCTTTTCTGTCCCCTTCTTCGCTACTTAATATTCAGTCATAATCAAATTGAGTTTTTTACTCTTCTGCATAAGTACCTGACTCTCCCCCACCTCCGTACCTTGGCTCCTGTGATTCTCCCCTTTACAATGCTCTCCTCAAACTACTTTTTTCTCACATATAAGATTATGCTTAACTTTGAAGAAGCAGCTCAAAAATCACAGGCTCCACACGAACCAACCAGACATCCCCAGTTGTAAGTAATCGTCCCCCACTCCACCAACCATGGCGCCTAAGCTGGATCTCTCCCGTAGTCCTCCTTATCATCGGCCTATCTGAAGCTGTGATCTCTTTGAAGGTGAGAATCACCTCTGGTTTTAATTTAGCATCTCGCACTATGGCCAAGGCAGTGCCTTTCTCAGAGTTGATGCTTTAAAAAAAATAGCCATTGAATTGATGATTTGGGGAAAGTCACTTCATCTTCTTCTAACTACCATCTCCACCTATGGTTAATAACTAGTACTAATTAAGATACTTCTGCCGAAAACTTACAAAAATCAGTGCTAAATGATTAGCTTCTGAAAATTTTGCTTAATGAGGCTAGTTCTTTCATACTTCCTAAATAGCTTATCTTCAGTGACTATCTTTGTATTTGCTTAAGTGGATATGAGTCTCCTTAAATATAAATCTGAAGTTTCACAATAGTGAAAAATTCTTTCCCTCAGAAAAGGACATATGCAAATCAGGTTTAAAGTAGGCTAATCCCTTTATCCATAGACAATTGATTATGCAAAAATGTACACATGAAATATGAAATATGCTTACTGGAGAACTTGCTTAGTGTTAACTTACCTCTCTTGACCTCCATTTAACAATTCATTTAATCAACAAACATTTATATGTGTAGTCCTATATCTTTCCTACGTTTCAGACCTGTATATTCGGTTAACAACCCAACAACTCTATGTGGATGACCCACAGCCCTCTGGAACCCAGGAAACCTAAAATTGAATTTATAACCCATACCCCTGTCCAGCCCCCAAGCCAAGTCACATATGACCTGTTCCTTCCACTCTGTCTGGATCAGATAGCAGTGCCCACCCATCTCCTTAATGAATCTGGTAATTATCCTCTATATTTCTTCTTCCCTCTTTTTCCTCACTCCTGCCAAACCAATTATTTAGTACTATTGATTATCCTGCAGAAGTACCTGTAATATATTGCTCTTTTTCTTTACCTCCCCAGCTACCGAGTGCAGCTTTTTTAAAAAAAACAAAACAAAACAAAATGGCAATCGGCCAATACATTAACAATAAACTTAAGTTATTAAGTGTCTATGATGTCCTGACAACATACCAGGTTCTTTATGGATGTTATCTCATTTAGCACTCACAAAAACCCCTTGAAAGGAAGTCATTTCAAACAAATTTCTTCTTAGGAGATTAAGACTTACAAACTTGGGCTGCCTAGTAGTTCACGACTGGTAGGTGGCAAAATGGGATTTAAAGTGAGTCTCTGAGACTCTGAAGCCTAATCTCTTTTGCTGTGCTATCTTGCCTCTCAGAGAAGAAAATGATAGTTTTGGTTAAAAACATTCATCAGTTTGTTCAGCAGGTCTATTGAGCATGCATATGTGCTGATATGTGCTGGGCTTTGTAGTAGGCTGATGACACGGTGATAGATAAGTCCTAGATGGACTCTCAGGGCCATCAACACTGGCCAGGCTGTGCTACCAGAACAGACATCTGAAATGTCTTGGTCACTTCGAGAACATCTACTGTCCTGCTCACTCACACCACTTGCCTACTGATAGGTGGGTCAGGGCTCTGCTCTGTGTCCTCCCATTCCTCACCCCAGGGCCCAGGATGATGGAGCAGCTACTTTCTAGAACATTGCTGATTACCTTTCCAGTGGGAAAATAGAGTTTGGTGCAGCAAGTGCTACTCTTAAAGTTTCTAACCATGAGTGTTGTCATCTGGTCAGAAGCACATTCATCACTGGCCAAAGAGAGCCACAAGCAGGAAAGCAGGAAGGTATAGGGAAGGCAGTAAATATTGTTGAACAGGAACATAGTTTACCACTGGTAGAAAACACATAAATATGTAAAGGCAGTCATCCATATACTACTGGGAGAGGAAGGTTTAGTCTCCTTTCCCTTCATCAGAAATGTCCTGAGAAGGGCGCCTGGGTGGCTCAGTCATTAAGCATCTGCCTTCGGCTCAGGTCATGATCCCAGGGTCCTGGGATCCAGCCCCGCATCAGGCTCCCTGCTTGGCGGGAAGTCTGCTTCTCCCTCTCCCACTCCCCCTGCTTGTGTTCCTGCTCTCACTATTTCTCTCTCTCTCTGTCAAATAAATAAATAAAAATCTTAAAAAAAAAAAAAAAAGAAATGTCTTGAGAAAGGAAAACTTGCTAAAATGCCTGATCATTATTCAAGGCACTAAATCCTGCTGCCCCAAGGTAGTGAGACTGGGATAGAGCTTCTCCTTAGGAAAGAACTAGCTTGTGCCCCTCTCACTATATCCCGCCATATTTGATAGAAGTGGCAAACCAAGGTGGCTCCTTCTTTGGTGCCCAGGCATCCCTTTTTCTCCTTGGTCTGGTCTTCATGCGGTCACTAAGATGATGCTAGGAGGCCCAGTTTAGACTTCACAGAGGTGGGGGAGGGGGCTAGCAGGCTTGAGCCAAACCCACTTCTCTAACCCACTTTTGAGGGGAGCTCAGCACTGGACAGTGAACTCTGAGTTCAGCGCTGGGACACTCTGAGCTAAGAGCAGAATAGTACTTTGTTAGCCATATGGCTACAGTTCCTTGAGACTGTCTTTGTCAAATTACCGTTGAGGAGAAGCCCTGATTAGTAGGATTCATTTTTTTTTTTCTTTTTGGAACTCTTGCCTTAATATCATCCAATTCCCATCAGTATTCATAAGCTGTGCCGATGGAAGCATACACACATTTTATGGATCACAGAGGAAAACAAAATGACCAACATATTCTGGAGGTATATAAAGAAGGGAAGGATAAGTTGCCTAGGTCCTGAAGAGTGTGAGGAAGGAGCAGGGCAGAAGGAGCAGCAAACATACAAGAGTCAAAAAAGAGCATAGTATACTAGGCGAATAACATGTGAAGGTACTGGATCCAGAGCAAAGGCTTTTTGGTGGGATTTGTCAAAAACAGAAGATGGAAAAACCAGATTATTAAAGGTGCTAGATGATAAAAATCTTAAACTTTTTTTTTCATTTCAAAATCTCTAGTACTTATTATGCTGCCTAGGACAGGATATTCAGGGAATGAATTAGTGAATGGAAGAATAACAAGTATCATGTGCATAGGTTATTTATGCAGGCATGAGATCATTATATCTCTACATGATAGATTACTATTGTTATGCCCATAGTAAAGATGGGAAAACTGAGGCTTAGCAATATTAAGCGTTTGATGTATCATGCATCTATTAAGATGCCTTTGGCTGCAAGTAAAGGTATATTTGTGAGATAATAAAAAATACATATATTGGTCTCTGCTACAGTTCCTGGTACAGAGCTCCAAGAACCCTGGTAATTTCCTAAGTGATAAGAATACCAGGGGCATCTCGTGTTGTAATATTTGGTCTTGGACCCTGTTTCCTGACACGGAGTTTCTGAATCCCTTGGAATTTCTGTGGTGATAGCAGTGCCTTTTGTTCTAATGAGATGACTCTTTCTGGGCTCCCATCTCAGGACTGCTCACCAGAAAGACCAAACCATGTTAGAAGCTTAGAATTTTCAGCCCTCCCTGCCCTTGTCCAGAGAAGGGAGAAGGGCTAGAAATGGAGTTCGTAATTAATCATGCCAAGTGAGGAATCCTCCATAAAATCCCAATAGTAGGGGATTTGGAGAGATTTCAGGTTGAAGTGTTTTTGTGCATTCCATGAGCCACTCCAGCAAATCAGTCAAACCCAAGGAGGGGTTGTTTTAACCTCTGACCACAGTCAGGGAATAACTGGGGCTTGAACAGGTATCTGAAGGGGGGTGCAGTCTTGTGGGACTGAGTCCTTAACGTGTAGGATCCGACACTGTTTCCAGGTAAATAGTGTCAGAATAGTGCCAGATGCACTTGTCTAAAAATGTTTTAAATAATGATAAAAGAATGACATGCTTATTATTTCTTATAAAAAGAATTATGGTGGTAATTCCTTTCAGGGTTAATTTTTCAGCTCCCAGGCCCTTTCTACTCTTCTATTCTTGACCCTTGCATTTTTCTCCCTGTGGTTACAAAATGACTGCCACAGTTCAGACATCATATGAACCATGATGATGTCAGCTGACAAAGAGGGAACCATGATGACGTTTGCATGTCCTTATTAGGAAAGAAATCCTTCTTAGCTAACTATCTTTAGAAAAATATCTCATTAGGCTTTTTGAGGTGGCCATGAGGGCATGATCTATTTGTAAATAGCAAAACACAGAGCGTTACATTGCTCTGTTCATGGTGCTAGGTAAAATCTGGGGTTGGTGTAAGCAGAGAAGTGAGAGAGAGAGAGAGGGAAAAGAGATTAAAACAAAAAGGACAGTGAGTTGAGTGACATTACTGGGGATCTGGGAGGCTGAAGGAAGTTTTTGAGAATTTAAAATGTTTTTAGTTTTAAAACTTAATGTCTTTGAATTCCTGTGGTCTATATTCCCTCCGTTTTCCTGATTCCTCTCTAAAGACTGAAGCATATATAAATTCCACTTGTTTGTTTTGGAGAGAAAGTCAAGAAAAGGGACCTCATTCCCTGACTTCAATTGGTTCAAAGCTCTGAATTTAGAATAATTCTGGGAAGATTTAGGGTTCAGTCGTTACAGGAACTGGAAGATGATGCACTGAGAATCATCAGAAATCTTGAGGAAGACTTTGGAACTTCCATAGACGATGAGATAGAGCCTTGGAATTGTTTTATTTAATTTTCAGAAGACAGGAAGGCCTCAGATGACATGTGGGTCCTATACAAAATGTTGCATTAAGTATTCCTAAATGTCAGTCTTTGCCGATATTTCTGATAATTCCCTATGTATAAATTCCTATAAGAGCAATTACTGGTCCAGAGGTTGTGCACATATATAGCCCTTGAAATGCATTGCCATTTGCTGTGACAGAGCTCACTTACCCCACGCCCTTGCCAACACTGGAAGGTATTGTGATGTTTCAGAAACTTTGAAGGGTTTAAATGCTTGGCCACTGATCCTGAGAAAGTGTCCATGTTTTCTTCTGGAAATCCCTGTCCACCTGTAGCCTCAGCCAGGGTTTTTGATTGTATCCCCTATCTAGAAGGGGCAGAAAATGTCTGAAGGAACATGGGACAAATGAAGGATCCAGGATAGTTCATGTCTAAGGAGGATGAGAATGGTAAATGGCCCAGTCTTAAACGAAACTATGAGAAATTGAATTTCTGAGAAGGATCTTTAAGGCTGAGATAGACCTCTTAGCCCCAAACTTGAGGTTAGGTGCTGTCTCTAAATTCTAATTCCCTTTCTATTCCCTACCCCACACCACTTCTAGTACCTGCAAGCACACACACATACTGCAGTCCTGTGCCACTTTCTGAGGTTGCAAGGCTATTGCTTTGCCCTGAAAATGCAGATTGTATGGTAAGATTTCATCAGAGCTCATTCCTCCCGAGTAGCTTTGAAGGTAGGACCCAGAGTGCCAAGGGGTTGGGTGAAGCACTCCTTTTGCACTGACTAGCACTCTTCCTTTTTAGAAGGAATTCATTTTTGCCTTTGGCCACCTGGATTAGAGACAGATCTATTCACAGGAAGCAGAACCCAGCACAGCACTAGAGGCCTGGGCTGTATTTTTGCTCCAGGGGAGAAACCTAATGAGGGATAACACTAGGAAAAATTAACTGATCAGGTGGTATTTTATTTCTTTTCTACATCTGTTGTTGTATGAGGGCTGTGTGCATCTGGGGGATGGAGCAGGGAATGAGAAGTGCTGCTGGGCACCAGATAGCTGGAGGTCCTTCTGCAGAGAATTTCCATGTTCCTGTGAGGCAGTCTCCAGAGGAAATTCACCAGGCTTCAAAACCCAGTTTGCCTAAGTTCACTTAAGTATATATGCTGGTGAAGTTTGGCAATTATTCATCTTAGGATATGCCACTTCTGATATGTTGTCCTGGTTATAATCACCATCTTCTCCATTTCTCTTAGAATCTTAGAAGCCCAGGGGCATCTGGGTGGCTCAGTTGCTAAGCGTCTGCCTTCAGCTCAGGTCATGATCCCAGGGTCCTGGGATCGAGCCCCTCATCAGGCTCCCTGCTCATCGGGGAGCCTGCTTCTCCCTCTCCCACTCCCCCTGCTTGTGTTCCCTCTCTCACTGTGTCTCTCTCTGTCAAATAAATAAATAAAATATTTAAAAAAATAAAAAATAAAATAAAAGAATCCTAGAAGCCCAGAGTGAATTTACAAACAACTGGCACTTCTGTTCCTCAGGGCTATGAAGTAGTGTGAGGGTGGGAACCTTCTGTCCATTCATCTATGCAATCCTAGCGTTCTTAAAAGGCACCAGACGTACTCTCCCTGTATTTCCCAGACCAATGGGTGAATGCATGCACAGAGGAATAGTGTAATATCATTATTCAGGAAGGCGCCTCTTTTGTTTCATTTGATTTTAATTACTTTCCTTTTCAAGTCCGGACCCCCCGCCCCTTCTTGCATAGGCACTTTCTCCAGTATATGTAATGTAAGTCCTCCCAATTCAGCTTCCACAGTGATTTATATATATAGCCTTAAAAAACCTTTTGTTATGTACATTTAATTCATAGAAGTAACATTGATTAAATTCCTCTTTTTACTTATTACTCTCCTGTTATTCTATGCAAAACTAGTTGATGATTTCTGACTATTGCAGAGTATTTCACCGTGGGCTTATACCACGTTTCATGTAACTGTTCTCTGGCTCTGGATATCTGGGTTGCCCCCAACTTCCTGTTGTCACAAATAATGTGGCCATCCTCGTAAATGTCTCCTTGGGGACCTATGAGAGGGCTACTCTGGGATATCCACTCAGAGATGGCATGACTGGGGGGCCGTGGTCTATGCATATGTTTAATTTCACTAAGTTTTTCTGGATTCTTTCCAGAAGGCACCAGCAGTGCATGAATATTTCTATTTGCAACATTTAGTTTTTCCTACTTACCAAGTTTTGCTTTGCAAAGTGATACTCACTGATAACTACTGGGTATGAGCATCTATTATTAGCCCTTGGATCCGCTCTGAGTTGCCTATTCTTATCCTTTATCTATATTGTATTGGATTTGTTATCTTTTCTAGATGATCTACAGAAATTCTTCATATATCTAAATAGTAACTCCTTATTAATATCTTCTTCCAGGCTTTTCTTATTATTGACTTTGCAGAGTGACATTTGAGGTACAGGAATCTTTTTCTGTTTAGATTTTCCCCTCATGGTTTATGTATTTTGAGTTTTGTTTAACAAAGCCTTTCTCGCTATAAGGTAAATACCTGTCCAATCTTATATAAATATATGTTCTACTATATTTTCTCTGTTAACTTAATACTGTTGCCTTTCACAATGTTTTTTTTTTTTTTTAATCCACATATATGTCTGAACTTGGTATATGAAAGACCCTGCATCACAGACCAGTGGAAGAATGAATAGATCATTCACTCTGTAAAGTTTTGAGAAGTTTTGAGAAGAATTAGTTCATTTTTATAAGAAAATAAACTCCAAGCAGATTTAAGACCCGTCTTCCTTTCAGTGTATAGTCTATCTTCAACGTTGGTTGTTCCATTTGTTGTCCTTTTTTTATAGTGTACCTTGTCTTCAGATTCCTCACTTTTCTCTCTGAGCTCACCTTGTATACCCTAGGACCACCAGCTGCCTTGCCTAGTAATGCTATCAGGATGGAGGAGCAAATCTTAGGTCCTAGATTGTTCCTCTTGGTTCATTTAGGAAGATGTGGAGGCGCTGGTGTTGATTTTTATGCTTAATTGTCCCTTGTCCTCTTTCCCAGACGATTTCTCCATGCTCCCTATTCCAGAGCATCCCCAGCCCGCTGTGGTAATGTGTAGGCTGGTTGGGGCGATATGAACAGCTACATTCCTGTGTTACACCTTGTGTTTAAACAAGCCAGAAAATGATATGCTGGGGCCATACTGGGACTCAGAGTGGTAGACCTGCTCTTTCCTAATTGAGTCCTGGCCTGTCCCACTTTAGGCCAGTGCCCAAATTCAACTATTAATCTTCTGTCTCTCCAGAAACTTCACACACACCTCACTTAGTTTTTAAGTAGCCCCCCCCTTAAATATACAAACTTCTTTTTTTTTTTTTCTGGTGTCTTCCTAGTTGGTTGGGGAGGGTGCCAGCAGCCTGTATTTGTTGGCCGCCCTGTGGAGAGCTGGATGCCTGTCAGAAACTCTCTCACTGGGCATCTGGTATTGGAGATTTGTGCATGTCAAGCATAACTGTACAATGCTTTATGAGCTTTTACTGTATTTGTTTTGTTTAGATTGCATTTGTCATCTTTTAAGTTAAAAAAAAACTTCCAATATTTAGTCTTACTTGTTGGACACATAATTATAACAACAGGTTTGTTGAAAGTAATAATGTCAAACTGAAGAATAATCTCCATGAAATTCTGTGTACTCCTAATTAATCATTAATTTGGTCATCCAATATCTTTGTAAGAGCAGTAGGTTCTCTGTCTTATTTTAAAATGTGGAAACCAGGGTAAAGCTGCAAGTCACATACTCAAAACCAGAAGAGGTATTGGTGTCCCTTTCCGAGACATAACTGTGGAGGTCTCTGTTAAAAGCCTTGTATTTCAATAATATGGCACAGGGTCTCCTGCCTAAGTCCCGCAGCCATCCTGGCTCTATTTTTCAGGCCAATGGAAGCTGTATTCAACATTTAGCTTTCAGTAGGAAGGAACAGCCTATTGCCCATATCATCCCCACTTAAAGGTAGGATATGTGGGAAAAGAGCCTAGGAATGAAAACCCAGAGACATGGCTTCTAGACATGGAAGTCACTTCCACCCTGTGACCACCTGAATGCATGATTTTAGGCTAGGGTCCTATCTTCTCTGGGCCTTACATTTCTGATCTGTTAATGAGGAAGCTGACTTGAAGCATGTCCATTGTCACTCATTTCTAAAGAATTTGGGGTTTTTGATTGGGGGTGGGGGTTCAAGCAGTCCCTGTCTTCCGTCCAGAAGAACTGAGTTTACTTCCCTTTCAGACCAGAAAGTCTCAGCATCAAAGGCTTGGAAGGACCTTTAGAGACAATCCAGGCAGATGCTAAGGCTGGGATTCCTTTTGCAATGGTGTGAGCCTAGCATGCCTTAGGAGCAGACATCTTTTCCAGTATATTCCTAGGTTTCTCCAGGTGTTCCCTGTCTTCAGTAAACCTGCCCCAATTGCTTTGCCTCTCTTCTCTCCTGCCTTCTCCCTTTGTAGCCACCGTATAGTTTCCAGAGGCTGCTTTTGCAAATGTGCAGCCTGGCACGGGGCCATGCCCACAGAAGGTGCTTATGGAATATCGGGTTGCATTGTGCTCATCGATCTCATTTTTACAGCTTTGATCTACTAGTATCAACTCTATCAACACCTGGGCCAGTTTTCATCCTGAAAATCCAGGCAGATGTTAACCTTTTAAAGGCCCCCCATTGTGGAAAGAGCTTGAATGGGATAGGAGGAGACTGGATGATATCCAACACTGGATGGAAGGATGCGAAGAGCAGCAGAAATGAGCAGAAAGCCTGCCCCAGCCGGAGAGCCTCTGATGCTGGTGACCAGCGGGGAATAAGTGGAGATCTCAGCATCCCAGCTTTTTGGGTTCTGGCTGAGCCCCTGCTGGGGCCCAGGTTACTGCTCCCTGTCTGGAGGCGGCAGAGACGTAGAGGAGATCTTTAAAACTGCGCAGCAGATGGCCACTCCATAGGAGTATCCATTTTGACAAAATAAACTGTGGATTTGTCCGAAGAACTTAGGCAGCAGGGATTGTGGCCTCCTCCCTGGTCTCATGCTTGAAGACTTTTTCTCCCAGTAATGAGAGTGCAGAGCGAGCAGGCCTTTCCCCGACAGCGCTGGCCGCGGAACAATGTGTGCCCAGGATGGATTTTTCTTCATTGATTCTAATCTTCTTCCTGACTGTCTGTCTTGGCTGCTTTGACATATTGAACACTGAATAGTCCCTGAGTAATTCTTGAACATTTGGGGATCGTTTTTATTTTTACAAGACAGTAGAAGCCAATGGAGTGATTTATACATGTACTAGAAGAAAATGAAGAAAAAAAATAACAAAGTGGTTTCATTTTGGGAATAAACACGGACTCAGTGATGATTAAAAACCACACCAAGCAAAAGGTCCACACCCAATTTTCAATAATTTCATGATTTTGTAAGGATGCACGGAATCATGTAGAGATGAACAGTAACGGATAGAGGGCTTTCACAGCTGTGGCTTCAGCCATGATTGATGAGAAAATGCTACTGGAGGGAGAAAAGGAAAATGAATATTTATTAATGGAATAAAGTGTCGGGGGCTTAAGATCTAAGGAGATCCATCATTTCATATTCAAGGTTGGATGCATTCAAAACAGAAGGTTCAATACAACGGCCGCATAGCTGAGCCATGGACCAGAAACATTCACAGGCACTGCCGTCATTCGGACCGTGGGGGACTTTCTGGAGATGTTATTCCCATTTCAGCCCCCATTAACATCACCTGAACAGGGCAACATTACATGAGTTATCACTCCAAGAATGCTACAACAACAATTGCCTTCACATTTTAGAACACCCAGAGCTATGTGGTCTGGTCATTCACCCAGAAATTAATATATCATATCTGCATACTTTCTCTGTATATGGTAGTCATGGTCTCTGTGCTGACAGCTTAGAAATTATTAGTAAGATTGTTTTCCTACCATGACTTCATGAGTTCTTCCTTGCACCTTTATAAAGGCAATATTTAGGTAACCAACAGCATCTCTTCAAATCTCCTCGCATATTTTCTCCCTGTAGAACCCCTAACCTGTGCTTATTCTCTTTAGGTTGGCCAATTAGTTAAAAAAAAAAAAAAAAGGCTGTTCCCTTTTGGTGAAATGTTACTCACCTGACCTTAACATCTTAAAAAAAAATAATATCGGAAATCCAAGGAAGGCATTGTGGATCTCTTTCGTGATGGTATTATTTCTCCATGTAAGCAGCTTGTGCAGACAATTAACAATAGTGATATTGTGGCTTGTTTTGACAGGAAAGGAGAAATTGACTGATGGCATTTAACTGCCTTAATTTAGCTTAAGGTGTTGGAAGTTTCACTGTGTAGATTTCAGCAAGTGATAGTATCCCCCAACTATATCACCCGTACCCCCATAACCATATGCACACAATGTCCTCAGCTCCCTAGACTTCCCTTGGGACCTATATTACTTTATTATAGAATATGGCAGTGGTGGCTTATTGGTCCTATAAATCCACCTACACTAAGCTTTTGAAATCACTGTCCTGATAGTCTGAGTCTTTAGACTGTCACACTCATGTTATTCTTAGGTATTACTTCTAGGTGGCAAATCTTGGACTGCAGGAGCTGGCTATTACTGGTTCGTTGTATATGTTATACCAGAAGAAGAGTTGCTATTAGATAGTGTTTTTCAATTTATTTTAAACCATTGATTCTAGCAGATCCTTAGCCATAGATGTGAATGAGTTATCTCTGTTGGCCATCTTTGGGAGAAGGCCAAGAGAATATGAATTGTATTGTTATTTCTTCTAGGTCATGTACACTTCTCATCTCCCAAGACAGGGAAGTTTAGTCCATAGGAAAGGGCTAGACCAGAAGTAGGTCCCCAACAAATATGTAATGGGTTAACTAATTAGTACTGTTTGTTATTTGGACAAAAAGCAATATTGGAGTTCTATTCTGTCTGAAAAAAAAGATTCACATCCACTGATAATTATGCAGCAATGACCAGAAGGTATGTGTTCAGGGAGGCTGCATATCTCAAAAGATATAGTTGAAAAAGCCTCCGAGTTAGAAAAAACATCTCTTCAGAGAGTTGTTTTGAATGGCTACAAATAGGGTATTGGGCAAGTGAGCAAGAATGTTGAGTGATGAAGCTAGAAAAGAGTTAATTAGGGGAAAGACCCAGAATATTCTGGTAGTTTCTGGCTAAAGACTTTCGATTGTGTCCTATAAGCAATGAAGCATTAAGGATCTATGAGACCAAATTAAACAAACAATGCTTGGAAGGTGGCAATAGTGGATGAAGAAAAAATGGTAGAAGATTATTTCCATAAGCTAAGACAGTAGCCATATTGTTATGGACTTAGTTGTGTCTCCTCAAAATTCTTATGTTGAAGCCCTACCCCAAGTACCTCAGAATGTGTATTTGGAGATGCGGTCTTTAAATAAGTACTTAAGTTAAATGAGGCTGTTAGGATAGGTTCCAGTTCAATCTGACTGATGTCTTTATAAGAAGAAGAGGTTAGGACATGAGATATATACCAGGCCTGGGCATGCCCTGAGGAAAGACCATGTGAGGACACAATGAGAAGGTAGCTGTCTGCAAGTCAAGGAGGGAGACCTCAGGAGAAACCAAACCTACTGACACCTTGATCTTGGGCTTCCAACCTCCAAAATTGTGAGAAAATAAAATTCCATTGTTTAAGCTACCTAGTCTGTGGTATTTTGTTATGGCAGCTATATTAGTCCGAGTTCTCCACAGAAGCAGAACCAACAAGATATATCTGTCTGTCTCTTTGTTTATTTACCTATCTACTTATTTATTTTAAGGAATTGGCTCATATAATTGTGGAGGCTAAGAAGTCCTTATAGCTGGCAAGCTAGAGACCCAGGAGAGCCAATGGTGTGATTCCAATTTGAGTCCAAAGGCCTAAGAACTAGGAGAGCAGATGGTATAAGTGCTGGTCCAAAAGCCAGCAAGCTTCAGACCCAAGAAGAGCCAGTGTTTCAGTTCAGGTTCAAAGGCAGGAAAAGACCAATGTCTCACCTCAACCAGTTAGGCAGGAGGAGTTCCATCTTATTTGAGAAAGGGTCACCCTTTCTGTTCTATATAGGCCTTGAACTGATTGGGTAAGGGCTCACTCACATTGGGGAGGACAATCCATTTTACTCAGTCTACTGATTCAAATGTTAATATCATCCAAAAACACCCTTAGGGACACACCCAAAATATGTTTGACCAAATATCTGGGCACCCCATGGCAGAGTCAAGTTGACACATAAAATTAAATATCACAGCAGCCCCATCAAACTAATACATGTAGCCATAGTGAAGAGACCATGTGAGAAGAGAAAAATATTCTAAATGAAATCATAAGGACTTGGTGACTGATCAGATGTGAGGAGTAAGAAGAGTAATGAGTCGGTAATATCTTCAGTATTCCTATCCCAGATGATGGAGTGGGTGATGTGCAGGGGAAACACAACACAATACACACCCACACACCACCCCCACATACACCAACCTCTATTAGGTATGCATAAAGTTAAGGGGTAAATTGAACTTTAATCACTTATCCAGAGTTCACCATTCTTCATAGCTATTTGGAGCAAAGCTGTTTATAAGTAAGAATCCATGCAAATTAATAATAAAGGTAAAGGTGGTATTAAATTCATAAGAGAGACCTTGAGATTTTTAATCAGAACCTTTGAACTCATTTTGCATGGATATCTGTTGTTGTTGTTGTATTTTTCCCCCAAGCCCACATCTAATGGGAAGCACCGCATTCGTTAGTGGGGAATGTGAATATATGTATCTGTGTGTCGCATGCAGGAGAGAGTCCTCATCAGGTGGATTAACCATCTGTAGAAATGAATGCCAAACCCCAGTTTTGAGAGGAGAGAGCAAATCTATAGGAAATGGTATATAAAGATAAAAACACAAAAATTTGAGGCCATTTTGACAAGGAATAAGTAGACACACACTCTGGTCCTGAGGTCATTGGTAACTGAGTCATCAGTAAAAGGTTGTATATGGAGGTCTGATCTACTACCTAATTAGGCAAAGAAATAGTTGGTAGGTTTTATAAATAATCAAAATACAAATGAATTTTGCATTAAAACTAGGATGTGATGTTATAGCCATTGGCAGGGGAGTGAAAATGTTGGCTGGAGTTCCCTCATGATTGGGCAAAAAGTCCAGAGTGGGGGCAGTGGGTTAGGGAGAGTTCTACCCATGGCTCATCCTGGGGCCCAGACTTCCTTCTGCTGCACCTGCCACATGAGGTACTAATCTACAGGATGTTTGCCCTGAATGGTGCTGCTACCATGGATTGTTTTTCTCTGCCACAAATTCCCAGCCCCAGCCTCATGGTCCTTTGACTGGTTTTTGACTGGAGGGATTTGATGAGCTTCAACAAACAGAAAAGTATGGGAGAAATAAAACACACCCTGTCTGTCCTAAGAGGCTTTGCCTTTCCTTGTTATTTCAAAAGCTACAACTTCACATTCAGTCCAATTGTTCTTCAGGTGGTCTCTTGGGTGGAAGGAATTGGTTGGCAAAAGGGTGGACACCTGTTTGTGGAAAGATTGGTGACTTAGTGTCCAGGGGCCATTGGCATTCTGCTGTGCAAGGGACTGCTCCCTCTTTGGTCTTTAATTTGTTAGTACAATTTCAAGTGAAAACTCACAAAGAATTGCATTACAAGCAATTTTTTTTTTTTTTGGTAGAACTCACATGTGATACAGGGAGGCTGGTTCTAGATCAGCTTCTGATTCAGTCTTTTATGAAATAAATTTATCCTTGATTAAAGGCCTGTGTGTGTGGGGAGGAGGAGGGGGCACCTGGGGAGGGTAGGGGAGTGGAGATATAAATTCAGGGTAAGTCATTTGTACAGTTAATAGAAAAGGCACTAGCGATATTTGTAAGAACTAGTTCATTATCATACATATGTACATACATGAAAATACTTAGCACATGAGTGAGCTTGGGAGCAGATCCCATCCTGGTTGAACCTTTGGATGACTGAAGTCTGTTGACCTCGATCGCAGAGCTGTGAGGTGGAAGATGTGGCTAAGCCACACCTGGACTCCTGACCCGCAGACAATGTGAGATAATAAATGTGTGTTGTTTTAAGCTGCTAAGTTATGGGGTCATTTGTTATACAGCAACAGATAACAAATATACCACCTAAGATTTTCAATAAGCATAACTTAACCGAGGGCTAAGTCAATTACAGCAAAGAGATTTCTGTTGATACAAGGATAGGCACCTTCAAACTATCCCTCCCCGATCTCCCACCCACACCACCCATCTGCCCGGGAGTGCACACAGCTCATGATAGGTTGCTGGGCCAAGTCTGTGTACTTAGGATGAGGAAGCAAAGTGATGGTCAGAGTTTTCGTCTTCAAAGATTCCTTTGGTTATACATTAATCTTAAGTTTTGTTTGTTTGTTTGTTTTGGTAAGAAATTAGGCCCAATCATCCCTACAAATGACAACGAATCAGCTAAGCCATACTTACTAGCCCATTTATTTAATGGAGCCCATGCCTCCACCTAGGAACAAAGAGGAAAGGAACAAACCCTTTCCTCTCTGCAGCATTTGCTCTGCTATTTGGGTAAAAATTAAATCCTATACCAAATAGCAGAGCAAATGCTGCAGAGAGGAAAGGGTTTGTTCAGGTCTTCATGAATTCAGTCATTAAAAAAATACATACTGAGATACCAGGTCAAATAAACCATTAATATGAATGAGCCCTACAATGATAGAAAAAATACAAGTTAAATCATGACAGCTCCTCTGCTTAAAGAACCTCCTTTGTTTGTTTGTTTGTTTGTTTTTGAGTATGAATGATGCTCTTCTTCCTTCTGAGGGGTGAGAAGACTGACATCCTACTCAATCTAGAAAACTTAGTCTAGAACAGTACTGTCCAATAGAAATATAATGCAGGCCACAAATGCTATCCCCATATGTAATATTAAATTTTCTGGTAGCTACATTAAAAAAGTAAAAAGAAGCAGTTGAAATTAATATTAATAGTATATTTTACTTAACCCTACATATCCAGCATTTTATCACTTCGGCCTGCAATCGATATAAAAAATCATTAATGAGATCGTTTACATTCTTATTTCCATACTAAATCTTCAAAATCCAGGGTGGATTTCTGTTGCACTTAGAGCACATCTTAATTTGCACTATGCACGTTACAAGTGCTCCTTAACCCCATGTGGCTGATGGTTGCTGTCCTGGACCAGCCAGGTCTAGAATGTGTGCAGAGCAGTCCCTGCCTCTTGGGCTGCTTCGAGCCCACCTGCATGCCATTCTGCAGTGACTTAAGGAACTACTGTGTTCTTTCTGCCCCACAGCCTTCTTGCTCTGTGCCCTTTTCCTGTGTCAGCTCTTTGAAAGTTTTGACTTTCTCACCCTGTATAATTCGGCCACACTTGGGGATGATAATTCAACAGCAGCTTCTTGGGATGTTCCTCTTAAGCTCTCTTTTGAAACAGGAACCATAATAGGATATACATTATGGCAACATTCAGACTGTTCATCAGTTATCCATTACATCTGCCATCTCCCTTCTGCCAATCGAGGTAACTATGTTATTACAAAAAAAAATCTTATTTTAATTATAATCCAATCAGAAGATGCATCCATTAAGTAGCGTGCTTTGGCATGTTCTAAGGATTTAATTTTTACCCAAATAGCAGAGCAAATGCTGCAGAGAGGAAAGGGTTTGTTCAGGTCTTCATGAATTCAGTCATTAAAAAAATACATACCGAGCACACGCTAGGTGGAGGCATGGTGTTTGGTAGGGGACACAAGTTATACTGACCGTGGCCCCAGCTCCCATGAAACTCACCCTGAAAGGGGAGAAGAACCTGGACAGAAGCCAGAGTGGCCGTGTGTTGCAAGGAGGGCTCTGAGTGGGGGGACTGGGGAGATGTCTCAGAGGAGGTGAAATTACACTAAGTATGGAACGCGTGGGTAGGATTTTGATGTGTCACCAGGGATGAGAAGGGAGAGGCAGGGAGATGATTTCAAACAGAGACTGGCATGATTCTGTGATGCAGGGAGGTAAAACCACATGTTGAAAATATGCACAAGGAGACATCTTTTTCACAGGGGAAATGGAGAGGGGGTCCGAGGACCCTGTGGTCGGTGAGTATGCACAACTAGGTCATGCTAGACTGTGGTATGATTTTTGTGCTGGCTAGGAGACTGTATTGCATTTCTGGGCTGGGTGGAGCCATGGAAGATTCTGAGCAGGGCTGTAAGAGGATCATAGCTGTGCTTCGGGGACGGACCTGACGTGTGTGCATTAGTGCACTGAAGTCTGGGGGATGGTGGGGGGAGGGCTGTGAACACTTTGTCTCTCATGGGAACCGAAAATATTAAAGTAATGGGTTTATGCATTTTTTGACCTTTAAAAAATGGTATTTTCTGCAAACTTCCTCCTCCCCACCTTACCCTTGTTAAATATTTCATCTCAACTGGAAAATACCCACAACAATGATTTTTTTTTTATGGTTTTAGCCTTTCAGTAATAAACCAAAACAAACAGTGGGGAGCTTAAAAGGCCTTTCAGCTGAGAAAGATGAAAGCAGATGCCTCTGGTTTAGATTATTGTTAGAAAGTGCAAGAGTCCGTTTCTTCTGGAAATCCTGTGAGGAGGAGAGAGCAGGAGGAAGGGCTGGTGCCATGACCACCCCATCCCTGAGATGACATTTTGATTGCTATGTTCTTACTTGCCCAGGGTTTATATGTGCACCCCAGAATCATTATCTGAAGCACAGTCCTGCTTTCCCTCCCTGTAGCTAGAACCCACTTGTTTCTTGATGTGTAGGGAAAACCCCAGTGAGAAAGATGTAGAAATTGGAACCCATTTTTCGTAAAACTATTGAGAAAACAGAGATGCCTTTATGACTTAATGCCCTAGGTGTGGCAACAAAGTTTCCTTTGGGCTGGAGGGATGCTTTCTTAATGCAGCTCTTTGCCTGGACCATTGACTTAAGATGCATCTTGTCTCTATGACCTTGAATTGCTCAGGGGTCTTGTTTTAGCAACAAGCAAACACAAACTCTTTGTCTGCTTTACACCATTACTTCCCATGAGCTTTGCTCCCTCCTTCCCTCCCAACCTAGCATAGCCTGCCAATTCATTTGTTCAGCCAACATTTAATGAGAACTTACTGAGTGCTAGAGCCCAAGGATTCAGAGATGAATAAAACATGGTCTTTCTTGGGTTTATGGGCAAGTACACAGGTGTTAAAATAACTCATGGCAGATACCATGATTGGCATAATATTTAAGGCTGTGTGGGCGCTCAGCCCAGCCTGCAACATCAGGGCTGTCTTCTCAGAAGAGAGGATGTCTTCTTCTCACTTAATGACCTAGGGGCTAACGTTCCTTCAAGACCCTCCACGTTCAGCACATCTCCCCTGACCTGGTGTCTCCTTCTGAGCATTGTCACTTGCCCACCACATGCTTCTCATTGTTACATTTACTTTTTAGACTATTGCCTATCTCTTTTATTGGAACAAACAAAGTAATGAATTTATATATATTTTGACTTTTTAAAGAAGAATAATTTCAACAAACTCCATATCGCTCAAGTCTTTATTAAATATTCTGTGAACTGAAGAGCACCTGATAACACTTTGTGGGGGGTCATCAAGATTAGGATAGGTTAAATGAGCTGATTTTTTCATTTAAAAACCATATTTTAAGCACCTCTCTATCTTGTCATGTTTAAAATGTGAACAAAGCAAATCATAGTCCCCCTCTCATAAAGATTACATGGTAGTGGTAGCATACACCAGTAGATAAAGACCAAACCAAACCAAACCAAACCTGGGAGAAGCACTATGAAACAAAATAATGAAAAATAAAGCTTTTGGGAGGTGGGCCTATGATTTTATTCTCTCACACTGCACTCATTTTTGTCAGTGTCCACGTTGGTCACTTCCATGGCCCGTAGGGAAGATTTGGTGCTGATGGGTGCAGGGTATGAACTTTTAGGAAGGGCTCTGTTGGGGGTGGCTAGCGGTCACAGGCTTGGATCCACTCCAGGGAGGCTTGCTGAGTTGACATCAACTCTCAAGGATGTCCTGAAGCAGGCACCTCGGCATCCAGAGCCCCGTGAGGGTCCCTGGGCAATAAGCCACACTTCCTCAGATCTTTGCTCCCTTTCCTGCAATGTGCTAGGATGTCTTCATGTTTCCCCCTTCACTTCCCTTGTAAATACAGCACCCCATGGGATGAGATTGGGCTCATCAGAGACTCCAACCAAAAAAAAGTTAGCAAAGTCAGTTTTAATTTCTGACCATTTTCTAAAGAGATGTAAAGGAAAAGTACAAACTAACTGCCTTGAAAGAGGGCATATTAGGGGGCTGGGAGAGGGGGACTTAGTGCAGGATGCTAAAGCAATATTCAGCCATGCCCTTTGATGACCATAGCCTGGTTTCAAATGGATTTCTCCCCTTTTGCCTAAGTGAATGACAGAAAGGGCTGCGCAGGCATCTTTACGTTGAGGAAGGTTTGCCATTTGCTTGCTATAGTTGGTATTAAGGACCAGCAGAGTAACTTAACCATTCTGAGGCAATTTTAAGACTGCACATCTGGTGGGAGAAATTTTTTTCCAGTTTTGTTATGATAAAATTGACAGATAGCATTGTATTAGTTTCAGGTGTATAACATAATTTGTTATTTGTATATATCGCAAAATGATCACCACAGTAAGTCTAGTTGACGTGATCACCATACATAGTTACAAATAATTTTTTCTTGTGATGAGAACTTTTAAGATCTACTCTCTTAGCAACTCTCAAATATACAAAACAGTATTGTAAGCTGTATTCACCATGCTATAGATTACATCCCCAGAACTTATTTATCTGATAGCTAGAAGTTTGTACATTTGACTATCTTCATCCATTTGCAGCTTATTTAAAATGAGTCCCAAAATGTCCCTTGTCCTCTTTGATAGAGCTCAAAAGCTTTAGCAGTAAGATGTGAAGCTTGAGGAAGTAGCAGAAATGAAGAGATGTCCCCCAGCAGAGGCTATGAGAGAGCAAGTCACTGCCTGTGGGTTCTTGGGGCTGTTCTCAGGACCCCAGCCAGAGTCCTCCTGGACAAGGCCCAGATGGAGTGGCCTGACCAGCTGGCCCAGCAGTTAGCCTTTCTTGTGTGTTAGATGTGAGATGTGTGCAGTGAACCATCTGACAACCGACCAAGATGCTTTAATTGGTACCTGCTGTGTGCCTTGCCCATGCAAGATTACCACGGGGCGAAACCATCCAACAGCATAGACGGGGACGGTACCTGCAATGCCGGTGATGCAGCCCAGACAGCTTGCTGGTGGCCGTGCACCAGCAGCTGGCCCTGCCCAGCGATTCTTACCCTTTGGTGTGAGATAAGCATTCCAGAGGTGTTTGGTAGGATAGATTCCTGGATCCCGTGCTGGGAGATTCCAGTTTATTGGGTTTAGGTTGGAGTCTAGAAAATGGAATTTTTGGCAAGGACATTCTACTGTAGGAGACACAAGTTTGAGAAGCCCTGCCCTCACGCAACTCAGCCCAAGCCTTATTAGTTTTTTAATCTAGCAGGAACTTCATTTTTATTTTTTAAGCCACTTTATTGAGATCTGATTGAATGTAGGAAGCTGTGCATATTTCCTGTATACAATGCCACGAGTTTGGGGATACGTGTGTACCTGTGAAACCATCACCATCATCAAGGCTGTAAACATATCCATCACCTCCCAGAGTTCCCATCTACCCCTATTGTTATTATTAATTATTATACTTATCACTTTGTGATAAGAACGTTTAACGTAAGATCTACCCTCTTAGCAGATTTTCAGTATAGGGTACAGCACTGTTAGCTGTGGCGCTGTGCTGAATAGGCCATCACCAGAACTTACTCATCTTACACAATTGCAGCTTTGCTCCCTAACCATCACCTCCTCCTTTCTACCTCCTCCGGGCTTCTGGTAACCTCCATTCTACTCTCTCTGCTCCTATGAGTTGGATTATTTTAGATTCCACATGTAAGTGAGATCATGCAGTACTTGTCCTTCTGTGCCTGGCTTAAGTCACTTAGCATAATGCCTTCAGGTTCATCCATGTTGTTGCAAATGGCAGGGTTTTTTTCCTTTCCTAAGGCAGCCTGATCTTTGGTGGGAGTAAATGGTGCAGGGTCTCAGGGGTAGGGATAGTGTAGCCAGCTTTTTACAGAGCCTTGCTTTCCTCTGGGTCTGATGAGCTGATTCCAGCCCAATTCCCTCTTCCTCCGACCATGCCAAGGTGTAGCTCACAGTATTTGTAGAAGGAGGCCTCTGGAAGGTGTTCTCTCCCTCCCAATACAGAAAAGCAAAGGGTCACTCAAAGGAGAAAGGGGGCGTATTTACTGAAATACCACAGCTGTTATTACTGCTATTACTAATATTTAAAATTGTGATTGTTTATTGAGAGCTACTGTGTATCATACACTCATCTAAATTCTTCGCCTCATTCCCTTATTTTATCCTGGAAACTGATCTTTGAGGTCTAAACTATTATTAACCTCATTTTACAGATGTGGAAACTAAGGGAGAAAAGTTTAAGTAACTTGTCTGGGGTCACACAACTGGTAAGAACAGTTCATGGCTCAGGGACCCCAGTGTGAAGGACCCCTAGAGGGTGAACATGGTGATGGTGTGGGACTGGGGCAAGAGAATGGTTTCCACTTCTGGGCTTTAGTTTCCTTGCCCGCGAAATAAGGGTTTTGGACGATATGACCCCTAAGCAAGGCTGGCTTTGTGCATGTGTAACCTGTAGAGTCAAGCAGGGCCCCAGAATCAGAAGGGTCGCAGGCTTGGTTCCATGATGTGCTGTTGCTGTCTTGAAATTGCTAATAATTTTTGAACAAGGAGCCTCCCTTTTTCATTATTCATAGGACCCTGCAAAACAGGAGGCAGATTTTGTCTCCCAAGGGCTCTTCTTATTGTTACACTTTCTCAGCTTTTTTATGGATCCTTCACAATTCGCTGTGCATCAGTGGCCACGGAACCACCATCTGCCATGGCACAGTGGGCTGACTTGGACCACATGGCAAGAGGAGCTTCTGGGCTGGTGATGTGTGCCCACGGCATGTCTGCAGATGCTGGTAGGCACCTCGTGGAGCAGAGCACGTGGAAAGCTCTCGGTGGCTAAGGGTGGCATGCCATGTGCTACTGGCTCTTGAAAACAGCCACAGTGCCAGCCAGCCTGGGGGCTTGTGAGCGGTATTGCTAAGTGGCCGATCTATAGTGTGTTAGCAATCCCTCCATGCAGAAGATGGAGGAGGACTCAGGGACAAGAGGTTAATGAATTCAGTTTTCCCTGAGAGGCTTTTCGGGTCTTTGCTGACCATCCCACACCCATTCTTTGGCAGTGGCCCCCAACCCCACTTACTCACCAGCAGCCCCGCCCCCATCATTTCTGAGTCCCAGGAGTTTGTCCCTGTGTGTGATGCCTGGAACAAGTTTTTCAAAATGCTGGTTTCTTCCTGACAATATCTAGTGTTAACTATACACACAGTGCACAAACTTCATTACACTTGCTGCCTGAAAGGTTTGGCTCAGGAACAAGGGAAGGAAATGTTTATCAAGTGCTTATCATGTGACCTTCTTATTTTCTTCCGCCAGCTCTTCCCCTGCGTCAAGTCCTAGTCCCGCTTACCTTCTAAGAAAAAAAAAATTAAAAGAGTGCTTAGCGGGGTTAATGACTTAGATTCCTATCAGCACTGAAACAAAAAATTCAGACACAGATGATCCATCCAAAGCATAGCATAAAAGGTTCATTCTTTTTTTTTTTTTTTTAAAGATTTTATTTATTTATTTGTTAGAGAGAGAGGGAGTGGGCGAGAGTGAGCAAGGGTACAAGCAGGGGGAGCAGCAGAGGGAGAGGGAGAAGCAGGCTCCCTGCTGAGCAAGGAGCCTGATGCGGGACTCGATCCCAGGGCACTGGGATCATGACCTGAGCAGAAGGCAGACGCTTATCCGACTGAGCCACCCAGGCGTCCCAAAAGGTTCATTCTTCACACCTTGATGCATATAGGCAGAACAAAGATAAGCCATGGGGGAAGCGTCTGTGTGTGCCTGTGTGTGTGTGGGAGGTGTGTGTGTATGTGAATGGGGTGTGTGTGTACGTGTATGTGTGTGTGCATGTGTGTGTGTGAGTGTGGGGTATGTGTGCATGTGCGTGTGCTCATGTGTATGTGTGTGTGGGGTATGTGTGTGCATGTGTGTGTGAGTGTGGGGTATGTGTGTGCATGCATGTGTTCATGTGTGCATGTGTATGTGTGAGTGTGGGGTATGTGTGTGCATTCATGTGTGCATATGTATGTGTGAGTGTGGGGTGTGTGTGCTTGTGTGTGTGTGTGTGTGTGTGTGTGTATATATATATGTATGTGTATGGACTGGGAATGCAGAAAAAGGTAGGACCAGTTCTCTTACTCTAAATGGGGCATCTTCCCACTCCATACTCCTTCTCCCCTTCCAACTTCTAGATCTTTTACAAATTACATTTGAACAGTTCTCCTCATCAAAGCCTTGCCACTGCTTTCTTCTAGACACCTGCCCTTACCATAGCCCAGGTCTGGGTCGGATGTCTGCCTTTGTGCCCCAGAGTACTCGTCCCCAGCCTTTTCACACCCACATCCCTCCGGTTGTGATTGTGTATTTACTCATATGGAGCCCCGTGGGCTGTGATCTTCACCTGGGCTGGCAGGGGGACTGTCTTGTTCGCTGTTGCAGCCTCAGCGAGGATTAATAAATATTTATTAAAATATTCAGCATGAGAAGGAGCTACAAATGGCAGTGACTGAGCCCTGGTGTTTCAGGTGTGAAGACAGATGCCTGGCGTGGGCCACAGTGTAGGCAGCTCCATCTGCAGGGCCTGGCCAGGAAAGGCTCCCGTTAAGTCTGTATTTCTCAAACACTCACCAGGTGCTCCATGCAAAGGACTTTGCTTGTATCATCTTAGTTCATCCTTACAGCGACTGGGCAAAGTAGGCCCTGATTAAGGTTTTATGGAGAAGGTAACTGAACATTGAAAGGCTGGTCAGGAATAGAAGACAGAGAATAGCTTCTCATTCATAGAGAACCGGTTGAACTCTGTCCCAAGGGTGTGGAGACGGGTTTGGGTGAGTGTGTCTATGGCTGGAGGACAATGGAGAGTAGTTGAGTGAAACGATAATGTTGAACGTTACCTGTGCTCCCAGAGACAGTGGCTATTAGATAGTCTCCCCACTCTTCTGTGTTCTAAGAAAAACTAGCTACAAACATCCCTGTAATCTTGCATATTCCTGGATAGACCCATCTGCATTCTTCTTCATGACTGCCATAAGACTGGCCTACAACTCCCTTGTTCACCTGCCTCTATAAAACTCAAGGCCTGTCCCTTTATCTTTGATATGTTCCTCATTCATGAATGTGTGTCCTATTGCAGTAGGAATAACTTGAATAACGTCATCTCCTTAGTTGTCTGGTATGTTCTGCCTTGCACAGGGGCTGCAGCTGATAAGAGAGAGGGGGACCAGATCATGGGGGCTGTGTAAGCCATGGGCGGGAGCTTCTGACGCGATCCTGTAGGCATGGCAAGCCAATGATGGGGCTGAAAGGTTTTTAGCAGAGGACTGGCAAAGTCAGATACACATTACAGAATTTGTGTATGTGATTTGTATATGTGAGAAGGATTAGAAGGAGAATTCCCTGAACACAGAGAAATTTCAGATTCTGGTAAGAAAGGATGGGGCTATGAGCTGGGGTAGGGTCAGTGATGGGTGATACATCAAGGATGGTGTCCTTTGGGACATACATGGTATCTGGATGTGAGGCTATAGGAAGGAGCTATCAGCTCTCATGAGAGAGGCTGTCTTCCATCTGGACCGTGGAAGGTGAACAGCATGGAGAGCCATAGGCTGGTCAACTGCATAGGACGGTTAAAGCAGGTCTGATGGTATCATCAGAAACAGAACTCAGAAATACATGCCTGCAGGGCTCCACGAATATCCTAATAAATGGCTATTGAGGTGGGGGGCGGCTGCTGAAGACATATATGACCTCAGTCTAATTGGGTCTAATTTATTTTTATTTTTCAATAAAAATTTAGTCTAATTTAGTCTAATGTAGTCTAATTAATTTTTCCCCAAACTACAATCCTGCTTCCATCAGAGAAGAGATCTCCTAGCATCATGATCCCAGCCTGAATCACTTCAAGAGGGGCTGCAAGGGGGAAGAGGTGGACATTGAGGTGCCCAGAGAGATGGCAGTTGTCACTTCATTCCGCCCAGCCCCTGCTCTGTGGATGGTTAGCGATAGTTGGGTCCATTGGAGACCTGGGTTCTGGACCCCTTTAACCTCCCACCTGCAAATCAACACTAAGGAAGGGTAGATACTTTATGGCAGCTAAGGGGAGAGTTGTTTCTGTGGTAGGTACCACACTTGAAGGCCGTGGATGACTCAGGTGCTAATTCCTCAGGGAGGGAAGGCACTGTTGTTACATGTCTTCAGAAGCCTGTGCTCAGGCTGGAGCTGTGAATTGTAGACAGCCTGGTGAAACATTCTTCTTGGTTGTTCTCAAGATATCTGTGGGTTTTTTTAAAGTGTTCTTCACACATTAATACCATTTTCAGGCTTTTTTTTTTCCCGGTCTTTGATTGCCTGAAAGCTTAATGTAGATGTAAGCACTTCCCTGGATTCTCAGCGAGAAATGTTACATTAACGTAGTTACAGCAATGATGATTCATATTGTCCCAGTGTCATAAATCTGGGCCTACAGAAAACTCTTCACATCGAGCTCTGACTTTGTCTCTTTCCCCAGAAAGTGACATCTGCCCTCTGCGCAGTGGCTGCCCGGGGATGCCTCAAGCCTGGACTATCCTTGGAGACCCCCTTCCATACCAATGCCTTCAGGATGGCTCATATGCTGGGACCTTTCTAGGTGCTTCTGAGCCCCCTCTTCTGTCCTGATATCTGGGCCAGAGAACCAGCTGTTCACCCTATATCACCATCTGGCTTTTCCATAGAAGACCACAAGCCCTGCACGTCTCAGTATGGAATTCGTCATCTTTCCGACCCATCCATCCCTCTCCCTCCAAACTGCAGTTGTTCAGCCGTCAGAAGGGAAGCATTAAGACAGATTTTTGAGAGGGAATCATGCTAAACTTAAAGGATAAAGGGGTGTTAGCCAAGCAAACTCTGAAGAGTGCCGTTGGGCCTGAGGTCTCCAGCAGGTCAGGAGATGGGCAGAGGCTTCTTCCTGCCTCCTGAGTGGATGGGTGACCCGGCTAGATAGCTGGATGGCGCAAGGCTGCCTCTTACTCGAAGAGTGGACCAACAGCCTAGAGCGCACTGGCACTGGGGTGTTGCATGGGCTCCCGTCACTCTCCATCCCTGTTTCCCTTTACTCTTTCCAATTTCATTCTTAAATGGAAGTTTTTTATAAAAATCTCCCAAGTCCTGACTGGCCATTAACAAAGTTCATAGTCTTCATAGAATGGCGACTTTCCCAACGCAATACCCATGTCTGTGACCCAGTCCCTTAGAGGAACAGCTCTCCTTTAGAGGGGCAGGGGCTTTGTGCACCTCTGAGATACAGGGAGGAAGGGAAGATTGCGGGGGTGGGGAGCAAGTAAGGTGATTCACCAAGGGCTCACTTGTGTTTAGCAATTCTTCTTTCTTTCAGGACTTTGGTTTGGGGTTGAGGGTGTGTTGGTCCCTGGTAGGGGAACTGGCAGCAGCTACTCTAGGCTTTATTTGCTGCTCAGCGAGGCCAGTGAGGCCAGTAGCTCCCGCCATTTTAGAGGAGGTGATGCTTGCTTCGTGGGGATGGTGAGTAGGGGGATTTGGTAAGGGAGAAGAGATCTGTGTGGAGAAAAGGATTGCTTCTTAAATGCAGATAAAGCATATTTATGGTCAGTTTTCTGGTTTTTACATATTCCCAAAGTGACTGTGATCAGTTGAATGATGACATGTTTCCCATGCCATGTAATCTCTGCTCCCATGGCTCCCTGCACGGTAAACGCGCTATTCTTTCCTTGCATCTGTTATGAATCTACACTAAAACCACAGTGCCTAGTGGCCAGGAGATTGTGGGACTGAAGTAAAGGTGGTGGTGGAGGTGTGTGTGGGGGGAGGCTGGGGGAGGGTTGGTTGGACATGCATGTGCATCAGTGTAGAAGTATGAGCTGTGTTCCTATGAGAGAATACATTTGCAAGGTGTTTTGCAAGTAAAGGCCCATTTCTTTACAAAAATAGAATTGCTTTTCTAAGACAGATGTGCTGAGTAAGTGGAAGGACAGCTCTGAGTTTTAGAAGGAGCTTTCCAGAAATTGGTGCAAGGAGCTTGCTAATGGTACTGGGAGATAGAAGGGGAGATGCACAGGCCATGCTGTGTTTTGCATTTCAATCTCTGTGGATCCTCTCTCCCTGCCTATGCATATTTAAAATTCCTTTCAATATATAAATAGGATAATTCTCTCTCCTCATCCCCACCAGAGTTCATTTAACAGGCACAAAAAGAATTGCACATCCAGGCCTGTCTTTTCCTGCTTCCCATTTTTACTATTTATTGGTTTTTTTCTCCTCTTTTTCCCCCTCCCACATTGCTCCCCTTAGATTAAACTGTGTTTCAAGCTTGACTGGAGGGAAAAATGCCATTCCTTATACACAGGGCTGAGCCCCAGGGAGGTGATCTCTAGGTTTGCCCTGCTCTTTGGTACCAACCCAGACCTTCCAGAACTCCACTTTAAATAGAAAGCCCTGGGCCTTAGATACTCTAGGTTTTTGCAACCTCCCCTTAATGCCACCTTTTTCCTATTTTGCAAACAGTTACCCATTTTGCCTCATGAATGAAGCCTGAGTACTTCCCAGTGTCCCAGAGGCTCAAGTGAAAGACAGGATTCTTGATGGGAAGGCTAGGGGCAAGGATATGAGCTGGGATCTGGGGAAAGGCACCCATGACAATAGCCAATCAAACTCTTATTTTTAGAAAAAGGTTCAAGGAAGCTTTGGTTAAGTCTAATGGCCTTGCTTCATGTTGCTAATGTGAATAGTGCATTTTGGAAGAAGTTAGACCATACCTTCCAAACATTGTCCAGATTTCAAAATACCAATTAGTGAGGCCTATAGGACATGTGTTCTTAGAAAGATGTCCTACATGATTTTGCATTCAATGGAGGCACCACTGAATTGGGAATCAGGAGACTTGAGTTCTAGGCCTGCCTCTGCTAGTGTGAAGCTCACACTCACTTTCCATCTCTGGATCTCACTTAATTTATCTGTAGAAGGAGAAAGGTGGTTTTATTCACATGCAGTGACTTCTCCAATTACAACAAAATCATCAGCTTTTATATATCCTTGGATCATAAGTGGTGGCCAAAATATGTATAGTGAGGCATAGAACGGGGCACTCACTGGTCTGTCACCTGTGATGTAGGAATGGTATCAAGGACAGGAGGACCTTTTCTTTAAATGTACTCTGAGCTTGACTCTGGGACTCATTAGGATCTCCTTGCATGAGTTGAGCTCTCATTGAATATTGGATAGAATCCAGAAGCATGTGACCATGGTAAAATGTCACTGCTGTATGACTCAGCACAGGACCCAGGGAAACTTTATAGCAATTTCTGTCAATTAAAAGTAAGGTGAGCTGCATATGTGACCTTGAAGAACTTTAAAAATAAGGCAGATGGTGTATTTTTTTTCATAATTACTTCAGGTTTTCTTTCTTTCTCTCTTTCTTTCTATTGCTAATTAATAGTTTGTAATTCTTTTTTAAAAATTTTTTTGTTCAATTTATTTAAACTAAAACAAAAACAGTTCACCCATTTCTACTACCCTGCCCCCTGCCTCTTCCCCTTGTGACCACTAAACTGTTCTCTGTACCTATGAGCCTTTTTTTCCCTTGATTCCACATAGAAGTGAGATCATATGGTATTTGGTATTTGTCTTTTTCTGTCGGACTTATTTCACTTAGCAGGTTCCATCCATGTCACAAATGGCAGGATTTCCTTCTTTTTTATGGCTGAATAAATTCCATTGTATGTATGTACCATGATTTCTTTATCCTTTCGTCCATCAATAGACAGATTGTTTCCATATCTTGGCTATTGTAAATAATACTGCAGTGAGCATGGGGGTGTGTATATATATATATATATATATGCATTAGCATTTTTGTTTTCTTTGGATAAATACCCAGAAGTTGGATTACTGGTTCGTATGGTATTTCTATTTTTAAGTTTTTAAGGAACCTGCATCCTGTTTTCCATGATGGCAGCACCATTTACATTCCTACTGACAATGCATGAGGGTTCCCTTTCCTCCACATCCTCATCAACACCTGCTATCTCCTGTCTTCTTGACAATAGCCATTCTGACAAGTGTAAGGTGAAGAATGTGGTATTTCTGAGAGATTAATTTGGGGGTACAACCTACCTCTCACTCTAATTTGCTGATTAGATGACTTCTTCCAAGATCAGGAGGTTGGAGGAGAGACTTCTGGTCCAGACAGAGCTAGGGACACAAATGCAGTACATGCAGGTTGCAGCTGATGTCTCCACTCGGCAAACAATCGACATATTGGCTTCCTGTTCATATGCTTTGCTGTCAAATAATCTACTTTAGAAAACTGATCTCTGCAAGCCAGGCTGTCCTTGGAAGCCTGAAGCATGTGTGAATTGCGTCAAGTTCCAGGCCTCAAGAAAAAAGCAAGGACTCTCCTTATAGGCCAAATCAAGGGTACTCTGCATCACACTGGGAAATGCTGAGGGATCGGCGGGCACAAGCTGTGGGTTTCAGCTCCTCACATGGGGCACTTGATTTGGAGGAGAACACTGCTTTGTGGTTCCCCCTGCAGTGCCTCTCATTTGGGATCCACAACCAGTAATTTTTTTTAAAAAGATTTTATTTATTTACTTGAGAGAGAGAAAGAATGAGAGCAAGAGAGCACATAGGGAGAGGGAGAAGCACACTCCCCACTGAGCAGGGAGCCTGACACGGGGCTTGACCCCAGGACCCTGAGGTCATGACCTGAACCAAAGGCAGACACTTAACTGACTGAGCCACCCAGGCTCCCCTGCAACCAGTAATTTTCATACCTGTCCCACTTAGGGCTTCTTCAGCCCACAGGTACAGATAAGCACAGGTTGCTCGCCTCGGCATCCTGAAATACCAACCTACAGAGGGATCCCGAACGCTGACTACAAAAGTCATCTTCACTTTTTCTATATTACAAACACAGGAAAATATGCAATTCATTCTGAATATTTCTCAAGTGCTGTAGTAGGCTCGGTGACAGCCATTACTATATGTAGGAGGAGCCATTGTCCTTCCAGAAATATCCATGGCATCAAGTGGGAGTGGTTATGTTGGGAGGTCTGCACATTCCCTGTAAATTCATTATCAGAATTCAAGGACATCACTAAATCCCTAGGTTGATACTATCCTAGGAAAGAGCCAGACCTCGTGAGGAAGGGCATTTCTTAAGAAGGAGTGAGATGTCAGGGCCTGAACGTGTGTGTCTGATCAGGGAAACTGCTGTGTCTATGGTCAGATAGGCAGTGATTCAGGACCATTGTTATTACTGTGAAAGGACCCTTGACCTTACACATCATAAACTGAATGAGGAGTGTGCCCTCTACCCATGATTTGTTGGAGTATCAACTGCACTTTGCCCAAAGGTATTACATAGTAAACCCTTGATACTTTCTTGATTCTTTAACTTGCAAACACCTCGATGGTGGAATATCTCCCAATAGAATGCACGTGCAGAGCGGGCCAGAGCAGGGAGCTCCAAAGAAGACTATTGGGACACAGCCCTGAACATTCAGCAAGGCTCACACATTGCTCATCGGTTCTAGCACCTCACCTTTCTGCAGCTCAGCCTCAGTGAAATTATCAAAGGCCAGAGGCCAGGGGCCTTCACATTCTCTTCAGGATCTCCGAAATCATGAAAATGGTATCTGCAAATACCAGAAGTCTCTTGTACTGGGATCAGAAATGTGGAGTTGAGGATTTTGGTTGCTGACCTTTTTGAACAATCATGCTTTCTATCTTTGTTTTAATTGTTGTTGCTTACTTGTTTTTGGAACTACAGAGAGTAGTTAAAAGGCTGGGCTCTTGAACTAAAGGGCATGGGATCAAATGCCAGCTCAGCCACTTCCTGGCTGTGTAATCTTGGGCAAATTACTTAACCTTTCTGTGCCTCAGTTTCCATATATGTAAAATGTGGATGACAGTAGGGTCGTGGTAAGGATTAAATGAGTTCACGTGCTAACGGCACTTAGGACTGTGCCTGACAGCAGAAGCGCACTATATAAGTGTTAGCTTCTCTTGTTGAAAAGTCACCACGGCTGTTACGTTGACATCTGGAAGGTGTGCTGAATAGCATGTCCTGCATGAAAATATGATAATGGCCCTTGTGTTTGCAACTAGTATCTATTAATTAAGAAACCGTCATTTGTGCTCTGTAATTGTATTTATTAAACCCTAACTCCTATCATAACAATAATTAGTTCTTGCTAATTAAATTTATTAAATTCCCCCCGGATTCATATCTTAGGTAAATATTTAGTAGCCCTACACTAATTATTTTAATCAACATGGAGTGTATTTCAAACGACTACAAATAGTTCTAACTAATTAAACTGAGTACAAAATAATATCTTATGTAATAAATTTGCAGGTGCTAAAAAGAGTGGGAATGAGCCACAGGATAATGTCTCAGTGACCTAACCACCTGACTTAGTGATTACAGCATTTCCAAAGCTCAGCTAGGGGAAGTAGCCTGAGAAGGTTTATTGTTTCTGTCCTGATTTGGTTTTTTACTGCCAATATTTTGTGCATGGAACAAGCTCTGTGTGTGATTCAAGAACATGCCATATGATTTGAAATTGGACCCATTGACACTAGTAATTAATGCAGAAGCAAGAAGCCAGCAGCTGCGGCAGTAGGACAAATCCCTGCTTCAAACAGTGCAAGAAGGCAGACTCTCTGACCATTCCTCCTTCTGCAGGCCTGGTTTCCTCATCCTCAAACCACACTGTCGGTTCTGCCTCATGCTGGGAAGTCCTCCTGCACACCTCCCTCCCCTACCCACCCCTCCCATGCTCCCAGCTCCTTCATAACAAAGATGAATCCTTGAATTACAGCTAGCTGATTGGCATCCTGTTGCTAGGAAACTGTGAAATGAATGTATCATATTTCATAATAAAAATGCCTCTGACCCATCCTTGGAAAGCCATGCACAATGAGTTGAGACACCGTGTGGAACAGGCCTGCACTGACCTCCCACCTCTCTTCTCCTCTGCTCTTGTGGGGCCACTGTAAGAGGACTGGTTCTCCTTAATAATGTGGTCATTCTCTGGCCACACACAGCGCTGTCTGTTGTCTGACTTAGGGTCCTGTGCACGGCTGAGGTTGGGAGAGTGGCCATCTATGCCCAGAATGGGGGGCTCAGTCTATAATCAGGATTGGCAGGATGTTCAGTTCACCACTGAGTTTTTTTTTTATTTTTATTATTATGTTATGTTAATCACCATACATTACATCATTAGTTTTTGATGTAGTGTTCCATGATTCATTGTTTGCATATAACACCCAGTGCTCCATGCAGAACGTGCCCTCTTTAATACCCATCACCAGGCTAACTCATCCTCCCACCCTCCTCCTCTCTAGAACCCTCAGTTTGTTTCTCAGAGTCCATCGTCTCTCATGGTTCATCTCCCCCTCCGATTCCCACCCCCCTTCATTCTTCCCCTCCTGCTATCTTCTTCTTCTTCTTTTTTTTTTAAACATATAATGTATTATTTGTTTCAGAGGTACAGATCTGTGATTCAACAGTCTTGCACAATTCACAGCGCTCACCATAGCACATACCCTCCCCAGTGTCTATCACCCAGCCACCCCATCCCTCCCACCCTCCACTACTCAGTTTAGGATTGGGATTAGGATTTCAGTTGTTGTGAAGTCCTATTTGGGAGAGAAAAGAAGGAAATGACCGTTAAGAGTATTGGCAGTTGAATTATATTATAATAAAAATGATCTACCTCAAGAATAAAAATGGTGAGTTCAAGTTTCAAACAATCCATGTAGAAAACTAAATCTTTTAAAACTGTCTCCAGCTCTTTCCTGTAAATGACAAGTGAATTATCATAAACAAGCAGCCAGCAGTGGATGCTCAGGGCATGGCATCTGGGATTGCTCTGGGCTCTCCCGACCTCCCAGTGTCATCAACTGGCTGGTGAGGAGGGGGCTTCATTGTAGCTGACATGTTACATTCTATTTTTGTGGAGGAGGTGTCTCGAGTGGGCATGGGAGGGATCACAGGAGACAAATCTGACGGTGGATCTGCACTTACGCCTCTCGGAGACGTGCACAGACACATGAGAGTTATAGAAAATGCCCGCACTTTATCTCCCCCTCTCATTAAGCTGCCATCTGCTTTCAGAGCCGATCTATCTCTTGGTTCTGAATACCACTTCCCCCACTTCTAGCTCTCCCTAGAGTATTTGTGATCTCATGCAGCCACCTTTATGATAGATGAATCATTCCTATGGCAACCACAGTCATCATGAATCCTCTGAGTGAGCTAGCAGGAAAAAACCGCTTTCAAGAGAACAGGGATCCTAGGGGGAACCTAGAGCAGTAGGGAAACTGGAGAACATTGAACCCATAGAAGTGGGATCAGATCATGTCAGAACTGGAAAGGATGAGATGACTGGGGCCCAGAAGAGGGGCTGGTTTTGCTTAGTATCACACAGAATTAGAACCCAGGCCTCTTTTTTCCTTGCAACATGGTGTATAAGTAAACGAATGAGCACAGACTTGCCATGTGTCAACTGCAGGCAAATAGGCTATATTGTAGAATCTTTATGTGTTGTTTATTTGAACCCATTGGCCTGAACGTGAAGTTTTGTTCAGAGAAGTCTAATGCTTCAGGACCAAGATTTCATCTGGACCCAAGGCATGTTATTGCTGCAAATCTCATTTTCTTCCATCCCATTTCTTCTCCAGAGGATGTGCTCCCTTGTGATGGTGGTAGTGTTGGGACCCCCACCAATGGAGGCAGCCCTGCAGATAGCAGTGAGAAAGCTTCTAAGAGAAGGCACTGGGAAACCTTGCTATGTCTTTGCTGTGGTTGGCAGAACATGTGGATATAATTTATTTAATAGAGTCTTATAGATGGGGCTTAGCATTCATTTTAATGGAGAGAAGATCTTCCTGAATGGAGCTGAGATCAAGTCATATATACACATGGATTTTTTTCCCTTGTGACCACCACACGGTCACCCATGCACATGTTGCTTACCTGTTAGTTCTGAAGAGTCATCATCAATCTCAACTTTGTGCACAAAGATGCTCCCTCATCCCATTTTTGCCCAAATATGTCCAGAGAATGTTTCTTTTAAAGAACGAAATGCCTTATTTTATGCTTTGAACAATTTTTATCCTGGATTGTGACTGAAGAATAGGAAGAAAGCTTACATCTTTTGAAAGAATCCACTACAAAAGAATATGATGTGCATGGAAGGGAGGCATTGCAGCTGTTTCATTTCTGTGCCTTGCACTGGAGTCTCCTGAGATGGCACCCTGAAGCCTGCCAATTGTTCTTTCTCTTTAATAGATTATCCAGCAGAGATCCAAAGCCCTTGGCAGACTAGGCAGAGAACCACAATGTTTGAGCACATTACTGCTCATTCTGAGAAGAGTGGAGTACAAACTGTCATTTTTCAATCCACGGTCATATGGCTGCAGTCCTGCTAGTGGCACCCAGTTCTTCTACAGCACTAAATCTAAAAGATAGTTTGTCAGTCCTGAACTTTCATCAGAATTAAACAAAACCGACCATACACATCTTCCCTGTCTTCTCTTGGCTCTCATAACAATACACTTTTCCAGATTTTTCCTCTCTGTTAGCTTTATTTTAGTTCCTTTTGTTGGGTTTTCTCAATGCTGATTCCTAACCTTTTTTCTTTTCTATATTTATTTATTTAAAAAAATTCAATGACCATCTATGCCTGCATTGTCCAGTATGGTAACCACTAGCCAAATGTGGCTGTTGAGCATCCAGTAGGTATCTGAATTAAGATGTGCTAAAAGTATAAAACACACAACAGATTTCAACAAACAACAATAAAAAAACAACAGCAAAAATGTAGTTATCTCAATACTTTTTATATTGATTGCATGTTAAAATTATAATGTTTTGAATACATTAGGTTAAATAAAATATATTATTAAAACTAATTTTACATTATGTTTCTATTGGGCAGTTCTGACCTATGCAATGAAAGCACCCAAACTTATCTCTAGCTCAGATCTCTCCTTTTAACTCCAAACAATAAAACTAATTGCCACCTTAACATTTCTGTTAGGTTATCTGCCAGCAATTAAAAATCACCATGTCCAAAATGAAATGTGAGATGTTTTCCCCTAAATACAATCCTATTTTAGGGACTGGTCCTACCATCATCATCATTTCCCTCTTCTCTTCTCCACTGGCTTTCTTTTCTAGAATTACAGAAATGTAAAATGTCCATGTGGGAAGGCTGGGTACATAACCACTAATTCTATGCTTGTGCCTTTTTTGCAAGATCAAGTTTTTATGTGATCATCTGTAGTGATGGAAAGCTTATTTCCTTATAAGGCAGCCTATTCCATTTTGGGGCCTTATTGAACTAGAATCTCACTTTTATTCATGTTTCAATTCTATCTCCTGAAGCCATATAAAGCAAGTTTAATTCCTCTTCTACTTGTGAGAATTGTTTAATTCTCTTGGTTGCATTGACTTTACTTGAGTTAAACATTTCTTTTTCCATTGGCATGACTTAAAGTCTTCTCATTTATTCTTGCCACTTACATTTGAACACAATGTAGTTTGTCTACCTATAAAGAATGCAATTGTCAAATGTTCTACCAATTTTAACAAGTTTGTCGAAGACTAGAAAGAGACTTTTACTTTACTCTAAGTAAAGTAGACTTTTACTTTATTCTAAGTCTCATTAAAATCTGTACCTCTGCTTATACCACTTGGGAGTATATCCATTTATTTGGGTTACATCAAACACAGATACTGTTTTGTTTTGGACTTGATTTTGTGTAACTCCATTATGTCTTGGATATGTAATGTAATTAAGCCAAGTCTCTTCCATCTTCTGTTTTCATAGGTGTATATAATATATTTCAAGTCTGTGGTTATATTTATGATTTGGCCCATTGAACCAGCAAGCTTATCTAGATACTATTGATTCTGATTCTTTCACTCACTCATTTTTTTACTTAGATCAATATCATCCAAAAAATGATTAGTAAACCTATATTTTTATAGAAATGAGCAAAAATGTATAAAGGACAGGATGAAATTCAGGACTCTGCATTATACTATGAAAGGCTTCTATCCAAGTTATGTCATTCTGTTAGTTAGCAGTCCATATTATAGAGTATAATCATTTAACCAGCTGTAGGTCTATGTAACAATGTTAGTAAATTCTTTTATATTATCACTTCAAATATTTTCTCTGTTCTGTCTTCTTCTGGAACTCTAATTATATTTCCATTGATGATTTCATACTGTCCCGCTGCTCTTGGATTTTCTGTTCTGTTTTTTCTCCTCTTTTATTCTTTCTGTGTTTCAATCTGGATCACTTCTATAGGCATTTCTATTTGGATCATTTCTGTTCTTCAAGTGCACTAATGTATTCCTATGCTGTTTTCACTCCGCTGATGAGCCCACTGAAGGAATTACTCATTTCTGATCTAATTTTTATCTGTAGCATTTCCATTTGATACTTGGTTTCCATCTCTCTGCTGACATTCTGTATTTGTTTATGCACATTGTCAATTTTTTCCATTAGACCAGAGGTCAGCAAAATTTGTTTTTGTAAAAGGCCAGATAGTAAGTGTTTTAGGCCTTGTGGGCTCTCTAGTCTCTCTCATTACTCAGTTCTGCCACTATCAGGGAAAAGTAGCCATAAATGAATGAATGTGGCTGTGTACAATAAATTTTATTTACAAAAACAGAAGCAAGCTGGGTTTGTCCTATAGGCTATAGTTTGCTGATCCCTGCTCTAGATCCTTTAAAATACTAATTACAGTTATTTTAATATCCCTGTCTGATAGCCTTAGTCATCTCTAAGTCTCATTATATTGACTATTTTATTTCTTGACAATGAGTTCTTTCCTTGCTTTTTTTGTTTGTCTCATAATTTTTAATTAAATGTCAGAGATGGTATGTTCAAACAGAAGAGACTGAAGTAAATGTTATTTACAAAAGGAGATCTCTTTCTGTGGGTGATAGAATCAGTCTGGTAAATGTTTTGACTGGATTTTTTTTTTTTTTTTTTTTTTGGTGTTGTTCTATGATGGTACTTCTGGTATAACACAGCCATCAAAATTCTCTAGTGTGAGTTGTTTTTACTTGTACTTTACATAGGGAATGGTGCTGAAGGCTTTTTCTTAGTGTTCTTGATCTACCCTTAGCTTTCAGTAGTCTTAATATAAACACATGACAGGGGGTGTTTCTCCTTCTCTCACCCAGATCGGAGAATGCTATTGCTTTTTACTTTGGGTTAGACTTGTGGTATAGATGGAGTGGGGAGGGGTCTCTTATGTGACAGTACTTGAATTAAGTAATATCTCAGTATTTCTATTTCTTGTTTAAAGTGATATTGTGAAGATCCAAATAAGTATTCTGACAAATTTTCACTTATAGCTACCTCTTTGTCCTGAATTATCAGAGAAATAACTTTAAGAAAGCAAAAATAAGTAGTGATTTTAGACATGATTTCTTTTTAGAAAAGAAATGCTAGCTCCCAATAATTGTTGTTTCCTCTATAGATTCTTTTGAATCACACATAATTGATTCAATAATATTTTATGGAATCTTGCCAGGGGTTGATATCAAGACAATTTGCCTCTAGATTCCAGTATCAATCTCATTCATGTTTAACCTGGAATAATGTTTGCTTTTCTGTAATCACCTGTGTCTTTCTCACATTCTCTGTGGTTTAAGTCATTAATATAATCACGTAATTGAAGGTCTTTTTCTCCTAACGTTTCTTCACCTAATTTGGCCTAAGCTTCCTTCTCTTAACATGTATACTATTTACTATATGGCTGCAAATCATTGTAATTTACATTGTAACTATGGACAACTACATTCTTTAATTTATTCATTCAACCAAAGTTTATTTAGTGCCTGATATGTGTCAAGTTTTAGGTTTAAAGCTTGAGAAACACACTTGAATAAAATTTAGCCCCTACCTTCAAGAAGCTCCAAGTCTAGATGCTAAGGCAGTCATGTAACAAATATTTAGACAGTAGCATGGGATAAAAGCAATCATAGCAGAATGGCTGATAAACTGTAACTAAGGGTAGGGAAGGAGATTTGAGAAGGTTTCAGAGAGTTGGTGATATTCTCAAAAATTATTTAAAAAGGCAAAGACTTTCACTTGATACATGAGACAGGAAAAGACATTTCAGACAATGCAAAAACGTGTTCAGAACTGTGGAGGTTGAAAGTAACCTCATGTCTGCATTTGCATAAATTCCAGCAATGGTGGAACATGGTGGCATGTCATGACAAAAGATGAAACTGGAGAGGGAACTAGGGCCAGGCTGTGAAGATCATGCTTGCCTATTAGGGAATTTGGACTTGTCCTGTAGGTGACTAAGATTAATAGAAGGATTTTAGATAGAGGAATCACATGATCAGATTTACATTTCTAAGAGTGTACTTTGGCTGAATGAATATAAAGAGTCAATGAAGCTTTATTGTTTAGGCTCTGCAGGCACATGCCTAGGGCCCATTAGCTTTACAATGGCCCTCAAATTGTTTGAGACATGGGGGAGAAGAAATATTAGCTTTATAATTGAAAAGCTGCCAAGTCAAAATAAAAATTATTTTAATTAAAAACCTATAAACCATGGAGTTATGTTAACTACTTAACTACAGCTTGACTAAACTCTAAAATAGTTTCCTACTAATTAGGGAAGTGTTGTTGAATAAGCAGAACTCTCATAGAACAAGATAATATAACAACTTCACTTTATTCTCTCTCTGTCCTTTCAAATCCATTCTGTGGGGCTAGTTCTTTCCCTTCTCTTTAGATAGAAGATAAGGAAAGTTCTATGGCTTCTCTAGTCACTGTTCAGGAACTAGTCTATGTTCAGTCTAGTCCCCCAAACAATCTTAGTTCAGTAGTTAGAATGCCCAGTCCCACCAGTAATCAAAACTATATATTTATTTAAAGTCAATGGTTCTTTTCTCCTTTGCTTTGGGAATTTTTTTTTTTTTTCTACCCTGGGTAGAAAGAGGGATTTGGTTGGCTTTTTCTGAATTCAACAGTTAGGGATTTTAATTTGCTTTCTCCACTCACTAACTGCCTCTTGATCTTCTATAGTTGAAACATGGTGGAGGTAGTGTGAGGGGTGTGTGGTGGGGTGGGGGGGCTGATTAAAAATGGAAATGGACAACATGTTCACAAGTTATAAAGGAGGTATATGTATAGCTTGGCCACTTAGACTTGAGAGTGAGAGAAAAGGAAGCATTTACAATGACTTCCTTCTTGTGTGACATACTGTGGTGGTACCTCTAACTAGACCAGGCTCTGCATTTGTTCATTCAAGAAACATTAACTGCCAACCTTATATTTAGATCCATTTGAATGAGACATTTCCAGTTCTTGAACAGCTCACAGTCTGTTGGGGAGAGTAGCAAACCCATAACTCAAGTGTTCTGTGATGAGAACTATAACAACACTATGCTTTGGAAATTCTAAGAGCATAATGGCACACACCATGCAGCTTAGAGCAAAATGGGAAGCAGTGGCCTCTGGAAATGTCAAATAGCCAAACTTATTTTGGGAAATATTGATTGTGGTATCTGTGAAGAAGTAAAAAACAGTATTGGTTGTATATAGATCTAGGGCTAAGGAAAGGGTCTGATTTAATATAGAAGTTTAGGAGTTATCAGCATAAATGTATAAGCGGAAGCAAATGAGGTATATCATCTAGAGAGAATATTAAGTCCCTGGCTAATATTCATGAAGGGCAGAATGGAGGCATAGGGAATATGTAAGGGATAAAGAAAGACTGGAGAAGGATGCTGAGGATAACTGTGCAGAGGACTAGGAAGAAAACCCAGAGAGAGGAGTCCTAGAGGCCAGTGGAGAAGAACTCTTTAGGGATGAGAGAATAATTATTACTGTAAATACTGCAAAAAAGCTCAAGTGTTGCATCAAGGAACCAGCATGGTTGCTGGGTCAGATGGACCTGGATTTCCCCCAGCTTCTGCTTATAATCTGTGACTCTGAGCAACTTGTCTAACCATTTAGCAGTAAACTGTTGAGTCTTTGGTGCTCCTTCCAGTTGTTCCATAGAGTACGGGGTACTGATTCTCTCACAAGAGCCATGTTCATCATTTGTGCTGAAAGATGACCAAAAGAATATGTCCAGAGACACTTCTCCTTCCCTACCCTCTGCATCTTTCTTCTCAGCATCTCTTTCTATATTATCTAAGTCATTTAACGTCAGACTTTCTTTTAGTTTGAGTCCCTCCTGTCCCTGCTCCTTTCTCTAGCTTCTCCCTCTCCTGCAATTCAAGGCTCCTGGAATGCAGAGCTGCGTACAGATGTTTCCATCCTGTGAGTGCTTGCTGTTTCTCAGATGGTGTCTGAGCAGATGTTCTGGTGTGTATCTCCCTTTCTCTGCTGTTGTGTTTTCTATACAAACACCAGATTGCATTGCTGCCTCCTTCTTTCTGGAGAAAACCCAATTCACACCGGTAATGGAATAGGTTGTGCTTTCAGGCTGTTAGATATGGTCTGTGGTGCAAAGGCTTTGCGGAGCAGAGTGTTAGGCCAAAGGGCTTAGAAAATGAAACTCAGTGCTGTGACTTTATCTACTCATGACCTGCTGCATTTCTTCCATTGAACTGGTGTTCTATAAGAACATCTCTTTCCTCTACTTCTGTAGTCTTGCCCTGTGTTCCCATGTTCCTCTCTAGGTCTTTTGTAATTGTGCACCCTCACATGAGCCTTCCCAACACGCTGGGTTCTTTATCTTCTGACAACACATGGGGTTAGGAGATGGAGTCAAAGACTCCATGGAATTATTGTACTTTACAATAATAGATTTGAAGAGCCTTGGTGAAAATAGGGAGGAGGCAAGGTTACCTGCTAGACTAGGCTTGCAGGTAGGTGAACTGTCCTCAGGAGGGTCAGTGGTGACATGTTGCAGTGGTCTGCCTTCCCTCTTTTCATTTTCTCCTCATTCGTGAACTTGTCTTTGATTTCTTACTGAAATTTAACTGCAGCAAGGGACCCAGGAATATGGACGACAGTCCCCTGCCTTTACAAAGGAGGCTCTTTTACCTTACCTTTTGATTTCCCCTTAGGAATTTATAATTTGGCAAACACTTTTCATTCCCATCTTTGTTCCATTTACAGCAAGTAAATACATTTAGTCCTTCATGTGATAGAATGAGTTGCATTCACTTGTCTCTGGCCATCTCTCCTTATTGGAAATAGCAGTTTTGTTGAAGCTGCCCATGGTCCCTACCCAGACTCCTATAGACAAGGAGTACTCCTGTGCATTAATTTGAATGTCAAGTAGGACCCTGGAGAGTTAGGAAAAGATCCCAGGAGAGTGGTGATGGAATCAGGGGAGCCAAAGAAGAGGAGGGGGCTGGACTGACTCACTAACCAACGTTTTGTCCATATCCAGACAAGGCACCTAAGTGATTAAAAGCAAAAGTGGAGCTCAAATCTGACAGGTCTCAAAGACACCAGTACGGAGTGCATTTTACAACCCAGGCTTCCCTCACCTTACATAACAGATCATGTTCTGAAAACTTATATGTGAAATTCTCTCATTTATAGAAGCCAGCTGTACATTTATTTATAAAGTGAAGAGTATGCTGCAAGGAAAAAAAGTATGACCTTTAGAAGCAGACACACCTGAACCAAACCATGGCTTTACCACTTCATTCATTCATTTATTCAGCCACTCAGTCATTCAAAAATATTTATCATGAGCATTCACTGTCCAAGGCATGATGCCAGGAATGAGGGAGAGAATACTGGTAAATTTTCTCTGTCAACGTGGATAATTTAGTAACTTCTCTCAGCCTCAATTTCTCATCTATAAAATATGAATGATATTACTTACCATGAAGGTTGTCATGAAAGTTGAAATAAGGATTCAGTTTCTGGTATATATCAATTTTTGTATGTTGAGGATTATAATTAAGTAAGTAATATTTCATTTCACATATCGCATGAGGTTTTTTTTTAAGTGAAGCCTACCTATTTACAATGACTTACAATAATGTTATCCTTATTGAGGTTCCCTGAATAAACATTTCTGTCTTACTAATAGATTAAACTTCTACTCACTCAAGCTCATTGCAATGGAGATTTCAGAAATCAAATCAAGTTGTAAATGTTAACAGCTATAACATTAGATGTGGCTTTCTTCCCTACAGAAGAGCTCCAAAGAGCACAGGATTGGAAGTACCCAGGCCTGACTTAGTCTTAGCTTTGACACAATATAACCTGGGATTCCTTTGCCTCTCTGGACTCCATATTCTTCATCTGTGGGATAGTTATAATAATTTCCTTACTTACTTTGTAATGATTTGGAGAGATTAAATGCAATAAATAATATGAGAGTATGTTAATACTTTTACTGTGTAATTTTTTTGTTTTGTTTTCTTGTTTTTAAGGGAGGAATAACTGAGATGTCTTGCTCAGTTCTACATCTTCTTACAAATTATCCTATTTCTTACCTTTCCTAAATTTGCACACTTAGATATCTATTCTGAATGATAAGCAATAGTGTTGGTGTATCCTGATTTGAGAAAGGTGGGTTTGCCTAAATTTAAATTTACAAACTAGATACATTTGAGGATAACTGTTCACATTAAGAAATATTTTATTTTATGAAAGTGTTTTTCCTTGACTTCCTTAAACTAATAGGAGCCAACAGCAGTGATTTAAAGCATGATTAATGTTTTAAAAATATACCTATTATACAATTTGAAGTATCCCTGTATAGTAATATCAGAGCACAGGTTAATATTAGGATTTTTTGTTCCAAAACCTAGCTCAATGTACATAGTGATGGGATCGAGTAGTGTCTCCAACTACACAAAACACTATTGAGTCTTTTGCTATATGTTTACATTGGGACTTTGGTTTGGGGATTGGCTTTGAATTAATTCCAAAGAAACCTTTATACCCAGAAGGTCTAAAAGGAAATAAATTGAACGAAGTCTAAAATATAATCATTCAACCCACAAGTCCACCCTAAGTGCCTGTTGTGGGTACTTGGTCCTCTGCTGGGAGATGTGCAGTTGGGAAGTCTTTACTGAAGAAGTGTCATTTGAATTGAATCTTGAAAGTTGCGTAGGTGTTTAGCAAGTGAAAAGGGAGTCTAAGGGAAAACAAGGCAGAGAGGACTGTGTGGTCAGTTTAGAAGAAGGATGATAGAATCCAGGAAGCAGGTTTGAGTGTAGAGAGCATTTGGAGGAGTTCTGATGGAAGAGGCTGGAGAGAAAGTCAGGAGACAGATTGGGGAAGGCCTCCTATGCCATGTTGTAAAGTTGCTGTGAATGCAGACAAAGGAGTGAGTATTTGATAAAACAGCCTATACAAAGCACATCAGTTATTCTCCTCTGGACATTTGCTCTATAAATTTTCTCACTGAGAAATTCTCACTGAGTCGAGGCAAGGGCTATTTCGTTGTTATGCAGAGGGCATTATGGTTCTTTGCTAAAGATTGCACTCCTTAGCCCAGCATGCTGATGAGCTAAGGTTTACAAAGATACACTCCTGCCTGGGTAAGTCATGTTTAATGTGTTCCACCCATTAATTTGCTGTAGTAATAAACCATATGGATTATTATTTTTTTTTTCCTGAAGTGCTTGCTGTCTCCTTAGTGTGTGCCATGTTTATGGAGTTATTAAAAGGTTATCACAGAATCATATAAACTGGGGTTGGGAAACTGTATGATCTCTGAGAACACAAAAATAGCACAGGTAAAGTCAGTCAGCTCTGAGATGGGGGCCACAGAAGAGAAGAGGTGGGGATAGGGATCAAGGAATGGGTTAGGAGAGAGGGCATGAGCTGAAGGGGTTTTAGAGGGGAGGTTGGTGACAGGGACAAGAATGATAGGAAGTCCTAAAACTTAAGACTAGGACTCTGAACTTGATTTTGGAAGTGCTTGGAAATAGAGTAAATTACGAATTTCTGTGGTGCAGAAACTTCTTTGGTGGGAGCCATCTGGGGAGTGAGAGCCACAAGGAAAGACAGGCATTAAGCTATAAGGCTCCAAGGTCCTGAGCTTGCCTAAGATTGCAGAAATACAAAAGAAAAGTGCTTTGAGAAAAGTCAGAGGTTGTCTGCTGCAGCAGTTGGAGGCAGACTGAATGCGGGAAGCAGAGAAACGTGGAATCTGGGAGGACTCCTGGGCTCCTTGGCCGTCAGGACCTAGCAGGAAATGGCACTGTTCAATGCTTTCTTGCTGTTAATCATTTTTCTCATTTTCCCTAGTTGTTAACCCTGGGACCATACTAATCAACTCCTCGTTTCCCTGCCCGTGGCTTACATGGTTCCTTGGTTATTACATCTGAGTTTAATCATTGTCCAAACTGAGCTCCATGTCTTCCTTGCAATTTCACCCCTGATTCAGTTTGTTTTGCCAGGAAATGTAGCTGTGTAGAAATGGAAAGGATCTATTTAGAGAAAGGAGAGTCAGTCAGACAAGGGAGATGGGACTCTCCGGTGATGTATGGAAGATTCACGGCCCCCCCCAACCCGATCCCCAAGACAGTGATGAAAAAATTCAGAAAAATAAAGGAAAACCAATGCCATCCATGACTTACTACATTTCCTCTTTTTCTCATTGCATAAAGAAACCGGAGAGGTGAACTGGACAGCACAAAAGCATCAAAATGCAGTCAACTTGACATTTAAGTAGGAATCATTTGGAAGTCACGTTTGGCTTCCACTCACATCTTTTTCTGCATGGCCACCTCCGCTCTAGAAGTCTCTCATGTTTCAGAACCAAAGTGTGGAGGAGGCAGAACTAAGTCGATCATGGGTTCTTCCATTACGAGGAAGTGTCAGTGCTGGCTATTGTCAGTTGATCCCGTAAGACTTCAGAAATGTTATTTATCTCTCTCTAAGGTTCTCTGACTTGGAGATGGCAAAATTTAAAATCAGCTCCTTAGAGACCAGCTCTCAAAATATTAAGGGTATTTATGAATAGATATGGGTACATTAATTTTTTCCCTCGGAAAATGCTGTCAGATATTCTGATACCCTAAGGAATACCTCACTCTAGAGAATGGAGTATTTCCATCACGATACAAATATACCATTATTTTTTCCATCTTTAAAACAAATAAATATATATAACTTGACCCCCATTTTCCACATCAGCAACCATCTCATTTTGCTTCTTTAAGAGCAAATCTCCTTAGGGGCGCCTGGGTGGCTCAGTTGGTTAAGCAACTGCCTTTGGCTCAGGTCATGATCCTCGAGTCCCTGGATCGAGTCCCGCATCGGGCTCCCTGCTCGGCAGGGAGTCTGCTTCTCCCTCTGACCCTAACCCCTCTCATATGCTCTCTCTCATTCTCTCTCTCTCAAATAAATAAATAAAATCTTCAAAAAAAAAATTAAAAAAAAAAAGAGCAAATCTCCTTAAAAGAATCATCTATGACATACACTACCCCCAAATTTTTCTCTTCCTGTTCTCTTTTGAGTCCACCCAAAGCAGGCTTTCTCCTCCACCATTCCAATAAAAATGCTCTTGACAAGATCACCAAAAACCCCCATGATAAATCCAATAATTACTTCCAGACCCTCACCCTACTGAATTAATCAGGAACATCTGATACAGTTGTTTATCTTTTCCTACTGGATCTTGGATAATGCCTTTTTCAGTTTGGCTTCTAGGTGAAACACTCCCTGTGTTCCTGCATTTTACAGGCCTCTCCTTCCTGGTCTTCAATGTTGGTTTCTTGTTTTTCCGACTTCTTAATGGTGGAATGTTGCAGGGCTTAGCACTCGGTCCTTTTTTACTAGTTTATCTGCACTTATTTCTTCATGATCTCATTCAATCCTATGGTCTCACACACCATCTATGAAATATGACTCCCCACTTTATCCTCCAAGCCCAGACCACCTCCCTGAATTTCATGCTTACATATATCCAACTGATTACTCAGTATTTCCACTTGGATGTTGGATAGAAATCTCACACTTAGTACGTTCTTGATATTTTTCCCCAAATCTAGGGAAAGTCTTCCTCTTCTGTTATCCTGTGTCTGTCTGTATGCCACAGAGCTTGTTGGCATTCATCTCTTTCGTGGTCCTCACCTAACCATCAACAAATCCTACTGACTCTACTTTTGAAATATATGCAGAAATAGATCACTTTTCTCACCCATGTAACCACTGTCATTCTGGTCCAAGTCATTATCTTGGGTCTGGATTGTTGTACTACCGTTTATTCTTTGCATCCAGGTGGGATGAGAGGTGGAGACTAGAATCCAGAAAATAATGTAGGTTGCCAGTTCAGCGGTCTGATATTGACGTGAAAAATGCATGGATGCATTAGTGGGGTGGGGGCGATGTACACACAGAGGTCTGTACCAGTTACTTCTGTCCACCTGTTCACCACAGATCCATCTTCCACCATGTTGTGTTATACCCTGTGCTCCAGAAACCTGACCTCTAAGCATTACATCTCATAGGCTCTCTTGCCCTCTGCTGTGTTTGGGGTCAGGCAATGGAAGATGTGGGTGGGATCTCTGAGGGCAAGAGAATAGATGGTCATAGTCCTGAGCCCTCAACCCCTACCACACATCTGACAGTGACTTTGTTCCTATCATAGCACATTATCAAATTATCCTTACTGCATAGTTCCACCTCTCCCTGGGCTCTGCAAGCACCACTTCCTCCTCTTACTCATTCCAGATTATGAGTGTTAACTGGGTGTCTCATCCTGCCTTGTCAGTTCCTTTAACTCTGCCTGAATCTCTAAATAATCCCTTTGTTGGGCTCCTCTAAATAATCTTTGTTGGGCTTCAAAAAGATGTTTCCTTCTAGAATCCTTAACATAGGTAGAACTATTCTTTTGGTATGTAAATAAGTATTAAATTAATTACATCTTATGAAAGTAAACAACTATTCTAAAACACATTACTCATAGAAATTTAGAGATTCAAAAAATCTAAAGGGAAGAAAAATGTTCATTCCTTACTGCAATGTCACTAGATAGCCACTATTAACATTTTAGTGAATTGTAAAAAAAAATTACACTTTTTTATTGTGTTTAATTTGTATTTATATAATTTTAGTCTCCTTGTGATGTTTTAAAACATTAATGTCTTTTTCTTATTTTTTTCTTCTAAAATTTTATTTAAATTCAAGTTAGTTAACATATAGTGTAGTATTGATATAAAAAGAAATGTACGACATTTGGAATACATAGAAAATACAAAGAACAAGAAAATAAAAAATTCTATCACTTAAACTTAGAAAAATTAATTTTCTTAGAATCTTTCTTTGGGGTTTAATATAGTTCCTACTTTACAGAACATGGTGATTTTTAAAGCATAGGAAAGGCAGATTTGTTACAATTCACAGACCAAAAGGGAAATGAAGAGAGGCTTGGAATAATATTGACCACTGGTTAATTTTTATTGCTCTGTCCTATGATAAGGAAAATTTACTAGAGCTATTAAGTTGGAGTTTAAATTCTAAAAATCAGCTATTCAATTACCTTGATATAAAAGTTGCTTCTTTTTATGCTTTGTGCAACTCTGCTTTTGTGGTTGGGAGAGAAAGACTTTAGTAATTTTCTTGGTCCTAAACTAAAAACTTGTAAATACTGGAACCAGCGTTAGTGGTCTTTATCACAGTGGAGACATACTTTTCTCTTCAAACAGATTTCCACACAACAGTAGAGGAAAGATATGTCTTCAGAGAATTGCCCAGTTCTGTGAAAAGAAAGAAATTTGCTGAGGAGCAAAGCAGGTTCCATTTTGTACCTGGGATACATAATCTAAATTTGGCACATAAATAAACTGATTCTGAATTAGAGGTCCAAATGAGAAAAGAAAGACTGTCAGATCTCTTTTTTTTCGTATCATAACTTTCCTAATTGAGCTTTATTCATTTTGATTTTTCCTTGAGTCACTCAATCTGTCTTTAACAAATTGTTTCAAAGGGGGTAGGTATATCAGTGCTTTATGTCCGAATCTCTTGAATATTTAACTCCCTCTCTGTTCCTTTAAGACATGAACATCAATTTATTTGTGTATGTAATAATTAGGTTTCAACATTTTTTTCCTCAAAACTTTAGGTGGTTTATATTTTTGATATAGCATAATGAATAGGTAAGAGGTCAGTATATTCCTGTCTTTTTGAAACATGTATTTTCCTGCATATTTACTTAAAAAAAATATATATATATATATATAAATTTAAGATAATTTCCAGCAGGTTACCAGGAATGGCATAGTCCTTTCATTGATTTTTACCAAGCATGTAGCCTAAGCCCTATTAATCAATATATATCATGTATCTGTTCCAACTCTACACTAAAAAAAATTGCCTTGATTATGACTTCGTTACAAAATGTTCTTTTTTTTTTAAATTAGAAATGTGCGTTGTGGTGAGGTTGAATATCTCTATTTACTATTTCCCCCATTGTTTTCCATCTCCTGTTTAGTTTTCTCCTCACTCTCAAGAATTTCTCCAAGTTGTTCTAAAAGTCTGATTTGGTTTTTCACAGAATCAAATCTGCTCTTTACTGCCTTTGATTTGAATTTTAATTCTGCTCTTTTTTCCCATTTTATTTGTAATATTCCTTTTTTTCATCCATATCTCTTTGTATTTTATCTTTTAATTTTGGCCTGTATCATTCTTATTTTTTTTCCCGCTCCCACTTCTTATAGCATTTTCAAGGAAATACTTATTTTGTCTAATTTTCACTTTTCAGAATAAAGTTTCAGCTAGTGTTTCCATATTAAATTTTTTTTTCATCTTTCATATTGAATTCTATGCTCTTCATTGAATATTGTTTTTTGTTTGTTTTTTAGTATCTTCTCCCTTGGTTTCTTGTTCATTTTTTTTTAAAGATTTTATTTATTTATTTGAGAGAGAGAGACACACAGCGAGAGAGGGAACACAGCAGGGGAAGTGGGAGAGGGAGAAGCAGGCCTCCCGCCGAGCAGGGAGCTCGATGCAGGGCTTGATCCCAGGACCCTGGGATCATGACCTGAGACGAAGACAGACATTTAATGACAGCCACCCAGGCACCCTGATTTCTTGTTCATTTTTAATGATCTTTTCTTTTTTCTTCTTTAAGACATTTTTTAGTGTTTTCAAGGAGCCAAGTTTGATATTGTTAAACACTTTATGTTCATATTCTATTTTTATTAATTCTATTCCTATTATTTTCTTTTTTTAAATTATTTGAGTTTGTTTTATTATGTTGATCTTTCTTAAGATGGATATTTAGACCGTTCATGTTCAACCTTTCCTTGTTTCTAATATAAGGATATACATTTCCCTCTAAATACTGTGCAAGTTTTTCCTTTTATGTTTAATTTTTTCTTTTTTAAACCTCTAATTTCTATGTTTCATTATAATGTTTTTTTTTTTTTATATATGAGTTATTACAAGTATGTTTTATAGTTATCTTGGTGATATTGAATCCAGACCTAGTCCTATGGTGGTCAAGTCTATTCCTCAATTCATTCAGTGATTATTTATTGAGGTTTACTGTGTCCAGTGCACCATTTCAGATGTTAGGACTTCATCAGTGTATAGACCAGACAGACTTCTAACTTTTTGGAGCTTATATTCTAAAATGGGGAGAGAGACAGTGAATGTAATCAGTAAGTAGGAATTTTAGAAGGTGGTAAGTGCCATGTAAATTTAAAAGCAGGGTAAAGGAGATTGTTCATGCTGTGTACGTGTATGTGCGTGCATACGTGTGTGTGTGTGTGTGTGTTATATGTGCTGTGGTGGGGAGAGCATGGGGTTTTAAATAGAGTGGTCAAAGAAAGCCTTCCCAACAAGGTGAGATTTACATATGTCTTGAAGGAAAAAGGGGATTCTTCTCTGGGGAAGAGCATTCCAGCCAAAGGGTGCATCCAATTCAAAAGCTCTGGGGAAAGATCATGCCTGGGTGTTTGAAGAAGCCAGTGTAACTGTGATAGAGTGATTGAAAGGACATGGTAGAAGAAGAGATGAGAGAGAATAAGAGTGGGGACAGTTAGGGTCACTTGGACATTGGCAAAGAGACCCAAGATCGTGATTTATTTTTATCCCATCTTCATGAAAGACTCGTTTATTCAAAGGATATTTTATTTTTCAGATTTTTAAAATAGAAATGGCTTTACCTTGACCTCTAGGAATAAGTAGATGACTCCAACAAATAGTACAGGATCTTTTAGGCCTTTGTGAAAACTTTGGCAATAATCGCTTAATCTGTGCTGAAGGAACTCAAGGTTTTGCTCTCTTTTAATCTGATCTTTATATAGGAATCATTCACTCATTTAGTCAACAAATACTTTTTTCAAAATTATTTATATAAATGTTCTTTTGCTTAACTCTAGGAGATTTAGACAAATCAATGTGCAGCCATTCCATTTGGTTGTTTTATCTTAGAAATTTGAAGGACTTCAAACAGTTACCATTATCACAACAGACCATTACCCAAACTCTGCCTGAATAATTCTGTTCTTCTTGTTTATAGCTGAATTCATTACTGGATACTTTAATATTTGCCAATTTTATCTTGCAATCCATCAGATATTTGAAAATAACTCCCAGACTCCCCTCAAATCATATCGTCTCTGGCCCTTGCATTCTAGATCTTTCTACCGTTCTTCAAATTCCTCATATATCTGGTGTTTCAGACCCCCTGCCATTATGTTCACCCTCTTTTAGACAAGGATGTTGTGATTCTTACATTTCCGTGTAAGAAAAATTCCTGCTCTTGAATTTAAATTTTTACTTCTTATACGTAAAACTTCAACATTGGTTATGGACAAAAATGTGATGAAAGCAGATCAATTTGATCCCAGCATTGATAGCCATGTTAAGTATTTTGGCACTTTATGGAAAGAGTTTCCTTCTCTCAAAGAAAAGTTCTGTAATAGATCTTCCTCAACCTTAGTGAAATTGATTAATTACTTCAACTTAATTGATTGTATGCAGTTTTCCAACTGTTTCAAGATCCTAGAAACCAAACTGAGCCTTGAGTCAACATCTTTCTATTTGGTTCCATCTGTGTTTATAACTAGCATGACTCCTGGTTCCAAACAAGTACCCAATATGTTGCAAAAGCAGAGAGGCTAGGTATTCTCCTAGTTTAATTTCCTATTTGTGATATGAATGAAGTTAAGACTAACCTGATGAGGTGTAACTTTTCCTGTTCTATTTTTGCCCTGGTGATGAATAGCACTTTCCCTTAGTGTCATGTGAATTTGTTCTGTTTTGAAAAGACCCTTGCTTGATTTATCGAAAAGTTAAGTTGGCAGAAGAAGTTCTCAAGTTATATATAAAGCATCTGTCCACTCATCCAAACCTCTTCCCAACAGAGTTTCATTTTATACTTAGGGAGATCTACAGGAGGTATTTCTTCTTTGGAATCTTCTTAGAACTTTTGAAATCCCATCTATCATTCAAGATTCACCTAAAAGTTATTTCAATATGAAATTTTTCTTCCTCAGCCAGAGTAGCACTTTCTTTCTTTAGGTATCAAGATCTACTCCTAGAACCTCACCTGTAGATTCTATCCTACTTTGTTGGTGTCAGTTGTATGCATCTACACATGATCAAGCTTCCATTTGCAACTCCTACTTCATACTGAAAGTCCTGGTAGACATTTCTTTTTTCCTTTCTTTCTTGACTGACAAGAATCTTAACAGTCTTGCTCAGGTAGAATATATCATTGTGTAAGTTATGATGAGAGGCCCTGCTTCTGGCTATAGAGACCTAAAAGTCTGGAAAATAGTCTTCTTTTGCTCCCGACATTGGGGCATGGGAACATGACTTAAATTAACTGATAGCATAGTCCTACCTAGAGTCCTAATTTAGAACATTGATGCCCATCAGTAGGGGCTTTTGAGAATTGGTGTTAGTCATGGTAGGGACAGGAACCATTTTTTTGGTGGGGATCATGGCTCTGGTCCAGGAGTGGTTTCCAGTGTCTAATGGTAACATCAGTAGGGTCCCATCCAGACCATTCCTATAATGTGATCTTGCCTCTGGTTCTGGTTCCTGCCCATTCTCTGTAGCTGGCTCTTCATTTACATGTTGAGTTTGCAAACTACCTGATACTCTTCTAAGAAACCATCATTTTTTTTTGTTTGCAACCAAGAACCCTGACTGGTGGAGGAAGAATCTTTGTTTTATTCAGATTTGTTTACCCTGCACCTAATAAATGTTTACTGAATGATTTAGAGCATGTTGGATATGATGTCTGTGGGAGCCCCATGGGGAATCAGAAGGCCAAATTAGCTCATTAATTACACTTTCATGTTAAATTTTAGAGTGTGTGATTCTAGAGAAAGCTTTAGAATAGTCTCTCTCCCTTTATCCTTCTTTTCAGTTCTGAAGATCTCAGTATAGATTTTCAGCAGCCTGTGGGGTTAGCTTGTGCCTTTTTAACTTTTGTTGGTTGTGATGTTCAGTTGTGCTGGAAATTACAAGCCTGAGAACTTTCCTGGACATCTGGAGTCATTAATGGACTGAAAGTACAGGAGGGGCATAACTGAGTGGATTGCTCATTCTTCCTGCTGTGTGGCCTGTGCTGGCTGCTTTGGAATTGCAAGTACCAGGGACCTACTAGGCAGAGGGGAGAAAAAGTGGCACCACAGCAGTTTCTCCTTGTTACACTTTTACTAGGTCCTGATCTTGCCAAGGAATTTGCAAAGATGTGAGCTTTCCAGAATCCAAGAACAGAAGTCAAGGGAGGGGGAGGGGAGCCCTGTCCTTCCTATAACCAGAGCTCAGGGCACAGATACTCTGGGTCTGGAAAAGGGCCTGAGGTTTCCTGGTGGCTCCATTGCTCTGCCACCTCCTGCTGGGGCTTTCCTGGCACTGGCAGAGCCCTGCGCATGCGCGCGTGCGCCATGTGCAGGCTGAGGCTGTCAATCCCTCTGGGGGGACTCACCGGCTGACAGCGAGTGATGAGTTTCCTAATGCGCCCGTGATGGCTGCAGCCCCGCCTGGAGGCTTGGCTCCTGCTCAGCAGCTGCCACACAATCGCGCTGCTGGCCTTCCCCACAGCCTCAGGGGAGCCCCGCTCCAGGTTTGTGCCACTTAACTGACTCCAGAAAGCTGTACATTTACACCATGGGGAGTGAGAGAAGTGTGTTTATCAACCACCAGGCTTGGAATGAGAGTCTTCTCCTTGCGGGAATGCATCAATCACTTCTCAGGACTGACCCTTTGTGGTAGTTCCTCTTGTAAATGATGTTTTGCTTTCCCTGATTGCAGAACGAAATGAGAGCTTTATAATTAAGTGTGCGGTAAACGATGTGGTGGTGGCCCTTTGGGTCCTCGGTCCTCTCAAAACAGCTAAGCGTGGGGGTAGCAGCTTTGGGAAAGATGGGATTGATTGGGAATTTCTTCCAATGTCCCGGTTACAGTTAGCGAAATGGCTACTAGGTGATTTCTAGGTGACACTTGACCTCAAACATGGCTTTAGGTTTCTGCTCGGGAACCTGCCATAGCTCAGTTTATGCCAAACCATTTAAATGGAAAACCCACCGGAAGCCTCTTGTGTTCCTATTACCCAGTGAGCGATGGAGCCTAAGCCCAGGGCTTGAATTCCAAAATTGGAACGAAGGGGCATTTGTTCTGTTTCCCGAGTGGCGATGAAGCATTTTCAAGAACGTTTGGAGACAAAATTATGTTGATTTAACTTAGGATAAGATCAATGGGTTGTTTTTCAGAGAAAGATGAAAGGCCATCACTTCTTTACACACCCCCTCTATCTCCTTTGGAAATAGACAGCCAGTGAGAACATCATCCCATGTACTTATTAGCAGTACTTCTAGGCTGCGCCTATTAAATGAATTGTTCTGAGGTCAACATGAAACGCCAACTGGAATGTAACAAAAAGATATCAAAATAGAACAGCCCTCTTTGTGATCATTAAGACAAAGTTAAAAAGGGAGAAATCTATACTATTGACCCAACTTTGATATTTTCTGCTTTCGTTTAGGGTCATCACCACAGATCTCAGTTACTAAACTCATTACATGTTGTAGAGGTTTCCTAAGCTGTGTGATTAATAATCCTCCTCTGAATCAAGGCATCACAAATAGTGTGTTACTCTGCTGCATGAGAAATAGAGCCACCAGGATGAACTAGTGTCGTCTACAGCCGAGGACTGTGATTTCTTTCGTATCAGCCTCTTCTGACTAATGTTCGGATCCTGAGTCTTGTATGACTTAAGTTGCACTGAATGACAAACAATGCTAACTGTATTATGGGTCTTTGTTCCTTATTGGCTCTAGGTAGGTACCATCAAGAAGCCTTCTCAAGACCAAAGGGGAATACTAAAGAGGTGCCAAGATGATAAGCAGCTCTGTGGGGCTCATCTGTCAATGCACACCCTCTCCATAAATATTTTCACCTGGAAGTTAAAACATCTAACTCATAATAACAAGAACAATAGCAGTAACTACTCTTTTTTTGAGTATAATTACAAGATGATGCAATGATTCCCTTGCACTGTGTATTGGAGTTTCCTCTTTGACAGGTGGATTCTGTTATTAGATCACAATATTCCCAGGCTTGTTTTGGTATCTCCTGAAGGAGTGGGACATCATGGATGGAGTAGCCTGATTTCAGCCTGAGAAACCGGACTTTGGAAGGCAGACCCCTGGATAGATTGGAGTGGCAAGACTTGCAGACCCCCTCACCACTTTATCCTCTCCATTTTGGCTTTGAAAATGGGAAGATAGCTCTTTGATTTTGGTACTCTGCTCATAGGTTGGATGGGAGCCAGGTTGTGGGTGCCTCGAAGGCAAGCTGTCCTGTAAGTGGACTATCAAAGTGTGTGCTTTGTGGGCTTTTGCTTTTCTTCTCTTTCTCTCAAAATTTGAGATTCTTGGCTACATGGGTATGTATATGTATATGTATATGTGTGTGTGTATTCACTATACATATATATACACACATATATATATATGTAGTGAATCTTATAAACTGTCCTTGAATTATATAGAGGATTATTACATGAAAGATTTTGGCTCTCCTATTTCTTTCTTTATAGCAGAAACCATGCCTTCTTGAAGCTAGGGTAATCCTAGCAGCAGTTTCAGGCAAGACTATCAAACAAATGGTGATTTGGGCTGCTGTTCTCTTTTGGAAATTATCTCTTTGGACGTCCTGGTCTTCATTTTATTAATGATAGAAAATAAAGGAAATAGAAATATTCCCATATTACAGATGAAGAAAATGAAGCTTAAAGAGGGTGTCATTCTAGTAACAAAAGCAAAGGTGGAATTGGGACCTGTGTTAGTCTGGTGACAAAGCCCATACTACATATGTGATGATAATATTTCATGGCCTAGAGGAGAGGCTCTAACTTGGCCCAAAGGAGAAACCCATCTTTCCTCCTCACCTCATTCTCCAACAGCTTCATACTATATACACACGTAAACTAAATAGAATAAATTACTCTCTATGGTCATCATGGCCAAGGCAGTGACTGGGATGCTGCCAAATGGAGCCTTTTCTATGTGACTTTAGACCAATATGTGTCCTAAGGCCCAAAGCTCTGCAGCTATGACAGTATTTCTTGGCAAGCTAGAGAAGTCATCCTTGTAATGTTTCCTGGCTCAGAGTTGGTACTCAATGAATTTTTATTAAATTGAACAGAAGGTTCCAAGTTTAGTGTAAACCTTAGGAAGCTTTTGCTTTTCTAAACACTTGCATATTTATTATCTTATGTGAGCTTCATGAAACATCTATGAAAATATCCCCACTCTGCAGAGCTGACAAGCTAGTTACCAGAGGACTTGAGACTGTCACAAATTCATAGCATAAGTCAGTGTTAAGCTGGGCCTGGGAATCAGGTCTTAAAGTTCGTGGTGCAGTGTGCTTTCTGATTTCTTCTTGAGTATTTCCAACTGGTCTTTAAGTGTCTTGAATTGAGAGGAAAAAGACAGTATTTCTCTAAATGCTGAGTTCTCTTCCCCTTAAAAAAAGGAGGAACTGATGGCAATGATGGTGATGGTGATGCCAAATAATTGTGTTGAGCAATCGATCCATATCCTTGTGTTCTCACCAGAACTCTCCTGGTCCTTGATTTCCTGTGGTTGTCTGAGATCGGGGAAATCTTAGTCCACCCTAGAGCCCTGTAATCATAGGCTGGGTACACACAGTTTCCATAGGATTTTATTCTGAAGATCCTAAATATGGGTAAGTCCCCAAACACAGATAGTGCTCTCTTTAGGACTGGGTACTTTTATGGCCTGGGGAAGGAAGCAAGACTGGTGGTCTTTCTTTGGTTGTAATTTTAGGTCTATTCAAAAACTGGTTTCTAGTGAGTATGGCCTGGGGTGATTATGGGCCTGGTAGTTATTGCTCAGAAGACCTCAGGAGTCAGAATTTTTTATTGAGTTGGGGACTCCAAAGTTTAGATCCCACAATGTTTGAAGTCAAAAAAACTTCCCCCTAGAATCTTCTTACTCAAAACATGGTCCTTAGACTAGCAGGATTGGCATCACCTGGGAATTTTTTGGAAAAATGTAGACTGGCATGCCCCTCTTAGGACTGCTGAATCATAATCTGCATTTTAGAGAATCTACATGTGATTAATATGCATATTACAGGTTGAGAAACACTTTCTGTGATATCGTGATTTATCGTAAGAAATACATAATTGATCTTGTCCCTGGTTTCTGGCACAGAGCTCCTAAAACCCTTGGAATTTCCAGTGAGGAGAGCAAGGAAGGTGTCTTTTGTTATGTTAATTAGGCGACTTTTGGAATGCACCTGAAGTTGGGGGCTGGTTGCCAGGGGAGCCAATATGATTAGAGAGCAGAACTTTTAGTCACTCCTGGACCCCCTTGGAGGGGAGAGGGCTGGAGGTTGAATCAATCACCAGTCGTCACTGATTGATTTAGTCCATCATGCCAATGTTATAAAGCCTCCATAAAAACTCAAATGAAGCGGTTCTAGAGCTTCTGGGTTGGTGAACACGTGGAGGTGCTGGGAGAGTGGTGTCTCTGGAGAGGGTATGAAAGCTCGTGCCCCTTTCTACATAGCTATTCTATCTGCATGTTCAGGTGCATGTTTATGTTGTCTTTTGTCATATCCTTTATAATAAACCAGTAAACATAAGTAATGTGTTTTTTTGAGTTCTGTGAGCCCCTCTAGCAAATTAATCAAACCTGAGGAGAAGGTCATGGGAACCTCTGATTTATAGTTGATCAGTCAAAGTCGCAGTGACAACCTGGACTTGGGATTGGCATCTGAGGTTGGGGGCAGTCTGGTGGATCTGAGCGCTTAACCTAAGGAATCTGATGCTGTCTCTTGGTAGACAGTGTCAGAATTGAGTTGAATTATAGAAACCAGGTGGTGTCTAAGAATTGGTGGTATGGGGAAGACCCTTTACACATTGTAATTGAGACCCAGAATCATTCACTTCCCAAGATAGTCTTAAGGGATACTGTATTAATCAGGGTTCTCCAGAGAAACAGAGCTGATTGGAGATATATGTATATATCTCCAACATGGACACACCCAGAAATAATGTTTAGACAAATATCTGGGCACTCTGTGATTCAGTCAGGTTGACATAAAATTAACTATCACAAGATATCCAGTCACCTGACTATACCTGCTTTGGATTAAGAATTCTATTGTTGTTCTTGCAGAACAAGGAGAGTAAGCTGTCAGCCTCCATTTATTAAGAGCCAAGGACATTGCTAAATGGGCATTAAAGTTGATTGGAGGCTGTGTTGATCAGTCAATGTAAGCTTGAAGTTATAGTTCCAGCTATCCATGTGGTCCATAGACCAGTAGCATTGGTAGCACACAGAGGAGAGCTTATTAGATGTGCAGAATCTCAAGCCTGCCTCAGTCCTGTTATATTAGAACCTGCCTTTTAACAAGATCCCCAGGGGATATGTATGCATATTAAAATGTGAGAGGCTCTGCTGGTATTTGATCCAACCAGAAGTGCCTATCTCTTTTCCTTAACTAAGTGAGGAAAATATATTAGGGTTCCACCACAGGCTGTTTTGGGGATGGATCCTTCTGGGGGCACTCTGAAGAAAAATAACCGGGCACCCTAGAAAGCAGTGGTTCTCAACCCTGGCTGCACACTAGCATCACCTGAAGAGATTTAAAAGGAGCCTAATGTCTGAGACACACTTGCTGATAATCTGATTTCATTGGTCTTAGGTCTGGCGTGGTCTTGGAGACGTTTCCAGCCTTTGCAGATGAATATAATACCACTGCTGTAAATGGAGCACAGAAGCCCTTCTCCAATCTCGCTTCAGTTCTGAGTCAGATCAGAGGTGAACCTTTTGAATGCTTATTTTAATTTTTCTTAATTCTGAAGTAATCTTCAGGATGGAGAGAAAATGTGGGCAGCTTGTGGCACTGAGGGAAGAAAGGTCGAAGGACACAATGAAGGAACAAGGCATACACGGGGAAGCAGAGGAAAGTAAAGCCTCATCTCGATTCTTTGGAGAGTAAGAATGTTTTCCCTGAGGAGGCAATGACCCAGCGTGTGTTGCTGTTACAGTAACAGTAAAAGGTCTTGGAGGAATGAGCATTTCATATAAGGAGAACAGTGAAGAGATTCATAGCCCAGCCTAGGAAAATGAGTATATAGATACAGAACCAGAGAAAAGACAGGGTGCCCATTTCAAAGTCTGGAGGGATGCACATCATTTGTCTTTATTTCCAGCTATGATGGGTGTTTCAAACAGGTGGTTTAAATTAAAGAAAAAAAAACAAAGTTTTCTGGATGGACAGTGATGAGCAAAAGTTCTTTGGCAGAAGGACTGTCATCTGTTTGTTTGGGTTGATACGGGCTTTTGTTTCGTTCTATGGAGACAAATGACACTATGTCTCTCCGCCAGTTACATTATTAACTATACTGGCATTTTATTTCTAAGTCAAGGGATAATCTGAGGCTGAGCAAAGAGGAAGCACCGAGAAGGGGCCTCGCCACAGGCTGCTGACTACCTGACATTTCGCAATGAAGAATCATTGCCTCAGAAGTATTCTGAGCTTCTCAACACTCCAATCAGAGAACTGTTCTGATAAAACTCAAAGTAAGTTTGTTCAATCTGCTATCAAACCACAGGTATAAGGAATCATATTCCACGCATTAAAATAATTAAAGCCCACTCCTTTCTTGGTCAGTGACAAAGATGCGTCGCTACACCTACCAACATCCAAACAGCATCCTGTGTAGCTTCCCAAGTGAACTGCAGGGACTAAATGTTAAGAAGGGCAGTGTGACTTGGGGAGGTAGAAAAGTTATGATGGAAATAGTCGTGGCTAGAAATCGTAAGATATCAAAGGCAAGATGCAGATGTTTAAATAACCAACATGGTTCAAAGCCCAAGCTGCTGATAAAGACAAAGACCCAGTCTATTGAGGAGGATAAAGATGAAGGACAGTGGGTTCCATTGAGAGTGGTTGGAAGTACATGATATATCAAAAGAGCAGAGAGTTCAGTGGACTGGTTAACACCAGTTCTAGTGACATTTAAAGTTGTCTCTGAAAGTACAATGCCCGTGAGCTTGATACCTGATTCTGAGAAGAAAGTATGAGTTCAAACAGCAGGATTGCTTGGGTCATAAGTGTTATTGTAAACACCCATGCCTTTGTCCCAGAGTATGACAGGATTCAATATCTTTATTGCCTATTCAATATCTTTACTGATGGCTGAGATGAAGGAATCGACAATGTGCTCATCAGATTTGCAGACTATACTAAGTTAGGCAAATTCACTAATAGCCCCACAAGACAGGAATATAATTCGAACTGATCTTGACAAGATGAAGTGACTTCCTAGTGGGTCACTTTGCACATAAGCAAGGGTTCCAAGCTGTCCACAAGCTAAATACAGAAGTCAAACTTCCCTCACCTTTTCTCTTTTCCAGACCTCCATTAAAGTTCTGGATTACATTCTCGACATAAAAAATGTAAAGGAATCTAAGGAAACAAGGGTTCAAAAATGCAAAATGTATACATAATCAAAGGGAAAAGGAGAAATTATGTCCACGCATACAGAAGGTGCTAATAGCTGTGTATTCAGTGGAGAAGGATGGCAGGAGGGAGGGAGGGAGGGAAGAAGACAGGAGGAAGATAAAAAAATGGTAGCATGGGATAGAACAAATGAGACTCTTATGGGTAAAATCTCTGTGACCTTTAAGGGAAGAATCATTACTCAGAGCTGGAAAGAGTAGATATTCATCAAATTAAAACAGGACGGCACCAATTGGTTTCCTGGTGTCCCGCTCAGCTTTGAAATTTTATGATACCTGACTTCATAACTGGTATTTCCTGTCACTGGGAATAAGCAAAAAATCACAGTTGGGATGTGAGCCCATGGTTATGGAGAATTATCGAGATGAGGCTTTACTTATGGAAGGGAAATCACTTTTTTTTCCCCCAAGTTATTCAGGAAAGACTTCATGGAAGAGGTGGAATTTCAGTGATTATTTAAAGGATAGACGATAATTGAGAATGGTGTTGAATTGGGAAAAGGATAAGGGATACACGTTGCCAGCCAGATTACCAGGAACATTAATCCCTGAGTCTATTAACGAGAAGCTATTAGGATATCACCCCGGAGCAGTTATGTGTACTTTTCCCAAGGCCTTCCAGAGACAATGACTGAATTGTTATACTGTGCTTTTCAGATATTCCAGGGGGAATTTCTAATCTGCTGACTAGAGAACTGGTTTCACTGAAGTCAAAGAAATGAAATATTTCTTACCTACTCTTTCTCCTCCTTTTCCCGGGACCAGTCCTATTTTAAAAAGAATATAAAAATTTTTTTTTTTGCAAAAATGCTATAAACCTACTACTGATCAGACAAAATACTACATAATTACTTAGTTATCTGATATTCTAAGAAATGAGTTACTTGCACACAAGTAAATGTACTGTCCATCAAATCAATTGGAAAGCCTCCAAGAACAGGACCCCTACAGTCTCTAGATTTAAGGTCCGTGAGTTCTTATTCATCTCCGGTTTATCTTTAGTGCATGCATGGAGTAGGACTGAAAATAAACACTTGCCAAAAAGAATGGGAATGCTGCATATTCTATATAAAGGCATCTTGACAGGGACTGTATGCAAAGTGCATCTAGGGAATGTGTCCATATAGGGTGTATTCAGAAAGTTACTATTTTGGTAGAAATCTTTGTGCCACCTTACCTATTCTTTTCCTTAATGCTTCCAGGCTAGACTATATTTCCTGATATACAGTCTTGTAAGAATCAGAGCAGTATGATCCACTGTCCCAAAGTTGATTTTTAAAAGTCCAAACAAGTATGTGAAAGAGATGCTTTATTGTAAGTCACCAATGTCTTTTTTTTTTCTTAACGACAGCCAAGTGTAAACACAGTTGTTACAGTGTTATACAGGTCCTTGTTTTGTATGTTTTAACAAAGAGTTATAGATTTTTAACTCCACAGGAAACTCACAAGTGCCTTGCGCAGCACACTTATTTTCATAATGAGGAGAAACCAGTGCCTTCCTCCAAAGTACACATCCGGTTGGTGGTAAGGCCAGTGTTAAATGCAAGTTCACTTGGATTTTATTCTAGGACCCTTCTATACTCACACATCCATCGTCATATTTATGGGAAACCTTCAAATGCCTCTCACCTCTTCAAGGGAAAATGGCTGGCTTTGTCAATGAGGATGGAGGAGGCTCTTATTCACTAAAAGAAGGGATGGAGTTGGAGGAGGGGGTCTCCATGGCGACTCCCTCCTCCAACTCCATCCCAGGCTTCAGGGGGACAAAAACAAGAGGAAGGCAAGGTCAGAGTGGGAAGCCAGTGGCCAGTAAACCAGTTCTAATAGTGCAGAGCTGAGGGTCCAGAGCCAAAAATCTGAAGTACCAGGGAGTAGTAATCAGATTAATAGATAATATACAAGACAGAAATAACCTGGGAGATTGCTTGGCAAACCACTGTTGTCTGAAGCCAGCTTTTTTTTGTGCTGGCTGCTAGGCAGAGGATGAGTGGGCCAGCTCATTGAAAGGGCCAGCCTGGCACAGGCAGGAATCAAAGGAGAACATGCGTCAGTGCAGAAGAGAGTGTTGATTTTTATTTTGCTTCCAGAATAAGAGGCAGTTTGGTGAAGTAGAAAGGGAACATAGGCTTTGGAGTCAAACAGATCTGGGTGAAACTTCAGCTCCCTTACTCATTTGATGTGTGGCATGACTCTGAGCAGACGATCCTGAGCCTCCGTCTCTCCTTTGTAAACGGGGGTTTATGATACCCAGCTGGGTGAACGTATGTAGTTAGAGTACTGAGCACATGGAAGGATTTCAGCTCAGTAAATGTGTGTCTTTCCTCACAAATCTCTCCCCTTGCCTTCTCCCCTTGCCATCCCTGCCCCGTCTTCCACACACCGTCTATGTCTGAGACGCACAGTTCGAAAAGAACAGGCGAACAATGGAGGGGGAGTTGCTGCGACTTTCGGTGAGTGAGCTATCAGAGGGGGGAGGAAGAGCAGAGGCACATGACTGTATTCACCTGCAAGTAGGGCTTGACCTGTCCACGGGTGTGAACATGTTCTGTGTGAGCAGCTGCGTACTGGCTATGCCCTGTGGGCTTAGGTCTGGAAGAGCCTGCTGTGTGTGGAGAATCTCAGCATCACCAAAGACTCTGATCAGAGAACACGGTGGGTCTGTGACCAGATTAGCCTTCCCAAACCTTCCTTCTTCCCTGCAGAAGAAGCCAATGTGGAGTTCCAAGACTCCACAGGTTCTTCAGAGCCCCTTCCCTCTCGCCCCAATGGTTGCCAGAATTCCCCTTCTATCTCAGGTTCACTAATTTTCTCTGCCACCTGAACTTTTCAAAATTTCTCCCTAATTTGCTCATCCTAATTTAGTCAGTCAACCCAGAATTGTGGAACACACATTATAAACACAGTATTGTATAAGGGACTTGCCAAAAAATAAATAAATAAATAAACAAAACCAACATTGTTCTTGTTTTCAAAGAGCGTATAATCCACAAGGAAAGTCAGGTATTTCATAATTCATCACGATAGCACTTAATTTATAGGGCTATTGTAACAAAATACCCCAAACCGAGTGTCTTAAACAATAGGAATTTACTGTCTCACACTACTGGAGGCAACAAGTCCTAGGTCAAGGTGTTCGCAGGGCCTGGCTCCCTCTGACGGCACTAGGCCATGCCTCTCTCCTAGCTCCTGGTGCTTGCAGGCCGGCACTAGGCCATGCCTCTCTCCTAGCTCCCGGTGCTTGCAGGCCGGCACTAGGCCATGCCTCTCTCCTAGCTCCCGGTGCTTGCAGGCCGGCACTAGGCCATGCCTCTCTCCTAGCTCCCGGTGCTTGCAGGCCGGCACTAGGCCATGCCTCTCTCCTAGCTCCCGGTGCTTGCAGGCCGGCACTAGGCCATGCCTCTCTCCTAGCTCCCGGTGCTTGCAGGCCGGCACTAGGCCATGCCTCTCTCCTAGCTCCCGGTGCTTGCAGGCCGGCACTAGGCCATGCCTCTCTCCTAGCTCCCGGTGCTTGCAGGCCGGCACTAGGCCATGCCTCTCTCCTAGCTCCCGGTGCTTGCAGGCCGGCACTAGGCCATGCCTCTCTCCTAGCTCCCGGTGCTTGCAGGCCATCTGATGTCCCCTGACTTCTGCTGTATCACTCCTATCTCTGCCTTCATCGTCACATGGCATTCTTCCTGTGAGTGTGCCTCTGTGTCTGAATTTCTCCTTTTTACAAGGACGCCAGTCATACTGGATCAGGGGCCCACCCTCCTCCAGTATGAGCTCATCCTAACTAAATATATCTGCAACAACTTTTTATCCAAATAAGATCACATTCTGAGGCATGGAGGGTTAGGACTTCAATTTATGAATTTTGGGGGACACCATTTAACCCATAAAAGCCCTTAATGAAAATTAAGGTGGGGGAAATCCGGGGTTCTGTGGAAAATTTGTTCTGTCTACTTTCTTCACTGGTGCAAATTCCATAGGTCCTCCTCCTCCCCAAACTCCTGCTTGGCTCCTCTACTCCATGGTGACCTCCCCTCTTTGGTTCACAACCTTCACTGGGCCTATGTCCTTTTTCCTCTACTAGACTCTAAATTTCATAAAAGCAGAGAATATGTCTTCTCCTTCCCTTGTGACTGCTTTGGCAGTAACGAATCATCAAAGCCACAATGCTCAGTGGAGTTGGTGACTTGGTGACTGCAGCATTCAGCAGAGTGGTGCAAACACCAGTCTTCCCTGCCCTCACCTCCACCCTCTCATTAGTCTGTATCCAGCAGCCCTGGCTTCCTTTGGTCATAAAGCCAACAGGAAATCTCTCACAAAGCATACACCCCTCCAGAACCCTGTCCTGTGGCAGGGACACTGAGCAGAGTACTGGCAAGAGGCGCCAGCAAATGTCTCAGCACCTGGACCACTCCCTGTGAAAAAAGCACGGTAGCAAACTACATGATTCATTAATGAAAAATGACAACATCATCAGAGATCCTAATGATATCCTTACAAATCACAGGGTGTACATAGAGCATCCTTGCTTTTAGCAGGGAGATCAGATCCAGGAATATATTCACAGAGCTGTTAGTGTTTTGACACATAACATGGAATGAGGGAAAAAAAAAAACCCATACGCATCTTCATTTGCATCCATAAAAAAGTCCAAGAAAATATATGTACTTAATCTATAATATTCACCTATTGTATAGAATATTGAGCCTGATTACAAACTTATGCTTCTGTGACCTTTTTGAATAAATAATTGGGTTTTGTGGACCTGAGGTTAGAGATCCTGGATGCTCCTAAGACAGCAAAGCAGATGGTGCATTAATAACGGGAGTATTAGGAGGATCGGCTTCCCAATTCCAGTGCATTCATTAATATACTTTAGACAGTTTAATTGCTTCCTGAAACACTAATTGAAAGAGGTTCATTTGCAAATGCCTAAGTTCTAATAATATAAATCTGGCACGGTGCCACAGAAGCCCCTTAAATACTATTATAAGATGAATTGTGGCATTTAAATAAAGGCAGCTACATTTTTAAAATAAAATTGGTACATTGAAACATAATGTATAGAATTTTTTCAGAGTAGGAAAAAGAAAGCCCAGTAGGTGCTGAATCTTTCCAATATTGGGGTTTATGAAATACTCACCGACATCACGCTACTTGAGCCTTGGGATTGTGAACATCTGGTAGACTCTGTGACTTCAGCAGCACAAAGCAGAATGTTCTCGTTTACATAAACTCATTTCCTGGAGGGATAGCTCTGGAATCTGTTATTTCAAGAGAATATGTGACTAAATGTTACACCTCTGAAAGAAGGATTTTCCCCTTAGAATCATGCTGCCTATTGACCTTCCTTAAGTTGTATTTCATGCCTTTTTATAGGCATACTGATTCTCCACACACTTCCGCAGTATTTACTAACCAAAACTCTGAGCAGTAGGCTAAGAAGACATAAGGAGTTTGTTTCCATGTGAAAAAAATTAATATGGATGGATCAGCACCAAGATTTTAGTAATTTTGTTTCCTTTGGTGGGGTAATTCTTAAATGAATGGGCATGAGTGTTGGCTGGATTGCTTATTGGCTGATAGAGCTATAGGTAATCTATGAACCTGTACTAGATAACAGTGATCACAAGTGCCAAGTCTTCCACCAATGAGTGGGCCCTTTGATGGTTTCCTTTACTTCTGTGAAGCAGGAGCAAGATACTTGACATAAATGGTCATTGAATAACTTCTAAGAGCTGAACACAGTTTGGTGCCCAGGACTCTTCTGGGAAGAGTGGAAGTCTTTGAGGAAAGACAAGTGAGAGCCATGGACAAATACAAGGCATGGCTTGGTGTTTGATGGGCCAGCGAGTTAGGGGTGCACCTGCTTCTTTTCAAGCAGACAAGTGGCATTAAATAGGTGGGAGAAGGGCCTTTCTGGAGACTTTGTGATAAGACCAAGGAGCTCTTTTGTGTCAGGAGCTACTGTACTTTTCAGGGGGGGATAGTTTTCCTCAAGAAAATAGGAAATGACTTGTTGCATTTGAATTTTTTTCTCATTCCCATTGATTGCTGTCCAGGTGTAAATCTTTCTCACTTTTCTACTTTGAGTCCTACTTGTGGCAAAGACTAGCTGGCTTCTGATAGTGTCTATGTATTAAATGTGCATGATTCATGCAATACATTGTACTGATTGTGCTTTTAATTTTATTATGCCCTTAATTCCAGTTATAATTTAAAAATTACATTTTTAGAGGCAAACTAAATTTTTTATTTAAACTATTTTAAATATAAACAACAAAATGATCTTATCTTTCCCTTATCTCTTCACCCCCTTGGCCCTATATTCTTGACAGGGATTCTGACTTTAATCAGATATTGAATGTAGTACCTACCACAGAAGCAGTTATTGCAAAATAACTTATTTTATCCTCTCCTTATCCCATCTTCTGTTCTCTTCTCCTTTTTTTCTCTTGCCTTTATCCCAAGAAATGATCACAAGTAGACCATAAGTAAACTTTGGTTAAATTGACTTGGAGATAAATATTCTTGAGAATGAATTAAAAGAAAATCAACTATACTTCATCCTAGGCTAAAGAGGTCCTAAGTCCAGGGGTCCCCATGTTTGATTTAGTTGGTGGATATGTGGAAATGTTGGTTTGACATCCTGCAAAAGGACAAACTTTGAGAGATGATTTAGCCCTCTTAAATAGATATATAAATATATTGTAATCATTATTAGGGCCAGAAGGAAAATAGGACTCTGCTGGTTCACAAAAGCCAACATACCTTTTCTTTTGTATGTCTAAAAATCTTCACCCTGATTTCTTTCCATTTTGATATGGCTCCTCATGGCCTATTTCACTGCATACCCACAGACCTCTGTCTAAGCTCAGAAATAAGGCATGTCTCCAAATGAACCACCTCCTTCCTCATCCCTTTCTTTACTCCCTATCTCAGTGAATTCTGAGTTATTCTCAGCCCCTCCCCTCTCTCATCATACCCTCATCTCATTGACCACTAATTTTTGCCTGTCCTATCTCCTCAGCTTCTACCTCATGTTCTTGTAATCCTTTCTTCACACTGGTTCCCAGGTGAAATTCCTAAATGTGAAATCTGACCCTGTCACTCTTCTCCTGCTTAAAATCTGCAGGATAAAGTTCAAATGCTTTAAAAGGGTATTCTTCCTTCAAAGCTGCCCAGATCTTTTTTAGTAGTGGAGTTCTGTTCCCTATTCCAGGTTCCCTATTCCCTCCTTTAGGCCTCTATGGAGACTTTTGAGTTGCTCTGTTATAATAGGATTCACAGTCTATAATTACTTGTTTATTTCTCCATCTCCCTAATAGTCGGCCCTTGGAGGCAGAGCCCCAGTTTTGTTTTTCTTTTAAGTTTTTCTATCCTCATCACTTGCCAAAAATGGGCGTGTATTAGGTGCTCCATAAATGACTATTGACTGTAATTGAATGTAACAGGAAGGTGATTTGATTTTTGGTGAGAAAAGAAACTTGACAGAATAAGAACTATATAGTGTCAAAGAGGAGTCAAAGATATGTCACATTAGAAGGTATTGTGCTGAATATTTGAGAGCTCCATCCATACACAAATGTCTACGCTATAGAAACCAGACCTTTGCTAGCTAAGATCTGTATGATTTTGTGGCTCAGAACTTCATAGCTCCTCTGTTTAAAATAACTAGCTCTCTCTATATATTTCTGCATGTATGTACCTTGATATATGGCTCTATGTCTTCAAAGACTGAGAATGCATCTTGAAATGTATAAACAGTGATACATTTTTTTTTTGTAGTTTTTAATTTTATTATGTTATGTTAGTCATCATACAATACATCATTAGTTTTTGATGTAGTGATCCACGATCCATTGTTTTTGAAAAACACCCAGTGCTCCATGTAGTACGTGCCCTCCTTAATACCCATCACCGGGCTAACCAATCCCCCCTCCACCCTCCCCTCTAAAACCCTGTTTGTTTCTCAGGTCCATAGTCTCTCATGGTTCATCTCTCCCTCCAATTCCCCCCCGCCCATTTTTCCCTTCCTTCTCCTAATGTCCTCCATGTTATTCCTTATGTTCCACAAATAAATGAAACCATATGATAATCGACTTTCTCTGCTTGACTTATTTCACTTAGCATAATCTCCTCTAGTCCCATCCATGTTGATGTAAAAGTTGGGTATTCATCTTTTCTGATGGCTGAGTAATATTCCATTGTATATATGGACCACATCTTCTTTATCCATTCATCTGTTGAAGGGCATCTTGGCTCTTTCCACAGTTTGGCTATTGCGGATGTTGCTGTTATGAACATTGGGGTGCATAGGGCCCTTCTTTTCACTACATCTGTGTCTTTGGGGTAAATACCCAGTAGTGCAATTGCTGGGTCATAGGGTAGCTCTATTTTTAAATTTTTGAGGAACCTCCACACTGTTTTCCAAAGTGGCTGTACCAACTTGCATTCCCACCAACAGTGTAAGAGGGTTCCCCTTTCTCCACAACCTCCCCAACATTTGTTGTTTCTTTCCCTGTCCATGTTGGCCATTCTAACTGGTGTAAGGTGGTATCTCAGTGTGGTTTTGATTTGGATTTCCCTGATGGCTAATGATGATGAACATTTTTTCATGTGTCTGTTAGCCATTTGTATGTCTTCTTCAGAGAAGTGTCTGTTCATCTCTTCTGCCCACTTTTTGACTTGATTATTTGTTTTTTGGGTGTTGAGTTTGAGAAGTTCTTTATAGATCTTGGATACCAGCCCTTTATCTGTAGTGTCATTTGCAAATATCTTCTCCCATTCTGTGGGTTGCCTCTTTGTTTTGTTGACTGTTTCCTTTGCTGTGCAGAGGCTTTTTATCTTGATGAAGTCCCAAAAGTTCATTTTTGCTTTTGTTTCACTAGCTTTTGGAGATGTATCTTGAAAGAAGTTGCTGTGGCCGATGTCAAAGAGGTTACTGCCTATGTTCTCCTCTAGGATTTTGATGGATTCCTTTCTCACGTTGAGGTCTTTCATCCACTTTGAGTTTATCTTTGTGAATGGTGTTAGAGAATGGTCAAGTTTCATTCTTCTTGCATGTGGCTGTCCAATTTTCCCAGCACCATTTATTGAAGAGACTGTCTTTTTTCCATTGCATGTTTTTTCCTGCTTTGTCAAAGATTATTTGACCATAGAGTTGAGGGTCCATATCTGGGTTCTCTATTCTGTTCCATTGGTCTGTATGTCTGTTTTTGTGCCAGTACCATGCTGTCTTGGTGATCACTGCTTTGTAATATAGCTTGAAATCGGGCAACGTGATGCCCCCAGCTTTGTTTTTCTTTTTCAACATTTCCTTGGCGATTCGGGGTCTTTTCTGATGCCATACAAATTTTAGGATTGTTTGTTCCAGCACTTTGAAAAATGTCATTGGAATTTTGATCGGGATGGCATTGAAGGTATAGATTGCTCTGGGTAGCATAGACATTTTAACAATGTTTATTCTTCCGATCCATGAGCATGGAATATTTTTCCATCTTTTTGTGTCTTCTTCAATTTCTTTCATGAGTGTTTTGTAGTTCCTAGAGTATAGATCCTTTACCTCTTTGGTTAGGTTTATTCCGAGGTATCTTATGGTTTTTGGTGCTATTGTAAATGGAATCGTTTCTCTAATTTCTCTTTCTACAGTTGCATTGTTAGTGTATAAGAAAGCAACTTATTTCTGTGCATTGATTTTGTATCCTGCCACATTACTGAATTGCTGGATGAGTTCTAGTAATTTGGGGGTGGAGTCTTTTGGGTTTTCCACATAAAGTATCATGTCGTCTGCGAAAAGAGAGAGTTTGACTTCTTCTTTGCCAATTTGAATACCTTTTATTTCTTTTTGTTGTCTGATTGCTGTTGCTAGGACTTCTAGTACTATGTTGAACAACAGTGGTGAGAGTGAGCACCCTTGATGTGTTCCTGATCTTAAGGGAAAGGCTCTCAGCTTTTCCCCATTGAGGATGATATTTGCTGTGGGTTTTTCATAGATGGATTTTATGAGCTTGAGGAATGTTCCCTCTATCCCTATACTCTGGAGAGTTTTAATCAGGAAAGGATGTTGTATTTTGTCAAATGCTTTTTCTGCATCAATTGAGAGGACCATATGGTTCTTCTCCCTCCTCTTATTAATGTGTTCTATCACATTGATTGATTTGCAAATGTTGAACCACCCTTGCATCCCGGGGATAAATCCCACTTGGTCGTGGTGGATGATCCTTTTAATGTATTGTTGGATCCTATTAGCTAGGATTTTGTTGAGAATTTTGGAATCCATATTCATCAGGGATATCGGTCTGAAATTCTCCTTTTTGATGGGGTCTTTGCCTGGTTTGGGGATTAAGGTAATGCTGGCCTCATAGAATGAGTTTGGAAGTTTTCCTTCTGTTTCTATTTTTTGAAACAGCTTCAGTAGAATAGGTATTATTTCTTCTTTGAATGTTTGGTAGAATTCCCCAGGGAATCCATCAGGCCCTGGACTCTTGTTTTTTGGGAGGTTTTTGATCACTGCTTCAATCTCATTACTGGTTATTGGCCTATTCAGGTTGTCAATTTCTTCCTGTTTCAGTCTTGGCAGCTTATAGGTTTCCAGGAAGGCCTCCATTTCATCCAGATTGCTCAGTTTATTGGCATATAGTTGTTGATAATAATTTCTAATAATTGTTTCTATTTCCTTGGTGTTAGTCATGATCTCTCCCCTTTCATTCATAATTTTATTAATTTGGGTCCTTTCTCTTTTCTTTTGGATAAGTCTGGCCAGTGGTTTATCAATCTTATTAATTCTTTCAAAGAACCAACTTCTAGTTTCGTTGATCTGATCTACTGTGTTTCTGGTTTCTAATTCATTGATTTCTGCTCTAATTTTAATTATTTCTCTTCTAATGTGTGGCTTAGGCGTCGTTTGTTGCTTTTTCTCTAGTTCTTTAAGGTGTAGAGTTAGTTGGTGAATTTGGGATTTTTCTATTTTTTTGAGTGAGTGTTGGATGGCTATGTATTTCCCCCTTAGGACCGCCTTTGCAGTATCCCATAGGTTTTGGACCAATGTGTTTTTGTTCTCATTGATTTCCATGAATTGTTTAAGTTCTTCTTTGATTTCTTGGTTGACCCAAACATTCTTGAGCAGAGTGGTCTTTAGCTTCCAAGTGTTTGAATTTCTGCCAAGTTTTTTCTTGTGATTGAGTTCCAGTTTTAGAGCATTGTGGTCTGAGAATATGCAGGGAATAATCTCAATCTTTTGGTATTGGTTGAGACCTGATTTGTGACCCAGTATGTGGTCTATTCTGGAGAAAGTTCCATGTGCGCTCGAGAAGAATGAGTATTCTGTTGTTTTAGGATGGAATGTTCCGTAAATATCTATGAGGTCCATCTGGTCCAATGTATCATTCAAAGCTCTTGTTTCCTTGTTGATTTTCTGCTTAGATGATCTGTCCATTGCTAAGAGTGGAGTATTGCGGTCTCCTACAATTAACATATTGTTATCAGTATGACTCTTTATTTTGGTTAACAGTTGGCTTATGTATATGGCTGCTCCCATGTTGGGGGCATAGATATTTACAATTGTTAGATCTTCTTGTTGGATAGACCCTTTAAGAATGATATAGTGTCCTTCTGTGTCTCTTATTACAGACTTTAGTTTAAAATCTAATTTGTCTGATACAAGAATTGCTACCCCAGCTTTCTTTTGAGGTCCGCTGGCATGGAAGATGGATCTCCATCCCTTCACTTTCAGTCTGGATGTATCTTTAGGTTCAAAATGAGTCTCTTGTAGACAGCATATGGATAGGTCCTGTCTTTTTATCCAATCTGCAACCCTGTGCTGTTTTATGGGAGCGTTTAGGCCATTCACGTTGAGAGTGATTATTGAAAGATATGAATTAATTGTCATCATGTTGCCTGTGAAGATGTTGTTTTTATAGATTGTCCCTGTAAATTTCTGTTGTAGATCACTCTTGGGGTCTTTCTCCTTTTATAGAACTCCCCTTAATATTTCTTGCAGGGCCGGCTTAGTGGTCACATATTCTTTCAACTTCTGCCGGTCGTGGAAGCTCTGCATCTCTCCATCCATTCTAAATGAAAGCCTTGCCGGATAAAGTATTCTTGGCTGCATGTTCTTCTCATTTAGTACCCTGAATATGTCTTGCCAGGCCTTTCTGGCTTGCCAGGTCTCTGTGGATAGGTCTGACGTTATTCTGATGTTCCTCCCTCTGTACGTAAGGACTCTCTTCCCCCTAACTGCCCTTAAGATGGTTTCCTTGGTTCTAAGATTTGCAAGTTTTACTATTACATGCTGGGGTGTTGGCCTGTTTTCCTTGATCTTAGGAGGGGTCCTCTCTGCCTCTAGGACTCGAATGTTTGTTTCATTCTCCAGATTAGGGAAGTTCTCAGCTACGATTTGCTCAAATACATCTTCTAGCCCTCTCTCTCTCTCCACTCCCTCCGGGATTCCAATTATTCTGACATTGGAACGCCTCATGGTGTCACTCATTTCTCTGATTCTATTTTCATGGATTCTGAGTTGTTTTTCCCTGGCCTCCTCTTTTCCCTTTTTATCTATTATACTGTCTTCCAGATCACTTATTCTCTCTTCTGTCTCAGTTACCCTAGCTGTTAGATTATCTAGATTGGATTGGATCTCATTGATAGCATTTTTAAGTTCTGCCAAATCACCTTTTATTTCTGCCCTTAGAGACTCCATGTTGCCATTAATTGATTTCTCCATTCTAGCCATTGTCTTCACAATTGCTAGCCTGAATTCCATCTCTGACATCTTGGTTATATCTGCATCCATTTGTAAATCTGCAGCATAAGTCATAATCTCTGAGTCTTTTCTGTTTTGGGGGCTCCTCCTCCTAGTCATTCTGTTGATGGGTGTTTGAGGGAATGTATAGAGTCGAAATTATTGATCAGAACCCAAGCAAGATGCACCTGTTTTCTTGGGACCTTAGGGTTGCTGGCCTCTTGTTTTCCCAGCCTGTCTTCTGCGAGAGGGGCCTGCCGCGCTGTTACTCAGGCAACCCTGTTTGGGCGGAGTTGCCCTGCGCCCCTGTGGCGGGGGATGGGCTCAGTGGGAATCAGTCTTTGGGGCTTTTGTTCTCTGGCGCCTTTCCCTGGCGGCTTTCCGCGTCTCTTCCGCCAGTCAGAGCAGAAGAGACCGTTTCCAACCCTCTGCCTCAGAGCAGAGAGACCTCAGTCTGTTCTTCAGTGAGCTCTCCAGGCCACACTGTCTCCATTTCTGTCCGTGCTGCTATAAACTGCAGCGTCCTGGGTTGTGCGCCCCTCCGCAGCTCTCCCAGTCCTGCCTCCAGGTCAGGGCACGTCTCTGCCCTTTGTGCTGCTAAAACCGCCAGCCGCTCCCACTTCGCGCGCGCGCGACTCCACCGCTTGGGGTTTCCACCCCCGGGGGTTGCAGTTCAGCGGCGCGACCCCGGTGCACCGGGTTTCCGTCTCGGAGGCTGCAGTTCCCGTGCGCGCGACCGTCGCTCCGGTTTCTGTCCGGGGAGGCTGCAGTTCGCGTGCGCGCGACCCCGCCGGTCTGGTTTTCCACCCCGGGGGCTGCCCTAAAGTTCTTTCCCGACGCTACCGGTCTGCGAGTCTGTGCCCCGCCCGCAGCGCGCGAGGCTGTCACTCACCGGCGGTGTAGGATCCCCACCGCCAGGCACCCTCCCGCCGCTGTTTATCCTCTGATATCTGCCCGCAGAATCACGGCTCTCTGCTTCGTACCTCAAAACCAACCGCCTGCGATATTCTGTTTGTAAAGATCCAGATCTTCTTACATCTCAGGCTGGTTTCGTGGGTGCTCAGAGTCGTCTGGTAGATATCCAGCTCAATTCTGGGGGCCAGTTGAAATAGGGTCCCCTACTCCTCCGCCATCTTTCCCCCCTACCCCAGTGATACATTTTAATGAATATAAAAAGTTACCCAGGTAGGTTACTTGATATCAAATGTACTTTTTTCAACCTGCTAAATCCTATCCAGCCAGAGTTAAAAAGTCTCAAATTACCTTCTTTAGGAAGATACCTTTGTATTATAACACAGTTCCATAAGTAATGTATTGTTTGCTGATGAGAAGTTCACATGATACTGCTTTAGGTAAGGACCCTGAGAGAAAAGGGTTTGGAGAACTGGATCCTAGACCTTAGGGGCAACAATACGATTAGCTGATACTATGGTGTGGGGAGGAATAAAGGGAGGGTAAGGTCTTAGATTTTGAGCCAAGTTTTGACTACCACTATGTTGCTTTTATTTGATTTTGAAATATTGTGAGATTGTCTCTTGTAATTGGTAATTAGTGAAAGCAGATTCAAGTGATAAGAACACATTTAAACACGGGTAAGGGCAAGGTAAGGGTGAGGGTGCTTTAAGGTTAGATACTTTAGGATATGGAAGTCCTGGGTTTTCGTGGTAGAACTAAAAGTGTCATCTCTAAAGAATTAACTACTATAAATGTTACTGACTTGGGTCCTTGGGCTCTCCAAATAATAGAAATTGACTGGGGCCAAGTGGAAATTCCAGGCAAGACTTTTATTGGGGCTCATGCTTGAGCACAAGGGAGACAGCACAAGGGAAGGTGTCCTTCAGGCTGACTCCATGAACAAAGGCCAGGGAAAATTTTTAAAGAAGCTAAGGTGGGAAAGGAAAACACCTAAGCATGTAGAGGCGGGGGTTGACACAGTAGACAGAACACGCTCTGTCATGTATCATAAGTCTCATTAGCATGTTGAGTCTCCAGCCCTGGGCATGATTTTTAGCCTTATAATGAGGGGAAACTTTAGTGAAAGGTCAGTACTGGTCAGTGCTAGTCAGTGCCTCTTGGTAAGTATCTTCCTTCCACATTTCTGCAAGATAAGAGTTTCAGCTTTCAAGGTTTCACAGTAAGGATTGAGGAGACCTGAGTCCAGTCCCTGCTCTGTCTCATAAACACCAAATAGCCACAGTCTCAACTGCACATAAAGCATTGATTTAAGGATTTTCATTAATGTTTGAATCAGATCAAGAAAGACATTTGAGGATTCAAAAGTTATATCCACCAGAAAGGAATCAGAGCATAAAATGTATGTCTTTGATATTGATAATAATTCCTAAAACATTCTAATAGAAAAATTTAAAGTCAGTTGCCCTAGACTTATATTCATTGATGTAGGTATGACTACATAAGGAAACTATTAACCATTAGTTAACTATTGATCCATTCATTCCCAAACAGAAACCAAGTCCCCCCACTTCAATTTCTATCTCTCGTATACATGTATACATATAGTGTAGATCACTAAAATCTACAGTAAATAATTTCATCTCACCTTGTTTGCATTTTCCTTTGTACAAGTCTTGAAAGAATTAGTCCGAGAAATCTAATATCACAATTGAGAGTGAAAGGAGGCATGTTGAGACTAGAAATAAGATTATTTTTAAGGACTTGGACTGAATTATCTGTGCGTGCAAGTAGGTACCTCTTTCATACTCATTAAAGCAAGTTCAAATAAATTCCTGCTAGGGGATACTTCTTAGGACCTGTCTCTACTTGAATCTAGTGAAAGCTCTCTTTTAAATAATCTCACGTTTCACACGGAACACTTAAGCTGGTTTTGTGTCGGAGACTTTGTCATATTTAATGTGCCTAAATATCTCAATCCTCTTCTTATTTTGGGGGGGCATTGCACTTGATGAGTCTTAGTGGAAGGTCCACACTGGAATTTAAAGGAAGCCAGAGGCTCCATTTCCCCTTTCCGTTGTTGAAAAGGTGAATCTTACCTAGTAGGCTTCATCAACTGGCTGCTCCTGTCCCAAGAGACAGAGATGTAAAGACTATTTGGAATTTATTTCCATGGTGGTGGCATCCAGTGTCAGCAAGAGCGGTATCAATCATTGGGGTCCTCACTGTACTTCTCCTGTGACTTGATTTTGGTGCTGATTTCTGTTCCCTCTTCTTTCTTAATTTAGCTAAGAAATGTTTTTTAAGATTATTAAAAAAAAAGATCTCATGATCATTTTTGGTCAATTTATATAATTTAGGTCCATTCTTCCCCATGTGTACTTTTTGTCCTTTCACATGATATGTGTAGAATAATATGAGCATTCTTACATGTCCAATGTAGTTTTAAATAAATGGATTTCTATTAAGTTTTCCTTGGTAAAATTGTTGTATTTGTGAGCTGTCATTACTTGAATGTAATGGAATGACTTTGAAGGCATCTCAAATTTTACCCTGGCTCCTTTCCCTTCTCACAACTAATGCCCTAAATCTGTGAGAGTTGACTAGAGTTAAACTTTATAAAAGAGTACAGTTTGTTCCGTTTTATATTTTGGTGTGTTGAATTATCACTTGACATTATTATCTAATCTGGGTTATGTTTAAAAGTCAAAGTCATTAAATATTTTAAGCTTCCTCTGAGGTTTGTCTTTTCTTATTAGGGCTGGGGCATGGAGAAAATGTACATCTGAAAGAAATTGGTAATGAAGGTGCCAAATCTCATGGGGAAAAAGGGTCAAGTTCTTATGTAAGACAGAAAAATTCTAGCTCCTATAAAGATGAACTAAAGAGAACTTGACTCCAAGTCTGAGACTTTCAAGGAGATTTAGAGGTCAACTTTTCCTCCTCCTACCTAATTGTGTAGATAAAGTCTTAAAAAAAAAGGCTCAAGAAAAATGTGAAGCTGGAGGAGGGGCTGGAAACAACTTAGCAACTTACAGGTCCTGACAGTGGTGTCATTAATAAATCTTTAAAGCCAAATCAGTTTTAAAACCTGTTACGTTGTAATAGAAATCCAGCTTTCTTTTCGGTGATCTGTCTTAGACTAACAGAAAAAAGGTCAGAACTGGGCTGATCAAAATCAATCAGGCTGTAAGAAAATGCTACTCCAGATTTGCCTGCTGGGGGCATTGTCTTAGATGACAAGTCCAGCCAGCCCTCCAAAAATGGTTCAGCGGTGAGGCAGGCTGCCCACCCTACAGTGTGGACAGATACAGTTCATGTGTTTGTGTATCTGCTCTGTGAGGATATTTAAAGAGTTACTTCCTCTTTTCTTTCTCTTCCTTCCTTCCTTCCTTCCTTCCTTCCTTCTTCATTCTTCCTTCCTTCTTCCTTCTTCCTTCTTCCTTCCTTCCTTCCTTCCTTCCTTCCTTCCTTCCTTCCTTCCTTCCTCCCTCCCTTCCTCCTGCCTGCTAGGATTTGGCTATACTTCATCCATTTTTTTTTTTTAAATAGGATTTTTAAAATATAGTCCTAAAGAACATTTGTATGACAGTGGGCAAATCCAACTTTCTACATGGCTTCAAGTAATTGATGTGACAGCTTTAGACAGACGTATTGATTAATAATTCTGTCCCTGGCAGTAAGTATCCCCACCAAGCCAGTTTCCATTTTATTATCGTGAAAATATGTAATCTGCATAAAATTAAAATTAAAGCTGTTATGTACTTGAAACATTGTCTGCTCAAAGATGCTTATTGTACAAAACAGCCATGGCTGAGGTTGCTACCCTGTCTCTCTCTCTTTCTCTTTTCTTTATTCAATCCTAATTTTTCGTCTCTCCACTTGAGAACTGTATTCCCTTGTCATTATTCCTTCTGAACCATTCTATTATCCATCTTAGGCATCTCTTTATGGAGCCAGAAATGATTCTGAGTGTGAACATTCGGTGTTCATGTCACCACCTCTGCTGAAAATCGAACTGTTAAATTATGAATTTGTGGTCTCGTTTCACACCATAGTAGCCCAGGCTAAAGTACTCCCATAAGAAATGTCAGTTTTCATCTAAATGCACTCAACAGTAAATGTCTTCTCCCTGGAGCATGCCCTATTTGTTGAAAAGAGACACAGAAATTTCAGAGTTCACATGTACTTCAGGATCACACAGCTGGTTTAAAAATTAGTGCATTTGGAATAATGAATGGCTGACTGGAGGCATTCTGCTGTTAAGTATGGTCCAAAATGTTCTTGACAACCAGAATGTTAGAAAATTTTTCTAAAATTCTTAGATGTCAGGGTGTTTAGAAGACAGACCCAAACGTCCAAGCTTGTGACACGTCTGCGCTAATATATTGTGAATATTAAATGAGTTAAAAAATGAAGTATCTACAATTATATCTCATACACAGTAAGTGCTTAATAAAATTATCTGTTATTATTGTTCCTTATCTTAGTCCAATGACTCTTATCTTGCATTAGGGTATTTAGCAACTGATATTAAAATTTACATTATGGTCATCCTGGGGAATAATGTAATTTCATGAATTAGGTGATTTGTAGGGCTGCAGAAAAGGATTGCTTAAGGAACAAATAACCTTATGAATTCAGAAAAGGTGCCTCTTAAGCCTTTCATTCATACTTATTGGTCCTTAGAGGATAAATACAACTCCAAGCTTGAATAGAACCCAGATAGAACCCTATTTGGAAACATGGATCCAGGTTTGCAAAGTAGCTCATGCTTCAGTTAGAAATGTCCAAGACTTGACTAGTGGGCAGACCTTTCTGTGCTGGTTTAAACTTCCATGGGGACTCCCCTATCTTTTAACTGGTGACTGAAAAAGAATAAGTAGATACACACAGAGTGATTTTCAGCAAGGCAATCAAACACTGAAAATGCAGGAAGAGACTGTGGGACAAGAGCAGATAAGGAACACCCCAAATGGTCTAGTCCCAACCCTCCTCCTACTGTAAAAGGTGGAAATTCTTTGAGGTCTGTTAGTTTATCTCCCCAGTGAAACTGTGAATTCTGTGAAAATAGGCACCATGTCTTGGATTCACACAGGCACAGGTAGGCAACTGCCAAGGTTGAAGCTATGGGACTTACTGTCAGCATATTATCAGAGGGACACCAGAGAGAAAGGACATAGGAGGAGATAGACGATCTGGGTTCCTGTTAGTACATCCACATTTTTGAGCTTAGACAAGTTTGCTTCATGTTTAAGCTACATCTACAACTAAGATCACAGCTACAGAACTTTGTACATAGAAGGTACTTATTCCCTTCTGTGAAAGAATGAATAAATAAAAGAAATGGATTAAGACGTTTAGAACTTTGCTTAGATTTTTCTTAAGTTTCTCACCTGAAGTAAAATCCACACCACCACATAGACCCTTGGAAACATTTTCCATGACAGTGCATTGAGTCCCATTCCATGGTAGTGGACTAGAAGGCAGGTGATTGGGGTTCTCAGGCCCATATTTGTGTGACCTTGAACAGTTTCGTGAAGAATGATCCAGACTGTGACAAAAAGAAAATCAACCCAAGTCATACTGGCCTCACTGGGACAGAATTGGAATTTCTGAGTAAATATCTGCTTTGGACTCTATCATATTCAGACATTCATTTCTTCAAAATATTTATTGAGTGCCTATACTGGGCCAGCCATTGTTCTAGGTGCTAGGACATAGCAGTGAACAAACCTGGCTAAGTCCCTGCTCCTAGAGCTTATAATCTAGGAGGAGGAAGAGAGCACTATCAAGTAAGCAAGTAGCTGTAAAGTATGTCAAATAATAGAAAGTACTCTGCAGAACCACAGAGCAGGGCACAGGGCAGTGGGGATGGGGCTTAGAGAAAGAGATACTCCTCAGTGGGAAGACCTTTCAAGTACATTGACCCTTGTTTAAGGACCTAAGGGAAGTGAGAAACAAGACTCACGGGCTTTCAGGAGTCCAGTAGTAGGAGCAGGTCACTTAAAAGAGGTTGGATATTCAAATAAAGACTTGCAGTTCAGTAGCTGAATACTGTAATCTTCAGGACTGGAGATAGATATTTTGAAATTCAACCAATGGGAGGCATTTTGAGTCATGAGATGACATGTGTCATCAAAAAGAATGTGTAGATGAAAATAGGGTCCAGGGACTGAGCCCATAGGAGCTGCAGATTTGGAGGTTGGGGACGTGAAAGGAGAGGCCTAACAGAGACTCAGAAGGAGTAATTAGTGAGATAAGTGAAGCAGGACTGAACAGTGGCTCAGAAACCAAGGGAAAAGATAAAAATATCTAAAAACAAATAATTAATGCTAAATCAATTAAATGTAAGGTTGATAGCTGACATCAAATAGATTGATATCCAGCATGTCTTATTTCTAGTATGACCACAGCTAAAAGGCTTTGTAATTTTCTATATATTATTAAGCAATAATTTCCAGCATTGGGAAAGTAATATTGATGTCTCTGAAGCATTTCCATTGGCTTAAATGGAAACCAAATGTTTTTATCTGGAAATGACTCGAGAATGCCTGAAAAGTCTTTGAGCATTTAGCTTCATTTCCAGGGAGGCATGCCTGGTCCTTGACAGAGTTTGGATTGATTGATTTAATTCTCAAACATGCTTCAGTGTTAGCAGAGATTGAAACAGTTGTCTTACACCCACCATCTGGGGCTGGTGTCCCAGATGGAGTGCGAGTTCTGATAACATGAGGTGCCTTCAACTGCGGCTGTTTCTGGAGAGGGTTAACAGGAGAGGGTTCATGTCAGCACAGGAGAACTTAAGAATGAATAAGGAAAACAAACTCTGATCATAAGTGAGTTATCTGGGGAGAACAGTCAGTAATTTGTTTGACCGAGAACCTACTCGGTGTCACAGAGTATTGCCAACCAGTATTGTCAGGTTGAACAAAAACGAGAAGGGAGAATACAGTCAAGTTAAGTGAAAAACAACAACAACAACAACAAAAACCAGGATACAAAGTTATATTATTTATGGGGCATTAAGGGAAAAAAAAAAGGTAAAAAATTCATGTATGAAGAAACTGGAAGAAAAGGAACTTAGGGAACTAGGAAATATTCTTATTTTTCCCAGTTTTTCTAATTTGAGTGTAATTGGCTTTTATACCAGGAAAGTAAACTTTCATGACAGGAAGAAACTGGAAACTTTCTACATTTATTTTTGCTTTAACTTCCTATAGGGGCAAAAAATAGTGCTTATTCCTAGTTATCCTTTCATGGAGTTTATACCCTATTTATGAAATTCAACTTCATCTATGCTAATGGTTGTGAAAATCAGGCAGTCACCCTACCTGCTATCACTGTGGATTGCCTGGGGTGCTGTCTTCTCAAGCTGCTGTTTTATTAATGATCTTGAAACTGAGAGACTAAGGGATGAAGAAGTGTTAAAAAGACTTACTGATATGCTACCAACATTTGCCAAGAAAATGAAATCCACTAAGATGAGAAAGCACTGGGGAGGCTGAGGAGAAGCCAAATGTTCCATGTTCTGAGCCTCTGACCTCTACAGTCAAGATTTCTAAAGACCAGCCTCCCCTGGCCAGACTTGGGCCATCCACCCTCTGCCTGTATGCAGACAGCAGTCCTCTGAGACATATGATTTGTCCTTGACGAAGCTTGGGTTGATTGATTTTATTTTCAAACGTGTTTCAACTGCTGCACGGTTACAATTTGGGAGGGGGAGAAAAAAGGCTTGAGGCCTTATCATACTGTTATTAATTTTTTTTAATAAAGGAGAAGGATTATTCAAGATATGATTATCCGGTGGCCCAGTTTGCCTAAGTTAAATTACATATCATTAGTATGTTAAGTTTTATAAAATTAAAAAGCACTGTTAAATGATTCCAGGATCTTTTTTTTTTTTTTTTCCTTTCAAGCTACCTGCAGCTACGGTGTCAGCACTTGTTTTATTTAAACTGAAGAAGACAGTGTGTGTGCTGAGGCTGTCATAGACGCCAGCTGAAAGTTAAACACCAGAAATGGAATTGTGGTCAACGTGGTCTATAGTTGGGTATGTCTATAGACAGTCATTGTCGGGGCCACTTTGCAGAGAGATGCCTAGGCCTTTGGGATCCCCAGGACGTACTTGGTAAAACAAGACTATGAAGCAAGGTCACTGAAGCATCAAAAGAGTTCACTCAGTTTTTAAAATAGAGGATGTCTTCCATGGGTAAATAACCAAAGGGGATAGCAACGACCTGGAGACTTATCTTACTAGGTGGGTGGTATCAAAGCTGGGGTCCAGTTACCCTCGTTTTGACAGAGCTGAAGGAACTGGAGGGATGACCGGGGAAACTGTGCAGTAGCAGAGGGAATGGGTGGTAGGCATCATGATCTATTGAGTGCTTGGCAGCGTATGGCCCGCATTTTAGAAACTCTCTTGTGTCCTGCCCACCGGTGGTCTCTTGAGTGGGTGGTCACCTCTCACCTTCATAGATGAAGAAACGGAAGCTAAAAGAGGTTTCATTATTTGCCCGAGGGAACAGTGCCCATAAAGCTTTCCAGCTGTGAGTCCAGAATTCCCTTAAACACTACACTAGTCCGGACTTTGACTTTATTAGATTCCATGTCCTTATGTTGCTGAGTTCTTTATTCCTACTTTTTAAAACTTTCTGAGGGACTTCTAAAAACTTTTTTCTGTTGTCTCATCCTGAGCATCTGCAAACAATCAACACCTCTAAAATGAAATTCACCCAAAATAGCAGGGCCATCTAGTACAATGAAGCCCATAAAAGGCACACCTGGTATTCTTGAAAAATAAGTGCTGTGTTTGATGGATTTAAATTGGACTTCAATAATAGACATATTCAATCATGTTATATTTGACCTAAAAATCACCTCGAAGTTGTCAGATGTACCTTTGTGAAAACTTCCATCAGATAGTGTGTGCTGATGTGATTTACTGAAGGAGGTTTGACATGAATGGCTAAATTGTCAGAAGTAATGCAGTGATTTTTAAAAAGTGTGTTCCCCCCCATCACGTGGAAATGGTGAGCTTTATTATCATAAATGCCTGTGCCGAGGCCATCAGGCTTTCTCCAAATGCCCAGCAGTCTAATTGGATGGCTTCTAATCCAGGACTGTTCAGACTCCTCATCACTTCCTACTCAAGAGCTCTGATTGATTGGACAGTGATGAGTTATAAGGATTTTCTCGGAAAGTGTGTCCCTAGGCTTCCATACGTCAATAGCCAAAGGAACAGGGCCTGAAGAAGCCTGTGAGTGAGACTCCCAGCTTGTCTCTTGTTCCTGAGAATTATACTCTCAGCTTCTCATAATGGGATAAGATGATTTTCGCGTCTCCTTTGTTGCTTATCGACCTGCTCCATCTGTTGCTGTCCTTCAGTTTCCTAACTTAGAATCCCCTTCTCTGCTTTTCCCACCAGAGGTCCTGCTTCCTTCTCTCGCAGTAATTAGTTAGACTTTTCATTATTCATAATAAACAATCAAGGATATGCCAACACTGAAGTGGAGCCTGTTTTGCATTGATTCATTAAGCAAATACTTACTGAACCTGCACGAGGCACTGTTAGAGGCATTGACTATAAATGAGGGAGGAAAAAGGCTCATGAAGCTCATGTTCCTGGAGTGGGATCAGATAACAAACAGATAACAGACTAGAAGGTCAGACTGTGATAGGCGCTCTAGAGAAGAATAACACAGGGGCGAGGGGATGGAGGTGCTGGGAGGAGACGCCATTTTGTTTTGATGATCAAGGAAGATCTCACTTATGACCCTTGAACAGAAACCTGAAGGAAGTGAGGGGAATTCATCTGGGTATCTGGGGAGGAGAGTCCTTGACTGAAGAATCAGCAGGTGCAAGGAGCCTCGGAACAGGAAGGAGGTTGCTGTGGCTGCAGGGGAATGAGCAAGGGGAAGCAAGGTTGGAGGAGAGGCCAAGTGGAAAGCTGGATCATGTAGGGTCTCGTAGATCACTATAAGGGCTCCGGCTTTTACCGCAGTGATAAATGATGCCTCTGGATGGGTTTTTAGACAAAGAGTGATGTAATCCGACTCTTATTTTAAAAGAATCACTGTAGGTGCTGAGATAAGCATAGACAAGATGAGGGTAAGGGAAGAAGTGGGGAGACAAGTGCACTGACCTACGAGAAAGATGATCATGGCCTTACATCAGGTGGAAATAACAGAGGTGGAAAAATCAGTTGCATGTGGATGTATGTTATGGTAATTCTCTTAGGAAAGCTTGAAATTAGTTATTGCAAATGTTTTAGACTTCTCCAGCTCCCCAAATTGTCACGTCCAGCAAGAAAGTTTCCAATCTTGTAGATGTCCCTGACTCTTCTATCTCAGGTCAGGAGCTACATGATACCATCAAGAAGAAGGAAATGAGGTTGGTGATTGGTAGTCCTAAAGTGAATCCTGATTCAACAGATTCATGACTAGGGGAGAATTACTTTCCTCAGCTTCTTCATCTACAACATGGAAATGAGAGCAGCAGCCATCTCTTGGGTTTGTAGTGAAGATTAAATGACATAAATTTATGGAAAGTATTTGGTGCAGCAACTGGTATTTTGGCAGAGTTCAATCAATGCTAGCTATTGTTACTGAAATTATTTTTAATTATTGTTATATGCACATCCTTACTTCTAAGCCTTCAGTGAAGGCCTAACATATTCTATTCTTCTCGGAGTCCTGAAGCTTTCCTTATCAGCGTCTGAAGCAGTGCCCGTCTGCTACACTTCTGTCTCAAGTACGTTGCTTACAGCATCTATGAATGATGGCCTCCCTGTTCCTCCTCCTTTCCTGTTCCTTGTGAGCGGTCCTCTCTCTCACTTGAGTTTTCACTTTAATGAAGGTTGCTTCTCTCTCTTTTATTTCCTGGGTATATCTGGGAGCCTCTTCTTCACTCTTATTTCCTGGATTTCAAACTCATGCCAACAAAGCCTGACTCTGAGGAATACTCATTAGATCCTTGTATCTGTTTAGTTTCACTAATGCCTCTTTCCCATCCTTTACTCTTTCCAAGCTTCCCCTTTCTGTTTCTGTCTTTTCTTTTCAATCCATAGCCAGTCCAGAGAGGCTGCCAGAGCCTTGCTGGTTGACCCCTCCCAGGCCCTGCTTGCTATGCTACCAGTGCAGCCCCTATTCCATCCCCTTCTCTCAAGTTCTGGGTGCAGTTCCCCTTTGCTATGCCTTGGCTGTCTTGTATGGGTGGGTTTTTTGAGGGTGGATGCCTGGGAGGAGGAGCATGTCTAGTGTGTCTTTGCCTGCCAGGTATTTTCTTGTACCAGTGAGGAGGTCACTAAATCCTAGATATGTTCTGATGAGCGCCCACCTTCTTCTTTGCTTGCTAACAGAATCAAATGTAAGTGCTGCTTTTGGGATTCACCCTGCCTGAGTCTGATGGCCCCATTCTACATTTCTGCTCCTTGGGGACCTAATTACTCTGATGGTCTTGCAGTTCCATAAAGCTGGGTGTGATCCTTTTATTTTTATTATTTTTTTAAGATTTTATTTATTTATTTATTTGACAGAGAGAGCACAAGTAGGCAGAGTGGCAGGCAGAGGGAGAGGGAGAAGCAGGCTCTCCGCTGAGCGGGGAGCCTGACACAGGGCTCGATCCCAGGATCCTGGGATCATGACCTGAGCCAAAGGCAGATGCTTAACCAACTGAGCCACCCAGGTGCCCCTGGGTGTGATCCTTTTAATCTTATAAAGTGTGCTGTGAGCCTCCCCAAACTTTGGGATTCATCAATGAAAATAACAACACAGTATTAACTTTTCTCTATTTCACATTTTTGTGATTCCTGATGATGGCACTTGTATTCTAGATGCGTTCCACAGAGGACTCCAGAGCACTAACACACACTCAATTTTTATTACAAAAGAAGATAAAAGAGGGTTCTCAAGAAACAGGATGTCATTAAGAGTTATTATGGAGTGTAAAACTTTATTTTTAGGATGTGACATTGGCATCCTGAAATTCCCTGTTTTTTTAATTTAAAACTCACATTTTTTACTTCATTTTTTTTTTATCAACAGACAAAAGCATTTAAATAGCACTTATCATTTGTGATGTGCATTTAGTCCCATTCTGTTATTCAGACAATATCTACAACACAGAAATCTTTATGGAGAGAGACAAAAATAAATGCGTTTTCTCCCCTCAAGGAGTTTCCTCTCTGTGGGTTAAAGACAGATTTAAAATAACTTATGATTGTGCAGTTTGAATTCTCATTATTCCATGGTCAAGCTAGGGCTCTTTAATAGATGCTATATCTAGACCAGTGGGAGAAGGGCTGAAGAAGCTTCTGGTGCATCTCTCTCTTTGCTGACTGAGCAGAACAGCTTAATCCTTAGCTTTTCCACCTGTCTTCTTTGGAGTGCCAATAAGTTCCCACCCATTCCCCCAACCTGGCCAACTGTGCTGGGCTGGGTTTGTGAAGTGATTGCATATGTTACCAAGAAAATTATTGGGATGTCAAATGGTGGTGTCATCTTTCTGGCAACATATTCTTGAGCAGATTGTGGTCTAGTGACCTACAGGCACATCATTCAAGATGCCGGTCCCACTGCTGGTCCATCCCATATCTTTGTCTCCAAGCTGGAACCCAATCTGGCAAAGGAGAAGTACCAATAGATCCAGAATTCTATTTCTTTAGCCTTTTTCTAGAGCTGCTGTTCCCAGATTGTCAGCCATGCCCAATACCTGGCAAGGTGATGCTTGACCCATATAGATTAATTGCCTTTTGTCCTTCTCCATCAACTTTTCACATCCCACACAAGAGCTTCTCCCTGCAAGTGCAGTAAACTCTACAAAAATTGAAGAGGGATGACAATTTTCTTAAAATAGTTTGAATCATGATTTTAAAAAATATTTTAAACCACAAAATAAATAAATACTTAATATACATTAAAATATTTGCTCAGAATAGTTCCTCCTTCCCCCACCCTGATATCACTTTCCTGTCCTTTTCTCTTTTCTTGAGATAATTGTGTGTTTGTGTTCTTGTATTGCCCCAGGTTTTTCATGTCCCTTTGAAGTAGACCTAGTTTGATATTCTAGATGAATATTGTGTTTATTTTAATTACATAAAAACATAATTCTTTTCAAAAGTCAAAAGCATGTTTGAGCTCCTCAAAGCCTGCCTTACACACATCCAGTATGAAAGTCTAGCTTGTGTAATTTATTAATATGTAATCTTCCATTAATTTCCTCTATGAATTATTATTGTATATCAAGTAAGGTATGTTAAGCAATAAGAGGCTAGAAAGATAATCAAACAGATCTTGTACTGTATGACGAGAAACATACAGTGTGAAAGTTAGTATAAAGTTGAATATGGCAAATGCCCAAAGAGAGATACTTAAAAAGTGTTATAGAGAAAAGTGGGGTAGTTAATATTCCTTTCTTTATTTTAAGATAAGGGAAACCTTTCCAGGTTTTTTACTAATTATTATTGCTTGCCTGTAAAACTCATTTTTATGAACTCATTTTTAACATAACTACCGCATCTACATTTGTGCAGCAAAACAATTTTAGAACCATTCTCTTAGGAACATAGGCCTAACTGGTGACCAGTGGTCATTGCTGCTGTGACACTTTATTGATTTCTGAGTAAAGAATAGTTGTCCTCTTTGACGCTATTAAACATTTCTAACATGGTCCCCATCTTCACGAGCAGAATAAGACACCACCCTGATGCTCAAAGAGCTCATGTGGGAGCAGGGCCAGCAGAAAAGCACACAACTAAAAGTTCATTTCAGACCACGAATGGTCTCCTGTGGGACAAATTACTTACCATCTCCTCTTTTTCTTATCTGCAAGTAGGGAAATGATATCTTTCTCACAGAATTCTGCTGCTTTTCTTTTGAGATCGTGTAGTCCCTAAAACTAGCAGGCATTAGGAATTAGAGATGTCCATACCTGCCAGCCACCTTAGGAAGCTCTGCCCACCTGTGGTTCACGATGGCTTATAAATTGTGAAAGTATTGTGAAAATGTTCATATACATAGAAAGCTTAAAAACATAACCTGAGGCATCTCCGTTGCTCTGGGGGGAAAATAAAACATTTTGGTTGCTTAGGATTTTCTTAGTGGGAATTGAAAATTTAAGGAATTCACATGCTTGCCACCTGTGGGGTCAGATTTTTAGCACTCCATGTAATGCATTCTGAATGTATATTGTTTCCTTTGTCTTTCACCTCTAAGAATCAGAGTGGCTTGCTCCTTTGATACTAAATTCTGGTTCCCTCTGCGTAAAACACCTTTGTCCAAGTCTCTATCTGGAAAACTGCTTCCTTGCTGCCTCTTTCTGATCTCTTTCCTCTCCTCCTCAGTCAAACATAAGCACTTGTTTATCTGCTAATATCAAGCTCTGCACATATCTCTGCTGTGGCACTATAGTAATCAATTGTAATTATTTATTTGTTTTTATTATCTTCCTAATATGCACTAAATATAGTGTCCTTAATACCTATAACAATAACTGGTTCATAGAAACCATCCAATAAATGTTGAAGGGGGCACCTGGGTAGTGCAGTCAGTTAAGCATCCAAAATCTTGGTTTTAGCTCAGGTTGTGATCTCAGGGTCCTGAGATCAAGCCCCATGTCTGCTTGAGATTCTCTCTCCCTCTCCCTTTGTTCATCCCCCCACCTTTCAAATAACAAAAAAAAAAAAAAAAATGTTGAAGGAACACAAGGAGAAAAAGAGGGACAAAAGGACAAAGAAATACAGGGAAAGAAGAATAAAGAAAGAGAAAAGGCTAGAAAATATTCTTTGGTCAAATTATGTCAAGTATGTTTTTCTACCTTTTCTTTTTCTTTGGATTTAAAACAATAGGGAAGTAAACTATGATCATTGTAAAATAGTCAACCGCATTATAGAAAGTTAAAAATTAGAAAATGGGATCATGTTTTGTTTTTTCCACTTAAAAATATATACTGGATCTCATGTAATAACCCTACTATTAATCTATTAATTTATTTTTGTAAAGCAGCAAAGTATTCTGTGGGTGGATCATAAATTAAATTTCCACTTGTCTGTCAATGGATATTAAAATAGTTTCCAATATTTTCATTTTCAAACATCATGCAAAATATTCTTTGCAGATAGGAGTCAATATTTATATAGAATTCTTAGAAAATGAAGTGATGGATCCAAGCAAACGTGCTTTACCTTTTTGTAGATCCTGCCAAAATGTCTTCCACCATCAGAGGGACAATTTCCCCACTCTTGGCAACATTGGACATTTTTAACCTCAACTTTTCCTCTAGGTCAATTTTATAGATAAAAAAATATTATTATTATTTTTTTCTTTTTCAAAAAAATTTTATTATGTTAATCACCATATATCACATCATTAGTTTTTGATGTAGTGTTCCATGATTCATTGTTTGCATATAACACCCAGTGCTCCATTCAATACGTGCCCTCTTTAATACCCATCACCAGGCTAACCCATCCTCCCACCCCCCTCCCCTCTAGAACCCTCAGTTTGTTTCTCAGAGTCTATAGTCTCTCATGGTTCGTCTCCCCCTCCGATTTCCCCCCCTTCATTTTTCCCTTCCTACGATCTTTATTTTAAACATATAATGTATTATTTGTTTCAGAGGTACAGGTCTGTGATTCATCAGTCTTACATAATTCACAGCACTCACCGTAGCACATACCTTCCCCAGTGTCTATCACCCAGCCTCCCCACCACCCCATCCTTCCCACCCCCTACCACTCCAGCAACCCTCAGTTTGTTTCCTGAGATTAAGAATTCCTCATATCAGTGAGATCATATGATACATGTCTTTCTCTGATTGACTTATTTCGCTTAGCATAATACCCTCAGTTCCATCCACGTCGTTGCAAATGGCAAGATTTGTTTTTTTTTTTTTTTTGATGGCTGCATAATATTCCATTGTATGTATATACCACTTCTTCTTTGTCCATTCCTCTGTTGATGGACATCTTGGCTCTTTCCATAGTTTGGCTATTGTGGACATTGCTGCTATAAACATTGGGGTACATGTACCCCTTCGGATCACTACATTTGTATCTTTGGGGTAAATACCCAGGAGTGCAATTGCTGGGTCATACGGTAGCTCTATTTTCAACTTTTTGAGGAACCTCCATACTGTTCTCCAGAGTGGCTGCACCAGCTTGCATTCCCACCAACAGTGTAAGAGGGTTCCCCTTTCTCCGCATCCCTGCCAATATCTGTCGTTTCCTGACTTGTTAATTTTAGCCATTCTGACTGGTGTGAGGTGGTATCTCATTGAGGTTTTGATTTGGATTTCCCTGATGCCGAGCGATGTTGAGCACTTTTTCATGTGTCTGTTGTCCATTTGGATGTCTTCTTTAGAAAAATGTCTGTTCGCATCTCCTGCCCATTTCTTGATTGGATCATTTGTTCTTTGGGTGTTGAGTTTGATAAGTTCTTTATAGATTTTGGATACTAGCCCTTTATCTGATATGTCATTTGCAAATATCTTCTCCCATTCTGTCCATTGTCTTTTGGTTTTGTTGACTGTTTCTTTTGCTGTGCAAAAGCTTTTTATCTTGATGAAGTCCCAATAGTTCATTTTTGCCCTTGCTTCCCTTGCCTTTGGCGATGTTTCTCGGAAGAAGTTCCTGCAGCTGAGGTCAAAGAGGTTGCTGCCTGTGTTCTCCTTTAGGATTTTGATGGACTCCTGTCTCACATTTAGGTCTTTCAACCATTTTGAGTCTATTTTTGTGTGTGGTGTAAGGACATGGTCCAGTTTCATTCTTCTGCATGTGGCTGTCCAATTTTCCCAAAACCATTTGTTGAAGAGGCTGTCTTTTCTCCTATGGACATTATTTCCTGCTTTGTCGAAGATTAGTTGACCACAGAGTTGAGGGTCCATTTCTGGGGTCTCTATTCTGTTCCATTGATCTATGTGTCTGTTTTTGTGCCAGTACCATACTGTCTTAATGATTACAGTTTTGTAATTGAGCTTGAAGTCCAGAATTGTGATGCCACCAGCTTTGCTTTTCTTTTTCAACATTCCTCTAGCTATTCGGGGTCTTTTCTGGATCCATACAAATTTTAGGATTATTTGTTCCATTTCTTTGAAAAAAGTGGATGATATTTTGATAGGGATTGCATTAAATGTGTAGATTGCTCTAGGTAGCATTGACATCTTCACGATATTTGTTCTTCCAATCCATGAGCATGGAACATTTTTCCATTTCTTTGTGTATTCCTCAATTGATTTCATGAGTATTTTATAGTTTTCTGAGTACAGATTCTTTGCCTCTTTGGTTAGATTTATTCCTAGGTATCTTATGGTTTTGGGTGCAATTGTAAATGGGATCGACTCCTTAATTTCTCTTTCTTCTGTCTTGTTGCTGGTGTATAGGAATGCCACTGATTTCTGTGCATTGATTTTATATCCTGCCACTTGACTGAATTCCTGTATGAGTTCTAGCAGTTTTGGGGTGGAGTCTTTTGGGTTTTCCACGTAAAGTATCATATCATTTGCAAAGAGTGAGAGCTTGACTTCTTCTTCATTGATTCGGATGCCTTTTATTTCTTTTCGTTGTCTGATTGCTGTGGCTAGGACTTCTAGTACTATGTTGAATAGCAGTAGTGAGAGTGGACATCCCTGACGTGTTCCTGACCTTAGGGGGAAGGCTCTCAGTTTTTCCCCATTGAGAATGACATTTGCTGTGGGTTTTTCATAGATGGCTTTTATGATATTGAGGTATGTACCTGCTATCCCTACACTCTGAAGAGTTTTAATCAAGAAAGGATGCTGTACTTTGTCAAATGCTTTTTCTGTATCTATTGAGAGGATCATATGGTTCTTGTTCTTTCTTTTATTAATGTATTGTATCACATTGATTGATTTGCAGATGTTGAACCAACCTTGCAGCCCAGGAATAAATCCCACTAGGTCATGGTGAATAATCCTTTTAATGTACTGTTGGATCCTATTAGCTAGTATTTTGGTGAGAATTTTTGCATCCATGTTCATCAGGGATATTGGTCTCTAGTTCTCCTTTTTGATGGGGTCTTTGTCTGGTTTTGGGATCAAGGTAATGGTGGCCTCATAAAATGAGATTGGAAGTTTTCCTTCCATTTCTATTTTTTGGAACACTTTCAGAATTATAGGTATTAATTCTTCTTGAAATGTTTGGTAGAATTCCCCTGGGAAGCCATCTGTCCCTAGGCTCTTGTTTGTTGGGAGATTTTTGATTACTGCTTTAATTTCCTTAGTAGTTATGGGTCTGTTAACGTTTTCTATTTCTTCCTGGTTCAGTTTTGGTAGTTCATACATTTCTAGGAATGCATCATTTTTTCCAGATTATCTAATTTGCTGGCATATACTTGCTCATAATACGTTCTTATAATTGTTTGTATTTCTTTGGTGTTGGTTGTGATCTCTCCTCTTTCATTCATGATTTTATTTATTTGGGTCCTTTCTCTTTTCTTTTTGATAAGTCAGGCCAGGGGTTTATCAATCTTATTAATTCTTTCAAAGAACGAGCTCCTAGTTTCATTGATCTGTTCTACTGTTCTTTTGGTTTCTATTTCATTGATTTCTGCTCTGATCTTTACTATTTCTCTTCTCCTGCTGGGTTTAGACTTTATTTGATGCTCTTTCTCCAGCTTCTTTATTTGTAGGGTTAGGTTGTGTATTTGAGACCTTTCTTGTTTCTTGAGAAAGGCTTGTATTGCTATATACTTTCCTCTTAGGACAGCCTTTGCTGCATCCCAAAGATTTTGAACAGTTGTGTTTTCATTTTCATTGGTTTCCATGAATTTTTTAAATTCTTTAATTTCCTGGTTGACCCATTCATTCTTTACTAGGATGCTCTTTAGCCTCCATGTATTTGAATTCTTTCCGACTTTCCTCTTGTGATTGAGTTCTAGTTTCAAAGCATTGTGGTCTGAAAATGCAGGGAATGATCCCAATCTTTTGGTAACAGTTGAGACCTGATTTGTGACCTAGGATGTGATCTATTCTGGAGAATGTTCCATGGGCACTAGAGAAGAATGTGTATTCTGATGCTTTGGGATCGCATGTTTTTCATATATCTGTGAAGTTCATTTGGTCCAGTGTATCTTTTAAAGTCTTTATTTCCTTGTTGATCTTTTGCTTAGATGATCTGTCCATTTCGGTGAGGGGGGTGTTAAAGTCCCCAACTATTATTGTATTGTTGTCGATGTGTTTCTTTGATTTTGTTATTAACTGCCTTATATAATTGGCTGCTCCCATGTTAGGGGCATAGATATTTATAATTGTTAGATCTTCTTTTTGGATAGACCCTTTAAGTATGATATAGTGTCCATCCTCATCTCTTATTATAGTCTTTGGTTTAAAATCTAATTTGTCTGATACAAGGATTGCCACCCTAGCTTTCTTTTGGTGTCCATTAGCATGGTAAATGGTTTTCCACCCCCTCACTTTCAATCTGGGGGTGTCTTTGGGTCTAAAATGAGTCTCTAGCAGACAGCATATTGATAGATCTTGTTTTTTTTTTTATCCAATCTGATAGCCTGTGTCTTTTGATTGGGGCATTTAGCCCATTTACATTCCGGGTAACTATTGAAAGATAGGAATTTAGTGCCATTATATTGCCTGTAAGGTGACTGTTACTGTATATTGTCTGTGTTCCTTTCTGGTCTTTGTTACTTTTAGGCTCTCTCTTTCCTTAGAGAGCCCCTTTCAATATTTCTTGTAGGGCTGGTTTTGTGTTTGCAAATTCCTTTAGTTTTTGTTTGTCCTGGAAGCTTTTTATCTCTCCTATTTTCAATGACAGCCTAGCTGGATATAGTATTCTTGGCTGCATATTTTTCTCGTGTAGTGCTCTGAATATGTCATGCCAGTCCTTTCTGGCCTGCCAGGTCTCTGTGGATAGGTCTGTTGCCAATCTAATGTTTCTACCATTGTAGGTTACAGACCTCTTGTCCTGAGCTGCTTTCAGGATTTTCTCTTTGTCTCTGAGACTTGTAAGTTTTAGTATTAGATGTCGGGGTGTTGACCTATTTTTATTGATTTTGAGGGGGGTTCTGTGTGCCTCCTGGATTTTGATGCCTGTTTCCTTCCCCAAATTGGGGAGGTTCTCTGCTATAATTTGCTCCAATATACCTTCTGCCCCCTCTCTCTTTCTTCTTCTTCTGGGATCCCAATTATTGTAATATTGTTTTGTCTTATGGTATCACTTATTTCTTGAATTCTGTCCTCGTGATCCAGTAGTTGTTTATCTCTCTTTTTCTCTTTTCTTTATTCTCCATCATTTGGTCTTCTATATAAACTAATTCTCTCTTCTGCCTCATTTTTCCTAGTAGTTAGAGCCACCATTTTTGATTGCACCTCATTAATAGCCTTTTTGATTTTTAGTTCTTTTATTTCTCCAGAAAGGTTTTCTCTAGTATCTTCCATGCTTTTTTTTTTTTTTTAAAGATTTTATTTATTTGACAGAGAGAGAGTATAAGCAGGGGGAGGGGCAGAGGGAGAGGAAGAAGCAGACTCTCCGCTGAGCAAGGAGCCCAAAGTGGGACTCGATCCCAGAATCCCAGAACCATGACCCGAGCAGACACCCAACCACCCAGGTGTCCCTTCCATGCTTTTTTCAAGCCCAGCTAGTATCTTTATAATCGTCATTCTGAACTCTAGTTCCGACATCTTACTAATGTCCATATTGATTATGTCCCTGGCAGTTGGTACTGCCTCTTGTTCTTTTTTTTGAGGTGATTTTTTCCATCTTGTCATTTTGTCCAGAAGAGAATAGATGAATGAGAGAACAAAATGCTAACAGGGTAACAACGACTCCAGAAAAATATACACTAAACTAATCAGAAGAGACCTGAAACTGGGGAAAAGAAAGGGAAAGAAAGAAAAAGAAAAAAAAAAAAAAGAATATGCTCAAATATGATCAGGCTGGTGAATAGATCAGTGCCACACACTAGATTTTGGGTGTATTTTGGTCTGTTAGAAGAAACTGCCTCCCAAAATTTTAAAGAATGAAAAACTTATATATGTACAAAAATAAGAGTAAACATGATGAAGGGATGGAATATGACTGTAAAGATGAAAATTATAAAAGATTTTATAAAAGGAATTGATAAGAAGTTGGTTGAAAAAAGAAAGAAGAGAAATTAAAAAAAAAGGGGGAGAGAATGTGATCAGGCAGGAGACTAGAACAAAGCCATACACTAGAGATATAGAGTATATTTTGGTCTGTTAGAAGAAACTGTATCCCAAAATTTTAAAGAGAGAACAACTTATATATATATATATACCAAAAATAAGGTTAACTACAATGAAGGGATAGAATATGACTCTAAAAATGAAAAAAATAAAAAAGACTTTAAAAAAAAGGGATTGATAAGATGTTGGTTGAAAAAGGGAAAAAGAAAAATAAGAAAAATAGAAAAAGGAAAATTAAAAAAATTAACTTTGAAAGACTAAAGAAACATGGGGGAAAAAGCCATGAATTCTATGCTCAGTATTCCCCTAGTGGTGGGGTTCTGCCGTTCTCACTGATCGGTAAACCTGGTCTTGGCTGGCTGTTCTCGCTGATCTTCTGGGGGAGGGGCCTGTTGCCGTGGTTCCCAAATGTCTTTGCCGGAGGCGGAATTGCCCCGCCCTTGCTGGTCCGGGCTAAGTAATCTGCTCGGGTTTGCTCTCCGGAGCTTTTGTTCCCTTCAAGCTTTCCCTACAGCTTTGGAGGCGGAGAGTGAAAATGGCGGCCTCCCAATCTCCACCCCAGAGGAGCCAAGAACTCGGGGCCCCACTCCTCAGTGCGCCCCCAGAGAAAAGCAGTCAATCACTCCTGTCTCCCCGGTCTCCGGCTGCACTCTGTGCTCACCCGGATGACCGAGCGTTTTTATCTCTGGCACCCGACCCCGTGTGGAGTCTCCAAACCCAGCAGATCCCTGCGGTGCGCTCCCGTGCCGCTCCTCCCGGGGGAGGAAGGGGAGTCTCCCTGGATCTGCCACTTGTTGGGTCCCTGCTGGAGGAGCAGCGGCCCGACTGTGCCGCGGACCACGGTTTATGGCAACCCCGAGCTGAGAGCCTGCTCCTCGGCTCCCTCTCTGCAGCTGGCTTCCCCGCTCGGATCCCTGGGAGCTCTGCGGCACTCAGGCACCCCCGGTCTTTCTGTGACCCCGAGGGTCCTGAGACCACGCTGTCCTGCAAGGGTTCCATCCCCCGCTTAGCCACTGGAGCGATGTCCCTCAGCGGAGCCGACTTCTAAAAGTTCCGATTTTGTGCTCTGCTGCTCTATCACTTGCCAGAAGTGGCCGACGGAGGCCCCCTCCCCCGCCGTCTATCCTCCCGAATATCGCCTTGGATTCACTTCTCCACATGTCCTACCTTCCAGTAAGTGGTCGCTTTTCTGTTCAAAGAGTTGCTGCTATTCTTTTCTTCGATCTCCTGTTGCGTTCGTAGGTGTTCAGAATGGTTTGATCCCTATCTAGCTGAATTCCTGGAGCCAGACGAAATTTAGGTCTCCTACTCCTCCACCATCTTGCTCCTCCCCCTCAAAAAAAATATTATTTAATTTTTATTATAATTTGCATGTACAAGATTACTAGTGAGGTATAATATCATTTTATACATATTTATCATTTCTAGGAATTACTTTGTACCTATCATTTATTCATAGTTATGCTATATCAAAGATTTTACCTTTGTGTCTATTGTATATGCTGTAAATACTTTCTCTGGGTCACTTACTAGATTTTGGATAAAATTCTTATGAAGATCCACTGGGTAATGTAATCTAATTTCTTTACAGTTGTTGATCCATGTGTCATTTGCACAGTACTCCTCTGTCAACAAGAATTAGCCAGAGCCCTCCTGTCCCCAATGGTGCTGTATAACAAGTATTTCACACCACTTCAGTCCCAAAGGGAATCAGATCCTATATGTAAAGCAAGGAGTTCCTCATGATGCTGAATATTTAATGAAATTGTGCTCTAGGTTGGACTGATATGATATGCATGTGCTGCTTCCTTCCTGGTGAACTCTTTAGTGTTCTGAAAAGCATGATAGTGATTCTGACATGCCCTTCATGGTTTAACAACTTCTTTCAAGAGAAACTGCACACCTGCAAATTGTGCTTGCATTTGATCTGGCATGATCAGGACCCTCGTTATTCTGTAGCAGGTAGATTTTCTTAAGGGTAATGTATAGTGTTGAAGCTTTCCATTTTAATTTTGTTTCAGAATACTCAGTCATAGGATATTTATTATATTTGCAAGTTCATTTTCCTTTTGTTCATTTGATTTGAGTGTCAGATGTAGAAATTTAGCCAATTCACATCACCTTTAAGGGAACATATTAACTCATTACTAGCTGTGGAAGAGTACCTCCACCTGCTTCCATCCTGCATTACCAAGGAGAGTTTTACTATAGAAGTATATATATTATATAATAGAATAAATATATTGTTATAACTCCTTTTACTAAAGAATTTCCTAGAACTCCTCAGAACTAGAAAAGAAGAAAACACTTGTGTAGAAAAGCAATTCAAGTGCTTGTAAACCTCAGGAGCATAATTTATTTAGGACACACAAATACACTAATCTTGTATTGATATTGTTCATCATACCAAGTTCAAATCATCTGTCTGCATTTTAAGACTAGCATTGGGCTCTACCAATCAATCTTTATCTACTTCCTTTTGTTTTTGAAATTAAGTATAATTAACATAATAAAATTTACCATATTAAGATATACAGTTTGATTAGTTTTTATAACACTCTGTAATCGGGCAACCACTACCACAATCAGGATATATATGGAATATTTTTATCACCCCAAAATGTTTCTTTTTGGCCCTGTCTAGTTAAAAGCACCCACAGGGCCCCAGGCAAGTACAATGTTTCCTGTTCCTATAATTTTGGCTCTTCTAGAACTTCATAAAAATTGAGTCAATAGTAAATAATAATTTATATCCAATATCTTGTACTTAATATAATGTTTTGTGATTCATCTAGGTTGTCACATGTATAAATATTACTGAGTAATGTTCAATTACATGTATGTACCACAGTTTCTTAATTTACCAGTAGATGTGTGTGTGTGTGTGTGTGTGTGTATGTTGTTCCCAATTTTTGGTCATTGGGAAACAAACTGCTGTAAACATTCTAGTAAAACTATTTGTGTGAGCATATGTATTTATTTATCTGTTTAAATACCTACTGGTAAATCTGCTGAGTCATATGGTAAAAGTATGTTTAAACAGTTGAGAACTGCCAAATTATTTTCCAAAGTTATTGTATAATTTGCAACTCTATCAGCAAAATATGATAATTTTAGCTTCTGTATCTTCCCTAGCACCTGCTATTGTTAGTCTTTTTAATTTTACCTACTTTGGTGAGTGTGTAGTGAAATCTCATTGTGGTATTAAATTTGCATTTCCCTAGTGACTAATGACTTTAAGCAATTTTTTTTCATGTGCTTATTTGTCACTCATATATCTTTGGTGGTGTTTTAAAAATCTTTTACCCATTTTTAAAAATTGAATTTTTTGGATTTTTATTATTGACTTGAAAAAGTTCTTTATATATTTTGTCTGCAATCTGATGTGAGGTACATGTTTTGAAGTTTTTTTTTTTTTTTCTAATCCATGACTGGTGTTTTATTTTCTTAAAGTGTCTTTTGAAGAGCAAAGGTTTTTAATTTTGATAAATTCCAATTTATCACTTTTTGTGGCTTGTGCCTTTTGTGTATTCTGTAAGAAATCTTTGTCTCCCAAGATTACAAAGACTCTCTTCTTTGTGTTTTTTAGAATGTTATATTTTTAGTTCTTACATTTAGGCCTATAATCCATTTCAGGCTAATGTCTGTATAATATGTGAAATAAGAGCCAAGGTTTATCATTTTGCAAATCCAATCATCTCAGAATTATTTTCCCCACAGAATTACTCTGGTACCTTTGTTAAAAATTTTTTGACACGTGTCACTCCATTTCTGGACTTTCTGGTCTCTTCTAGGGGTTATATACATATAATCACACTAGTATAACACTCTCTTGATTATGTTACCTTTATTTATTTATTTATTTATTTGAGAGAGAGTGAGAAACAGCATGAGAGGGGAGAGGGTCATAGGGAGAAGCAGGCTCCCCACTGAGCTGGGAGCCCAACACGGGACTTGATCTTAGGACTCTGGGATAATGACCTGAGCTGAAGGCAGTCGCTTAACCAACTGAGTCACCCAGGCACCCGATTATGTTAGCTTTATAGAAATTTTTGCAATCAGGTTGTGTAAGTCTTCCAACTTTGTTATTTTTCAGAATTATTTTGGGGCGCCTGGGGGGCTCGGTTAAGCAACTGCCTTCGGCTCGGGTCATGATCCTGGAGTCCCAGGATCGAGTCCCACATCGGGCTCCCTGCTCGGCGGGGAGTCTGCTTCTCCCTCTGATCCTCCCCCTCTCATGCTCTCTGTCTCCCATTCTCTCTCTCAGATAAATAAATAAAATCTTTAAAAAAAAAAAAAGAATTATTTTGGCTACTCTAGGTTCTTTGCATTTCTGTATAAATATTAGAATCCACATATCAATTTCCGCACAAAAAAATAAAAATAAAAAACCCAAGAACTCTAGACCAATTTAGGAAGAATCAACATCTAAAAATATTGAGCCATCTGATCTATGATCATGGTATATGTCTCCATTTTTTTTGTAGTCTTTAATTTCTCTCAACAATGTTTTGTAGTTTTCAGTGTATGGTTTTGCATATTACTGTTAAATTCAACAAAATTTTGTTACATTTTTCAGACATATGTAAAGGAACTTGAGATGGGAGAGTGTCTTGGATTATCCTGGTGGGCCTAGTGTATTCACGAGGATCCTTTTAAGAGGGAAAGAAGAGCATCAGAGTCAAAGGAGATGTGACAAACAGGAGCAATGGTAAGATTGGGGCCATGAGTGAAGAAATGCCTTATGTACTGTTACACACATCTTTTAATTTCTCATGAACGGTTATATTTCTTAGTTCTAAAAGTTACATTTGAAGAGTTTTTGAGGGTTTAAGCTTTATAATTTCAATCTCATTATCAATTTTCTTTACCTTATGATATTGGTTTGTTGAATAATATTTATTTTTTTTAAAGATTTTATTTACTTATTTTGAGAGAGAGAGAGACATTGTGAGTGGGGGAAGGGGTAGAGAGAGAGGGAGAGAGAAAATCCCGAGCAGGCTCCACAGTCAGGGCTCAGCAAAAGTCTGACATGGGGCTCAATCCCACTACTCTGAGATCATGACCTGAGCCAAAATCAAGAGTTGGACACTTAACTGACTGAGCCATTCAGGCGCCCCAGAATAATATTTATTTTAAAGTCTGTATTTGATAACATCAGAACCTAGGTCACCTATGGATCCATTTTATTATCTGTATTATTTTCCATGGGTCCTTTGTTTTTATGCATGGAGAGTTTTGATTGAATGTAAGACATTGTGTAAAAATGTTATAGTTTCTGGTGGACATTATCTTCCTCTGGTGACCATTCTCTTTGTTTTCTGGTAGATAGCTATGATAGAGCAGATCATCTTTAATCACAGTCTGAGCTTGTTAAAGGCTGGGTAGCCATTGACATCAGGCTAGAATAGGTCATTTTAGTCCTTAGATACAGATCTCCAGAGGTACCAATTTTGAGCCTGGATTGTTTGCCAGGATCATTCCCCCTGGGGAACACTAGTGTTTATCTTTTCAGCACTTCATGACTTGAACATTCTGCTCTGTTATCCAGCTATTTTTCTGCTTGGTTTTTTAGTCTCTTACTCTGTCCACCCTAAGGACTTGGCAGGTGCTTCAAGAGTCTAATCTAGTGGTTCTCAATCAGGGTGATTTTGCTCCTCAGGGGCCAATGGACAATATTTAAAGATATTTTTGGTTTTCACAACTCTGAGGGTAGGGGGCAGATTGCTACTGACACCTAGTGGGTAGAGGCTAAGGATGCTGCTAAACATTCTACAGTGTTCTATAGGACAGCCCCCCATGATAGAGAATTATATGGCCTGACATGTCAATAGTGGAGGATGAGGAGCCTGGGTCTAAACCACTGAGTATCAAGTTTACTTCCTTCTACCTCTCTTCTCTCATAGACTTATTTCCTCCAGACTTGACTGTCTTGGCAGCTGCAAAACTCCATATTTAAAAGAAAAAATCCTCAGCCTCACAAGATATTAAATATCTTTGCTAGTTTTCTGTCTTGTAGCAGTGAGGCTCTGCCAAGCATCTCAGCTTCACCTCCTGTGCCCAGAATAGGCAAATCCCTAAGGGTAAACATGGCTTACAGAAAATTGTGCTCACTTCAATGTGCCTTCTTTTCTTTGTGATCAGGCTTCTCAAATCCAAGTTTGTGTCTGTTTTTTCCCAATTGTTCTTGACCAGAGCACTGGCCTCTACAAGCTACCCTTTCATAGCTAGAGGCCATAGTATTCCTAGATGATGAGAAAGCAAGAAGGGATAGACAGAAGTTCAGCTCAGAGAGGTAACTGAAGAAAAGTATTCCTTATTAGATGGGAGATAGGAAGTAGGCTCAGTGTCTTCATCACAGCCAGTAAAAGAAAGCTGAGAAAATCTTTTGCAGAAGATCTGCTTGATCCATGGCTTTAAAGGAAAATGTGGGTTAGAGAGGTAGGAGGGAAAAAGAAAGAACCTCATGACAAGGAAAGCAGTAAAGCGATCAGCTGAATCTGTAATACTCTCAAGAATCACTGTGTGGCAAAGTCCTGGCATCCCATTTAAAACCTAGTTCTGGGGTCTGGCATGAGGCTGAGTCTGACATTTTACGCCAAGAAGACTGAGTACAGAGGGAGAGGGTCCCTGCACCTCAAATGAGGCTGAAATACATCTCTTCACCACAAGAAGAAATCAAATATTCAGAAGGAAAGAAAGCTAACAAAACTAATAATTCTAATATCAGTTCATTCCTGTGAAATAGACTTTGTTATTTAAAACAAGTACATTTAGAATATCAAAAGATATATAATTGGATACTACCTATTGAAAAGGAGAAATTATGACAAAAGCCAATTTAAAAAATATAAAAGGATCAGATTAAAATCTTGGAATTTATAAGTATTGGAATTAAAGAATTTAATAGATTAGATGAAACATGGAATGGACCCAAAGGACAAACAGTTATTTGAAGATGATACAGAAGAAATCACCCAGAATCCAGTAGTGACGGGAAAAACAGTAAAAACTGGAAAATCATTAAGAGAGTGGGTGTAGATTGATAAGCTCCACCATGGGTATGATAGAAATTCTGGAATAAAAGAGGGATGGAGTGGTGGAGAATTAATATAGGAAGACATAACAGGTGAGATTTCTCAGAAATTAGGAAACTCTGAGTCCTTAGGGAATACACAACAAAAAAATAGACAACAAATGCCATGCAAGAAAACTAAAAACAAATCCACAACTTAACACAGAGAAGTGAGATTGTGAAACATTAAAGAGAAAGAAAAAAATCTTAAAAACTAGTCTCGAGAGAGAAAAGACGAGTTATCTGCGTGTGAAGTGTCTTTTGACTGAAAGCAGACAGATCATGCAGAAGAAAGTCCAAAAGACAATAGAATCATATATTCAAAATCCTGAGGGAGCTTCATTGTTAACCTAGACTTTTATACTCAGCTAAATCTTCATTCCCATGTGAGGGTAAGGAAAAGGCATTATTCAGTCATACAAAGACTGTTGACCAGTTATAGAATGATACCAGAGGATTTATTACAATATGCAGTGCAGGTAGTGGAGATAGGAACTCAGAGCATGGACAAGAGGATAAAAGTGAGCAAAGAAAAAATAAAAATCTATCTGTCCATTAAAAAGCATTTTTGGTGTTTAAAAAGGTAAAATTAAACATACTGACAGCAATAACCTAATGGTGGGGCTATGATTTTTTTAAGGCATGCTAAGATTTTTGACAAGTTTTGCATAAGAGGAAATATTGAATAACTTTAGACTTTCTTAGATAAATGTGGAGCTAAATTTGGGTAAAGTATTTGAATATTAGGAACATAATTAATAGCTTCAAATCAGTGGAGAAAAATAGATGATAAAAATATTTGCCCATCAGAAATCAGGAAAAAGAAAAAAGAAAACAAAGAAATGGTAAACAATTCAATTTTAAAAGTCCCTATCATATATAAATTACTTCAGAAAATAAAAAAAGAAAATCATCTAAGTTATTCTATAAGACTTTTATAGCTTTTATACCTAAATAAGAAAAGGCTAGAAGAAGACAAAAAATGGATCAATTACACTTTTGGTTACAAGTCCAAAGATCTGAAATGAATGCCAAGGCATAGAATTCAGTGGTGTTCCAGACAATAACAGATAATGACAAAATAGATTTTATCAATAATACGAGGCTGCCTTCATATTAGGAACTATATTAATAGCAAAAAAAAAAAAAAAATCAGAAACTTGCCAATATCACTTGTTGGCAAGCCAGCACAATTTCTTGTGATAAAACGACCCTTATGATATGACTAGAATAATTACTACAAATAATTCTTTTTTTAATGAAAAAGCACAGTACACAGTCAAAAGTCACCAAGCATCAAAGAAAGAAACCACCATGAGAGTTTATCCTAGGCATGCAAAATTATTTTAATATTAGAAAATCAGTCCATGTAATTCATTACCATTCAAATTAAAGACAAAAATCATATTGACTCACAGGAAGTGTATCATCAACTTTACACATGATCTTAAAAATAACTTAGGAAATTAGGAATAGAATGTATTGTTAAAATTTACAATAGATTCTACTGTTAGATTGTTAGTTTTCAGACAATCTACAAGAAACATAATGCTTAATGATGAAGTGTTGGACGTTTCTCCCTGAGATTGGGATCGTAGTACAGCATGTCACCAGCGTTTCTCACTGGTATTAGGGTGGCATCCTTCTACAGTTCTCCCTAAGAAAAATTTAAAATGTTGGTGGGATTGTGACAGTTCTCTGCTCAAATCCCTACAGTGGTCTCCGTTTCAGAGTGGGGTAGAGGTCCCTGTAGGATCTGGCTCCCTTACCTCCTCTCTGCTTTCTTGCCCTAGTCATGTTTCAACCCCACTGGCGTCCCTGGCATTTCCTAAGCATTCCAGGCACACTCCTGCTTCCCGGCCTCTGCCTGCACTGTTTCCTCTGCCTGGAAAGCTCGTATCCCATCTTTCAGGTTTTCCCCACTTGTCATCTTCTCTAAAGGGTCACCCTGACTCCCCTATGTGATACTGCAGCCCCCACTCTGAGGTCCCCTTTCTCTGATCTTTGTGTTTCTGTCCCCCAGTACTTACCACCATAGAATGTATTATATAATTTTTGTCAAATGTATTATGTATTGTTTGTCTGTCCCTGCTACAACCTAAGTTTCACTGGGGCTGGGATCACGTCTGTTTTCTTTCCAGAGGCCTAGGAATAGTACATCACATTTAATAGGCAGCCAAGCAATATGTGTTAAATGATCCAATGGGGAAATTTTATGGGAAAGCTACATATGTTTAGAAGTGCATTTTGGAAAAAAAAATACAAACAGAGTCACCTTGGGTCTTTTGAATTAATTACCTGTATTCTAAAGTGAGCACTTTTCAATATATACATTAGTAGTCTCTATTTTATTCATTTTAAATATATTTTTCCCCTAGCAGGACTTCAAGATGCTTATAAGAATTACTGTATCTGATACTACTTGTATATGTTCCAAAGTGGTATGAGAGGCTGCTTTCTTAATGCTTTTTCAACTGAAGGCCAATCAGTCAATATTTAGTTGACTTTAAATACTAAGCACATAGTTTTATAGGGCAAAAGCCACCAAATTACTTACTCTATTAAATGGATACTTTCAAGATACATACATACATACAAACATATATAAACACACATATTCATATCTATATAATGTGTGTATAATGTGTGTATATATGTATATATGCGCATTCATGGACACAGTGTAAGTTTTCATGTTGCTGAAGGTATTTAAGTTCTAGTCTTAAAACTGCCATTTACCACATTTATTATGAAGGGAGAGTCACTTAGCTTTTCTGAAGTTTTACTTTTCTCATTTAATGATTCAGTTTACCCAATCCTTTCCCCTATTTGCTTCCTTGCTTCTATATTTATTTGTACTGTTTGGTTTTGGTGGACTTTGCAAATGTATACACACTGGAGTGAAGAGCACTACCATCGCTTAGGTTCAGATCTGAGATCTACACATTACTGGTTGTACAGCCTCGAGAAAAATACTTACACCTTCCTGGTGTCACTGTCCTCATACGAAAAATAGAGATACTAGGAGTACCGATCTCATTGGGTAAGATTCAGTAAGTTCATAGGTGTAAAGCACTTAGAATGATGTCTGGCACATAGTTAGTCCCAGATGAATTTTTTCTTCTTTTTAGTTTGTGGGGGAATGAAGATGGGTACTGGGGAAATAAATGAGAGGGACTTTAATTCTCCCACATACACCTATTCTCAGACAAGCCCAACTACTGTGTCTGCAACATCCTGCTGTTTCAGGCATCTATGTCTTCATACACATTGGTCTACCGGGAAACTTTCCATGTTTCTAAATTTTTTAAATGTTGTCCTCCTTCCACGCTCACCCTAATGCTTACCCCCACAAGCACTCTGCCTGGCCGCCCCCCCTGTGATCCTTGTCCTAGCCCCTTCATGTGCAATATAAAAGTGTCAACGGATACACACAAAAAATGAAATACCAAATTTAACAAATGCTTTAACAAATGCTTATTAGATTTTCCCTCTATATTCAGCATTATGCTAATCAGTTTATTTGTATCACATAGTTTAATCTCTCTCAGTGATGCTCTGAGATGTTAGGTGTTACTTCCAGTATTTACAAGTGAGAACACTGAAGTTCAGAGATGAAAGTTGACTTATCCAAATTCTCAGGCAGTAAGTGGTGGAATCATTTGACTTCCTCAAGCCAGGGAATTTTACGTTGAACTGTTGATGCAGGTAGGCTGAGTCCAAGAGCCCCGGAGAAGGTCCCACAGGACCAGCCAAGAGGATCCTTGGCTTCAGGCAGGGTAGAAATTGGCTTTGAGCCAGAGAAAGTGGAAACAGTGATTATTGAATAATGTTAGTGACAGGTAGAGAATAGCAGATGGAGTGTCTGAGAGACTCGGAAGGAAAGGAGAATGAGTCTCGTTGCTTGGGGCTAGGGGTTTGTACTGGAAAGGGGTCTGAGGTGCGTGTTCCTTTAGGAATCCAGAGTAGGGCCCAATCAAAGGCAAGTGTCCGATGAACAATAGGAGTTAATCCATAAATTATTAAAGGTAAGGGATGTTGATGCCAGCATCAGCTGAGGTTGGTTCAAAGCTAATGGAACATGTTCGGGATCCGGCTCTTCTTGGATGTCGTTAGGTGTTTGGAGCTAGGACAAAACACAGAGAATGATGAACTTTCTTGCTTCCCCATTGGAGTGGGAACGTAGCTTCTTTGGCGTATTCAGAGGCAAAATACAGAACATAAATAAATGAGGCCTAACAGAAAAACAGCAGAGGAGCCTTTCTGAAATGGGGTCCCTTCAGCTTCCCTACTTCACTGTGATAGTTGATTAAATTGTCTGTCTCTTCAACTACATTAGAGCTCTATTTTACAAGAAATGTGATCACTTAGATTTCATACGTATAGTGCCAGAACAATTTCTGATAAAAGGCATCAGGTAACTATAGGTTGAAAGAAAAATGGATGAACAAATAATTTGTGAAGGAGGTGGCAAGAAATTAGGAAACATATGGTAATTTGAAAACAATCTGGGAGAGCTTTTTACAATATTTAGTGAGTTTGTGCTTCATCCTATAAGTTTTTAGTTGCTAATACCGCATTTGACATTGAAGAATGACATATCAAGATATACATTTTCAAAAGATAACCATGGTGGGCAAATTTTGAGGAGAGCAAACTGGAGGCCGAAAGAACTTTTAGTAGGCTGTTGCACTAACTGAGAGCCAGAGCACTCACCAAGACAGCAGGTATGTCAACAAAGCACCTCAACCTCCAGCAGTTACAACATGAGTCAGGAGTCTGGGCAAGACTTAGCTGGTCTTCCACTCAGGGTCTCCCAGGACTGCAGTCAAGGTGTTAGCCAGGCTATGTCTTATCTGAAGCTCATAGTTCTCCTCCAAGCTCATGGGGTTGTTGGCAGAATTCAGATCAGAATTCAGACTGAGGTCCCCTTCTCTTGTGGGCTGTCACCTGGGCCTGTGCCCAGGTCCTTACCAGGTGGCCTTCTCTTAGGTGCTCTCATAACATGGCAGTTCACTTCTTCAAACTCCGTAGGAGAATCTCTCAGTCCAGGTTGCTAAGGCTCCATCTTCTATGATATAACGTAATCATGGCAGACTATCCCATCACCTTTGACATATTCTATCATCTGGAAGAGGTCTCAAGTTCTTCCTGCACTCAAGGAGAGGGACCTGCACAAGGTGTGTCACCTATTATGATTCACCTTAGGGTACATCTGCCACAGGATTTATTTTAAACTCAGATATTGAGGTGCCAGGGTTGCTTACCTACCATACGGGCGTGCTAAGATTGTAGATTCCAAAGCCAGATGGCCTGAGCACTGTATAAACACAGGCAGGTAACCTAGCCTCTCTGTGTTTCAATTTCCTCATCTGTATATGAGGAAAATAAAACATTGCTGTGAAATGAGGTAGTGCATGTGCAGAACCTAGAACTTGCAAGTGCTCATTGCATGTTCACCAATAATACTATAGATTGATCAAGATGGCCCTAATTTTCCCTTCAGCTTGACTAAACTTCAGACTGGTTCCTGATCTCCCTTTTCTCAGAGCACGTATTTTAGAAAACCTTTAGTTGTCAATTCTCTCTCTGCTCCTTTGAGATTGAAATCTTCTCCCAGGCTTTTGCCAGTTTTACCACCCAGGAATATCTGAAGGACCTGGGAGCCATCCCTTTGAAATGTAATTATCAAGAAAGATAGGACCCTTATCTTTCAGTCTCTGTGGGAGGGTAGGAATCTAACTCTGATAAGGGACAATTAGCAAATATAGGTGACTTAATCACATTGACCAACCACCTCCCTAATGTCCTCCAGTACTTTTCTCCCAGCTCACCCAAGTGCTTAAAAACGTCCTATTATTTGACACTGAAGAAGTTTCAGTGGATTTGAATCTCTCTCTCCTATTGCAATAGTCTTAAATAAAGTCTTCTTTGTCTGTTTAATTCTGTCTGGTACAATTTTTCTTTGTCGATATCACAGCAATCCATAGGAGAACCCTCCTTTTCTGACCTGGCTCATGGGTAGCAGCTTTGGAATATGGCCAGTGAGCAAAGAAGAGAATCAGTGATTTTTTGGCATCATTCTACCTTCCCTTTTCTCTACCTATTTCTCCTGAGTGACTGTTGCCCTGATGGATAATTAAGGCCCTTCATGTAATGCCCACACTCCAGACCCGTTTTTCCCCTTTGCTACTTGGTCCATATAACAAAGGATGTTATACAGATTTCCTCAGAGGAGTAAATGTCAGATAATGACTTCCTGTATTACCTTCCAGGAGAATGTCTACTTTAGCAAGGGGACTTTCTTCACTCAAAAGAATTTTCCTGAATCATGGAACTTTATCATTAATTCCAGCCTGGGGGATGAGGCATTAATATACATTGGCACTTCCTAGAACTTGCAATTAACTGAAAAAAACTGCAACCTATTTAACCACAAGTAGGCCCTGGTTCACAAAAATGGACAGAGTATACATTTACACAGAAAAGAAATAAATGAGCAGATCCACAAATGAAACAGAGAGAAATCCAAATCTACCTGGGCAAAATTGAATGACTCATTAGTTTTTTTCTGTAGTTTAGAAACAAATAGATAAAATGGCATATATCTTCAATTATAATTGTCAGGAGGATTAAAAATAATTTAGTATGTCTGATATCATATAAATGTCACAGAAGCTTTATCTCTAGCATACTAGCGTAAGTCTTACCAGTTTAATACATGTCCTTCCAGAGAGTTGCTCCCTCTCAGAGGCTAATCATAATTTCAGAGGACATTGATGTTCAAATAAATAAATCTCTTTAACTGAGGCAATATAGGACCACATATCTGAAACCTTGTGTGCGTGCATGCGTGTGTGCATGTGTGTGTGTGTGTAAAATGGTGGTATATGGAAGAATAGGGGAAAATACGGCTCGGATCTACTTTCTCATTTAGGAACTGTGTGTGTTCGTGCACGCGTGTGTGTTTGTGTATGTGTCCATGTGCACATGTGCATGTATGTGTGTGTGTGTTGGGGCTCGTGCTCAGAATGCCTATGTAACAAGACAGAACTGCACCAGGCCTTCCAAGCTCAGGAAGGAGGTGTGCAGAACCTACGGGAGGACATTCTGTCGACCGAACAGAATATTAATATTTCAGAATATGGTATCTGCATCAGTGTGACTTCCAGTTTTGGAAACAGTTCGTATGGCTCTCTGCACTTGTATCTTCCTGAATATTGACTCCTTTATCAGAAAATACCTGCTTCCAGGGGCTTGTTTTTGCAAAACTAGAAATCTTATTTCTAGAATGAGGAGTCCAGTAAAACCAGCTATAAACTCATCAAGATCTTATCTTTGATTTTAATTTTTTTAAAGTTTTGATAGAGTAAAAAAAGTGGTGCATTTCAAGCCTGAAAATAAGTTGAAGAAGCAAAAATCCAAATTGAGTCATAAAACCCAGTTCTCTTCAAACTCAGAGAAGTGTTTTCTTGATTTGCCTTCTGTGTGGTGTTAGAGGATTTCTTGGCCATTCAGGTGACTTGTTCTTGCAACACCAGGCTCTTTCTTGCTGTTTTTGAGGCCTGGGATTTGGAGTGCAAAGACAGGTTGTGACCTAACCCCGTGGTCATCATGTGCATTTCAGTACAATAGGACTTAAGAGTTCCAGAGAAAAGCTCCCCTCTTGCTAAGGGCTGTGCTCTTCTGTCCAAGACGGAAGTGCAGGGAGAGGAGAGTTATGTTTCAGTGGCAGAGCAAGTTAAGTAGCGTGTTAGGCTCCGTTCCACTAAAGGAGACCTTGTGAGCAAATGCCAGCTCCTTAAATCTCCTTGCACTTTCATGCATGGGATGATGCCAGTGATAAATGACGTGGAAACTAACCACCGTGAAGTACTTCAGACAGTCTCTGTAGAATTAAGCTGGTCACGTATAGATCTAGGAGTCAACCTTTTCAATCTGCAGGGAGCAGCCAAGATCATGACCTACAACCAAGGCAGGAGGGAAGGCTTAACTTGAATAAAGGGAAAAGTGCTGTGAGATACGCAGCTTCTTACTTTATTAAACAGAGAGGCTGGGGCAGGAAATTAGATCCCAGGTTAGTGTGGACATAGATTTTTGATACATTTCAAAAGGCCTGGACTTGACTTCCTGGAATTATTCACACACACACAACACACACACACACACACACGTGCACACACACACACACCCTCCTCCTTCTCATGGGATAGGGCTGGCGGGGAGGAGCATGTAGCAAGCATTCCTGGTCTTTGACTCTCAGTGAGACCTCGGAGACTTTAAGCAGAGAGCCTCCCTCTCAGGCTCTGCACAGAGCAGGTGTCCCTCTCACCCCCATGCGGCCCTGTGCTGCTGGGGGCCAGGAGTGCACAGACAGTAAAGGGGTGATATCTTGGCTGCTGAACATGATTGTGTAAATTAACGATTTCCCGGATGCTCTTCCCCAGTCCTGCTTTCTGACACTGGAGTTAAACCGTTAATTTTGCAGAGCAATCAGGGCTACAGCACTGAGTCAGCCTGGGAGGGAGCACAGAGATAAGCCCCCCTAAATCAGACACGTGAGGCTGAGAGGGGAAGAGGAAGAGAAACTGGAAACAGAGGCACAGGGCTTAAAGGGACATGGGATGGTGATAAATGCAAAATGTGTGCTCAGGAGAAAGAAAGGAAAGTGCACAACTGTGCACCCTCCTTAAGCTGTCCTGGGACCAGTGCAGAAGTGGTTTCAGTAAAAAGGCCTACACGAATAAGGAAATCCTTCCTGCTCCAAATGGCGCCCCATTTCCGATGGCATCTTTCAGTCTTGTAACATTCACACCTCCAACCCAAACTGACAGTATCAAAAGTAAAACATGAAGCATATTTCCTATAACCTTCAGAGAATCAGTATGTCAACTCTACGGTCCCCAAGTGCACAGACTGCTATTTACAACCACTGGAGTATAAAGAGCACTTGGCGCAGGGAAAAGAGTCCTGGATGAGCTGTGAAAATCCTGGTTCACGTCATGGACCCATTATTTCACCTCCATGTCCCAGCAAGCGAGAGCATCCTGAGTATTCTGTACTTCACTTAGAAAGAAAGTAGTGTTTGGAAGACATATAGGATATCCCTGTCTTTTTTTTAAAGATTTTTAAATTTTTTTTGACAGAGAAAGATACAGCGAGAGAGGGAACACAAGCAGGGGGAGTGGAAGAGGGAGAAGCAGGCTTCCTGCGGAACAGGGAGCCCAATGCGGGGCTCGATCCCAGGACCCTGGGATCATGACCTGAGCTGAAGGCAGACGCTTAACGACTGAGCCACCCAGGCACCCCAGGATATCCCTGTCTTACTTAAGTATCATATAAAAATAGCATGCAGGCATGTCTTGTGGACCACAAAGCCAGTGATTACTACACATGTTGATTTCCTTTGTCAGTCTCCCTAGTTAGTCTAAGTGGCAGGGAAATAATAACAAGGAAAAATATTTGTGAGAAGTCATTGCAGGCTCTTCCATGGCACTCGTCCTGGGACAGTGACCACAGTGTATTCTGACATTCAGTTATGATGTTTTACTGTCAAAACAATAAGATATTCCTTAAATCTATAAAACACCACCCAGAGTTGTACCAGCATAACATAACATTTAATTCCACTTATATTAATTTTTAAAAAATGTTTATTTATTTATTTGAGAGAGAGAGAAAGAGTGTGTGTGCAGGTGGGGGTGGGATGGGGGAAGAGCAGACTCTACACTGAGTGTGGAGCCTGACAAAGAGCTCAGTCTCAAGACCCTGAGATCATGACCTGTGTTGAAATCAAGAGTCTGACGCTTAACCAACTGAGCCACCGAGGTGCCCTTTTTATATTAACTTCTAATTTTCACATATATTTATACTGTAAAAAAAATGCCATCATAGAGTGCGCGTTATGTTGTACTTTATCAGTTAACGTCATATGGTAAACATTCTAGGCATGCTCCTGCGCTTCTCTCTGGTCCTCAGAATTAGCCTTCATGGATGCAGGATGTTGCATCCCGTTGATGGATTCACACTTAATCAACCCTCTCTTACGAATTGTTTATATTACTACCACTGTTTGGTCAATGAAGCCTGACAAAATGCTTTGTATCATGAAAGAAGATTCAAAGTAGAGTAAGCATGGCTCTCAGAATCATTTTAAGATGGAGTCAGAAGGCCATAAGGCAAATAGGACTATGCACATCCACAACCAAATAGAACTTTGAACTTGTGATTTTTGCCAACCATAATCTACCACATTCTAGAAAGCATCCTCATACCTGGGACTGAAGGAGAGATGAGCAAACCTGTTAGCTAAATAGCCAATCATGTATTAGATGTTCAGCTTAAATTCACCAACACCAAGCATAATTCATTCAAAAAAATTGGGGTAACCCTGTGGTTTCTGCCTTTAAAAACCCCTGCCTCTTGCCTACACCTTAGAGCACACTTTCAATTTGGCTTGACTTTGTGTCTCCCAGACTGCAATTCCCAAGACCCCAGATAAACACATCCATTAATTTGGCAGCTTATAGTTTTGCCTTTTCTTGGTGGGCAGCATCCATTCTCAAAAATGGGGCTATTGATTCTAGCAGCTCAGGAGCCTGCAGTGAAGGTTGTGGATTTGGGTTCCCAAATTAAGGAGAAGGTGACCTGGCTTCATTTCAAGAGCTGAGCATTTGAGGTTGAATACTGCACACCCCTCTTCTTCACTGTCCTCTTTTAGATCCCTCTCCATGAAGAAATTAGAAAGAAAATCAAATACACTATGCATAGGACTTGAAACCTATACTCTCTTCATAAGAAATCTAATGTATTTGGAAATCTCCTCAAAATGTCAATTTGATTTAACAAAATATATTAAGGAGCCACGATGTGGTGAAACTGTCATCTCTAAGGAGTGAGTAATGGTTAAGTTCAAAGACTCTGACCCAAAGGCCTGGGGTGACATCTCTGCTCTGTTACATAATGATTGAGTAGGTGCAGCAAGTGACTTCATCCTTTTAAGATCCAGTTCTTCAGTTGGAAAAATGGGGAACGTGTGAAATAATACAAGTAAAATATTTAGTACATCTCTAGTATATATGGGTCAATGTACCAAAAAGCATAGCTATTGTTATTATTATGATTATTATGTATCTTTTAGGCTAAGCACCGGAGGCAAGTTATTCAACTTCCCTAAGCCTTGATTTCCATACCTATAAAATGGAGTTCATACTAAGACTTACCTTATGGTCTGTTATAAAATTTAAAGGAAATAATGCATGCAGCTACTTCAGACCAGTGCCTAGCACACAGCAGTCCTTCAAAAAATGTGAGTTATTCTAATTTTTTTTTTTTTTTTAAGTGATCAGGGCAGCTTGCCTAGGCACGTATTACTACCTCTCCTTGTACTGGTCAGAACATGAAATCCTTGAGGGGTTAAAAAACCTAGGTCAGTCACTCACCTATTGTATGTAAGTGCCAGAGTTTAAACTAGCTCTTCTTGACTTCACACCTTTCCAAACTCTGGGGGGATTCTAGATGAAGGAGACAAGGTTCTTGATGGTCAGAATCCTATAATCTCGCCAAGGAAACAAGCAAGTGTGGATATCCAGGATGGGAGGTAGAGGCACCTTGGAGACTGAGGGAGGCGTGAGAGCCCGTGCTGGGAGGACCAGAGCACAGTGAATCCTGCCTGGGGTTGGGGCGCTGGGGAGACCTGTCCTTCTGCTCCCTGAACTGATATCAATTGTGAATTCCAGGAGAGCAGTGTCGAAATGAACTTAATATTTCTCCAGATGAGAAAAAGTGCCCTTGGGGAAGAAAAACCTGGTTGGGCTTTGACATTCAATTTCCAAGCACTTTAGCTTCTAAGAGAACTCTAAAGATGCCTTCCTGACCCACTTTTCTGCTACATTTCCTTGGCCCCCCTTTTCCCTGCAGGCTGCTGCTCAGGCCACAGGCCATAGGTTCTCTCCCTCTGCTCTGGGTCCTTAGAGGCAGAATTCCTGACCTGGGCTCTTCTACTGGGAAGGCCGAAATAAAGGGCTGAAAAGTGGAAAAACAAAATGAATGACTGAATGAGGAATGAGGAAAAACCCACAGTCCTGCTTTCCTCTCCTTTAATTCATTGGCAGCCAATTTAATGGAAAGGCATTGTGTTAAAAAAAAAAAAAATCCCAGTAAAGTCCTTGTAGTTTGGAATATAATTTGGTATTTGATGGAGAGTCAAAAAGCATCTTTCTGTTTGAATTAATATTTGGAGTGACATGTCTTTCAGCGCTGGCTGTACTGACCCATTTGCCTGGAGGAAATCCTTCGAACATTTCTGAGCGCTGTCTTTTGAGTAAGTTGTAGATTGGGGAGGTGCGGGGCAGTAGCCCTCGTACTTTCAGCAAACACTGAGGACAACTTGTTCAAGGTGTCAGGGCAGAAATGGGCTGCTTTTCTCCTTTCACCCAGAGGGGTCTTACTCTCTATCCAGCCTCATGTAGGAGCAGCAGACCTGTCAGCTGATCTCCTTGGAAGTAGGTGGGCTTGGCTGTTGGATGATGCCGGAAGGTTCAATGGGGCTCAGAATTCCAGGCCACACACTTTTTTTTTTATTAGTACAGAATTTTATCTGTATAAAGGCAGCAACTGTATCATATCACACTTGTCCCCAATGGATACGTCTCTCTTCATTTGGCTGTGAGCTCCCTGCGTCAAGATGTACTTTAGCACAGTGTCTCGGTGGGAAGTCTGCTCAGTAGCAGTATGGCGGAGTGAGCGGGAAAAGCAAGGATTCTGGAGGGAGGCAGCCTGGGTTTAATGCTGGTTCTGATGCCCATCCTGTGACGCTGGCCAAATTACTTGACTTCTCTAAAGCATCGACTTCTTCATCTGTAAAATCAGGCTAATTTTTAGTGCTTATCTCAAAGGGCAGGTATTTGGTCAGCCGAGGACCAGCTGTATTGAATCCCTTGTTGGACACCTTGAACCCCTTCACTAAGTAGGAGCCATTGCTATAGTTACTTTTACTGTTGTTGTTTTCATGTTTAAAAACCGTAGAAAATAGAAGGGGAAATAGGCATGTGTTACAATGAACATTCTGTTTTTGCTTTGTTTCCTTTCCTTCTTAGTCTGAGTTTGGATATTAGAGGTAATAATTTCTTTGGATAGGGAGTTTCTGGCTTACCACATATGACATACTATAGTTTTACTTGCATATTTATTTGCCATGTTTTCCTCTACTAGCATGCAGGGACTTTTGTTCTAGCTCTTCACTGCACAGTGCCCAGCACATAGTAGTTACTTAGCAAATATTTGTTGAGTTAGTGATTTGATGATGGAAAATATATCAGGGGTTTTATATTTTCCAGTTGCAGACATCACCAGAGACAGGGTCTATCAGTTTCGAGTTCAAAGGTCCCAAGGAAGGGGTCCTTAGTCTAGTTTAGGTCAAATGCCCACTCAGTATGCCTGGGACAGGAGCACATGGTAATACGGCTCTTGTGCAGATAGACTGGAGGGAGACGGGGCAATTCCAGAACAAGAAGGCAATACTGAGCAGAAAAACAGCAGATGCTGAACAAAAATTATACAGTTCCTTCTCTAAAGAGTTTACCTAGAGCAATTTCATCCTTTTCTCTCTAGTTTTGAATTTAGGAAGTCCAAGGCCATCTTGACCCAGAAAAGCCCTTTATGCATTTACCTGAAGGAAGATTACTTCCATCTTATCCTACAATCAGGCAGTAAGTATTTACTGAGTAATGAGTGCCTGCCAACAGCATGCAGTAAGTACCCTGTGATGTAGAGAGATAGACATGCAAAGTAGAGAAATAGATTTGGGAGTCATTTACATCCTGGTGAGAGAGGAAGCATTGCAAGCAGATGAGCTCTCCGAGAAGACAGGTGGAGAGGGGAAGGAATAGAATCCACGGTCCCAGGAGGCACCTCCACAGAGGGAGGGAGGTTGGCACAGATGTGCCAGTTGGAGCCGAGGGAGGACAAGCTTCAGAGAGCCCTGGTTCTCCATGGGCCTGGGTCAGAGGAGGTGCCTATGTACCTAGGTTAAGGAGGAGCCCCTCCCACAAATGCCACGCATGGCAGAGACTGAAAAGCCTATAAATATGAGCACCTTGTGGACACAGGTTCAGTCTCAGATTTGTTGTCTCAGTCTCTAGCACAGGCTCTGTTTCTTATACAACTGCAGGTGATATACTTGTTAATAAAAAGTTCCATTCTTAATATACACATTGCGGCCTTTAGTGGTCATGAAGAAAAACCGCCAATCTTTCTATCCTCCAAAAAGAAAGGACAGAGGGTCCGGTGCCAGTACGCTTCCTGGTCTAATGTTGGTTACTGTTAGTTATCTTAACAAGCCTGTCAGCTCCCCTCTGTGCTTTTGAGAGATCCATAAATGTGATAATCTCAGGAATACATGGTGTCCTTAGGGATACGCAAGCACACAGATTCTAACAGCATGCAAGCTAAATTGATAGACTTTTTAAAATGATTGACAATTACCAATAGCTGGAGGTTTTAAAACTTATTTCATGTGCTCTGTGAATACACTGCTCCAACTTCTGTTTCTTAGAGGGCTCATGATTCATCCACTGCAGAAGGAACATTTTAAAAATTGTTCAAGGGGAATTTGGTGAACAGAATTACCCAGACCTGATCAGATACTTACTTGATGATAACTGAATCACATGTTGCTGACTTGGTTCACCTTCTGTGAACCCTCCTACCATGCCAAAGGCAAACGTGTTCATCCACTTAGCATGATCATGCCCCCTATAATGGTAAGGGCACATCTTTGCACTTAAGGAAGTTTATGGCTAAGAAGGGAGGATAAGATGGATACACAGATAACTATAATACAAGGCAACAGGTGGTAATCACCAAATGCCTGCATATTTCCCAACAAGACAAAATGTTTCTGAGTAAATGAATGAATGAAAGCATCAACTGGGTGAGTATATGTGAGCTTGGGGCAGGGAGAAGGGATATCCCGAAGTGATAGTATATAACTTCCTGTTGGATATGGACTTGGACAGCAAGGAGACAGTTTGGGCATGTAGAGATAAATAGGGGAAAGCAGAGCATATATTTGGGGGAAGAGCGTGGGCAGAAGCGCTGAGACAGGAATCAGAGAAACTGGGGAGGCCATGCGGGCAGGTTTGCAGCAGATGGCAGGCAAGCTTGCTCAGAGGATGTAAAGGAGACTTGGAGAGTCATGATATTTATCATGCTAAACACAGTGTGCTTGGGGACCTGATTCTCATTTATAAAATAGACAATGAGCTCTCTCTGGACACAATAAGTCCTACCGAGGGCAGGCTCTCACACTATAGTAGTATCCCCTTCTCCTAGGGGAGTACATTCCCAGACCCCCAGGGGATGCCCAAAACTGTAGATAGTATTGAACCCTATACATACTATGTCTTTTCCTATACAAACATACCTATGATGAAGTTTAATTTATAAATTAGGCACAGTAAGAAGTTAGCAACAATAGCTAATAATAAAAGAGAACAATTACAACAGTATACTGTAATAAAAATTATGTGAATGCAGTTATCTATCTCTCTGGTTCTATCAAAACATCCTACTGAACTGTGCTGACCCTTCTTGTGATGATGTGAGATGCCTACGTGGTGAGATGAAGGGGTAAATGACGCAGGCAATCTGATGGAGCATTAGGCTGCTCCTGACCCTACGATGATACGTCAGGAGGAGGATCATCCGTGGGTAACTGGAACCACAGAACCACAGAAAATGGGGGGCTACTGTAGACATAAATCAGTACATTATATCGGGCCTTCCACAAACTTTGTGCCCCTTACATCCATAAAATTAGTGGACATAATCTATAAACAGCCTTTAAAAATAATAAAGAGGACAACGACGTGTGTAATTATGTATATAGTATTTTGGAAATCCTCTAACAAATATAAAATGTCTACTTTAAACAAAATGGTGGTCACATGGTCAATGCACAGTCTCACTGAAGCCTTTCGGTGTTAAGAAAATAATTGTTCTTTAAAAGACATTTCATATTTCAAATACTTCAAATAGAGTTAAGGGAAATCACTCTTGTTCTCTTTTTGTTGTGAACAAATTGGATAAATATTGAGAACTTCTTTCAAGCATATGGTGTCTGGACATTCTGAGGTGAAGGCTCTTTGGAGGGCCTGACTTTGCCCACCATGTTGTCATAATTGTGATATTCTGGAAACTCTTTCCTTGCTGTGTGATAATTTGCTTGAGGCTCAGATATTCGTACTCGCTGGGAGAGAGGTGCAGAAATAGGGCTGACTGATGGAGATGTTACATTTGAATAAACCAGCATGTGAAACAGACAATTTTATTGGCTTATTTCATGATAGATCACCTCCTGCACGTTGCAGCCTGGGCCATGGGTTGGCTTTTATAATATTTAACTACTTTATATTCTATTTTAATAAATGATGGTATAATAAGTAAATAAGTCTTTAAATATGACATACTAATGAAGTGTCAAATTAGATTAAATGAAAGCGGCTATCCCTCCATATCTGAAACAAGTTTGTGAATTTATTGCATGCTAGGCTGGGGAGAGCTTCACAGTTGAGCCTTCATTGAGCAGAGACCTAACCTTGTATAAGGATTCAGGAATTGTGGAATTCAGGGATTGGTAGAATTTCAAAACTAAAAGTGTTTAGATATTGGGTGATCTTTAGCTGTGAAAACATAGTTACTTGAAAATCATTGTTACGCATTGGCTGATTTTCAGAAGCGAGGTTACTGATGTGAAGTCATCCTTGATCAATTAGGATGGATTTGAAATTGGTTCTAGTGATTACTTACTGCTCTGGCTGAAGAAAAAAATCGGTCTTTTCCCATGAGGGTAGGAACTGTTTTTTATCACTAGAAACCATTGTTATCATCCTTCATGCCTAAAATCTCAAACTGTAGTCTGACCTTTTTTTTTCCATGTTGAGAAATACAGTGAGAAAGGGATAAAATTCTTTTTACAAGATAAAGTATCAAAAAAATACTAAATATTAAAATGTGCTGTCAGAAGTTTTGACAGGTGCAGATAACAAGTGATATATGAATCGTTAACTTTTGAATTAAAATTTTATATCTCTGGCTATATTATAGTCCCAGAATGGTCTAAGTTTGACTATGTATTTGCATTGCCTTCCGTATTATCTAGAGCATATTCATTTACTTCAGATCTGTGTCTTCCGTTGAAGAAAAATGGACATGATAAATTGAATTAGTTTGACATATTAGTTTGGAAAAAATAAAGGCATAAAAAGGTATCAGGTTTAAATTATTACTCTTTTTCTTTCCTCTTTGTAAAAGCTCTCTTTTTATGGGAACCTTCCATTCCAGGACTCTAAAAATGAGGCTGGTATGAAGGCCATTGGCTTAGAGAAGAGTGTGGAGCAGAAGAAATTGTTTGAGGATAAGGAAAGACGTTCTGCCAAAAAAGATTTTACTTTTTAAATTCAAGAGTCAGTCTGGAACTAAAAGTTCAAATTTTCTATATGTACCAAAATGAGCACATTCTCTTGTGAGGATATGGACCTATCTCATGGTGCCTTATTTAGTACTGCTAGAGAAATTTGTCATATCATACCCTGAGACCATCCTCAGGACTACTAAAATATTCTTTCATTTTAAGGGGTACTTGGGTGGCTCAGTCAGTTAAGCATCTGCCTTTGGCTCAGGTCATGATCTTGCGGTCCTGGGATCCAGCCCCGCATCAGGCTCCCTGCTCAGTGGGAGTCTGCTTCTCCCTCTGTCTCCCCCCTACTTGTGCTCGTGCACGTGCTCTCTCTCTCTCTCAAATAAATAAATAATATCTTTTTAAAAAAATAAAATATTCTTTCATTTTTAAGCATCTAAGACTGAAAGGCCCATGTGGCCCTCTGGGGACCCCCACAGATTGGTTAGAAAGAAAGCAAAAGCATGCGTGTCACCCATGTAGGATAAGATGGATTCTGGTGAGAAGCATAAGAAGGGAACGGTTGGCAAGGGAAAAGGTGATGAGGAAGTCACCTGGGTGGGGGGTGTTAACACCATCATGAGGGAAGTTGGAAATGGGCCTGTGGAAGGGGAGTTCAGACAGAAACAAGAGTATCAGCCCAAACGGAGCTGGACAGCGAATGGGAAGGAACAGGAGCTGGGGGGCCTGGCAGCGGTGCAGCCGGCGCCGTGTCTGAAGCATCTTAGCGCTTCCGTTAATCCTAAGCAATGCGGCCAGGAAGAGGTGACAGGGTGACAGAGCTGGGAGAGAGCAGCCCCATTCTTTACTGGAGACACACTTCTGAGCCCTTCAAAGCACTGATAATCACTCTACTGAAAGTTTTCCCGCTTAATTGCATCTGGTCCTGTATTGTCTTCTAATTGTTTCAGGTGTGTCTAAGTCAGGCTTCCCAGAGGGCAAAACTGCACTCTGCTCTCTTAGTTCTTCACAGCAGAGCTAAACACATGGCTGAGAGCATAATTAAGCAAGCTCTCATTTCAGACTTGATTGGCTGACTGATTAAAATGGAAGTAAACAGCTCAGGTGATTATTTTGTCCATTGGTGAGAAGACTGGAAGACATTCATCTCCTAACTGTTGCCAGATGGGTCTGAGAAAAGTTATGGCGGCCTTCCCTCCTTGGACCTCAGTGTGACAATCTGTAAAATGTGGTGGATAAACTTTGGCAACAGCAGCTTTTCTCCAGAAGCCTGGGAGTTCCATGGACTGGGATTCCAACCCGCTCTTTGCAAAGTGTTGGTAGCACCTTGTGAAGTGATGTGCAGAGTTTTGTGCTTGGAATTTTAATGCCTGGGAAGAGCTAGTATGAGTTATACTTCTTTCCTTGCATTTAAATTCTTTTAAAAAATGGTGAAATGGTGAAAGCATCTTGAGAAATGTTTTACTATTTTACTTTTGGTTCCCAAATTATGCATTGCCTGGATTTGTGTACCCCTCGATAACAAGGAAACATCACAGGCTAGAGCACAACAATAACTCCTCAATAGGGTGAGAAAGTTGTTTATCTTTCCGTTTCCACTCTGCCGGCAAGCATCTGAAAATCACTAACATTCCTATTTGAATAAATATTTTGGTAAGATATGTTCATTTGAATTTTTACCCTCAATAATTTAGATTGTGATGGGAAGAAAGGAAAGAGATGAAATAGTTTTTATTAAGAATTTCAGCTGCATTTCCGAAAGCTGTTAATACTAGAATATCTTTTTCTATTTGATAGTTTTCTTTTTCCTGAACAGGTTTGACACGAACAGTTAGAGGTATACTGCTCAGTAGGGAGATGTGTATGGGGAACGACAACAGAGAAAGATCGGAGATACCCCTTATCCTCCTCGTACATTTATCACCTGCTCCCTGCAGTGTTGCCAATTAAGTTATAGCTTTTGCTACCCCAAAGCCTTTTTTAAAAAATTTCTCTTTTGGATTTTGAAAGGTAGATACTGGAGTAGCTAAACTCAGTTGAATTCGGTGCACCCTTGATACTAAATGCCTAACTTCTCCAATTAAGGCATTTAAGAGGCTGCTAATGATAACACATCTTGATGGCCCATATGGAAGATCAGGAGGAACAGCTAAGTTGGAGTAGAAAGTCTCCTCCAGATTGTGAACAGTGCTTAACCTAATAGCAGAAAAAGTGACATGTTGGAGGAAATCAACAAATAGTCACTGAGGACCTCCTGGAGTTCGTCCCATTTGCTGTGGGAAATAGCTGAATATGACAGGATATCTGGCCTGGGGAAGCTCACGGAGTTGAGGTAAAACAAGGTAAAATGACAACAACAATGATGATAATGATAACGAAAAATACCCAAAACCAACTAACCAACCAAACCCCAAAACCAAAAGCCCCAGCCCCCACAAAACACAAAAAACATGGCCCAAAAGTAAGTCAAGCATAGTTTCAGGGGAGGTAATGTATCACACAGCAATCCAGGGTTTGCTGCACTTGACTTGAGAATGCAATAATGCAATAAATAATGTCCATACATTTAATTATTGTTATCAATTGATACAATTTCTTCTCTTTTGCTCTCAGGCGTCTGTTGTTCGTTCATATTTTCCAGGTTCCTACTTCTTGCTCATATAACTTCTTTTAGAAGTCTGTGCCTTCCTATCCTAATATTTTCTGCTGTCTGTATATAAGCTGCCTGAATTCTGGATTATATCTCTCCAGCATAGAATGTATTCTAACTATCACCTCCTGTGACCTGGATAGTCTTTCTCCTTTTACATTTCCCAAGATTACATCACATTTTGTTATGCAGCATCACACTGTAGTCTTCCATTAGCTTATGGACAGCTAAGGCCTATGCTTCATTTTCCACATGAGTTTTTATTAAGCCATATCTCAAGGGAATTGGGAAATTGAAATTTGGAAAGCTGTGCAGGATTAACTTTGATTTTTGTTAAAATTCAGCCAGATTTTTTTTTTTTTTGACCCTACTATTTTCACCAATCACGTTTTTTCTTAGATCCTGACAATATCATCCTATGTATCAGTGACTCTTCTCAGCCTTTAGGAAACCATTATTGAAATTCTTTAGAATATCCATGCAGTTTTCAAAAATCTCATTCTGTATTGCTTGGAAAGATTGAAAAATTAGATTTATTCACTCTCTTTGCTCTAGGAAAAAGTTACATGTTGCAAAAAGGCCATTTATTCTTTTTACCGTGACATCAACCAGATTTCTAAATGGCCTCTCATCTCTTTTATTTTTCCTTCCGAAGACGATGGCTTCTTTGATTTGAGCTTGGTTCCTAAAGAGTTTGCCTTATCATAGATAAGGTGTTATCTGGTGCAGAAATAGTCAGCTTAAGTATCCAAAGTTGTAGTTTAATACATTTCTGAAAAGGAGTAATAAAAAAATACTGTCTCCCCCACTGTGCCTTCCAAAATGACTTATGTTGCTTTATGCTAATGTTAACGGGCTGCTTCAGGCTGGAGCAACGTGCTGGAAATTGTGGTCTGTGAAGCATTGTCTTTGATGTCGTCCAATCAGTGAAGGTTTTCACGGTCTGGGCTGGGCTAGCTCTCAAAGTGGAGAACAACCCCTTCAGCCCCACTTTCAGGACAGTTCCCTGTATACAGCGATCATCTTCTGTTTCATTTAAGACTCTTCTGCAAAGGACAGCTCATGGTTTCAAAGGAAATATATTGTCATTGCTCCTCTTTTAAGTAGGACTTGCTTACTGGTTTGTTTGAATAGAATGACATTATTATTATATTTTAAGGACAATGAAATTTGAGAGGAGGAATGGTGTATCAACCATAAAAGATACATTATTAGATGGCTATAAAATGCTCTATAATATTAAGACATCAGATACAACTTCCACTCTGATAACACCATAATCACCCCCTCACCATAAAACACTAAAATTACTACCACAGTGAAAAAACATTACCTACTGAGCCTTAGCTTAATAATAATGTAATCGCTGAAAATATATGTGCTAAATGCTTTACCTGCATTATCTCATAAAATCCCCATAATCTCATGTGGTTGGTGCCATGATCAAGATTAGATGCTCAGGCTCTGAGGATAGGGTACCTGGTTCAAATTTTGCTCCACTTCTTATCTCCTGTATTAAATTGGTGAAATTTCTGACCCTCTTTTAGTCCTAGTTTTTCCATCTGTTAAATGTAGCTAATGATGATATGTGTCTTATAGGGCTGTTTTAAGATTCAACATAAGATAGTGGCTGTAAAGTATTTATCAAAGTGTCTGGAAAATGGGTATAAAAATAGCTAACGTTGAGGGAGTGCCTACTGTGTGCTAGCCACAGTCCTAAGAGCTTTATGGCCAGCATTAACCTAGTCCTCACAAAGACGATGACCATCTCATCTTCCTATTAGGAAGATTAAGGTCAGTGAGGTACAGTAACTACCCCAGGGGCATACAACTCACTGGGAAGTATATAGCAGTAGCTGAACTTGAATCTAGACATATATGCACCTGGCTTATGTTAAGGAATCAATAAACATTTATATTCATGGTTGTTGCTACTCAAATATAAGAGTAGAAACCTTTCTTTAACATGAGACAGAAGATGATTCAACAGTTATTCACAGAACTGAATTTATGGACACAATCTAGTGAGCATGACTATTAGTATAATTAACCCACTTACTGAGCACTTAAAAGCTACATAATACCTTTGGCTTGTTTCTTCTAGAAAAAGCCCATACAGTCTCTGTCACTGTGGCCTGTTTTATGAGGCAAGAAACCAATAGCAAACCTCAGGAGGGAAGTCAGACATGGAGTTTGTATTCTAAATCTCTCTTACCTGCATGATGCTTCCCTTGAAAATCATACACTCAATAAAGGGAGGGCTGTCCTGTAGACCATTCGGTGCTGATGGAAATATTCGATATCTGTGTTCACCACTACACACATGTGGCTATTAAATACACAAAGTGAGGCTCCCACAACTGAAGAATTAAACTTTAATTTAATTTTATTTATAGTTATTATGACCTCAGTTCTTTTCACAAAGGGCAACTTTAAATCATATAGTTTAGCTTCTTAGACCACACCTCTCCCATATATTTTCCCCCAAATCTTTTTTTTCTCAGTCTGGAACTCCAGTTTAAAATCATATTATGCTGGATGCAGGTGATTGAGAAGTAGCTTTCATCTAATAATAACACAAAATATATTCCTTCCTCGCTCTCTATCAGACACAACATCCAAAGTTATATTCTATTCATTCATTTTCCTGTCTGGGTGGTTATCTTACAAATGATATATGCAAACCACACCATAGAATTGAGAATGAGCAACCTTAAAACAGGACTGAGCAATAGCAGATTTGCTACCTTTTTCTGAATCTTTACTTTTGGTGCTTGCTCCACATTATGGCATTTTTGGCTTGATGCACTTGATCTCACATAGCCATCAGCATCGACTATTGACAAGCTGTCAGCAACATTGTGGAATTATCCACCAGCTGTATGCAATTTCTTGAAGACAGTGTTTCCAGAAACAAGGAACAAAGCATATGCCTTGGAACTTCGCAGATATAAAATATTTTCTGCTTCTTAATTTGCAAAATCCCCATCCCAAATATGAATTAAGGGAGTATTAAAGGACAAAGCTGGAAGAGTTGAAGAAAAGAAATAAAATAACATATGCACCCTGAGATCAGTTATATTTTTGAATATGCTTTCTTTAGAAGTGATAGAAATGAATTCAATCAGATGAGACTGTGAGGACTCTTTCAATTTGGCAGAGACTCAGCGTCCTATTACAGAACAGAATTTAGTGTTGACAGCTCGGGGAGAAGAGGGAATGCACATCTTCTGTTCTTGAGTTCTGATCCACAGGAGGACTAGATTTTGTGCTCTCATCATTAACCTGGTGTTGTGAAAATTTCTTAGTCATCGTTCCAACAGGACAACATATTATAAAATTATTGCTTGTTTTAGAACAACTTTATGCCATAACAAAGAGCAGTTTATCAACTCAAACATTTTTTTCTGACCCTGAATTCCATTCCACCGAGTTCACCAAATGGAAGTAGGTAATTCTAGTCTCAGAATCTTAAAGGTTTGTATTTGAAACATAGTATAACCTTAATAGATGTCTACTTTTCTCTTGCTCCATGGTAAGTGACTTTTAGAAACCTTTAACTTCCCTGTTGTGTCTTAAAATATATGCCTGATTTGGGAGGAAATAGGTAGAAGATGCATTATCAATAACAAGCCACATGGTCAGAGGCCATCACTGAGGTGACAATGGAAAGTAAGTAGTAATGATGGAGGTCTTCTTTGGTCCCTTTGCCCCAGCTAACAGAGTGTTGTAGGAAACAAAACAAAACAAAACAAAACAAAACAAAAAAATCCCTCACCTGGGAGTCAAAAGACCAGGGCTCAACCCTGACATGAACAATCTAGGTTCCTTTTTTTTAAACCCCTCTTTCCATTTCTTTGTTTGCAAAGAAGAAATGATAAATTTTCCTACCCCGATGTCGGTGCTATTTGTACATCAAATAAAATAATATTTGTGAAAACACTTTGGGAATTATGCTATTTTGAAAATACTGTGATTTGTTCATAGATAGCACTACAGCTATAAATTTTCAGCAGTCTGATATGTAGAAGGATGACATAGGGGCACAAAAGGGAAGTTTTTTTGTGGCCCAGAGGGGACAGTGCCGGAAAAGGGTGTTGGAGGGAAAAAGGCAGGCCTAGGCTTTGTATTACACTTAATTATGGAATATGACACATTTTTTCTGGGTCTGAAAAAGGGTCAGTTATCAAATATATTATAGAATGAATTCCAGTAATAGCTTCATTCCATAAATAATAAAGTCATGTGAATTCGGTTTGGAAATTGTTAAGCTTACGTAAACCAGGATGGTTTATGTGCATTATATCTATAAGCATAAAATCTAAGCATAAAGTAAAATCCATATGTTTAAGTAAAATCCATATGCTAGGTTGAAAGAATAGTTTTTCCAAAGGAAAGAAGAAGGTCTATAATGAAGTGCCCTGATTTTTCATGATGTGTATTGTGCTTATCTCCCCAAATCTAGAAAAACATGATGTCGAGTTCCTGGGCACCAAGGTACAAGCCATCGTAAGTTTTCTTGGAAAAAATGTCTATGTGTGCAGCAATAATAATAATGTAAGAAAAAAAAGATTGTAAAATGAAAGGACAGAGTTTCCTGTTTGTTATTTTTCAAAATAATGACTGTGGGTTCTCTCCCCACAGAAAAGATGCTATTTATTTTTTAATGATGAGCTGTTTCCCAGAGAAACAAAGTGGCATTCTGTCGACACCATATGGCGGCGGAAAAACAGATTCCACCGTGTTCCATTTGTTAGACTGTCTTCTGCATTTCTGTATCCATAATTTATGTGGGGGCCTCTGTGATTGCCAAAATATTCAAATGGGTTTCTCTTAGCAGGGCAGCCTGCATGGGGGGAGAAAGGTTTTCAAAACAGCAGGACCTGAACAGTCTCCTGCTGCTCAGAGAAGAGAACACTTCCAACTTCTGTCCTTCTGGCGGCTTTCATTGTAATACTAATTTACATCCTCGGTTTAGGGACCATGTTTGCATTCAGAAAAAGCAGCTTATGTTCTTTTATGCTAATACAGTCATACTTGAATTATAACCCACACCCTTAAAGTCATATTACTCCTGTCTTGGTGTAAGCATAGAACCTGGCCTTTAAGAAATTAAAGGTAGCTGATACATAGCAGAGGCTGAATGAGACCACTTTGAACACATTGATTCTGCAGCTGGTTTGCAAAAAAGACATCTGAAGTGGTTATAGATACATTAAAAATAGTCATGAAAGGCTTCCTTTGCTGCCTAAGCATATGATTACCATCTACGTATTCAGAGGCTGTTTTCAGCGGAAGTTCGAGTGGTGTTCTCTGGTGCGTAAATAGAAACATGTCCCATACATGATACAGAATATAAAGAGAAGATTCGATGAGTCAGACTAATTGATATTTTGGCGAAATGGAATGTCTGAAAACAGTTCCATGTTCATGTGCATACAAGATAACAAGAATCTAAATCATAAGTATTCTATTGCAAGTATATATATATATATATATACTCCAGAGCATCTCAGATATTCTTTCAGTGGGTTTAGCCATTGCATGTACCACTGTAGTGCATCAGGGAAACATCACATAATTTCATATGGAGAAAGAAAACACGTGGAAGAAATACTGTTCAATTACAGATGGAAGGTATAGCAATAATGCAATAGTATTACTAGAAGGGTCTTTTCCTCAACCGGCACTAGTATGGCTAAAATTTCAGGCTGCCAAAAATAGGTGGATCATATCTGGTGTTTGTAAGTACAAATGGAAGGTTAAGGCTTTGAGTTATAAGGGGCAGAACTAAAGGACCAGAAACATTGACAGATTCCCATTTCTTCAAAATCAATTTGGATGGACTCCTGGGAATCTATGCTGTTTTTCAGAATAGAAGGGAGGGGACACCTGAGTTCACTTTGCTGATGCTTATTCTTGTCAGGAAGCAGAATTCCCATGGTCCCACCTATTGGCCTTATTGGCATAAGTGTCCCAGCAACTTGATCTCCCATTAGAGAGCCTCCTCATGGAGGTTCGGAAGATGATCAACTACAAAGAACCCTCTCGCTGGAGTTCATAAAGACAGAATGGTCATTGGACTATCCAGCTGAGGTCACTGAGGACCCCTATCTTTTATTCTTTATATAAAATGTGAAATCTTTTGCCTCGATATGGGTCAAGATATCAGAGGCAGAGTTGTCAATAGTCTCGGGTGGTTTCCCACATGACTCGCGAGGTACTGTCTTCTGACCTGGCTGGAATCCTGGTCGTAATAGATAACACTCACTCATTTCTCCAAATCCCAAAATATATTTTTAATGCCATGTTGATACCTGCCTATTAGGACATTTTTAAGAACCTCAATTCTTCCAGGAAAGCTTTTTGGAAGAGAAGGATTTCAATTGCGTCCCACCCTTTTGTTAGAACTCAAATCTCATACTTTTTCCCCTTTTCAATTAAAAAGTTATACATTCAATTAGACTACATCTGTGAACTTGCTTTATCAGTAATTAAGATGAACATTATGATATGGGTAATAAAAAGTAATAGGCTCCTTCAATCTCTTGGGTTTTTTGAAATACATTTTCTCAATGGAAATCAAATTATTTTATTGCATAGAAGTGATTCCTCTCTTCAATAAGGTGAAATGATGCATGAGCTGTTGCTTGTACAACTACTAAGTCAGAATCATTAAGAATGGAGTTTAGTAAATAAAGTTATTGGGTGGCTGCTTTTTCACAAAAGGTTTGGAACTGTATTAAATTAATAGGAAATAGATCTAGAGTTTTCTCTAACCTATCCTCAGTGGAGAACAGAAATGAAATGGCCTTATTCAAGGACATCCATTTGAAATCCATAAATATTTTATAAGGATGGAATAAATTGCTTATTTTAAAACAGGTGCTATTGTAAAAATTATTTTGATTTTTCTTTTGCCTCAGGGCCCTTGAACAAAATAACAGTATATCATGTACACAGTGCTTAGACATTAGTTTATGTCTGTGTTTTCCATTATTGGCTCAGGTGGAGGGAAGCTCACACTAAGGGTTCTTCTGCTGTCTCCCCAGTGTCTTACCATAAGGAAAGTCATGACTTAAATAGGACCTGCATCTCATTGCTCATTCTGCAAATTGTCAACGAAAATGGTACCATTTCCTTCAAGATAATGACAATAGATTGAAATATGTTCTGCCAATTTATTTGATAGATAATTTCTACCTTCCATCAACACATTCAAATGTTCTCTATATTTTGTGGGTGATTTTACATTTAAACAAAAACAGAAACATTTTATTAAGACAAAATATTTTTCTTCTTTATTTTTGATTTTGACCTCATTTTTCTTTTGGATTGTAGGTTTTCTTTAAATAATGCATATATTATGGAAGTTTGAGATGGAAAAATTTGCTCCTTCAAAGAAATAATGTAAGGAAAGATGGTGCCATTTCCCCACCATCATTTACTTCTGGTTGTATTTCTGGGAGGGAGAAGAAGCTGAGTTGAGCCATCTAAATTCTACTTCTCTGTCCTATAAGACTAATGATCTCAGCAGCAAGCTTTTTCAGGCTGAAGTCAGGATCTGATGTGTGGTTGGGTCTGGAATCAGTGAGTGGACAAAGACATAATTCATTGCATGCCGAGTATTAAGATGTTGTTGAGATAAAGACTAGATCATTTTCTGGCCATGATCAGGTGGCCAATAAGTAATTGTGAAACACTGTAAAATGGACTGATTTTTATGAATATAAAAATCTTGAAAACAAAGATATGCGTATCTCAAGGGGAAATTGCCCGTACAGAAGCCAAATGACTAGAAACCAAGAGAATTGCCAACAACGCGATGATGGTAACCAAAAGAAAACTATTCTTGTATGTATGTGATCACTATTTCACTGCTTGCATCCTTTTTAAGAGGATTTCCCCCTGATTGAAAGAAGGAACTCCCTGACCCTCTAGGATCCAATGATAGGCCAGGCTGATCCAAGTCAGTTTCTTCCTTTTGAAAATTTGAACTAGAAGACAGAAATGTGCAAGTTTGTTTCTGAGTCAAGATCAGATCATTGTGCTACCCGAATAAAGGTTCAAAACCTGCCCCTGTTGCTACTGCCACCGCTAGAGTTTCTGTAGTGGTACAGATGGCCACGGGTTGTAGATTACATCATCGGCCCCGATTCTAGATTTCTCTCTATCCAAGTCCTTTGCCATGTAACTTTGCAATTCCTTTTATGAAAAGAGCAGAGAATATTTCCCTTTCCCTTGATATCGTGTTTGGCTATTTGCCTTGCTTTGACCAAAAGAATGGGGTAGAACTGATGGTATTCCCGTTCTGAGGTGAGGCTTTGAGTGGCCTCGTGTCTTCCCACTTGCCCTGGTGTACCTTTCCTTTAGCAAGAAGGAGAGCACATCCCAGCTCATTTGCTGGTTAAAGGTGTAAGAAAGACACCTGGAGCAGAGCTACCAAGATCAACAGATACACTGCAGTGAGAAATAGTCACTCCAGCCACTGTGGCTTGAAGCAGAGCTGCCTTGCTGAGCCCAGCTTGAAGCATTCAAACATCACCAAACCCATAGGCTCATAAGCAACTGTTTAATAATGCTGTTCAAGTCACTGAGATTTATAGTCATTTGTTGTGCAGCAATAGCTAATCAATAGATGACAAGTCCTCCGTTCTGATCACCATTTTCTTGCATGCCCTGGGATCTGGTTCCTTCTAATACAGCCTTTTTATGGAGCTACTTCGAGTGGATTTCCATTCCTTAAAAACATGTTTCCTGCCTTAGGCTATCACAAAAGGACCTTTAGCCACGTCCGTAGCAAAGAAGAGCCTACTGCTCGGATCTGATGGCGTAACACTGAGAGATGCCACAGAGAATGAGCAGCTTCTCCCTTTATTTCCAAATTCTCTTACGGCAATTGTCTTTAAATAAGAAAAGGTAGGAAAAAAAAAAAAAAAGAACAAAAAGCTGGGATCAAAACCCTGTCTCTTAGCGAAGGATTTGCAGTAATAAAAGTCACACAGGTAATGGATAGGTCCAAAAGCCAATTTGGAACATGTCCTTCCCAGTATCAGGGAAATTTGGAAGCCAAGTTCATAATTAGAAATTTCCTTGTGAACATGGAATTAGAATAACAGAAAGTTTACTGCAGGATTTAAATATTTAAAGATATTAAACCTGATACACCAGCTCCACAATCCCTGCAGTGGGGCCTGGTGTGCCTGAATGCCTGGGGAGAACCCTGCATATCGGATGGCCTTGCCGATGCCTCTGCATAGAACTGACATTCCCTTCCTGCCTTAATGTTCTTCAGCCATGTTAATATCTTGAATTTAGTGTTCTACCCTGAAACCATCTTTCTCTTTAGCATGACCTGTGCATCTCTCTTCTGATTGAATATGTGTTGATAGAATTTCATACACAAAGAGAGTTTATAATTTTTCTTTTTAAAGCATATCTGGAAAGCATACTTCTATTGATCCCAGGAAAGTATAGAAGGAAACTATGATCAGTTTTTACACAAATAACATTTACTGTTGAACTTCTTTGAAGATAACAATTTTACCTAATATTTCTGGCAAAATGTGGGGACATTATTTTATCTCGTAAGCAACCTAATATCTTGCTTTTTTTTTTTTTCTTTTCCCTTCATGGTATTCTGAGTGTGGTAATAGAGTTGAAAGTGTTATTATGTAGAGGAATTCTGACCTCCTCCTTCAGGGCTGAGAGATCACACAGAGAGCGGGATGCACGGGGCCAATGATCTGTTCCTGGTGGAGCTAATTGATAAGGAACATATTTTATGAATGAAGTTACAAGATAAAAACTGAGACTAATGAAATACCCCAATGACTCCAAAGTAATTAAGGAAAGCATTCCATACACTACCTCTAATTAGATGCTGAGGCTGAGAATTCACAATTGACTCGATATTCTCCAGTGGTGCTGACCCCTTGTTTAATATGACAGCAACTGAGAATATTCATAACCAAGAAAAGTAAAACCTTCCTTCTAAGGTGACAATGGGCCATTTAAGTGAGGCTGGGGTGGGTACTAGACAATTAAAGGCATAGAAATTTAACACAGTCTCTCTGTTTTTCAAAGGATTCCTTGAGCCAAACAAGTTTAAGAAATGTTTTTAAAAATAATTTTTATGAAACAACTCTTTTCAGCTTTTAGAAAAATGATTAAAAATAAGGTCAGACCATGTGACCTATTAAAAATGTGTTTACCTGTTTCCTCTCATCAGGCTTTTCTTCAGTTCTTCAGTCTAGTCTTAGAGTTTCCTGTAATCATTATTCCCATAAAATATAATATTCTAAACTCACATCAGATCTTACCCATTGAGTAGCTTGTTTCTCACTTCTTATTTCTCTTTCAAAAGATTGCCCTTTGAATAACCCTCACTGAGACCTTTCTGTTCCTCAAAGATGTGGTGAAACCATCAGAAGCCAAAGAATAAACTTTAGGTCAATAGGTATTTATTGAGTGTGTGATGTGTGTTACAACCTATGGGAAAGCAGAAGAAAATTTAAACAGGTACCCATGATTTAGAATATTACAGTCTATTCTCAGAAATGAAACATACATATAAGACAGAGAAACTAACAGCATATGACAGAATATAATTATATGTGGAACTGTGCACCAGACTTTGTTTTGCAGGAGTTTGAATGAGAGGAGAGGAACAAAGTCTAAAATACCGGGGAAGGTTTCTGAGTGGGAAGAGAAACTCAGAGGGCATGCAGAAGGCACTGATTTGGACAAGTGGAATGGGAGGTAGTGGGCAGCAAGTTGAGTGAATGTGCCAGAGAGAGCTTTGCTTGGGTTGTTCATGACAAAGGGAGAAAGGTGTTATTGTTGTTGCTTGTGGGTTTGTCGCCATCACTGGCTCTCATGAAAGCCAAGCCAAAATCATATATAATTATTTTACTTGCAATAAATCAGGGCCATTTGCCAGCTTATGAATAATTAGAGAGGGTAGGATGGAATAATTTCAAATCACTTTTAATCCTTCTTTATTTAAAAAATCTTCTCTAAAGAGCAATAGAATCTTAGACCAGACAGAGACTGTGAGGGTTATCTACTTAAACATTCCTCTCAATGCGGAAACTTATTCTGAACCATTGATGAGGTGCTTGGGATCAATGAGCCCCCAGTATGCTATGTAACATTTTGTTCAATATACATATTTTTGCATAGAGAAGTTTATAGTTCTATTGTATTTCTAAAGGCATTTGAAGCTCGTGCACTTGTGATGAGCACCAGGTATTGTATGGAAGCGTTGAATCACTGTATCGTACGTCTGAAACTAATATTACCCTGTATGTTAACTGGAATTTAAATAAAAAGTTTAAAGAAAAATCTCTTTCAAGTCTTAAAAACCAGTGGTTTATAGTACCTTTGCCAGGTGATGAGCAAGAAATAGCGACAGGGAGGGGCGCCTGGGTGGCTCAGTCATTAAGCGTCTGCCTTCGGCTCAGGTCTGGGATCGAGCCCCAGCTCCCTGCTCAGCCTGAAGCCTGCTTCTCCCTCTCCCACTCCCCCTGCTTGTGTTCCTGCTCTTGCTATCTCTCTGTCAAATAAATAAAGAAAATCTTAAAAAAAAAAAAATAGTGACAGGGAGCTCACCACCCGTCAATTTAGCCAGCTGTCATTTCTGCAGTTCTGCCTCTCCCTAAGTTGCCCTGAGCCAGGCTCCCGGTCAGAGGTCATATTTTGGCCCTAGTTTGTGGGTGCATATCTGAATCCAGGGGGGTGATTTAATTAAGAGCCAGTCAGGATGAGACCCCAGTACGTAATGCTCAAGTATCTCTATCCACAGCATTGATAACTAATGCATAGTCCTCTGTCTGAAGGATGTGAAGATTGAGTTACTTGTTTTTAACTTCCTCATAAAATGAAAATAAAATAAAGAGTCAGACCTGGGAGACCGTTTGACAGCTCACGGAGCTCAGGATACATGCAGAGCCTTGGTACGGTGAGCAACAGACAGACCCATTTCCACTGATCCTCTTGCTTCACTGAGTAGACTTGGGAGGCATCTTTCCTTTGGGTTCGTAGGTTTGCTCTCTAATGAGGAGAAGCTGTTTATAATGATGTACTGATTTAGAGTTTTCTCTGACTTTCTTTTTTAACATGATATATTAGAATCCCCTTTCTACTCACATCTTTCAGAAGTGGTGCCAATAATGTGGGGGACAGTAAATTATTCAAGCAGGAAGCCAGCAGTTTATTAAAGATAGCTGCACACAAATGCGCATTTGCCAGCAACGTCAACAACAAATCAGAAATGATATATGACCTTTCTCACACGCCTGCAACATTTAATATCTTTGAATGACATTAAAGATGTCAAATGTTTAGACCACAATCTGAGAAGCAGTGAAAATATAGTATCAGTGTTTGCCAACAGGCTTAGAGCTGGGTCACAATTCCCTGTGCCTGTCTTTTCCTAAAGGGTAAACATCTTCCACATATTTGTTTGCTAGTGTACTTTGCTTTGCAAAATAGTTCTGATCCTGAGGTGGTGTTTGCTAATCCAATCCCACTTTACCATAAACTAGAATTATCATTTCAGAGGCAGTTATACTTCATTTATGTTCAATTTCCGACGCGGGTAGGCTCCCATAATTCACATTTGTTTATCCTCCTCCCCCTGCCCTGTGTTTAATATTGAATGATTTATAAGGCAAGTACTGTAAAGCATTGAAGTAACTGTTTCCTTTTAAGCCAAATAGTGAATACTTTTTGAAAGTAAAATATCATTTTACTAATTCTTTTGCTTTATAAGTTGGATTGTGGTTTGTGTTCATTTTTTAAATTAATTTTATTATAAAATATAAATGTGGAATAATAGAATAGTATAATGAATCCCATGTGCCCATCACCTAACCTCAACAATTATCAACTCATGTCAGTTATGTTTTAACTGAACTCCCATATTATTTAATTTAAAGCAAATATTAAACACAGTATATCATTTAACCTATAAATACTTTCTTGATGTGTCTCTGAAAAATATTTTATCAGTTCTTCCTCTATTTCTCTTACTTTTCCTTGCTTTTTATTTGTGTAAAAAACTGAAATGTTTGTCCTATAGTTTCCAAAAATCTGTGTTTTGCTGTTTGAATCCATGTTTTTTTTTTTTTTAAAGATTTTATTTATTTATTAGAGAGAGTGAGAGAGAAAGAGAGCACAAGAGGGGGGGAGCGGGAGAGGGAGAAGCAGATTCCTTGCTGAGCAGGGAGCCCGATGCGGGACTCGATCCCGGGACTCCCAGGATCATGACCTGAGCCGAAGGCAGTCGCTTAACCAACTGAGCCACCCAGGCGCCCTGAATCCATGTTTTAACATGTATTTCTGTCCCTGTATTTCTTGTCAATTGACAGGTATAGAAGCTTGAATAGATTCAGATTCAACTTTTTTTTTTTTTTTTTTTGGCAAGACTTCTTCATAGGTAATGTTACACGCTTCCATCAGAACCACATGTCTGCTTACCTTTCTGTGATGTTAGCAGCATTGCTGTATCTCTAAGTACAGATAGTATGAAAATCTTACAACTGTATACTTCCATTTCTCTTTTCCTGTCCTTTTGTGTTCTTATTTTCAAATATTTTACTTTTACTCTAAAATATATTACTTTTGCTTTAAATGGTCAGTTTTTTATTTAATTTTTTAAAATATTTTATTTATTTGACAGAGAGAGAGCGTGCACAAGCTGGGGAGCAGCAGAGGGAGAGGGAGAAGCAGGCTCCCCTCGGAGCAGGGAGCCGGATGCAGGGCTCCATCCCAGGAACCTGGGACCCTGGGACCATGACCCGAGCAGAAGGCAGATGCTTAACTGACTGAGCCACCTAGGTGCCCCTAAATAGTTATTTTTTTAAGTGATATAAGTAATAAGAGTAAAAGTGTATCTACCAGTACACTTTTTACAGCCTGTACTCTTCATTCCTTTTCATCAATTCAGGTATCCACCTGATCTCACTGGAATTCCTCTACTGTTCCTTGTAGTGCAGGTCTTCTGATGGTGACTTTTTTTAGGATTTATAGGTCTGAAGATTTTTATTTCATCTTTTTTTTTGAAAGATATTTCTTGGGTATAGAGTTCTTGGTTTACAGTTCTATTCTTTTAGACACCATTAAAGATTTTCTACTTTTGCTCACTTGCATGGTTTCTGAAGACACCTCTGATCTCACTTTTACATTTAGTCCTTTGTATCTAATAAGACATTTTTAATCTGGCTGCCCTTAAGATTTAAATCTTCATCTCTGGTTTGAATCAATTTGATTATGATATGACTTGATACCATCATGGGTCTTATGCTCTTATGGTTCCTTGAGCTTAGATTTTTGGGTTTACAGTTTTCATCAGATTTGGAAAACTGGCTGCTGAAGTTGCCTGACTACTTTTGTGACTATGTTAATGTTTTCCAGACTTTTCTCTCTGTATTTCACTTTAGTTTTTATTGCCATGTTTCCAACTTCACTAATCTATTCCTTTGCAATTCCTAATTTTCTTTTAATACTTTTTAGTATATTTTTTATATTTATGCATTGCTGTTTTCACTTTTTGACCCAAATCTCCATGTAGTCTCAATTCACTTTTATGTGAAGAACTTTCTTTAGCATTTTTGTGTGTGAATCTGCTGGTAAAGAATTCTGTGTTTCAGAATGTCTATTTCCTCTTCATTAAAGAAAAGCTTTTTATTTAGAAATTATTTCATACTTTTAGGAAATTTATAAGAATATTAAAAAGAATAATTACTTTATCAAGATTCACATCTTGTTACCATTTTGCCAAATTATCTTTTGTGCTCTTTCTTTTCCCTGTATTCCTAAATTTTTTAGTGTGTGTTTCCTAAGATGAAGGATATTCTCTTATATAACCAAAGAACAGTTACCTCTTTCGGTAAATTGAGCATTGATACAACACTTTAGTGTACTGTCCATGTTCCAAATGCTTTTAAAACATTTTCCTCCAAAAGAGGATCTAGTCAGGGTTCCAGGATTAGATTTGATACTCATGTCTCTTGAGTATTCTTCAATCTGGAAGAGTTTCTTGGCCATTTTTATGTCTTGGTATGTGTATTTTTTAGACATTAATGATTTGTGGGGATATAATATTCTCCACTTTGGGTTTGAATGCTATTTCCGCATGATTATGTTTAGTTTATGTATTCCAGGGCACAATATTACATAAGAGATGTGTCATTTTTTAGGATATCATGTCTGAGGCATATGATGACCATTTGTCCTCTCCCTAGTGATGTTAATTTTGATCACCCAGTTTAATTTTTCCAGTGTATAACTTCTGTTTTTTCCCTTATAACTAATAGGAAAACCGTAGCCCTGCATATATCTTGATGATCATAATATCTCATATTAGGTTTAGAATCAATTGATGATTTTACCTGAATTGACCTTTATTTACTTTGACAACTGCACAATATTATTTTCCAACTTGAGTACATTTTATATATTTACCTATCAGCCCTCTACATTGTATTATAAATAAGTTCCCTCTGTCTTTTCCCTCCCTCCCTCCATCCCTTCCTTCTTTCTTTTATTTCTTTTCTTCCTGCCTTCCTAATTAATTATTACAAGAATTTTGTAGGTTTCTATTTTTTGCTTCCCATGTTTTATAATTTAATACTGACTTATTTTGGGGCTCACAGTGTTCCAAATTTAGTTAGCAGAACCCTCTTTAATCTATTTCCTTTATCTGTGTTATTTTGCCTTCATTTTATACATTTTTTTGTCACTGAATATAGAATTCTTTATTGAAAGTTTTTATTGTTTTAATACCTTATAAATGTTGTTATACTCTCTTTTGACCTCTACTGTATCTGATGAGAAGTTTCCCATTCATATTGTTATTCTCCTGTAAGAAGTGCTACTTCTCTCTAGATGCTTTCATAATATTTTCTTTATCTTTTGTTTTTAGCTATTTGACTATGATATTATTAGGTATAGTTTTCTTTGCAATTATCCTTCTTTGGGTTTGTTGTATTTATTAGATTTGGAAGTTGATGTTTTCTACACCATTTGGGAAATTTTCAGTTATTGCTATTATTTTTCTACCCTATCTCTTTGTCTTCTAAGATTCTAATTATATATGTCTTAGATAACTTGATATTGTCCTGTAGGTCACTGAGGCTGTGTTAATATCATTTTTTTACTTGGTTCTTCAAATTAGATAATTTCTATTAATATCTTTTTAAGTTCCCTGATTCTTCATTCTTTAATCACTAATCACTCTTAATGCCATCTAGTGAAATTATTTATTTCAGTTATTATTCTTTTCATTCCAAATTTTCCATTTGGTTTTTCTTGTATAGTTCCTATATTTCTGTTTATTTATCACGACCATATTTTCATTTAAGCCTTTGAACATATTTATAAAAATGGCTTTAAAGTCCTTTTCTGCTGGTTTCAACATGTGGAATCTTTCAGGTTAAATTCCTATTGTTTTTTTCTATTAATTTGGGTCATGTTTTCCTGTTTCCTTACATGCCTAGTAATTTTTTATATTATACTGGATATGATGTGTGATATGTTGTAGAAACTTTGGATTCTATCATCATCCTCTGAAGAGTGTCTATTTTTGTTCTAGCTGGCAGTTAAGTTGACTAGACTCAAACTCCAAACTCTGTGTCCCATGTGATGGGTAGCATCCAGAATCTCTGTTTAGTTCATTCAGTATTCTACCTTTTGCTTTCCTTTGGGTTCATGGCATTTCCCAAGATATTCACAGTTGGGGTTCAAACAAGGATTTGGGTAGAATTAATATACAGATATTGAGTCTTCCTCTCTTACTGTGGATCTTTTCTCTTTCCTCACTTTTGAAGTACTTTGGAAACCCTAACCTCCATTCTGAGATGTCTCAAGTTAGTAACACTATAACTTTCTGCTTGAGTTCCTGCCAATCTATGCTACACTTACTGAAAAGATCTTTCAGGAGAAGAGCCATTAAATGCAAACCTTACCCAGGGTAGTTCTCTTATAAGTGACCGATCTCTGTCCAGTCTCTGCCTGATTTTTGGCTGCTTTACTTTCATGTACTTTATATTTTGTGAATTTGTAATTATGTCCCATGGAGGGATTAGTCCAATAGAAACTACTTTACCATTAGCAGAAACGGAACTCCTACTTTTCTTTTCAACCCACCCAAGTCAGGCTATTGTCACCTCCAGTTTACTAACACTGCTCTAATCAAGGTCTTGCTGTTTTCCACATTGACAAAATCTATTGTCATTTCTGAGTCCTTTTATTACTTGATGTATGAATGGCATTTGACCATGGTATTTCTTTTCTCCCTCTTGACTTCACTTGGTGTCATTACACAATACTCTTTAGTCTACTTCTGTTTCACTGGTTGCTACTTGGTGTCCTTCTCTTTACCGAACTCATATTCTTACCTTAACATTTTGTAAGGCATCAGGGTTCAGACCTGCAACTCCTTTGATTCTCTATCTATAGCACTTTCACATTGACCTCAGGTAGTACCATGGCTATAAATACTATGTACCATTTTCTTTTTCTCTGACTGGATCTCTGCCCTGAATTCTAGTATCAAAAATCTCACTATCTTCTTGAAATTGCCCCTTCATGGTTTGTTAGGCACTTCAAACTCATCCTGTCCACATATTAACTCTTGGTCTTTTCCCAAAAGACTATTGTCTTTCTTTCCCTTTAGTAAAATATTCTCTCGTCTGTTACAATTAACTTCATCATGCTGTTGCTTTGTCCTTAACACATAGATGATTGTAATTCTTTTTTTTTAATTCAAATACTACATCAAGTGAACTTGAGAATTGTCTCTTTTACCTTTGGAATATGTTCAGAATCTGACCACTGTGTGCCACCTTCTCTTTTTCTCTCCTATGTCTTCTCTTCAAGATGTTATCAGCTTTCACCTGGATTACTTTGAATACTTTCTTCTGTACTTGACCTGTTATATTCTTAGAGTCTGTTACTCGCACAGTAGCCAGAGTAATATTTATTTATTTAAATTCAATTAATTAACATATAGAGTATTAATAGTTTCAGAGGTAGAGTTCAGTGGTTCATCAGTTGTATATAATACCCAGTGCTCATTATATCACGTGCCCTCCTTAGTACCTAATATCCTGTTACCCCATCCCCCCACCTCCCTCCCCTCCACCAACCCTCAGTTTGTTTCCTATGGTTAAGAGTCTTTTATGGTTTGTCTCCCTCTCTGATTACATCTTGTTTCATTTTTCCCTCCCTTCCTCTATGCTCCTATTTTGTTTCTTAAATTCCACATATGAATGAAATCATATGATAATTGTCTTTCTCTGATTGATTCATTTCGCTTAGGATAATAACCTCTAGTTCCATCCATGTCATTGCAAATGGCAAATTTCATTTTTTTAAAAAATTTTATTTATTTATTTGAGAGAGAGAAACAGATAGTGACAGAGATAGGGAGAGAGAGCACAAGCCGGGAGGAGAGGGAGAAGCAGTCTCCCCACTGAGCAGGGAGCCGGACATGAGGCTTGATACCAGGACCCTGGGATCATGACCTGAGCCGAAGGCAGATGCTTAACCGGCTGAGCCACCTAGGCACCCCAAGATTTCATTTTTTGATGGCTGAGTAATATTCCATTGTATATATATATATATATATATATATATATATATATATATATATACCACATCTTCTTTTTCCACTCATTTGTCAATGGGCATGTGGGCTCTTTCCATAATTTGGCTATTGTGGACATTGCTGCTATAAACATTGGGGTGCAGGTGCCCCTCCAGATCACTACATTTGTATCTTTGGGTCATATACCTAGTAGTGCAATTGCTGGGTGATAGGGTAGCTCTATTTTTAACTTTCTTTTTTTTTTTTTATTTTTTATTTTTTATTTAAAGATTTTATTTATTTATTTGAGAGAGAGAGAATGAGAGACAGAGAGCATGAGAGGGAGGAGGGTCAGAGGGAGAAGCAGACTCCCTGCCGAGCAGGGAGCCCGATGCGGGACTTGATCCCGGGACTCCAGGATCATGACCTGAGCCGAAGGCAGTCGCTTAACGAACTGAGCCACCCAGGTGCCCTCTATTTTTAACTTTCTGAGGAACCTCCATACTGTTTTCCAGACTGGTTGTACCAGCTTGCGTTCCCACCAGCAGTATAAGAGGGTTCCCCTTTCTCTGCATCCTTGCCAACATTTGTTGTTTCCCGACTTGTTAATTTTAGCCATTCTGACTGGTGTGAGGTAGTATCTCATTGTGGTTTTGATTTGTATTTCCCTGATGCCGAGTGATGCTGAGCATTTTTTCATGTGTCTCTTGGCCATTTGTATGTCTTCTTTGGAGAAATGTCGTTTCATGTCTTCTGCCCATTTCTTGACTGTTGTTCAACATAGTATTAGAAGTCCTAGCCTCAGCAATCAGACAACAAAAAGAAATAAAAGGCAATCAAATCGGTAAAGAAGTCAAGCTCTTACTTTTTGTAGATGACATGATACTCTATGTAGAAAACCCAAAAACTCCACCCCCAAATTGCTAGCACTCATACAGGAATTCAGCAAAGTGGCAGGATACAAGATCAGTGCACGGAAATCAGTTGCATTTCTATACACTAACAATGAGAGAAGAAAGAGAAATTAAGGAATTGATCCCATTTATAGTTGCACCAAAAAGCATAAGATACTTAAGAATGAACCTAACCAAAGAGGTAAAGGATCTGTACTCTGAAAACTATAAAAAACTCATGAAAGAAATTGAGGAAGACACAAAGAAATGGAAAAATATTCCATGCTCATAGATTGGAAGAACAAATATTGCTACATTTTTATGCTTCCCAGAGCAATCTATACATTCAATGCAATCCCTATCAAAATGCAGAGCTGGAACAAATAACTCTAAAATTTGAAAAAGGAAACCAAGGCTGGTGGCATCACAATGCCTGACTTCAAGCTCTATTACAAAGCTGTAATCATCAAGATAGTATGGTACTGGCACAAAAACAGACACACAGATCAATGCAATAGAATAGAGAACCCAGAAGTGGACCTTCAACTCTATGGTCAACTAATCTTCAACAAAGCAGGAAAGAATATCCAATGGAAAAAAGACATTTTCTTCAACAAATGGTCTTGGGAAAACTGGACAGCCACATGCAAAAGAATGAAACAGGACCATATTCTTACACAATACATAAAATAAACTCAAAATGGATGAAAAACCTAAATGTGAGACAGGAATCCATCAAAATCCTAGAAGAGAATACAGGTGACAACTTCTTTGACCTCGGCTGCAGCAACTTCTTGCTAGACATGTCTCCAAAGGCAAGGGAAACAAAAGCAAAAATGCACTATTGGGACTTCATCAAGATAAATGGCTTTTGCACAGCAATGGAAACAGTTGACAAAACCAAAGACAACCTACAGAATGGGAGAAGGTATTTGCAAATGACGTATCAGATAAAGGGTTAATATCCAAAATCTTTGAAGAACTTATCAAACTCAACGCCCAAAGAACAGAGTAATATTTTTAAAATCTTATTTATGTCACTACTTTGCTCAAAAGCATCCAATGGCTAGCATCTCCCTCTCACCCAGAATGAAACCTAAAATCTTTCCTATTGCCAACAAGTACCTTTGTGATTTTCTCTCTCTGACCAGCTCTCTATGATCTTGTGCCCAACTTCTCTGTACCATATTCCTTTTGCTGCAGCTACTCTGGTCTCCTTGCTGGACCTTTTCACTTGCTCTTCCCTCTGATTTGAACACTCATTCCCTAACATTGGAGTGATTTGTTTCATCATTCATTGAGATGTCTGCTTATATGTCACCCTGTTAGGGAGGACTTCCCTGTTCTTCCTATTTAAAATAGCACCACTACCTTCACTATTCTATATTCCCTTAGCCTGTTTTATAAAGATTCATGTCATTGGTCTTGGCAATGATTTCTTAGATATGACACTGAAAGTACAAGCAACAAAAGCAAAAATAGACAAGTGGACCTATATCAGACTAAAAAGTCTGCACAGAAAAAGAAACAATCAACAGAGTGAAAAGGCAACCTACAGAATAAGGAAAGTGTTTGCAAGCCAAAATCTGATAAGGGGCTAATATCCAAAATATATAAGGAAGTCCTACAACTCAATAGCAAAAACCCCAAATAACCCAATTGAAAAATGGACAAAGGATTTGAACAGACATTTCTCCAAAGAAGACATACAAATGGTTGATAGATATGTGAAAAAATGCTCAACATCACTAATAATCAGGGAAAAGCACATCAAAATCACAGTAAGAAATCACCTCACACTTGCGAGGATAGCTATTATCAAAAGTACAAAAGATAACAAGTGTTGGTGAGAATGTAGAGAAATTAGAATTCTTGTACACTATTGGTGGGAATGTAAATTGTTGCAGCCACTATAGAAAACAGTATGGAGGTTCCTCAAAAAACTTAAAGTAGAACTACCATATGACTCAGCAATCCCAATTCTGGGTATACATCCAAAAGGATTGAAATCGGGGTCTCGAAGAGATATCTGCACCCCCATATTCATTGCAGCATTATTCACTGTAACCAAGATTTGGAAACAACCTAGATGTCCTTCAAAAGAGGAGTGGATTTTTTAAAAAAGTGATGTATACACACAATGGAATATTATTCAGCCTTAAAAAGAATGAAATCCTGCCATATGTGACAAGATAGATAAACCTGGAGGACATTACTTTAAGTGAGATAAGCCAGTCACAGAAGGACTAATACTGCATGATTCTACTTATATGAGGTATCAAAATAAATTCATAGAAACAGAGGGATAAATGGTAGTTGCCAGGGACTGGAGGGAGGCAGAAATAATGAGTTATTATTCATGGGTACAGTTTCAGTTATATAAGATGAATCAGTTCTAGAGATGTGCTGTACAACATTGTGCCTAAATTTAATAAAAATATTTTTATTGAGCTCTTGAGATACGTTGTTTGTTTAATGTCTGTCTTTCCAGAAACAAAAATGTAAGCTCACTAATCAGAGGCATTAGGTCTTTTATGTTCACTACTATATATTCAATACCTCAATCAGTGCCTAGACCATAGTAGGTGCTCAATAACGTTTGTGAAATGGATGAGTGTAGTGCATTTTAGGAAATGAAAAAGGTCCAGTAACAGATATTGATGTCGGGGGAGCTAGTGAGTTAGGCAGCAGCCAGACTGTACAGAATTTTGTAGACCACATAAGGATTTTTTAAAAGCACTAGGTGTAGCCCCTGAGGATTTTAAGCAGATGGACTGATGTGATCTGATTTAAGTTTTGATAAAAATCACTCTGATCTGGAAAGCGTATGATCATTGGGGCAGTTGTTCTCAGCCCCGGACTAATTAAATCGGCCCCTCTGGGGTTGGACCCCAGGCCTCGGTGGTTGCTAAAGCCTTTCAGGTGATTCCAGTGCACAGCCAAGATTGGAAACTAGTGGGTTTGGGTAAGGTTCCTGAGAAAGCAGGGTGGACAAGATTCAAAACACAGGTGGAGGGATTTCTGGTTTCAGCTATGTTACATGAAGAACTTGGAAATCATTCCTCTTGTCCTTAAAATGAGAAAAAGCTGTACAAGCTGAAAATCAATGACTTTCTTGGACCAATCAGAGAACTAATGTTTCGGGGCAAACCACTGCCCTGAAATCTGGAGAGTCAGATGCATCTGGAGAGATACACCAACTGAGATCTGCTTACCTAGAGCAGAAGCCACTGGGAGCATAAACTGGTAGGAACACATAAATGGTAATTTTGACAAATTGCTGGAGTCTAAGTCTGGACTAGCATGAGAGTGAGAAGCTCCTGTCTGTCATAAGGGGGCCTCATAGTTTTCGAGGATTTTCCTTCAGGAAGCCTATTAGTTTTTCAAGGGGAGGATCTGAGAAAGTTCCTTACACAGTCTTGGCAGGGCAAGGATAGGGGGAGGAAGAATAGCTATGGTACCTTTTTCCAAGCAAAGGTCTAATCTCCAGGGTGGAGGACTTCACCAGAGGACAATTCTGAAAACTTATCCCAGCTTGGAGAAGGGAACAATTCCCCACTGCCTCCTACTTCTGCCTTCCTATCTCACCCTAAAGACAAATAAATAAAAGTCTGGTCAACAGGGGAAAGGGTTTCAAGGATTTAGACTGGGATCATTGGAACTGGGAAGGAGACCAAGGGACAGTAGGGACAAATTTCCACTCCTGGAGGAGGGACAGACATTTCTGAAGTCCACATCTCAGACTCACTAAAGACTGGGCCTCAGTTAGAAGGTTATAGGACACCCCCTTCCCTACACCTTACCACCACATGAAAAAACTTTCAGTAATAATGACAGTGGGGGCACCTGGGTGGCTCAGTCAGTTAAGCATATGACTCAATTCAGCTCAGGTCATGATCTCATGGTCATTGGATCGAGCCCCATATCAGGCTCTGCACTCAGAGCAGAGTCTCCTTGTCCCTCTCCCTCTGCTCCTCCCCCCTGCTCATGTGCTGTCTCTCACTCTGTCTCAAATAAATAAATAAATAAAATTAAATAAATAAATAAATAAAAATAAAATCTTAAAAAAAAGAATGGATGATAGGGAACACATATTATCATGAATTACCTATTGAGCACCTATTTTATTTTGAATTCTGTTCTATACCAGATATTTTACATAACTTCAAGCCCCTTTCAGTAAGTTTTTAAAAACCTTCATTTTATATTTGAGGAAGCAGAAGCCCAGAGAAATAATTAAATGCACAGAACTGGTAAGAGGTGCATATCCAATATAAACTCATGTATTTGTTTCATTTTTTAACTTCCTTCTCCAAATCCACTGCTTGTGCCACTACTCTGTGTTGTTTCATATCATTTCCAAACATGGCAAAATTTAGAAGTAGCAGAAAGAACAGAAATGGGTCCTGAAATGAAGGAAAAGGTTTTATGGCACAGTTATTACAGGTATTTTACTTGGGTGTTTTCTATCTAAATAATACTTAAATCTAGATATTTTCTATGTACGTAAGGATGAGACTATTTGCAAAGTCAACTGTCATGGAATTCCTGTACTTTATTTTCTACCAGAATTAACTGGTGGTGTGGTTTTTCACACCAATGTCTGGAACATCATTGAGGTGCCAGAAGGATAAATATTATGCAACTTCTTGATTCTAAGACTCATGTTTTGTCTTCAAATTTTAGCAGTTTGGAAGCTGGGATGCATCTTATTATGTCAAGAGAAACTTTCCAGTGGCCAAGCAAAGGAGTAAGTTACGGTGACACTTTTTTATTGCCTAAATAAATAAAAACTTAGTCCTTTTTGGAGGTAATTATTTACCTAATTTGCACCTCAGCTAAATAATTTGCACTGGTAACATTATACCCCATTGATTTAAATGTAAATTTTGATCCCTAATGATTGCTTTTAATACCTTTAGAAGATTATATTATAAAAAATTGAATATAAAGTTATGGTGACTATGGAAGATTCCTTATCAAATTCCAGAAAGTGCAGTTAAGGACAATGAAAATTGCTAAATCTTTTAGAAAAGGTCATGTAATTTTGAAAGCTTGAGAAAGATGTGACCAACTGATGCATCAAGAAGGACTCTGACGTAGGACCTGAACTTCTATTTTGTTGAAAGTTTCCAACCAACTTGTAAGCTTCCAACCAACTGTTTAGCTTCCAGCACTATATAACAAATTAAGAAAACTAGATAAACAAACCAAAGTTTGACCAGATAGTTAATGCACATGTAAGTAAATGCCTCAAATTGTATGGGAGCTAAAATGGCCCCGAAAGAGAGAGAATTTATGATTTGGGGAGAGAGGAAGAGATAAAGATAGAATTCCCACCAGGACTATGCAAAAACAATATAAGATTTCACTAATGCTACACAAGTATCTTGCAAAAGAGGTTCCAGAGAAGGCCTTTTACATGCCAGATAGTTGTTAGGGGTACTAATTTATGAAGCACTTGAAGAAGGAATAATTATGCATAATAGTGATCAGGGGAGACCTCTCAGGAACAGGAAAAGTATTGAAGGGTGGTATGAGTCTCAAGAGGTTGAAGAGTTAGGGATGGGGACTACTTCATATAAGTACCTTCCTCTACCCAACTGGTGTCTGTGACAGAGTCTTCCACATAGTTGCACTAAAGCAGTGTTTGAATAGCTTGAAAAAACTGAAGGATGACTCCTCTTCATGGATATAGAGTGTTTAGGGTCATGGAAGAGCATTAAAAAAGCCCAACAGAGATCTCACTCTTCCCACATCCACTCTAGATACATTCTTGGAATCAGCACCATCCTATTTTTAAACATTTCATTTGTCAGCTTTTTATTATTAAGAAAAATGTCCAATTTGCTTAAAGCACCTCAGGCAAAGTATGATCAAATTCATGGATGACAGTGACATTGAATAAGAATGGACAGGGACAGAAAAACCAGGGCTCATTAAAATGGACCTATGGATAAAGAGGACTCCCAGCTCTACACTCTACCACATCCAGGGTTTAGTGAAATAAAACCAGAAACAGTCATAGACTGATTCAGGATCAACCTCAGAGGCCATGCTTTTACAGCCTAAGGGACTGAATTGTGCTAAGACCAGACCACGAATTCCCAGGGCATTTTCTGAATAATCATCTTATCTCCACATGGTATCTCAGCTTAAACTGTTTCCCTCAAGACTGTGTCAGGAAAGGAATGGTCCTTGACATTCTTTTGTGGAAATGTTACCTCAAGCACACATAGATTTAGATGATTTTAAATCAGGGCTGTTTGTATTCTGAGAGTGAGTACAGCTGTGACATATATGATAATTGGGAATCGAAGAAAGCAAAAGAGATCCCACATGGTTTCCTAAAGCATGTAACAAGTATTTGTCTATTACATGAGCCAGATATCTGAGCATGACAAATTCTTTCAATATGGTAGCCATAAAATGAAGTAGTAACAAGGAGCCAGGACACAGTCTGATATGCTGTGAAATTGGGGAACCAAGTCCAGGGAAATCCAGAAATGTTAGATTAAAAATCCTGTTTCCACAAGTGAGTTGTCACACCTAGGCGAGGTTGATATTTCTTTAGTTCTTTAAGATCAGGGTTATGGGAGGAGGTGGTGGGGGAGAAGGCAAGGTAATTGAGCCAGCAGCATAGAGGGTAGTTCTAGTTGGAATTCTTGAGGGCTTTTTAAGATTCATAGGCCTGCCCCTATGGATGTACCTAGCTTCTTGAAGAGACACTAAACAGTCAGGAGGCCCCAGAGAACTGTAGGCCATAATTAAGCCTTTTGGAGGTCTGGATGAAAAGGGCGGGGGCAGGAAATCATGAAAGCCAGAGAAGGGATGCCTCACCTGATAGGGAACCAAGGGAGAAGAACAAATGGAACCACCACCATTTACAAGTTTCTGCCAGGTCTTTTCGACAAAGGGTGCTAGGGCAATTGGACATTTGTTGGGTGGGGGACGTGGTGGGGGAGACAAAAAGGAAAAGAATAAAAGACCCTTGATCTAAACCTTACACCTTATAAAAATTAACTCAAAATGGATCATGGACTTAAATGTAAAATGTAAAGCTATAAAATTTTTAGAATTAGAAAGTATTTGGGATCTAGGGTTATGCAAACAAAACAAAACAAAACAAACCTCAGATATGGCACCAAAAGCGGACCATAAAGGAAAAAATGATAAATTAGACCTTATCCAAAGTTAAAAGTTTTTCTCTGTAAAAGACCCTGTTAACAGCATGAAAAGACAAGCTACAGTCTATGAGAAAATATTTGCAAATCACCTATCCAATAAAGAATTAATATTTAAAATATACAAGTAACTCTAACAAAAGCTCATCAGTTAAAAAACCCCAAACAATCCAATGACAATATGGGCAAAAGACATGAACAGACATTTTAACGAAGTGAATAAAAAATAACAAGCACATGAAAAGAGATTCACCAACATTTGTCATGAGGGAAATATAAATTAAAACCACAGTGAGATATACTACATTCCTATTAGAAAAGCTAAAATTTAAAAAATATAGTGACAATATCAAATTCTGGCAAGGATATAGAGAAATTGATTCACTCATACATTGCTAGTGTCAATATATAAAATATTACAACCATACAGGAAAACAGTTTGGCAATTTCTTATAAAACCAAACGTGCAAATGCCATACAGCTTAGAAATTGCACTTGCAGCCAGTTGTCCCAGATAAATTAAAACTTACACTCACATCTGTATGTGGATGCACATAGCGGTTTTATTTGTAATAGTCAAAATTTGGAAATGACCCAAAAGTCCTTCACCAGATGAATGATTACACAAATTGTGGCATATTCGTGCTATGGAATACATCTCAGCAATAAAAGGAAGCAAACTATTGATACATGAAAAAACTTGGATGAATTTTCAGGGAATTATCCTTTGCAAAAGGATTCCCCAAAGGTTGCATACTGTATAATTTTATTTATAACACTGTTGAAAATATAAAATTGTAAGAATGAGGAATAGATTAGTGGTTGTCAGAGATTAGAGACATTGGGGGAGGGTGGGGAAGTAGGTATGTATGGCTATTAAAGAGCAACAAAAGAGATTTTTTTGGTGGTAGAAATGTTCTTTATCTTAACTGTACCAAAGTCAATGTCTTGGTTGTGATACTGTACTCTAGTTTTTCAAGATACTACCATTAGGAACTGTGTAAGGAGTCCAGGGGTCTGTTCAGTATTTCTTAAAACTGCATGTGAATCTATTATCATCCAAAATTAAAAAGTTCAATTTAATCAATGTATTATCTCTTTTCAAAAGTCCAAATCATATATAAGTTAGCTAAATTCTGTGATACGGAGAGAAATGGATCTGAAGAGATGCTTGGACTTTATTTTCTAGCTATAGAATGGCTTTGAAGTATTTTTAAGGGGAAGAATAGTATGGTCAGATTTTTTTTAATTAATTTAAAAAAAAATTCTGGTATAGTTAACATACAGTGTTATATTAGCTTCAGGTGTACAATATAGTGATTTGACAATTCTGTACATCACTCAGTATTATCATAAGCATACTCTTTAATTTCCCATCACCTATTTCACCCATTCCCCCACCCGCCTCCCCTCTGGTCACCATAAGTTTGTTCTGTATAGTTAAGAGTCTGTTTCTTGGTTTGTGTGTCTCTCTCTTTTTTCCTTTGCTCATTTGTTTTGTTTTTTAAATTCTACATATGTGTGAAATCATATGATATTTGTCTTTCTCTGACTGACTTATTTCGCCTAGCATTATATTCTCTAGCTCCATTCATGTTGTTGCAAATGGCAAGATCTCATTCTTTTTGATGGCTGAATAATATTCCATATATATATATATACATGCCACATCTTCTTTATTTACTCATCTATCAATGGATACTTGGGCTGCTTTCATAATTTGGCTATTATAAATAATACTGTAATAAACATTGGGGTGCATGTATTTTTATTTTAGAAAAGTCATGATTTTTCTATGTGATGTGGATTTGAAGTGGTGGGGTGTTTAGGGCTTGGGTGGGGATACCTGAGAGAGTGACACCAGATAGAGGATGATGGCTACCAACTGGGAAAAACATAAGGGACTAGTCCACCAAGGCAAAAAAGCACCAGGGATGGTGAGGTGGGGAAACACACAGAAACACACAGGTGGTGGATCAATAGCATGTCATGGTTGGTGTAATTTGAGGTGAGTCTTGGGCAAAGAAGAGCAGGAATCAAGGACTATCTCATCTTCAGTCACTAGAGGCATAGTGGAGCTTTCAGAGATCAGGTTGCAAGAAAGCAATTGTTAGGGGTGGTGGGGCTGTAGGAAGCAGAGTCCAGTTGAGTTATCTAGTCATTTCACAACCCCCTTGCCCCCCATTATTTTTCTCTTGGAGAGACTGTGGTCCAGAACTGGTGAAGTCACTGGTCTAGCACATATACCTTGACTTCCTAATTCCATGATTTTGAATTCTCAAAGAAATATCATACTAATTGTCCAGAAATCCCATCATCCCAAAAAGAGATCTATTTCTTCACCAATTTGTGAAATTAAATGTAAGCAACCATCCATAACCACATAACTGCTCTCTAATTTTGGGAAGCAGAGAGAACATCATATTCATTGTGAGTCCACTCAACTAGCAAAGAACTCTGTCCTGAGGAAGCGTTTGGGATGAATGTGGCATGGAATAGGCCCACCTATGTTTAGTGAAGCTCTGACTCAAGCAGGCTCCATTCAGATTGTGGTGTCATATGCAGCCTTGTGTGTGGACTGCTCATTGGAGACAGGGACTAGAGAGCGCAGATGGAAGAGTGTGCGCATACAAAAGCTGCAGACCTTTTCTGGTCCTTCAATCAGAGTCCTGTGGCCCAGAAATGATTTCAAGGTTTTCTGAGAAACTACAAGATGCTCCTCTGGGGTTTTTCTGCTAGGGAGAGAGAATTCTGCCTACTTTACCCATCCTGCACAATTCCCTTCAAACAGCACTGTTAGCAGAAGGGAGATTAGCTGTGACTTCCTTCTTTTAGAAGCCCTCACTCCTATTTCCTGAGAAACTGTGGGACTCTGCCATGCCTGCCATGGCATCAGTGCCCCATAGCAACTGGCCTCCTGGTCAGTTCTCCTGAGAGCCCATTGGCTAAGCACGTGGACTGGACATGAATTACTTTTTGTTGAGTGAGAACTGGTGTGGGTGGGATGGGTTCTATTCACAATGGGCACTCACCTCCAGCCATGAGCCATTTTTATCTGTGCCTTCATGTGAGGAGAAAAGCAATACCATAAAAAACAAGCCACCCAAGTTGTCATGTGAACACTTCCTTGCACAGCAGAGACCTAAGGGAGTAATTAAATTTTGCTGATGCCCTATCATCTTTAAGGTTGAATTTTATCCTTACATAAATACCGAATTACCCTGTGGTGTTTATTTAACAAAATACCCGGAAGATCCTAAACGTGCTTTCACATAAGACTTTTTTCCTTTTCTCTACATCTGTCTCACTGTTTCTCCAGGTCCACTCAAGGGATTCAGCTGAACCCTAGAAAGTGCTTCCTGATGGTGAGAACAGTGCTAAGTTTGGCCATGGGAAATGAAGCTCTTTCAAGGGAAATACTATTTTTGTTTTCATGTCTGTGTGAATAGATATGCATAAGAAATTAAATCTGGCCAGGGGGTTGATGCTGGGGCTTGTGGGAGATAAGGGCATATGGAAGGGTCAGGGGTAGAGAGAAAAGCCTGGCTAGGATGTAGCCCCCAAGGTGATCAAAGGAGGTCTGGAAACTTGCCGAAGAAGATCAGTGTGGCATTAGCAGCAGAAGAGATATGCCAGCAGCTGATGAAATATGATCTTAAGGGAAAGCTCAAATCCAGTTATTAGTGCAGGGAAAGCACCAGCCTGGGCCAGAGAAGCGATCTGAAGTAGAGGGACCTAAATAGAAACTGTGATGAGATAATGCCAGTCACCTACCTGCCGCCCAAAGATACCGTGACGGAGAGCTAAGCTACATGCTTGGCTCCTGACAGCCACACCAGGTTCATCATTGTTGCCATCGCATGCAACATAGAAAAGCTCGTGTGCACAGACCGGTCCATCTGTGCATCGGCAGATGGGATGAGAGCTGCCTGAGTGAAGAGCGCAGTATGATTGAGTGTGGATATGAATGAACTTAGGATAGTTCAAATACAATTGCATTAATGTGGCTGTCTCAGATTTTTAACTGAATGAATAGTTTCTGAATTGATTTTATTGTTTAAATTCACGCTAGTTAATGGCTTTTCAAAATAAAATTGACTTTGGCTGACTTAAACATCAATAGAATATTTTAAAAAATGAATTTGATTGTATTTTAAGCCCCAAATCAAGATTTCTATAAAATTGGACATGTCCCGTTTCCCCTTTTGTAAACTGGCTTATTTCTGAACATGTAATAAGCAAAAACAAACCAAATTACAAGTGGATTCTGACAAACCTTAGCTCAAACTTCAGGTAAATCCTCTATTCTCTATGAATCATTGGGTAAGCTGCTTAATTCCTCAGTTTTCTCAATAGAAAAAGGAGGTAATATTATTTACCTTGCAAGACTATTGTGAAGATAATTGTTAAGTGTCTAATATAGTGCTCAGCCTATTGTAGACATTCAGCAAAGATTTGTACACAATTTTGTTTCTTTTGCATATAGTCCTTACGTGTGTATATGTACAATGTTGAAAAAGACCTGGATGAGAGGACCATGGCCTCCTGGTTATATCCAGCAGTGGGAAAAGGCACAGAATAAATAATAGGCATGATATATTTGGGGATATCTTTCTAGATCATTACTCTTATCAGTAGCAAAATTAGCAAAAAGTTAGATCATGGAGAGTCTTAGAGATAAAGAGTTTAGACTTAATTCCTTAGGCCAGTGGCTGACCAATTTTTCCGCATAAAGCCAGACAGTAAATATTTTCAGCTTTTTGGACAACAGTCTGTTACAAATACTCAACTCCACCATGATAGCATGAAAGGGCCATGGACAATATGCTAATGAATTAACATGTCTGTGTTCCAATGAAACTTGCTTTACAAAACTAGGAAGTTGGCCTAATTTGGCCTGTGGGCTGTAGTTTGGCAACCGCTGATCTAGGTGACAAGAAGTAAACCCAGCATCCTATCTTTTCTTCATTTAGAAATACACAGAAGTTTTACTTTTTGGATTGGTTAGATTGCAGCTAACCCCAAACTATGTTCATTAATGAAGTCATGTAATACATTTTTGAGTGTCTGCTATCATTAACTATTTCTCTAGGTGCTGGAGAAATAACGATGAGCAAAACTCACAGAGAAACGTTCCGGGCTTTAAGGAGCTCATGTTCTGCAGAATTCTATCTGTCACTACCTTCTAGAAATCCTGCTCTACATAAGCCACATTGATCAATGTTTGCAGTGCTGCTCATAGATTTTCTGCACCTAGTCTCCCTATATTACTACACAAAGGGGCATTCTAGCATAGTATATCTGGATAGCGGCAAGCTGTTTGACAAAGTACCCCCTGATATTGTAGTGGACTCAATGGAGAGATGTGAGCTGGATGATAATGTAGCTCAGTGAAGTGGAACCTGGATGAAAGACAGTACTCAATGAATACTGATTGATTGATCACCGTCAACCTGGAGAGCAATCTCCAGTGACCTAGAGGGCCATGTCCTTGTCTCTGTCCCAACTCTTCCATCGATGACTTAGGTGAAAACATGGAAAGCATGATGATCAAATTTGCAGAAGAGGTAAAGCAAAGAGGGAGACAGCTGACAGGGCCAAGATCGAAAATGATTTAGACAAGCCAGAACAATGGCCTGAATCTAACAAGATGGAATTTAGTAAGGATAAATGGAAGGTCCTGTACTTAAGTTCAAAAGTCAAATTGTACATGGGGCGGGGGGGAGTAGTTAAACTGCGATACATGGGATAAAGCCTTAGAGATTTCACTGACAGCAGGCTCTGTGGCTGCCCTCAGTACAGTGTGAATGTCAAAAATACCAGGGCAAACCCACAGCACTGCCATGAGGGCAGAGTCCAGGGCAAGGGGAGTGGCCGTGCTATCGCACTGGGCAAGATCAGATCTCACGTGTGTGTGGTCCTGAGTGTCAGGTGTTCAGAGGGATGTGGATAGACTCTGTCCTTGTCAAAAGAGAAGACCTCCTGAATAATGAGGAAACCTAAGAACATGGGGATTGATTAAGAAAATAGAGTTGTAAGTGCTTAAAGCTGGTTTAGGGATTCCACAGAGCACATTCTGGGGGAAAGTGGCAAAATTCACTCTTGTTGTCAAGTATTTCTACTTCTCTTGTAGCAAAACTCTTATCTGTCCTGAAGATCAAAGGGGAGTGGATATTTTAACGCAGCACCCTCTGGGCAAAAGGTGCTCTAGGGAAATCAGGGGAGCATATGTTAAAACTGCTTTGTTTCAGTGAGGTTCCTTATCAGTTTCATGCCTTTGTAATCCAGGAGCCAGTTTTGAAAATCTGCATCAAATAACCCCAGCAAGAGCGAGGTGAGCAGAAAGGTATGCCTTCTGGTCTGCTGAGAAGCTTAGTACTGAGGGTCGTATGTGTGCTCTTCAAGGAACAGATTCCACGTGCACCCCCAGAGAAATGTCAGGGAATTAGGGGCTCAACGAATGGAGAATTTAATTTTTCTGGTTAACTCTGAAAATACGTTTTTATGCAACATTGTTGATGCAAATCATTCTAAAACACATCCGTTTACTTTCTTATCTTGGTGAAGGGAGGAAAGGAAAGGAGTGGTGTTGATCTCTAAAATAGTCTCCTAATTTAGGGGCACCTGGGTGGCTCAGTCGTTAAACAGCTGCCTTTGGCTCAGGTCATGATCCCGGGGTCCTGGGATTGAGTCCTGCATCGGGCTCTTTGCTCTCTCTCTCTTCTCTCTCTCTCTCAAATAAATAAATAAACTCTTAAATAAAATAAAATAGTCTCCTAATTTTTAAGAGAAAACCCGAATGTGCCCCGCCCAGTCTGATCTGGCCTCGACTAACCTCTTTTGCATCATCAGCATCTCTTCCGTCCAGTGGCTCTGACCTCTCAGTTCCTCCTGACATTCCAAGCCCGTGCTGTCCCTCATGTTTGGAACAATTTGTCTCCCCACCGTATCTAACATCCTTCAGTTCTTGCCAGAAAAGCTTAGAAGTCACAATTTCTGCAGAAACTTCCCTGATTCCCAGAGTCTGAGTAGGGCCGCATTGAATGTTATCTGAGCATACCCTGTCCTTGCTAGAATGTGATGCTTATTCCATACCATGGTAACTGACTGGCAATTGGTTCTGTCTTCCTCATGAGCCCGAGGAGGACAGGAACCGTGACTGATCTATTCATTGTTATATTTCCAGCATTTAGCACGCCTGACATGGAATGTGTGTTCAATAGATTTGTTAAATTGAATTAATTCATTGGAGGTATTAAGGACTGTAGGGACATCATCTTAGGCATCAGTAACAGTGTCCTAAACAAAAGATGGCACTAACACTGTAGTCGTGACAAGAACCATCTGTCCAGTGTGCTTTTCTAGTAGAGTGAAGAAGCTGAGTTCTAGTAAAGGAGACTGACTTGCCCAAGGCCACATAGCCACTGAGCAGCTTAGCCAGCACTAGACCCCATTTATCTTGTTGAGAAGCTCTTTTCTGCCTCGCCATAACAGCCACTGGCAGACATATCTGCTCTAGCAAAATCGGTAGAAGAAGAATACATTATCTCTGAATCCAGTGAAAGCTGGAGAACCAGATTTGGAAAAAGAGCAGGAACTAAGAATGGTGAAGCATTTAGAAGGACAGGCTGGAGCAGATCCCAGTCTGAAACAAGTCATGCTTTGGAATTGTCTGGTTCAGATGCTGCTCTGGCACTGGGCACTTGCCGCCCCTGCCCCTGGACCTCAGATTCCTCCCCGTGGACTCACAGTCCTGGCACCACTCTGCTCTCTTACTGAATCATTTCTCCCCTATCCCTGCATTTTAATTTTTGTTCCTTTAAGATCCAAAATTCCAGGTGGGAGCAGCTGACTGGCTGAGATGAGGTAGTAGACCTATAACTTAGATTCCCGGAGCAGGGAGATGCAGAGCACCTGGGCCCACCCTGACTTCTGCTATGTGAGGCCCCTGTGACCAGGACTCGCTCAATCTAGCAAAGGCGTCCAGGTCCAGGGAGCCATAAAACACCCAAACAAAACCCTACCAAGTCACCGGCTGGTTGCATCACTTCTGTCTTTGGTGCCTTCATCTCCCCAGGTGAACCAGGGCTCCCACAAAGCAGGTTTCCATCTGCACTGAAAATAATGACCCAAGAAAAGGTACGGCCTTCATTTTCACTTTTTTTGTTTTGAAAGAAAAGTCTGTAACTGTCCCTTTCTTTGCTCATATCTCCATTTTCCCATCTGTGAAGTGAACGCAGTGTTTGGGTGACTTCTCGGAGGGCTGTCCTTCCTCTAATGCCCAATGGTTGCTTCATGGACCCACTCACCATGACATGCTGGTACCTTTCTGTGGAAAAGTGTGTTTGTTAAAGGAAATGTGGTGACTGCTGAACCTGGCTTGCTGATGGAGACTCTTGCAGAGTTTCTGTTGTCATTCTGGATACCCAGCTTTTTGAGAACTTCAGATGAATGGAGATGACTAGGAGATAGGGATGATGCCCAGTCACAGGACACAGTGAGAAAGCTCTGTTTCTGGCTAATACTCTCAGAGTGATTATTAGCTTTGGTTAGAGGAATAGGAGTGATCTCCAAAATGGACTGGCTTTGAACATGAAATAGGAAGTGGACTCAGAAAACATTTGGCCACAAGAATTGCACTTCCCAGCTTAGAGCTGAGGCAAGCTTGGGTTGGGCTGGCACCTTTACCCAGTGTCCTCTTGACTGGGAAATGGCCCTCTAAATCCACTTAGCACATGGCAATGTTACAGTTTTACAGTGACTTCCAAAACTTCATAGAAGGCAAAAATCTCAACGTGACAGCCAGAAAGCAAATTGTTAGTAACTTCTGCTGAAGCCTGCTGCTCCTGCAAAGCCTTGTTGGAATGTAAGTGTTCATGCCAGGCATAGCATCTTTTTGACCTGTTAAATGATTTAAAACCTACTAACAAAAAAACCACATGGCAACCTAGGAAAATTCTCTTCGAGACAATGTGGAGCCATTATTCATTTAATAGTATAAACATTACTCTCTATCCCAGGGTTACTAACTTCTGAACCTTTAATGGACTTCGCATTGTACTTAGGGGATTAACAGAGAAGTTTGTAATTGATTCTCTTTGTTGAAGGAAGTAAAGAAGACAAGTATTTACCTGGTCATGGGTTACGTTACTGATGGAATGTAAAAAGGCTCTCAATGTTTAGAACTAGAGAATTGTTTATTTGCTCCTTCTAAGACACATATTGTGGTTAATACTTAAAGACCAAACCAGCAAGTGTGTGTTCCTTTAAGAGAATCCTAGGTTCCAAATCACAGTTCTTTAAATGTACTTACTTTAACATATTCATTGTACTTTATTGTGCACCTACTATGTGCCAGGCATTTTATAATCTCTAAGTAGACAGTGTATGTGGTGTTGAACAGTACAAGGGTGATTCCAACCTTCAGTGGGGTACCAAGGAAGAGCCGACATTGAATTAATAATCACACAAATAAACATAAAATTTGCAAATTGTGATAAATGCCAAAAATTTAAAAAATGAGTTATGGAAAAGAAAAACCGGGGGTGGGGGAAGAGGTGGGAGAAGAGGATGGTAGCATTAACTTCTCTGAGGAAAAAGTGGTTGAGTTACTTTTTACTGCAGCACCTGTTGTTACTGTTGTCAACTGTGTAATTAGGCTCCTGATATATACTTCTGACTCCTGAGCAATGATTATTTGGTACCACACTGTGATTACTCAGTACTCAGACATGTCGGTCAGAGCTGAACCAGAAGAACTGAGCCACCTCAACTATTATGGGAATAAGGTATTTAATATAGGAATTGGAGCTCACATAGAAGTAGGAGGAGCTGAGAAGTATAAATTCTAGAAGGTGAGCATCAGAGGATCAAACAGTAATTTCTGTCCGAAGCACCGGTGCAGTTGGGCAAGTCAGAGCTTGTGGGACTCTCTGGAACACCATGTTGCATCTGCCTGTGGAAGCAGAACCACAAAAGGGAAACATGTGGAGAGGTCTGTAGTAGCAGGCAGCTCTAGAAACTGCTGCCTCTATGGCATCCTCTGCCCCTGTGGGAATGCGACATCTGTGAGTTTGCAGCCAAGCAAGGGTGCTAGGCCTGTGGCTCCTACTGACCAATAGGAGGCAGGACCAGAGATTGGGTGGACTAGCTGGAACGAGGGTAGGAGGGGAGCAAGGATAAGCACAGTCCTGCTGGAAATGTCTGCATCTTTTCATCAGTCTGACCCCTATGATATTCCAAGATAATCTTGACATCACTTCCATTTTCTAAATCTAGGGTGACCAACTTCTTGGTTTGTGCAAAACTTCCCCAGTTTTGCCACTGAATCCCCTGTGTGCCTGGCAACCCTTCCATCCTGGGCAGGCTGGAGTAGTTGAGCCCCCTAAAATCTCATGTAAACTCATCTCACTGACCCACTCTACCCCAAATCCGCATAGAAGAGGGATTCAGGGAAACATAATTCCCAGCCTTAGGCTGGTGCCACAGCCAGGTTGACCCAGGCAATCTAGCATACCAGATGTGACCCATTTCAAAGATTTGTGATGGACAGTATCCAAACTGTACTGTTTTAATCAGTATAGTTCCATCCTTTGGTGTCCCCTTAAGGATTATGACATAAGTTTAAATCTAATTTAAAATAACACTACTTTGATGATGCGAAGAGTTTCTTTTTTTAAGATTTTACTTATTTATTTGAAAGAGAGAGAGAGCGAGAGAGAGAGCATGAGCAGGGTGAAGGACAGAGGGAGAAGCAGACTCCCCGCTGAGCAGAGAGCCTGTTGCGGGACTCAGTCCCAGGACTCTGGGATCATGACCTGAGCTGAAGGCAGACGCTTAACTGACTGAGCCACCCAGGCACCTGATAGGAGGAGTTTTACAATAAGCCCTGAAACTAAATTTAGATGTTTTGTGGGTTATCCTCTATTTGGATTACTTTTGGTATCGCTCTAGCCAGTTAGCTTGGATAAGTGGAAATCAGAGTGCTCCGGGTATGTCCCCTCTCCTGGCTCTGGAAGAGAGAACTGGTCCTACAGTTATGAGTGTGCAGGATGGAATGAAATCTTAAATCTTTCTGGTGGAGTGTTTGCCAGGTGTGAAACAAGGAGAAGGTGGTGGAGCACAGTGAGGTTACATGATGATATATTGCTGGGTCTTCCCCACAGACCAGTGTTGATTGCAGGGTAACCAGGGTATGTGTCAAGCATTGGAGGAATGTGAACATTGGAAGCCAGAATGAGGGGTGTTGCAGATAAAAGTAAAGGAAACAAAGTTAGTGAGAAAGGCAACTATAAGATTTGAAAAGAGAGGAGAAAGGAGATACATGCTGTATATGACTGTCAGAACAATTCAATAATGTCCGAGGAGGGCTTGGATTTATTGACAGTGAAGCAGGCAAGCTTGGGGCCATTCGTTTGGGCTCAGCCCTTATAAATGATTTGGAGGACTTTGTAGCGTTGTAAGTAAGCATAATGGTTTTTGTATTGAACTGTGGGACCCTCAGCCAACTTGAAAGAACCAAGATTCTCTAGAATTCAATTTACTTTGCATTAACGGGAGAGCTGATCCTCATCTGCTCTAACGGCTTCTTTTATCTAAGCTGCTAAAGAGTCACATGGTTTAGGAAGAAAATTAAGAGATTTCACATTTGTTGCTCTAAGCAAAATCATTTTGTTATCTACTTTAATGAGAGTGTGGATGAGTTTTCCTGTTTTAATAATCACTGTGTCTTAAACTTCTCTTCCATGAAGGCAATATCAACAAAAACTCTCTAGAGGCTTTATCTTTATACAATTAGTTTTTCTCTCTCTACAGTCTGAAGTCCTTAAAATTATTTTTAAAATAGTAGGAGGCATGTCCTTTCTCTGAGCCCTCTGGGTACATATAAGGAAAATCGACGTTACAGTATTGCTTTGAAGAAATAATTGGCATAATGTAAGGTCTCTATCTTTAGCTCAATTCACATTTGAGTGTACTCAGATTTTATTTTATTTTATTTTATTTTATTTTATTTTTATTTTATTTATTTATCTTCTTTAATCTTCCATTTTTCTTTCTGTACATAAAAGACTTCTATGGATTTCTGTGGGTCCTGCAGTCACTGGGGAGTGAATTCATTGCACTCACATCTGTTGGTAATTCCTAAGAACCAGGAAAATTCATTCCAAAGTATTATGAATCTCATCTTTTTGGTGAATCTGTCTTGCATGGTTGAAGAAAGACTGGTCGTAATTTTTGTAGTTCCACATTTTGCACCCAAAGAACCAAACAATCCCCATCAAATGGTACTTTATTAAAGTCTTCCAGACTGGAAATAGGCAACCTTGTCTCAGACTTAAGTTTAACACTGCATCTATCCTAGTGCATTTATGTATATATTATTTATATTTGCTCTACTTTTAAAGTATTTGAAAGAGCTCACAGTGAATGAGAGTTTTAAAGTAAGAGTGTTGAATTAGGAAAAAGAATGAGAAGGAGAAATGACATGTCAAGCACAAATTAACAGTGAACTATTTGGCACTGTAACAGAAAGAACTGGAAGATTTGTACTTTTTAATTGTCTGATTACAAGAGATAAAATGTCTTTAGAGCAGAGAAACACTTCTCCTAGAAATAAATATTAGAAGGTAACATTTGTGTCCTCACATCAGGGTAAAAATATACACTGTCTTCAATGATGATTTTGCAAATTATGCTGACATGTATTTATGTGGCAAATTTTTATTAACCCTTGACAAAAAAACAAGGATATAGTATTTAACAATGTGTAGTAAAGAGGTTTTTATATGAGGCTAGTCTAATAGGATCCAGGTAAGTTGCTTTCAGGTCATATACTAATAAAAGGACTGAATCAAGAGTGCCAGGAAGGACAGACATCTCATAGGCCACAGACATACAACCAGTAGCATTTAAGCTACTACAATTCCTTGAAAATTCAATATAGTTTTTATTTGGCATTTTTAAAGGGAAATTATCACTGGTGTTTTGTAATGAGTTGACATTTTCTGTATGGTATTAATCATTAAGATTTTTTACAATCTTTAAAAAGTGTTACTCATTTTTATATTTTACCTTAAAAATTACTGAGGAATTCTTTGAGACTGTGTATTGCTCAGTACTTGGAACTGCTTCTAATTCTCCTTTTCTTTTCTCTCTCTAAACTCTAAGGAGTCAGCCTATTGTCTTCAACTCTTGCCATGTACTGCATCCATTGAGATTCTTTTCCTTTTACATCTGACTTCAGTACAAAGGATACTTTCCAAATATTCTAATTTCCCTGTAGCTTCCTTAGCAGCCAAACATCTCTAAAAACAAAATAAAACAAAAACAGTGTACAACATCTTTCATTGCCCCACCTACCCCCTGGGGTCAGGCATCAATACACCTCTTCCCCAAACACTGAATTTTATGAAAATGTATTGGTAAATTTAATCCTAGTGTCATAATTTCTTCCACTGACAGTGACTCTTCAGAGTGCACATATTCCTTAACTATTCTTCAGCTTTTAACACTGTAGACTAGTCCCTTTTCTATAGATTCCTAGCTATCAAAGTTTTTGCTCTGATTAAACCACAAGACTCCCCTTTGTGCAAATATCCATCTTAATTTTGGGTATTTCCCCTGGTGTTCCATCCCTATCCTTTATCCCACCTCCTCTCTATATCCATAGTCTCTCTGGGTGTTGTCATTCACTCCTATGACTCGAAACACTTTGAACCCATTTATTCCAACTCCTTACCCTATATCTCCTGGACATATTTCTTGCTTAACTCCAGTCTCCTATATCCTTCTACTTATGCTCATCTTTAAGTTGATATCCCTCAGGTACAAACCTGAACCTGCCATATTCAACCCCCAATCTTAGCCATTGCCTTTCTTTCTCTTAGGAATAGCACCACTCTCTGTTCAGATACCCAAGATAGAAAATTCAAAATCATGTTATACTTGTTTCTTCCCTTTATTCTGATATTTAATGGCTTGATAATACTGAAATTCCAGATCTCCCTGAACCTTATGGCATATATTAGCAGAACCTGGGAATGGATCTTATGGGTGCTAGCTGAGGTAGTGGACAATACAAGGCTGGAAAAGGAAGAGTTTGTTGATACGATGTCACTCTATACCTTAGTTCTCAAAATCGGTCCTCATTATAAGCAGGATCAGACTTACCTGGGAAGTTGTTAGAAATGCACATTCTTAGGTCCCAGACAGACCTGCATTGGAAACTCTGGGGATGATTCCCAGAAATTTACAATTTAACAAACTCTCCAGGGACTATAATGGACACTAAAGCTTGAGAACCACTGTTCAGCTGTGATTCAGAATTGAACGCTCTGGCAGAGGCACTTGCAGCTGTCCTATAAACTGGTGAAAATTGGCAAAAATGATGACTGTCATTAAATTAAGTGAGATGCAAAAACTGTGTAGGCAGATGTTAAAGAAGGGGTCAAAATACTAGAAGAAGTGAAAATGCCAAAAGGGATTTATTATATAAGACTCAGGAACACACTAGATAGCTACATTCCTAAGTGAGACCAGAGGATAATACCTTCACTAAGGCAATAAGAAATGTGCTGGTGAGAGGCAGCACCAACAACTCCAATAGGTTTAGTACTGTTTTCTGTAGCCTAGTCTGACTCTGAGATCCCCGAAGTCAAGAAAGATTATAGAATTTTGAATATATAGAGGCCAGTGCCAGTGGTAGCATTTAACCATCAGAGGCAAGGTAGAATAAAATGCTATGATGGACATCAAGGTCAGAATTGCAACCAGAAGTGCTGGCCTGCAGGGATCTATGACAATAACAAATAAATAGCCCATATGATTCTTGGAGGCAAGATAAGATAATGGTCAGTCAACCAACAAAAAAACAATATGTATGTGTGTGCATATGTATATATGTGTGTGAATGGATGAGCAGAATGCTGATATCACTTGCTCTGGTGATAAGTCATGATTCCTTAAATAGTTTTTATATCTCACTTAGCTCTCAGAATCAAAGTTCATTAATTAAGGGAAAGATCAGATCTTTCTGAGGAAGGATGCTGCAATGACACAGCAAGTGTATATAATAATTATTCTTTTAGTTCTTTCCCAAAGTGACACAGCTATGTACATGCTTAGCTGTGACACTGGAAAGAGAATCCCCAAATTTTTGGTCTGTTGGATATCAGGCCTGAGCTGACACTTAACCCAAGAGCTCCACAGAGCAGTTACCACCCTTCTGTTATAATAGGGACTTAAGGAAACCAGGTGATAAATGGAGTTCTGGCCTAGGTGTATCTTGCAAGGGGTCCAATGAGTCCACAGATCTACCCAATGTATATTTTTCTTAGAAACCGGCAGAAGTCTTACCAGAGTTCTTTGACTTTCAGAATAAGAGAAATTATTATAGGAAAGGTCAAGTTAAAGACTAAGACTATCTCCTCTGTCTAATATATCAGCCCCTGCTCCAGCCAAGATAGTAAAGCATAAGCAATACCATATCCCAAATGGAATGGAAGAGATTAGTGCCATTCTCAAAGACTGAAAGGATGAAGCATGTTGGCCCGCCAGATATCTACATTTAACCAGGAGTTGAATCCACTCCTATCATACACTTACCTCTCTACTGAGCAAAATTGGAGTTTTTGTTGCTGGACCAATGTTGCTGCTAACAATGAAAGCTCACTAAATTAAAATACTTTTTAAATACTATATGGTAGAAAAAAATAATACTGTCACAAGTAGTGAAAGAAGAACGAAAATATACATACCTATGAACATCTATGAAATAATTATATTCTGTGCTAGTGGTCTATTTGCTCAACCATCATTTGAATCTCTTTATGGGCATTCACTATTTCCTCTGTAACAAGACTGGTTATCTCATTGTATTCATCAAATATACCTTTTCTGAAAACAAAAATAAAATTTTACAACATTTTTAAGTTTTCAAGGGAAACATAGGCCCAAAAAGGATTCAGAACAATAAATGTAAGAAATGTAATACCAATATTTATAGATGGTGATTTTATGCACCACCTTAAAAAAAAAAAAAAAAAAAAAAGGAATGAAAGCTCACTATTTCTCTTCCTTTGGCCACCTTCAAGATTCATAGTCCCTGGTGAGTATTTCTAATTAGTTCAGCCACAGCTGCATTCTCCTGTTCTGGTTGCTTGGGGTCAGGGTAGTGAGGGGTTCAGTGGAAAAGAAGGGAGAAGAAGCAAATTAGCTACCACAGCTACCACAGTCATGGTGGATAGAACTCACAAAATAAGGGGGTGAAAGATTTGGGATGGAAATGAAAGAGCAGGCAGGGACCCGTCTGGTTAGGATTTTTTAACTCTATTGTAAGAGCTATTGAAAACTTTTGAAAGATGTTAAAAGGGGATATGACATAGCAAATTCTGCCTTTTACAAAGATTGCTTGAGATGCTTTGTGTATAATGGATTAGAGTGGCATGAACAGATGTGGAGAGATTCCCACATGTAGAGTTTTTGCATGAGTCTTAGCAGGATATAATAGTGGCTCAGGGTAGAAAAAGAAATGGAGACACTTGGTAGTTTTGTAATATACTTAAACTGTTATATTTAGTTGTCTTTAAGATCCATTTGGATATCAGCTGTAGAGATAAGAGATGTTAAGCATCCAGTGGTGTACCAAGGGTGGGGCTATGGGAACCATCTACCCTGGGTCTAGCTAATAAGGAGGAATATTGTCTGTAGAACATTTAAAATGTAATGTTTAAAAGTGATCTCTTCTTCATTATCAGTATGATCCAGAAAGTTTTTAATGAAAAACATTTTAGGTAATAATTTATATATAAAATTCACTCATTTTAAGTGTTCCATGAGTTTTGACAAATGCATTACACTTGTGTAATGACTTCTACTATATATATATATATAATATATATATATAATTTTTATATATATATAATTTAACATATGTATTATATATATGTAAGTATCTCATAGGGTTTGTTTTTTAAATTTTTTTATTGTTATGTTAATCACCATACATTACATCATTAGTTTTAGATGTAGTGTTCCCTGATTCATTGTTTGTGCATAACACCCAATGCTCCATTCAGAACGTGCCCTCTTTAATACCCATCACCAGGCTAACCCATCCTCCCACCCCCCTCCCCTCTAGTACCCTCAGTTTGTTTTTCAGAGTCCATCGTCTCTCATGGTTCGTCTCCCCCTCTGATTTCACCCCCTTCATTCTTCCCGTCCTGATATCTTCTTCTTTTTTTTTTCTTAACATATATTGCCTTATTTGTTTCAGAGGTACAGATCTGAGATTCAACAGTCTTGCACAATTCACAGTGCTAACCAGAGCAAATACCCTCCCCAGTGTCTATCACCCAGTCACCCCATCCCTCCCACCCCACCCCCCACTCCAGCAAGCCTCAGTTTGTTTCCTGAGATTAAGAATTCCTCATATCAGTGAGGTCATATGATATATGTCTTTCTCTGTTTGACTTATTTCACTCAGCATAATACCCTCCAGTTCCATCCATGTCGTTGCAAATAGCAAGATCTCATTCCTTTGGATAGCTGCATAATATTCCATTGTATATATATACCACTTCTTCTTTATCCAGTCATCTGTCGATGGACATCTTGGCTCTTTCCATGGTTTGGCTATTGTGGACATTGCTGCTATAAACATTGGGGTGCACGTACCCCTTCGGATCCCTACATTTGTATCTTTGGGGTAAATACCCAGTAGTGCAATTGCTGGATCATATGGTAGCTCTATTTTCAACTTTTTGAGGAACCTCCATACTGTTTTCCAGAGTGGCTGCACCAGCTTGCATTCCCACCAACAGTGTAGGAGGGTGCCCCTTTCTCCGCATCCCCGCCAACATCTGCCATTTCCTGACTTGTTAATTTTAGCCATTCTGACTGGTGTGAGATGGTATCTCATTAAGGTTTTGATTTGGATTTCCCTGATGCCGAGCGATGTTGATCTCATAGGGTTTTATATCTGTCTTTTCTGGGGTGCAGTTCTACAAATTGTTAGATCCATATCAAGTCAGGGAGCATCACTATAATCAGGATACAAATAGTTCCATCATACCAAAAATCAATGTTAGTGATAAAACATTTTTTTCAGAAAAATCTTTTATTGGTCTAAGTTCTCGCAATTCCTGTAGTTACTGTTGAGTTAATAATAATGTATATGTAACTTTAAATTAGCACATGTTTATACTTTGTCCTTTATAGTCTATCTATGAGGAGGTTAATTTGGAATTCTCCCAGTTACAAGTCTGGCTTCTGCACCTCACATGTGTAAACACAATTATATGAGTTCATTTGGCAATAAGTTCCTAAAGGTTCAGGATCCTTTTTGTTCATTTTGGGCTCATTTTGTATTTCCAGTCCCATCCATACTACATATGCCTGCCTTTGAACAATAGATGTGAAATAAAGAATGACAGCACAGTGATTGTAAAGATGACAAAAAAAAGAACTTGAATTATTTCAATTCTGTCATTCTAAGTGACCACTTGGAGTTTTCACTTATGTTTAAAATTTTTTGACTGTGGAACAATTGAAATCTGCTAGTGTAGATTCTGAAGAAACAGTGACGCAGGCAGAACTGCACTTTTCTGTGTGTGTGAAATGTGAATTTCTTTGTGAATCTCCACCAGTCTACCCTTCAAGACTCCCCTCAACTTATCTGTATATCTGTTGTTTCATGTCAAAGAAAAGTTTGAAAATTAAAATTAATAAAAAGGTTCCTTAACTCTGAGTGAAGAAAGATTGACAAATTTGCTGTACCATCTATTAAGCATGAATACATGAAGATCAATTTTTACTTTGACAAATTTGCAGAATTTAAGGCTCAGCAACAGAGTATACATTATTATTCATTACTGCAACAACCAATATGTAGGTGCAGTTTTCCCCATTTTTATAAAAAATAAATTAAGGTACTTTAAATGTATGAAGCAATTATTTTTCCCCCTTTTTTACTATAAATATAATTTAATTTTAATCATATATATTATTTAATTTCTAGCATGACTGTGTATATGCAAAGTTCAACAGAAACAGTTTTCACTCTTTGAGTTTCTGTTTTAATCTTGATTATTATTTATTCCATTTCATGATTATTACTGAAAATAATTTTGTTGTGTTGAGAAAGGTGGTATTATTACAGGTGTCAAATATCCTGGATATGGTGCCGCAAAAGCTCATTTCTAGTTTTATGAAGTGAGCACCTTATTGGAGGAGGATGCCGTTTACTGAGGTGAGGAACACTGAAAGGGAACCAAGCTTGGGTGAGATGACCGTATTGTTGGGACATATTGAGTTTGTGGTGTCATATAAAGATCCATGAGAAGGTATCACATGGGCAGATGGATACAAGACCCCGAAGCTCGGAAGAGAGGCTTGGGCCCGATACATACACTTGTTAGTCATCCAGGCACAGAAAGAAATGGAAACAATGGGCAAGGATACGATTGACTAGAGCGAATGAACTGCATGAGAATTTAAAATGGCCAAAGACTGGTTCATGAGGAAAGTTGGCATCCAAAAGTAGATAAAGATGGGCCAGCAGAAGAAACTGGGGAGAAATGATCAGAAAGTAGGAGGAAAAAGAGGGAAAATGAAGTGTCACAGCAGCCAATGAGTAGGTCATGGGTTGACCATAGTCAGAGTTACTAAGGGGTCGGGTAAGATGAGAATAAATGAAGTATGCTCAGGACTAAAGGAAATGGCACTTTCTCTTGACCATGTGAGAGAAGATTCAGGAAGTGCTATGGATGGAGGCAACCTTGTAGAAAGGTGAGGGGAGAGTAGAAATGAAGGAATTAGAGGCAATAAAGACTACTCTTTTAAGAACTTTGTCTGTGACTGGGAGAAGAGAGCTCCTCTAGCAATAGCTGGAGTTGCTGATAGCAGGGCCCCAGGGAGAGGAAAGGCTGAAGGGAAGGCATATGGAGGAGGAAACAATTCAACATTCCTTTGGTGAAAGGAACCCCAACAGAGCTAGAGGATTGGTCACTCAAAGGGTGGAGGACGGAAGAAAAGATATGTGACGATACAGGTAATATCATTTAAATGAATTACTTAAAATATACCTAACCATGTAAGTTTTTATTTTGATTCAGTAAAATGTGGTTTGTTAGTCACCATAGTCTTACTAAAGTTTTCCAAGTGGTCCTAAACCTAGAAGTCTGAGTGCTTTGGAAAGCCAATGACATCATTAATTTTGTAGCTTTGATTAATCTTTTCAACTCATATTAGCCAAAGGTACTATACAGATCTATTGCTGGGTCACATGACAAGCATCCAAGCCAATGTTTTCTGAAGTGATGCCAAAATATCTCATTTTTCCGTTCTTTTTGTTCTACACCTGTAATGTAGAAAACTTCCATAACTGAATGAAGTTACTGATTTTATTTCGAGATTTATTAAGCTATTACTGTTTACCTGCTATTGGTGCCCAAGAACATAATTTTCATGCTAAGTGGTACTCTATTTTTAAATGCCACAGTATTTGTAACATCAAAGAAATGAACAGAATATACATGCTAAGTGGTACTCTATTTTTAAATGCCACAGTTTTGTAACATCAAAGAACTGAACATCTGGGATACAGACATGGATTTATTAATCTTCTGTTAAATCTTAGTAGGACTTATAGCAGTTCATTTGAACATAGCATATTATGTCATTGTTTGATAAAGCATATCATATATTAAATCACATTGTTCCAGTATATATGATTTTGATCATCTGCTCTAAAGCTATAATAGACTGCAGGTTTTCTTCTTTTTTTTTTCTTATATCAGTGATTATTCATTCTCTCTCTCTTTGTTTCTTTCAATTCCAGTGTTGTTAACATACAATGGTATATTAGTTTCAGGTGTACAATATAATGATTCAACAATTCCATACATTACTCAGTGATCATCATGGTAAATGTCCTCTTAATCCCCATCACCTATTTCACCCATCCCCCCCACCCACCTCCCCTCTGGTAGCCATCAGTTTGTTCTCTGTAGTTAAGAGTCTGTTTCTTTGTCTCTCCTTTTTTTTTCCTTTGCTCATTTGTTTTGTTTCTTAAATTACACATATTAGTGGAATCATATGGTATTTGTCTTTCTCTGACTATTTGGCTTAGCATTATACCCTCTAGCTCCATCCATGTTATTGCAAATGGCAAGATTTCATTCTTTTTTATGGCTGAACAGTATTCCATTGTGTGTGTGTGTGTGTGTGTGTATGTGTGTGTGTGTATCTCCCACATCTTCTTTATCCACTCATCTATTGATGGACACTTTGGGTTGCTTCCACAGTTTGGCTATTGTAAATAATGCTGCTATAAACGTAGGAGTGGAGGTATCCCCTTGAATTAGTGTTTTATGTTCTTTGGGTACATCTAGTAGTATGATTGCTGGATCATAGGGTAGTTCTATTTTTAACTTTTTGAGGAAACTCCTACTGTTTTTCCACAGTGGCTATACCAGTTTGCATTCCCACCAACAGTCCAAGAGGGTTCCTTTCTGTCCACATTCTCACCAACACTTGTTTCTTGTGTTTTGGATTGTAGCCATTCTGACAGGTGTGAGGTGATGTCACATTGTAGTTTTGATTTGCATTTCCCTGATGATGAGTGATGTTGAACATCTTCATGTGTATGTTGGCCATGTAGATGTATCCTTTGGAGAGATGTCTGTTCATAACTTCTCCCATTTATTAATTGGATTATTTGGTTTTTTTGCATGTTGAGTTGTATATAGATTGCAGGTCTTCCTCTCTAATCTGTTGACTCTTTCTTCCTTGGCACATGGCCACTTAGCTGTATACATTTCCCAATATTCTTCTATTGGTTCTCATCTTTCCTTTTTCCTGGATAGACATGGCAGCCACTGTACAAACCTTAGACACATCTGATGAGTTGACAGAACTGTCCCAGTAATACCTGGATCACCTCATAGAGCAGACTGCTTATCAATACTGATTATTTTATGAAAGTGAAATAAACTTGTTTGAGTCACTTAGTTTTGGGATAGAAGCTTAAACTTGACCCTAACTAAAATAAAAATTAGTACCTAAAAGTAGGGTTCTGACATAACAAAAACCTAAAAACATGTGTTATTGACCAAGAGGCTAGGTATTGGTGGTGAAAAAATAGATATTGCAGGCTGGACGCTGTTGATACTTATTATGCCATAGCAGACTTCTTGATAAAACTGTCATTCATTCCAACTTAGAAAGCCAACCATGTGCCTGTGGAGATGATAACTGTATGGGAAGCAGTTGGGTAGAGCTATTACGTTATGGTATGTTGACTACTCCTTGCTGCCTTTAGTAAGGTATAACAAGAAAAAGAAGAATGCAAACAAAAATGGGGAAGTTGTAAGCAGTGTTTGAAAATAGAACTGCTTCCATATCACAAAGAGCAAGAAGATAGACTATTTATGTAAAGCCTTTCCCAAAGCCCTGCTATTAAGACTTTCAGCCAAATTAAAGGATAAGCCTTGTGCCAGAAAGCCAGATTAATATTGGTATCTCACTAAGACCTTTTGGTTCACATTTCTGTAAGGTATGCTCATTAAAACCAGAGAGAAAGAAATGGGCTCAACACCAATGCTGGCATATAAGACAGACTTTAGAAGATGTCCAGAAAAGAACTTGGGTGAGGTTACTTGAACATCAAACTGACTGGTATCAAATGGATCAGAAAGGTACTAAATTTTTTAGGGGGTTTTAGGCCATAGGACTGGTCTACAAAAGCTTCCAGGCTTTCTAAACTGCATTAGCGGAAAGCCTGCAAAGAAAACTATGTAGTTACCAAGGAAAGCATACCCTCTAGCACCCATTTCAGATGTCGTGCAAGAACACAGACCAGGAAGAACCTCCCGGAGGGCATGGCCAAGAAGCATGGAGGACAATGGAACAAGGCAGTTCATCCCAGAACCAGAGATAATGTCTAACCTACTAACTTACTCCACCTCTCAGGACAGGTAGCCTCTCCATTTCCTATCCAGAAGTACTCATTGCTATAATCAGTGACTGTCTGCGTTTGCAATTTTTCCTTTTCTGAATGGGAGATTTTATTGGGGTTTTCTCTTGTTACTCCACAATTGCATATTGTGGAGGGAGAAGGGGCAAATTATCTTTTAGATCACAATGTTATATACAGTAAGGGTTATCTCCAGACCTGATGAAGAGGACTGAGTGTCACCTAAAGGTCTAGGATTTTGAAATAGAGGCAATAACTAGAGGGGACCTTGCCTCCCTTGAGGCAACAAGTCTATGTTTGGGGAGGAGAGTGCAGATTATTGCATGGCCTGCCAGAATGACAGGCTATAGCTGACTGCAGATTGCAGCCACTTACAGTCCTGTTCTCTATTCTTTGTACCACGGACAACAGCAAGAAATTATATTTTCCAGGTTTTTTGGCTCGGTATGGCCATGTGCCTAAGTTCCCACTAATGGGATGTGAGGATAAATACTAAATGTAACATCTGGGTTACTTTTGTAAAGGCCATTGTCCTGGATTTTCTACCACCTTTCCTTCCTTTTAACTGGAAATGAGATGACCAGAACGAATATGGAAACCAACAGTTGGGAATAGTAGAGCTGCCTCATTCCTCTGGGTGCCCGCATGACGTAATGGAGCAGACTACCTGCTCTGGATAGTTACATGAAAGGGGGGAGGTGCAGGGGAAGAGAGAGAAACTGCCTCATTTGAGCCAATAATTTTGGTATCTCTTTATATAAAATTAAAAAAGTAAAAGCAGCTTAGCTTTTATTGTAATTCAAATGAACATTTCACAAGTCTCCATAATCAATGTCATATCATTTTAAAGAAGTGAATCTGCCAAAGACTATACCCGAAGAGGCAAAGGGAGTCTGCCTACGTGTATATCCAAAGAGGAAAGATAAAAATTAGGCACAGATATAAAATGTTTTATAAGGAGATAATACATAATTCTGTAACCATATATATAGCTGCATAATTGTGATATTGTTTAGTTATTCATGAATAGAATCTGAGATACATATAATTAGTGAGTAGCTTAGTGAGAAAGAAGTAATTTTTTAATTTTATATTTTCATATGACTGTCTAATATCTGGGCACTGAGAGCTATTGGGATTTCCCAAATACTTCCTTTGGGAATGCTAAAAAATGTGCAATAAAAATATAAATTCCTAGATCAAATAAGTTTGGGGAATACTACATAACCCCAGCTGCATAGACTTTAAGGGAGGGTTTTTATGGTTTTGTATATGCTAATCAACATTGTGTGTCTCTAAGAGATAACTCCTTTCCCACAGAATATGTAATGGGATCAATATTCTGCATAATATAGGCTTTGCAATGCTGCTTTGAGCCAAATAATGAAGCCATGCTGCTTTACTGGGTGAAGCATTCTCTGGCTTGCAATAAGCTAAAAGTACCCATCATGCTAATCCTGCCCTCTTCTCAGAACTGTGCTCACTCCCTGACCTGGAAGACAGCCAAGCTCTCTCAGACTGCCGACACCGGCAGAAGCTGAGATACCTCCTCTGAGCCATCTATGATCATGGACCACAGCTTCCTGGTGAAAGGAAAAGTGTCACCAGTTTGGTTTAGAAGCTCCTCCCCCCACACAACCCTTGTGGGGTTTCAGCTGACATGGGACACTTCAAGTAAAAATTATGAGTTTACTAAACTGAAGGGACTCTGTTATTTACATTAATATAGGCCTTATGAACATGTTTTCAAAATGTGGACAGTGCTGACTTGGTTTAAGAGGAACCATCAGTTCTGCTGCTGGTCTTTGTTTAGTTCTTAGGTCCCTGTGACAAAACTGTAGATGAACTTGAAAACGAAGTGACCTGCTGAAACCTGTCCCCTAAGAACAAGAGTGTGCAAGGGATGAGTACTCTTCAGAGCATTATCTTTCTGGGGATACTGTGAGAAAGTTGGCTTCTCTTTAGAAATTTCAGAGTTTCTTTAAGGAAAACGTAGCTTCTTAAATCATGAATGAAATTAGAAGACAAAATCCCCTGAGGAAAAGGAGGAAAGAAAAGTGCCCAGAGTCTTCAGTACAAAAGAAAAAGGAAAGAGAAGAGATGCAGGAAGAGGCTGCACAAGATTACTGATGATGAGGAACCCAGAAATGAACAATGGAGTCAGACTCTTCTGGCTTCTTATGGCTCAGAACCTCTGCATGAAATGCACTAGAACCATAATGAAATAGGAAAGACAGCAGGGGCAGGAGGACTGCCAATGGAACTTCCAATAGAAATTTTCAAAGGAAACTTAGGCTTGCATAGCACCCGCTGATATTTTTACATTGCCCTACACTGTGCAAATATACAACCTATTGTTTAGATCTTGTGCTTGGAGTCAGACCTGATATGCATCCTCATTTGCCACCTAATTCTGGGAATGTGGGCAAAGGACTTAACTTCTCAGATACCTCATCTGTGAAATAGGGTATTGTTTGTATCACCAACATTTTCATAAAGATAGCATGAGGGTAAAATTAAGAAATGCACATAAAACACTTAGCACATAATGATCAATTGGTAAATGTTAGCTGTTTTTGTTGTATTTACAAATATTTACATCCTTATCACAGTTTTCTTCAGAGTAACCCTGTGGTACCTCCTCAATTTAGATAACTACACAGGTGATCAAAAAGGTTAATCTGATCAAAGTTACACAACTTCCAAAGAGAACTCAAATGTGGGCTTCCTAATTGTGAGTTCATTGTCTAGATATTGCCAAAACAAGGCCATGACTAAATTCACGGATATAGGGAAGTACAGTCCTACCATATGCCTAGAAGGAGGAGGATCATATTTGGGAACAGCTTACGTAATGCCTACGATAAGCAGCAACCTTATTTTACCTTGATAAATCAAGATTACTCAGCCCAGTCAGTGCTTCCATTTTTTTTTCTTTCTTATTCATCCAATGATAAAAGAATCCAAATAAGTAAGATGATATGCCCAACTTCTATGCCCTAGAAAAATCATTGTGCCCCCTTGCAAAAACCTTCCTCTCTTAGGTACTAAGTTCTGTAACACTGAAGCACCTAGAATCATTAAATGAAAAGTAAAAATATTGTGCCTGATCAGTAGGTACAGTAATGACAGGTGTCACTCACGTTTCTATCTCTAGTTCTCAGACTCCTGTGTTTACCCCCTGGGAGAAGCAGCACCATAAAAAAAAAATCCTGTAGGAGAAAGACACTTTTTTACAAGGTGTTGTTCTTCAGCTGATAATGTAACTGAATGTTCAATTGGCCAGCCCACTTTTTAAGTCCAATTTCTAGTGCATGATGGGACACATAGCAGACCCAGTGAATGCCATGAGCTCTACTCTGTCACCTTACTTTGTCTTCCATAAATTAGAATCCTTTGTCAGAGACACTATAATATGAAGTAGTAAGATGGTGAAAGGGGGCATTTTTATATGGTCAAGTCTCCTGGGAGACAGACATTGAGACAGCAAGTTTTGTGCAGAAGTTTTCTTGGAGCATGTTCTCCAGAACAAGTGTAAGGAGTGAGGGAGGAGGATTACACACAGGGAGAAATTCAACTAAAATTCAGTTGTAATAGAGGCCTCAGCCTGTTCTTCAGGGAGCTCCAGAGCTAGGGTGGCCTTTCCCAAAGATAAGAGGGTAGCTGGGCCTTTGTACCCCTGCCTCAACCTGTCATTGAGGTGTCACTGGGGAAGAGGTATAAGCTTGGACAAGGCAGATCTTTTGGCTGGGAGCAATTTCCAGAAAGATTGTTAGCTATGAGCCAACCCTCTCTGCAGCTGGGGGAAGGAGGCCTCAGTCAGCTCACCACAGCATTCACTGTGGGCATTCAATAAGATCTCCCATGATATTTTGGGGGAGAAACAGGACAGGCAGAGAAAGCAAATGCAATCCAGAATAAGTAAACCCTATTTGAGTGAAGACAAATTGTAGATAAGTAAACCCTATTAAATAGTAAATAAGTATTAAGTAAATAAATAATAGTAAATAAGTAAACCCTATTTGAGTGAAGACAAATCCCGCTTCCATGATAGGAGAGTGCCATATGATCAGCCTGCCCTTTGATGGTTGGTAATTTCTGCAGGTATGTTTATCACTGCTGCTTACAAATGTGGGCATTCAGTTGGACAGGAGCAATTCCAGCCAAGATGAAGGCAAGTCCACATTGTTCAGTACATGTATGACAGCTATCCTGGCCACTATGGATAGTCAATTAAGATGATTCTATTTTTTATTCCTTAACTTATTAATATATTATGCACTAATATGCATATATACATTGATAAATTTTTCTGGTGCTGTACCAGCCTTACATTCTTAAGAAAATCTTTCCTTGGGCAAGATTAAATCTAGACACATTACTAGATTTGATTTGCCAATATTGTATTAGGATTTTTCCATCTATGTTCATAAGTATGATAGGTCTATAATTATCTAGTTCTCTACTTATCTAATTTTGGTGTCAAGATTAAATCAGTCTCATAAAAGAAGTTGGGTGTTTTTTTTAAACCTTTTTCTGTTCTTTGAAACTGGTTTGAGGATTATCTCTTCATTGAGGCTTACAGAAAATTTACCAGTAAAATTCTTTTAACAATCTGACCACTTCTACTCCCCCCCCCCTCATTTCCCTCTGATGCAGTGTCACTGCACCTGGAATAAGCCAGAAACCTGTTTGCATGGACATTCTGCTCTCTTTTCTCTGCTTGGAATCTTCTCCTCCCAAGTATCAGCATGGCGATTTCCTACCTCGTGAACCTGCCTTCTCAGGGATGCGTACCTTGACCTTCAACTTAAAATATCAGGCAAAACAATGTCTGTCTCAAATGTCCAACAACCCACAGAGAGTCACTGGAAGTGATTTGGTGGTTTCTGCACAAAGCTGATTTACCTTTTGGGGCAGTAATGGATGGGGAAGCAAAGGGAGGACAGGGCTTTGTTTCCAGACTGATGGAGCTCAGGTACTTTCTCTAGCACTTTTTATGTCATGTTTCCTCAGAGAGAGTTTCTTTCACTATTGGGTAATTATTGAACTGGGTTAAAGAGCCGTTTATTTAAGACAAAAAAAATATCAGGCAAGCCACTGCATTACACCCACTTTGCTTCTTTCCACCCCCATCCTGTACTTCTATCTCCCTTACCCTGTTCTATTTTTTTCAAGTCTTTATCACCTTCTAACATATAATATAATTCTTATTATTTTCATAGTTTATTGTTGTCTCCCCTCACTAGAATTTCAACTCCACAAAGACAATATTTTTTGTTGTTGTGTTTTGTTCATTGATGAACCCAAGTGCCTAGGACAGTGTCTGACACATAGTAGGGTCTCAATAAATATTTGTGGAATGAATGATTTGTTGAATAAGTGTGATAGTGACCTTAGAGGAAACAGAGGGGATGGAATTTTTATAACCACCAATCTAATTTCTTAACTGGTTTTTGCTTTTTAACAGTTTAGATTTTACACAATGGGGAAGGGATTCTCTTCGATAAATGGTGTTGGGAAAATTGGTTATCCACATGCAAAAAATGAAATTGACCCTTCTCCTATAGCAAACATAAAAATTAACTCAAAATGGATTAAAAACTTAAATGTAAGACATGAAACCATAAAAGTCTTAGAAACAAACACATGGAAAAAGCTTGTTAACATTGGTCTTGGCAATGATTCTTTTGGATATGATACCAAAAGTATAGGCAACAAAGCAGCAATAAATAAGTGGGACTACATCAGACTAAAATCTTGTGTAGCAAAGGAAAAAAATCAACAAAATGAAAAGGTGACCTATGGAATGTGAGAAAATATTTGCAAGCTATATCTGAAAAGGGGTTAATGTCCATAATGTATAAGGAACTCATAAAACTCAATAGCAATCAATCAATCAATCAAATAAGATAACCCAATTCAAAATTGAACAAAGAATTTGAATGTCCTTCTTTCCAAAGAAGACATAGAAATGCCCAACAGGTGTATGAAAAAAATGCTCAAGATCACTGATCATCAGAGAAATGCAAACAAAATCACAATGGCTATTACCTCACACCGGGTAGGATGGTTATTATCAAAAAGACAAGCAGTAACAAGTGTTGGTAAGGGTTTGGAGAAAAGGGAACCCTTAAACACTGTTGGTGGGAATGTAATTTGGTATAACCATTCTGAAAAATAGTGTGGAGTTTCCTCAAAAGGAACTGCCACAGTATCTCAGAGATACCTGCAGTCCTATGTTCATTACAGTATTATTCACAATAGCCAAGATATGGAAACAACCTAATTGTATGTGGATTGGTGAATGGATAAAGAAAATGTGATATATATGTATATACCCACACACAATTGAATATTATCCAGTCATAAAAAAAGGAAATCCTGTCATTTGTGACAAAGATGAATCTGGAGGATGTTATGCCAAGTGAAATAAGCCAGTCACAGAGAGACAAATACTGTATAATCTCCTTTTTATGTGGAAACTGAAAAAGTTGAACTCATAGAACCAGAGAGTACAAAGATAGTGCCAGGGGATAGGGAGTGAGGGAAATGGGGAAATATTGGTCAAGCTCTCAGTTTTAAGATGAATAACTTTTGGGGATTCAACATACAGCATGGTGATTATAGTTAGTAATACTGTTGTGTATACTTGAAATTTGCTAAGATAGTAGATCTTAAGTGTTCTTGCCACACACACATACACACACACAAACATGGTGAATATGCAAAGTGATGGATGTGTTAACTTGGTGGTGGTAATCATTTTACAGTATATTTCTATTAAATCACCATGTTGTATAACTTAAAAAAATAAAGCTTATTAGCATCCTAGAAAAAGAAATTAGATTTTGTTTTCCTTCATAAGTCAATTCTGGTGATTTATACTTTTCCATGATATTGTCACTCTTTCAAGTTGTGAAATTTATTGGCAATTGTTGTTCAAACTGATTTCATGAGACTTTAAAAGATCTTATATATAGTCATATCCTGCTTTTTTTCATTTCTGATTTGTCACCCCCAGCCTTCTTTGATCATCTTTTTTTCAGGGTAGTCTGTCTTGTGACTATTTTCAAAGAATCAGCTTTAAATTTGCTGATTATCTTTAGTTTTCTCTATAGTTGTTAACTCATGCTTTTATCTATATTATTTCCTTTCTTCTTCATTCTTTTGGTTACTATTTTTCTAGCTTCTTGAATTGAATACTTAACTCATTTATTTTTAATAGCCCCTTTAAAAATGCTTTTAATACTATAAGGGATCTCTAGTTCCACTCACACTACACCCCACAAGTGTTGGTATTGTCATTGCGTTCTATAAATATTTTATAATCCCATTGCATTTTCCTCTTAAATCCTTTACTTATTCAGGAGTATATAAGGTTTGGGAGGAACTATCACTTACTACTGATTCCTCATTTCTTGTATCATGGACGGAGATCATGTAGTGTGTGATATCAATTATTTGAAATGTTTCAAGCATTATTTTATGGTCTAGTACTTATTTAAATTTTGAATATATCTTTGCATATCAAGTTTCTTTGTAAATCAGTATTACTAATTCTGTTGTTCTTTATTTCTGGTCTTTTTGGTGAAAAATTTGTAATAGAAATGTAGAAAATCTGCCACAATATTTTTTTGGTCAATTTCAGTTTTTAATTCTGTTAGTATTTGCCTAATAAATATTTAGGAGGTGCTGCAAAGAGTACCTAAGTTCTTTATTGTTAAATAGTTTTGTGTCTTTCACTTATGAATTAGTGTTCTTCCTCATCTCTATTAATGTTTTCCTTAAATTCTCTTTGATATAAATACTGCCATAGAAGTATTATTTTAGTCAGCATTTTTTCATACATTTATTTCTATCCATTTATTTTCAATATTTCTGTGTCATTTTGTTTTACAAAAATGTTTGTGTCTTAGTGATCTATTGCTTTAAATAACCTAACAATTGTTTTATTTATTGCAATTAAATATATATTTCCATTTATTTCCATCATTCCTTTCACATTTTTTCTTTTTTGTTAACCATTCTTTTTACTTTATTTTTTCATTTTTTTCTTTTCCAATTTAAATGGTACTAAATTTTCCAAACTTTTCCTGTTATCTTTAAATGTCTAGTGTACATTCTTAACTATAACTCTTTCAAAAATGATGTCTAAGTATACATCTCCATCCTCCTCCAAATAAGGCAAAAACGTAGTACATTTTACCTACTGAATAGCCCTCATTATTCTTATCATTGCAGTGCAAAATATTGAAATATTCCATTTGTATTATAAAGTACTATTATATTTACCCTCAAATATTAACTAGGATTACTTATATATTTTACCGATTTCTGTGCTAGTCATTATTTCTTTTATCCTACTCTACTTCTGTGTTTGTTTTTCTTTTTACTAAAAAGCATCAATTAATTGTAGTTTCTGTGAGACTCTGTGGTTGGAAAATTTCCTTTTGTGTTTGTATGCATCAGCAAGTTCTTCTTTAATCTCAACTCTTACATAAAGATTTGGCTAGACGTGAAATTTTAGATTGATTATTATTTTTCTTCAGGTTACTTCTTTCAGATGCTTTTGTATACTGGCAACTAGGGTGGCTGAAGTCTACTGTCACTTTGTCTTTCCATTGAGTTAAAAGACTGTTGTTTCTTTCTTTTTCTTTTTTTTTTTAAAGATTTTATTTATTTGACAGAGAGAGACACAGCGAGAGAGGGAACACAAGCAGGGGGAGTGGGAGAGGGAGAAGCAGGCTTCCCACGGAGCAGGGAGCCCTATGTGGGGCTCGATCCCAGGACCCTGGGATCACGACCTGAGCCGAAGGCAGACGCTTAACGACTGAGCCACCCAGGCGCCCCAAAGGACTATTCTTTCTGATACCTTTTAACATTTTCTCTTTATCCTGGAGCTTCTGAAGTTTCACTAGGAAATGTTTGGGCATGTATTTATTTTTATTCATCCTTAGAGTTTCCATCTCTCTTATTACATTATCAATCTGATTTTGCACATTGTTTAATTTTCCATTAGAGCTCTTAACAATCATAGTTATTTGCGATTTCTTGTCTGTTAATTCCCAAACTGAACCTATTGGAATTGGAATTCTGAAGTTTATTTTAATCTTAACTTTGCCTTTGGGATATTTTTGATGTAAATAATCATATACATAAATCACATTTAGCCCCTGTTATACCATAATTTTCAATGGTGGATAAAAAGATCTCTTTATATTATGGAAAAATATTTTTAAATAATTGTAACAATCTACTCAAAGGGACCTTCCACATTCAAGAGATTATACCATGTCACCTTGTAAACTATCTTCAAGTTACTATGTCACCAGAAAACCAACCTCTAAATATAATATCTGGAAGTTTTCCCATGCTGTTTGAAATTATGATGGTGTGAAAAGTATTCCCAGAATTAGCCACTAATTTTTTAAAATGCCTGATGGATGGAATTTATTGTGTGACAATCTCTGTTGAAAATGAAAGCAAAAACAGTCATGTTTATGTATGTTCAAATGATAATTATAGGTCAGACACTAATAAGAAAAACATAAATAACCTATAGTATTTTTCAAATCTTTTGGATTTAGGACATATATATGATTAGAAAACACATAATAGTATTTGTTTCAGTGTAAAGTTAATGTAGAGTTATGTGTCTTTAAATATCTAGGAGAGTTTTTAATTTCCTATCTAGTGCAATCATAGGTCAAAGGATGGGGTGGGAGGATCCAAACTTGGAAGCTTTGAAAAGTTTTTAAGAATAATTCTTCTATAAGTACTTTGAGAAGGACATAAAGCATCTTAATGGTTAAAGTGATCACATACTTAAAATAATAGTTGGTCCTTATAGAATGTCTTTTCTTTAAATGTGAATTATAACCAAGAGAAATGGTTGCTTTATATTACAGACAGAAAATCTTAGAAATAGAAATGTTTCATTTGGCTGCTTTGGTGACAGACCCAGAAATGAGTGTTGAAGCTGGTATAAGAGCCTGGGACTTTGGCAAGAATCCTCTCCCTTTCCATTTTAGGTCAATCTCTGCCTCTAGAAACTGACTAAACCCTCCCCTAGTTCTCCTGGGATTACCAGCCTGTGACTTCCACCCCATATGTCTTCTTCCCTGAGTGGTGCTTTTACCAGAATCATGAAAAATTCACTAACGAAAGCAAAAATAAGGAAAGGCATATTTTATTTCAATCCTTTTGACCCTCTAAACTATTCAGTGGGTTTCTGCCCTGAATGCATGAGGGGCATCAGATAGAAATGCTCCTGCTAGACCGTAAACTCCATGTGGGGACATGTGGTCTCATACTTCTTGCTGTCTTTCCTTGTTTTCTCCCAAAGCTGCTCATCAGTTAAGGCTGACAGACTGGAATTCCACCCTAAGGCTTAAGAAGTCATCTTTGGGCAACTCTGCTGTCACATGGCTATTTCAGGGGAAGGAAAGGGACAAAGGAAAGTGCTCTTTGGCCAAGTTCATTGTTCCAGGGTGAGAAGGCTAGAGAAAGTGAAAAGGATGCTTTGCTCCTTAAGTGCCTGCCTTTCAGCACAAAGCAAACTGCTGCTATTTTCTTTATAAGCCATTTTAGTAAAGATACATAATAGACATTATATATAATGCATGTAAAAAGTCAGAAAACCGAAAAGTTCTCTGACAGTAACACCTTACAACTTGATGCTAAAGAAAATATCCTTGTAAGAGGAACATGGTGCCTTTTGTAGAAATTGCTCCTTTGTTCCCAAAGTTGAACTGGCAGGCGTAGCATTTCATTCCATCTCACATAGTGACTGATTGCTTGGGGCATCATAGTCCTTTAAAAGTCATGCCTTTACTACTTTTCAGTAATTGCATTCTGTGTGTGCAATGATCTGAAAGCTATTTGAGGGAAAAGAGCATAATATTACATATATGTTAGAAAAAGGTGCCAAACCTCTGCCTCATTTCCTGATATTTGATGATTCCAGTGGTGCTGATTCAGTAATAACAAAGCCACATTGCTAATTTGTAGGACTCTGGTTTGTAATTTATACAGACTTTTATTTAAAAAGAAAAATCTATTTAAATCTTTCATTCATGGTTAATTAGGTGATTGAAAGGGTCAGTCGATGATTTACCAAATAAATTTCTAAACCACTGCGGTGTTTCTTGCAAAACATCCAGCAGTCAATAAATGAATTAAAGGAGAAGACATTTAATGATGAACAGAACATGCATTAAAATATAATAATCCAGGAAAATGCTCCTTATACACGAGGAGCAAACTGGCAGTTTATGAGAGCCAAGGTTAAAAGTCCATAGGAAGAGTAGCAGCAGAGGGATGTAGAGGCCATACCAATAGGAGTACAGTTCCAATTAATTTATTGACATAATTAGCACATAGTTATAAATAACATTGCAGAAGCAGTTGGCAAGTGTGTATATATACACCATTTGAATGAATTCAAAAGAACCCTGTACTTATCATAATTAAATTATTAGTTCTGGGAAAGCAACACAGACTGTGGAGGCCATAGCAGCAGGCCAAAAGTCATGCATCCAATTTACTTTGTCACTAAAATAAAAAGTCTAGAATTTTTCTATCTTATCAAGCTGAATCTATAGAGCAGAAATTATTACGACTATCAGGATTGAGTGGTCCACTTGTAACTTCACCATTTGTGAAACCATGGACCAGCTCACCTCATGGTTTATAAAGGAGAGACAGGGAAACATAAAAGTAAAATTTGGTAAAAGAAATAAGTCTCTTGGCCAAGCAAATTCTCCAATTTTATATCTTTGCTCCTGGATAAACATGTAAAAATGAGAGCTAAAAGAATTGAGTTTCAGATTTTCTAATGACTACACAGAATTAAATGCAAAGTGCAGAGAATAATCCCAACTATAGTTAAAATTATGGAGTTTTTAAAACTTTCTCACCTCTTTCCTTTAATTATGTTTTTAATGCTATTTGCTTTAATCCTGCACTGCTTTTGTTCATCTGGAGAGAAGGATGCAGACTTTAATCAGTAAGACGGATTTCATTCTAACATAGCTGTTGTATATTGGATTTGCTAAAGTCGATGAAACTTGTAAGTAAACAAACCCAAAAATTAAGAACGAAAGAATATTCTTTAGGGAAAAATTCAGACTCTGGCAATTTTAACAACAACAAAAATGGAAACATGCATTAAAAGACAAATTCTTCAGCATAGGCTTCCTGCAGAGGCAAGTGGGGGTGAGTGTTGGGTGTAAGTGGGAGTGTTAGGTGTGGGTGCGAGTTTTTAAATCATGGCTCTGGTTGTCTGGAAATCAGACCCATGTATTTGGAATACCAGCAGTCCTAGCAGAATATCTATGGGATCAGGAAATTAAGAACTGACTTTCCTGAGGTGGTTCCTCCTTGATTCTTAGTCTTTCTAGATCTCTGAGTATCTGATAAAATTTATGTTACTTGTAGCAGAATTGATACATTTGTGCACAAATGCACAATAAGAAGACAAGCTTTAATATTAATAACAATCACGAGTATTTGTTGTGTGCTGACCATTTGCCCAACGTTTTTCTGAGCACTCTACCCATTTAATTAACCCATTTAATTCTCCCAACAGCACTATATATAAACATTATCTCCATTTTTTACAGATGAGAAAACTGAAGGAGAAATTAAGTTAATTATCCAAGTTAAAACAGCTGGAAATGGTGAAGCTGAGACGTAAGCCTTCTGGCTTTTGTCTGGACTCCTGGCTACTTAGCTACAATGCTTCTCCAATGATCTTGGAGACAAGATGCCCCTTCTCAGTGTGGACATAGGAGTTGGCACTGCCCCCTCTCCTAACCAATGATTAAGGGCTATAAAGGGCCTGATCAGTGAGGCCGTTGTAAGTATTGGTCAACTGTGGAGTGAAGGAGAAGGCTTAGGAAAATACTACTTCTGCTATCATATACTGCCCTTGCACAATAGCTTCATTCGCTCACTTGTTTGAATCTATGTCAACAAACCTCTCAGCCTGAGGCTACCAGTGCATTCACGGTGGCCTCACTGATGTTTGCTTCTGTCCAACCCCATCCTGAAATTGTTTTTCCACATTTTCTTTGGACACTATGGCTACTGTGAGAAAGTGCAGGAACCCATCTAGAATCTTGTGTCTTCAAGAGATGAGTTCTATAGGCCACCTCCTCTCAAAGGTATTAAAGGGTATTATCTGATACTTATCTAATCCTCATAGTAGATACGGGGAAGCAGTGCATGCCTGTCCTTACTGGGGACACAGAGCCCTGTGATCATCACAGGTCCTTGCTGTGTGCCCTGGTCAGCCAATCTCTGCATCAGTGCAGGTCTGAATTTTGGGTCTTGAGAGCTGGCTGGTAGCAAGAAAGGCCCTCCTGTTTTCATTCAGCTGGATTATGCTTGGGCCAGAGCTGATGCGAGACAGCAAAATGACCATCCTGTTCTTGCACACAGTCAAGGATCCTTCTCTCTCTTCCTGACCTTAGAAGGTAATCTCTATTTTATTAAAATCTCTGTATGTATTTCTAGAATAGGGACTTCTAATTTTCATTTATTGATTTTCATTTATTGATTTTTTTATTGATAGATATTTTTTCTGCATTGAAAGGCAGACATTTTAAGTGTGCAGTTTGTTCAGCTTTGACAAATGCATACACCTGTGTGCCCACACCCCATCAATATATTGAACATTTAGATTCCTTCTCAGACAGGACACAACCACGATTCTGATTTCTTTCACCTTAGATTAGTTATGCCTGTTCTAGAACTTTATGTAGATTAAATCACATGTGGCTTCTGTTGTTCACCATAATTTTTTTAGATTAACTCACATTGTTACAAGTTTATCAGTTGTTTGTCTCATCTTACTGCTGAGTAGTATTTCATTGTATGGATATACCACAGTTTGTTGATGGCCATGTGGATTATTTCCAGTTTTGGCTGTTATGAATCAAGTGGCTATAAACATTCTTATACAAGAATTTGGGGTCATGTATATTCATTTCTATGAGTGGGATTGATGAGCCATACTGTAGTTGTTTTTGAAAGGTAGGTAGAACTTATAAAGGTAAAAGGCATAAGATATTCCAGCATAAGAGTAGGATTTGAGTAAATGTATAACGTGGCACTAAAGTGTCATCATCATGACAGGAGCATGGCTGATAATGGAGGAAGAGGCCCAACTGCCTGGGTGTGGCTAATTGCCCATCTGAATTTGTTTTCTTGTGTAAGCTTTTTAATGACCCTAAATTCCACAGGTGTTCTGATTGCCCTGGAAAGACCACTGTGATTATGTTTATGATACACTGCCATTGAAAGAAACATGCCCAGAAGGGTGCCTGGTCTTGATGGGCTCCTACTGAATAATTCTGGCTCTGGGACACACTCCAGAATAGGCTGGATTTCTCTTACTTCTTTTAGGCAAATGACATGACTACTCATGCACCGTCTCTAGAACTCCCCAGGGAGACAAGGTGTTAGTTACCATTATTTGGTAGTGTGATGTGTCTTGATCTCTTTAAAGGGTGTTTGGAGTCTACCATAAGAAAGAGCACTTTCCCATTGCTCATGGGCCTGTTTGGGGTAGGAAAAAAGAAAAGGCCAGCCCTCAGACTTCCGGGAGCACTAGAAGACCTGAACATACTGCAAAGTGTCTTGGCCATTGAGTAGACCCATGAAATAAGATAGGAGCTGCATTAAGCTGATGAGAAATGCATGCATGTTTTAAAGACTTTTTGTACACATTATTAGGTTGTGTTCCAGAAAGCTAGCCTAATTTATACTCTTGTGGGCAGCAAATAGGGGATGGTCTTTTCCTCCAGACCTTGTGAACACTGAGTAATATTTACTGTTCATCACATACAGAAATTACTCGAACTCTCACTTTGTGGTTTTCAATACACAAATTGGTTCTGTTCTGTTTTGCTTTATTTTTAGTGGGTAGTTGGATGAATTTTTTAATTATTTTTCCTTCCCAGTGCTAGGGGATCATTACATTCTCTAGGATGTTAGGGTTGCTTTATTGATTTCAAATTCATCTCAAAAGTCTTTTGATATCATATCTTACTCCTTGGCCATTCATGATTCTGCTCTGGCATTCATATCTTAGAGGAGCTCAGCCTTGGTAAACTTTGTTGACGCTGGAGGTCCTGAATAGTCCCTGAAATGCCCAAACCTCAGGTTCTCAGTCAAAGAACAAGTTCTTAGTATTACTGTGTTGACTAACTCTCTGCTCTTTAGGAATTGATTCATGATGCCACAGCGAGATCTAACAAAATTAGAGCTAGAAAGTAGCTTTCCCCCTCAAAACTAGCAAAAAGAGGATTGGATTCAGTGTTTAAAATTAAGGTTTGAGGATGTACTATAAGACCTCTGGTCAGTAATTAGAGCCTGTGTATTAGTTTCCTAGGGCTGCCATAACCAAGGACTAAAACTGAGTGCCTTAGAACAACAGAAGTTTATTGTGTCAGAGTTCTGGAGCCTAGAAGTCTGAAATCAAAGTGTTCACAGGGCCATGCACCCTCTGAAACCTGTAGAAGGAGCCTTTCTTTCCTCTTCATAGTTTCCGGTGGTTTGCCCATAATCCCTTGGTGTTCCTTGGCTTTAGCTGTATCACTCCAACCTCTGGCTTCACCATCATATGGCCTTGTCCTGTGTTTCTGTGTCTTCACGTGGCCATTTTCTTCTAAGGGTACCAGTCATAATGGATTAGGAGTCCACCCTTGTTTCAGTACTACCTCATCTTAACTAAACATCTGCAATGACCTATTTTTAAATGAAGTCACATTTTGAGGTTCTAGGGGTTAGGACTTCAATGTATCTTTTTTTGGAGGATACAATTCAACCCATAGCATTGATACACTGAGTTGGATATCGGCCATACTGAGAATGGGCTGTTTCTCAGGTAATGTTTACAAATAAGAATGCTGATATTGTCAGGGAGATCTCCTGGGAAGGAGAAGGGATTGTGCAGGCAGACCGTCTCTGTAGCTTCGGAGAGATAGCAGACCTGAAGTCAATTCCCGATTATCAGCCATGAATCTCTCATCATTTTTTTCACTCTAAACACTTGCTTCTAATTATGTCCCTTTGATGTTTGCACCTTTCAAATATCTTGAAACTAAGCTCATTTCCATTTCTCACACTTTCAACATTGTTAACACAAGCTGAACAAAACCTCCTTCTTCTAGGCCTTTCTGGTTAGTCAGATCCTCCAGCACCCTGATAATTGTAAGTTGCTCTTTTCTTCAGTTTTCTCCTCAGCTGGCAGTTTTCCTAGCACTAAATAATCTCACCATGTACCTCACATAGTGGGGCTGAAGATGTGGCCACCTGTATTATCTGTGAAGGGATTTTTGACACATTTAATTTCATCTGGAAGCCCAGTGTTCACATCAGCAACCTGGTGTCCAGCTGCTGCAGGAACCTGAGTGTTGTCTTCATAGCTCTTCCTTGCATTGAACACTTTGTCTTTCCATCTCTTTCACAAACATAACATAGAAAGAAGCCCGTGATTTTTGCACCTTTTGTATAAGCTTTTTGGTGATTAAAACCCTAGGGTGCTGAGTTAGTGTAAATGTTAAAAATGTGTACCTAGAGTCCAGTAAGAGCTTTCTTTCTGTGTATTTTTTAAAAAGAGTTTCAGAATTGTGAATAATGCTGGATTGAAAACTCTGGGAAGCCAAGGCCTGCTGATTATAGTTCCTGCAGGGATATTGTACATTTTTCTAAACTTGGCTGCATAGATACTTCCACATCATTTCTAAGAAAGAGAAGAAAGCTTAGCTCTCTTACAGGCCTTGGGAATTCTAGAAATTTACTGGACAGTGACTATTAAAATATGGGTATATATTAAGCATGTCTTTTATTCTGATGCTTTGACTTCCTGGAATCTTGCTGACACTAGAAGGGACAGACTTCCCTCTCAAGGATACTCATCCTAGAGATAGCAATCAACTTGCTCTCAGGAAGTGTGCCTTTCATATGCAAACCAACCAATCCAGAGTTCATACTTTCTTCATCAAGCTCTCACCCTGGAGCCACTATCCTCTGCCCTAATCACCCCAGGGCCAGGTATCAGATAACCAGAGGCTGCCCTGATGTGCTGGAACCTGCTGAAATTACTCAAACTTGCCCATCCTAAGTCGGTGTAACCTGCTTACCCTGCCTTGCCCATTTCTACCTAGGAAAAACCACCGTAAAGCCTCTTTCCTATATGTTCGTCTTGCTACTTCTGCCTTCTGACCAATGCTGGTGCCCTGCATGGCATGCTGTACCTCCTGTTTCTAAGATCTATGATGTAAAAACTTACTCCTTCATGTGTCTGCGTGTGTTACCATATCTGATTAAAATAAATCCCAAGTGCATTTTAAATCAGAGTATGGAAAGATTCACTCAAAAGTAGCTCTGATCTAATCAGTTTTGTGGTAGCCTTCAATGATTATAGTAGCTAAGTCAAGGACTTGGTCAAGGGTGACTTTGACCAGGCTTAGTCAAAAGAAGAAAGAGACCCAGTATGTTTTCTGAGCCTGTGTCTGCAACAGGAAATCACCCAGGCTTATTGTGGTGCTATTCTAAAGGGGGCAATGTGGCATGCAGAAAGGCCTTTCTAAAATGGATGGTCTGGGTCCATTTCTCCAGCTGCTATAGCTTCTTTTAACAACATTTCCTTTTATTTTGTTCTCCCTTGAAAATATTCACTCCAGGGCTGAGTGAGGCCAGCTAGGTACCAAGGGCACACGTTTTTAAGGAGGTGCCCACTGTCAGGATTGTTCAGGGGAGAGTGAACACTTCTCTAAATTTTGCACCCTGGCTACCTTGCTTGCGTCCCACTATTCTTCACCTGGATTTTCACAACCACGAGACTCTAAGTCTCAAAAATCTGGGCTTTGATTTTGTTGTGTGCTTTTATGCGTAGATAAATCATCATGTCTAATGGTCATCAGAATTATTCAGGAATTAAATTGAAACTGGACATGATTTTTACCCTCTAATACATCTTAGGCTAAAATTAATGACAAGTACTGGGTATGTTGTTCATTCAAATATAGTCAGCGGGGTTACTTCTCTTGTATGAATTTTGTGATCATGGCAGCAAAAGCTAGGCAGGAGTTTCCTGGCATTACTCTTAGTGGAAGGGTTTTTCTGAGTAATAAAATCATACATGGTAAAGAGAGAGGTAGTTCTCCCTTCCTTTGTGTTACTACAGCACATGGTTCATCCCTCTGTTATATGTGGCTTTATGTGGTACTTGAATTGTTGTGTCTTTTTTTTTTTTTTAACTTGATAGACTGTTAAGGGCAGAAACCATTCTTAGTCTCCTCTGTTTCCACAGTATCTAGGACATACCAGACACTCAAAAAATACATTCAGGGAAAACTCTTTATTGAATAAAGCTATTTTTAAAGCATTTTAGAAGTATCTATTTGCCCCGTAAGTATTTAACTCTGTGAAACTGGTGACTACACTTTCTATCCATCAATACAGAGCTACGACTTACAGGTCCGTAGTGTAAGACTCACCTTTCCAAGGAAGCTATGAAGTCCTTGGAGACAAAAATAAGTATTTTCTGCTTGGCATATATTTCCCAAATCATCTAACAAAAGGGTGTGAGTTTATTGATTTTTACTTCACCCGGGTGAGGGAAAAAAGAATAATCTACAAAACTTTCAATTTGTGAATATTTAATTCAAAATTATTATGTATTTCACATTTCATATGGTGGATATCAACTGAAAACATTGGGTACCTCCCAATTTCCATTTTTAAACTAAATTGCAGTCTTTGGGAGTCATTGCTTTGCCATTATGCATATCTTTTGTGTTGTATTTTTAAATTGAGTAAAAAATATATGGTAGGGTAAATGACACAGTCCTAGGATTTCAATGTGATACTTGAACAAAAGCTATGGTATTCACAAGATGCAATGGAGCGTGTGTCTACTTATCTGGCTGTGCAAACTTATGAGCCTGATAACAATGGCAATGAAGCATTTTTTTGCATGAGTGACTCTTCAGGGGTTCTTCTAATAGCCATGGAAGGACACTTGCACTTGGAGACCACAGTTTTTGCATTGAATAAAACTGCATACTGTTAGCTTCTCTACTGATCTGAATTCTGACCTGAATAAAGCCTTCTCCCCTTACCCAGCTTGGGCTGGGCTCTGAATCTGCTCTTCTCTTCATTCTATTATACACCCTTGCTTCGCTCACCTGTGTATGCTCATTTGTATTGAATTTTAAATATAATCTTCAGTTGCATCTCCTATCCTCCTTCTTGCCTCGATGTTCTAGCCAGACAGAGTGGTGATTCCTGCACACACACCCAGCTACAGGCTCTTCTGCGCACCCTTGTTTGATTTCCCTTTGCCAGAAATGGCCCTTCCCTGGTCACCTTCACCTGACAGGTTCTTTTAGATCCAGGTTAAGTGCTCCTCCTCACTAATTCTACCTGACCCTCAAACTGGAGGGGTTGTTTAGACCCTCTGGATGTTGTGTGCTTTGTGTAATACTGCTTCTGTGTCCCTTCCCATGCTCTGAGTTGCTGAGTGTCTCCTGTATTAAGGGCTGAGTCTTACATTTGTTTCCCAGGAGTATGGGAGGAAGTGCTGAGACACATGGGTATGCATTGAATTGAAAAGGGTTGCTCTGTTTTAATTGTGTTGAGTTTACCCTGAGCCAAGTAAAGTGCTATGGTCCCAATCACGGTTTGTGGGCTTCACCTAGCCAGCATTTTGCCCACCTGTTTCACATAAAGGGCAATATAGTGTAGACCTTTAAAGGATGGACTTTGGAATTATCCAGCCTGAGTACACACCTAGGCTCTGCCACTCCCTCGTTGAGTGCCTTTGGGCAAGTTACTTAATCTCTCTGAACTTCAGTTTCCTGACCCATAGAATCTGGAGAACAATAGTATTTATCCATTATTACTCTTTATGTTGCCAATTCCCTTGGTATTTTTTTAATCTTTTTTTTTTTTTTTTTTTTTATCTGACAGAGACACAGTGAGAGAGGGAACACAAGTAGGGAGAGTGGGAGAGGAAGAAGCAGGCTTCCCACAAAGCAGGGAGCCCGATGCGGGGCTATTCCCTTGGTATTTAAGGTGAAAAACAATACTAATTATGGAAAATCATTACACTCAAACATACACTTTCTCCTTTGCATTTCAAACATAGATACCACTATTTCTCCATCTGGGGATTCATTCTATGTTTTTCAGGATGTAAGTTAATTTATTTCAGTGTCATAACTCCAATTTAAAAAAAAAAGCATCTACTTTCTTTATTGTACAGACTTTAGGATCCTCCCCTTTTCTTCCAGGTCTTTCTGCCTTCTCTGGTACCCTGCCCACCCCTTTTAGAATCTCTCTTTCTTGATGCCAGGTCCTTCTTTGAGGAAGGAGATCCTATTAGGATGGTTGAACCTTATAATCCATGTTGGGGCCAACTAAAATGTAAAAGAAAACACAGAGATGATGAGGTTTCACCTGGACAAGGAATCAGTGGAGTTACTCCAGGCAGAAAGAGCAGGTAAAATAAATTTTAAGGGTGGGAGGGGGCAGTATCCCTCAAGACATTACCCATAGTTAAGTTTAACTTCTGTCTACTTTCATTTCCTTGTGTCAGCTTTTTGGGACTCTCACTTTGTTAGCTTTCTCTATCTCTGATACATTTCTCATGCTTTTCAAAGGAGAAAGACATGCCTCCTAATTGGGGAATGTAGTGTAGTAGTTAAGATCATACACTTTGGAGCCAAATGCTAACTATGCCATTTCCTTGTGAGGTGATCCAGACAAACTTACTTAATCACTTTATACCACAATTTTCCAGTCTTTAAGATGGGGAGGAAAATAATGGTACCTCCCTTATAGGATATGAGAGTTAAAGTATAGAAAACATTTAAAACTACCTGGGAGGTAACAGGTGTCACTTTGCTGTTATTACCACCTGAGCTCACATGTCTAGCAAGGCAAAGCACAAGTGAGTGGGCAGATCTATTTTCTGCCCTTTTAATTTTACCTTTAAGCCTGACTATCATTCCCTAGAATTAAGTCAGACTGTCCCAGGCATCTGTCCTGAAGTCTGTCTTTCATTTAATTACATGTCTTGTTGATTTCCCTCAATTGATTTCTTGACTCCCATTCATGTACCTCTTGCCCTTGGCTCACAGCATCTTCCATTCAAATACTTGCTAATTAATCTTGGATATTCCTTAGCCTCTCCTTACCTCTCAACCTAGATCATCCTGTGATGAGAAAGGAGGGTTTGATGCAAATTGCAACTGACAAGGTGTACCGGAGTGGACATTTATTGACTCTCACAAACCGTGCATACTCATTCAAATAATTACCATTCATAGTCCACACACATGGGTGGCCAAATCTCACAGGTAAGGTGATGAGGGGAGGACTTTAGTTTGATGGGGAGCTTTTCCTCTGAAATATCCTACTGTTGCTGTCCTTCCATATTAGTAATCTTATTCCCATGATGGTAGCTTACTATTTTTCCAAATAAAAAAAAAAAAAAAAAAGGTTTGCTCAAAACACACCTTCAGACATCTAATCTGGGTCAAGTCTAGTTGCCTCCAGTGGGACAATGCTCAGTGTCAGCACCTACACTCAGAAGGACAGAGCCAGTGCTCCGTCTTTTGCAGGGGTTCTGGGAGCACAGGCTGGATTCAGGAAAGGAATGGAGCTGCTTTGTAGGCCTGAGATATTAATCCAAATTGAATCCATTAAGCAGTGTCCAGGAATGATGCCAGAGTTAAGAATTAGCTGGTGCAAAGTGACCAAGAAGAGTGAGAAAGATAGAGTAGGCAGATTCAGAAGGGCAGGTAGAAGAACCAGCTATAATTATCTTAGATTCTAGAACCTATAAAATGTTTTGGTAACCTCAACCTCAGGATGGAAAGAAAGTTGATAAATACACTGAGCTACTTCTTCCTCTTCTCTTGGTCTTCCCACTGGGTCTCTGTGTAGTATAAATAACTTCGCCATATACACTTTCAGATTTTTTCATTAAAATGAGTAAACTTTTTTTCTAAAAGGATAATGTGTGTGTGTTTATATATATATATATATATATTTGAATCCTTGCTCTACCCATCTGATTATTCTCTCTTGCTCACAGAACACATACACACATACACATGATAGAGGCATACTGGAGTCCAGTACTATGGTAGACTATGGTAGACTATGGTAGACTATGGCCAGGCCTCTTACAGGAATTACCTTATATCATGGTCACTTTAAGCCCAGATGGCATCTTAATGCACATTAGAAAAAGGGAGGACACAGCCCTGCAGGGCAAGCCCGGCTTGGGGAGAAGCACACAGATTGGATATTAGCCTATTCAGCCATCAGCTGGACATGCTGCAGGTTCTAACCCACACAAGCATAGTGGAAGCCCTAACTGTCTGGTACTTTGCAAGCTGATGTCAACCCTCCCCAACCAAATGGGGTAAGAGGCAGTCCCACTCTTGCACTGGGCTCCTCTGATGGTGCCACATCCTCCTTCCAGGTGGGTGGCACTGATCCAGGAAATCTGAACATGACTTGGTGCTGAGTATCCAGAGCAAAGGGGAACTGCTTCCACCCCTGGGGATTTTCAGCTTGCTATCTGTACTGGCTGGAAAGTATACTGAATGTGGGGGGTGGGGGGATAGGCAGAGTCTGAATAGTCAGTTCTGCCCATTTCCAAACCTAGATCAGCTCGGTGCTCCCCCTTAGCTTAGGTGCTCATTGCCCATCCCTCATGATCTGTTCATCTTCCTCTTGATTTCCCTCCTGCTGAGCTCATGGTTACCTCCCAGACCAGTAACTCATTCTGTACTGAACAGTGCCGAGAGGTCCAAGCTCTCTAGAGCTCTACTGCTAAAGAGCAAATGATATGTTAGATAAGTGACTTGCCATCTCTGAACTTCATTTTTCTTAACTGTAAAATGGAATAGCTTGAAGATCCACAGAGATTCACAGAGTGAACAGGCAGTGAAAACTATGAAGAAGAGTACAAACTAAAGACAACCAGAAAGAGTTAATTTAGCCTAACGGTAAAATAGAACAATTTACTCACCCATTTTTCTATCATTCCTACACCCAGTTTGGACACCTATTAAGTACTGAAGAAATACATCATTTTCAACTGTCTGAATCCATATGCAGTTGATTTCAAAGCTTAATTGTGTTTGAATGAGGAATCAATACAAATAACTGCACTAGCATTACTGTGCTGAAAATCTGTGCATGTTTCTGATGCTTTCATAATATATTTCAATTTTCCCATTATTTTTCCATTATGATCCCATATTTTTGAAAGGATTCTTTGAGCATTGTAAAGTAGCACAAATCCCAAATGAATGGTAACAACTATTTGTTTCGATTTCAAGCCGCATTTGTTAGAATGTTCTGCAAGCTCCTCCTGGTTCCAGGCTGTCTCTCTAACAGAGACTCCAAACAATATAAAAAACATCTATCTCCTCATGTTCCTTTCTTGATTAAAAAGGTTGTCCCTCTTTCCTTGCCTGTATTATTATGAGTGACAGCCAGTCCTTCATGGTTTGACTCCAGCCTATCTTTCCATACTTGTCTCTCAGTTTTAGAATATACCCCCTTTTTCAGCCAGGCGGAGCACCTCAGAATCCCACATGGGAGGAGATTATTCTCAATGGTACCTTTGTTCATTCTGATCTTACCCAGAATGCCTATATTTCACCTTTTCCATAGACAATTTGACCCACTGGACAGAGTCCAACCCAAACCCAAGCTCCTACTCAGGCCTTGGGGTCTTTCGGTTACTCTGGCCCTACTACCTCTCTCTTTGATAAACTTGACCCCTGCACATACTGAATGGAGCATTGGGTGTTATACGCAAACAATGAATCATGGAACACTACATCAAAAACTAATGATGTAAGGTATGGTGATTAACATAACATAATAAAATAAAATTAAATTAAAAAAAAGATATCCCAGTGAAACCAAAAACAAAACAAAAACAAAACAAAACAAAACAAAAACTTGACCCCTGGAACACAGTGCCTGGGAAGCCTCTTGATTTCTGAGACTACACCACATTTTGGTCAGTAATGACGCCAAAGTCAAGTTCAGATGGATCCTCAGCCATGCTGTATTTCCCAATCCCACCCCCTTATCCTGAGCCAGATTCTTCATTTCCTAGCTAGTGTAACTCCACTGTGAACAGAATCAAGCCCACCAATACAATGCTAATTTGCCAGCTGCTGGTCCTCACAGGTTCAAGAGCAAGAGAAAACACAGTGCAGATATGAGACAGCAAAGGTCAATGTGTCAATGAGGGAAATAGAAAATAAAGCCAGATGCTGAAGAACAGTGTCAGCAAATCTGCAGGTAAACTTCAGGCATCATGGCTCTATATCGGTTTGTTGAAAAAAAAAAAATCAAGGGATGCCTTGAAAGACTCTGGTGTATCCACTGTAAGTTATCTAACACATGAGTAAACTGCATTCTAGGAGGAAAATTTGACTCTTACCAGAACATATAATCCAGGTTGGTAATATCTCAAAATATTTAGAAGTTTTGTTCAACCTGAATCTGCTTGGCACCTATTAATGTCAGTTTTTTTTTTTTTAAGATTTTATTTATTTATTTGACAGAGAGAGAGAGAGAAAGCACAAGTAGGCAGAGAGGCAGACAGAGGGAGAGGGAGAAGCAGACTCCCCACTGAGCAGGGAGCCTGACATGGGGCTCGATCCAGGACCCTGGGATCATGACCTGAGCCGAAGGCAGACGCTTAACTGACTGAGCTACCCAGGTGCCCTTAATGTCAGTTTTGACACACAGAAAGTGTGTAAGTTCTCTTTGTTGGACTTTTGGTGTAAATACCTATCCAGCATCGCTTTCCTCTATAAAAGAATCCATAATTTCTTTGCTGAGTTGTTTTCCCTGATTTTCTGTTCATGCTGTTGAGGGAGATGCCTTAACCCCTGGCTGTAGGGTGGGCCTGTGACCCACCAGTGTGTTCCAGTTCCTCCAGGCACAGTGACTGGTTGAGTAAAGGCAGGGCATCCTTCTCATTAGCCTAAGGAGACTCAATGTCAAAAAATGTATTTGAAGATTTTGGAGAGATATATTTGACCTGTATCACTGAGGTTCCTATCAGAGAAAGAAAACCAGTAGGATGATGGATGGATGGGTAGATTTCAAGAAATTGACCTATGTAGTTGTGGGGACTGATAAGTCTAAAATCTATAGGGTAGATGGCAAACTGGAAACCCTCAAGCATGGGCTCCTGCTGAAGTTCAGAGGCAGAATTTCTTCTGTGTCAAGGAAATCTTCATTTTGTTTTTAGGGTCCTTCAACTGTTTGGATGAGGCTCACCCAGATTACTGAGGATAATGTCCTTTAAAATGTCCTTTTAATTTCCTTTTAAAGTCAACTTATTATAGATGCTAAACACATATACACTTGAACTTGCTTATCAGGTGTCAACTGCTTGGGCATTTCCAAACTTCTTCAAAGAAAGGAAAATGTATAGGAGCCTTTTTATATAACCAGTCAGTGCCAGGACTTCATGTTATAATTTCAAATCAAGTGTAGATACTCTGTAACCAGATTACCTTAAAATTTGTGGAAAAAAAAAGTTTTCTCTATGGGATTTCCAATGACTTGTATAGAATTCTCTGTGACTAACAGGGACTTTCTGTCATCCAAGCATTATCATATAGGGTGCCCCCTAGAGTATGCCACCCCTAGCAAATACTGCTTTTGTAAGATGCTTGTCTATAATAAACAATTTGCATCACCCCAAATCAGCATGTCAGCTCCATTCTTTTCGTTCAGTCTCTCGTGAATCTGTGGAAAGAAATACTAAACTCACAAATGGGAACAACTAATTTAACAAGTCACCTTCCTGGGATGAGATCCAGCCATGGGGCCTGGCATGACCCCATATATTCTACAATCCCTGAGCACATCTCTGCAACTGGCTGACCCTCTGCAGTGAGGGGTAGGTGCAAAGGAGATGTCAGAATGCTCCAAAGGAGAGAAACAGAGACTGGGGCCCATGTGGGTCCCAGTCAGGGCTCAGGGTGTTCTACTCCAGGGCACTGCCAACTCCAGCCAGTCCCAGGCACCACAGTGTGACCAGAGTTGAAATTAGAAAATTTTGAGAAAGGAGCCTCAAAGCACTGGGCCCCCTGAAGCAAGGGTCATGCTTACTTAGGTCTAAGGGGAATGCTGTTCTAATGTCCACATTTTTCTCTTCTGTCAGTTCATGTGATGATCAGAGCCAGAACTCATTTCTTTCTTTCTTTAATTCTGCTCTCTCCCAGAATAGGAAATCTATTTTTGTGAATTGTGTATTTTTAAAAAGCACCCTCCATCTCCCAATACCACTACCCCTCAACACACACACACACACACACACACCCCTAAATAGCATTCTTGTTAGAATAAATAAATTCAGAGCTGAATAGAGAGGATTATGTACGGTGCTCATCCTATATTCTCCTCTTACAGTAATTGATATAACATCAGTGAGACTTTGCTGGCAAAATTGATTCAAATCAAACCAGAAAAATTCAGCCTCAAGAACTGAAAATGAGCTAAAAGATGGTAAGCAAAGAATAATAATATGTGGCGATGTCTTCAAATTACTCATATTTTAGGCTTTATACAATTTGAAGTTGCAAAAATGTGTTTAACAAGGGTGGACTTTTTTAAAAATGTAATGTCTTCATTAATGATCAGGAAGCAGCACAAAGCACAATAATGCCTCTTTCAGTGATGTTAAATTGAAGGCATTAAAAATATTTGGGAAGACATATAAATAATACAAATAGAGCTATAGAGGTTATAAATATGGATGGAAGGGAGAACAAAGATATTTCAGAAATATACAAAACAGTTGTGTCTACAGGAAAATATAATTGAAAGCCAAGGAGTCTTCGGATAGGATATAGATTCTATGGTACTCTTTTCTAGCTCAGTGTCTTGTCCTGTGTGATTTGGGATCAGTGATACATGCATGGTGTTCCAGGTGGATTGTCACAAGTAGTCATGCTGGCATCAGTCAATTAATAAAATGGTGACTTTGAAATTCTTTTTCTATTTTCATAATGTGGCCATATACCAATCTTTATGAAATAAATTTTTCTTTCTCGTTGGGTTGCAAATATTTTAAGACTGCCACATTGCACAACTCTTGGGGCTCCATATGTGTGATCTCTCCATAGTCTGTGAAATCATGCTCTGGAGGTAGGTAGTGGACACCCTGCATGACTTCACAACACTGCATTGATTTTTATTCCAGGGCACTCCCCAGTGTGCACTGATATTTGCATGATAATACAGTATCTAGAATGTACAAAATGTCCATTGGGTTATGTCAAACAATCATTTGCTATGAATGATATAAATATTCAAATACTTAGCATTAGGCAGACCATGATCTGTATGATTTAATGATTTATTGACTATTTTTCTGGGAGAATTGAGTAATGTAGATGTCTCCCATATTACTCTCTGCAGGTTTTATTGCCTTGCAGTTTTTTTTAAAAGTGATTTCTGTTTATATATTTCATTAGGTTTCACATGCCTGTTAACTTCTAATCAATTTACAGGATAAAATGCATCCACTGATTCCTCTGGAAGGAGGAGGTCTCATTGTAAACCGTGTCAGGTTAGTGTCTCTCAGACTTGTTGATGGGGCTGGTGCAAGTTCTCCTTGCAGGAGCTTTGGAGTTTGTAAATTTGGGCAAAAAACCCCCCCAAATCCCCAAACAACAAAACCCCCCAAAACCATTTTAAGCAAGTATAGAACATTCTCTCTTCCTATGAGAATCCTTTTATTGGTTGTCCTCTTTTGCATTATCGTTTTCACTTATGCATTATTTTTAAACTAGATTTCCAATAATTATTCTTTTTTTAAAAAAGATTTTATTTATTTATTTGACAGAGAGATACAGCGAGAGAGGGAACACAAGCAGGGGGAATGGGAGAGGGAGAAGCAGGCTTCCCGCGGAGCAGGGAGCCCGATGTGGGGCTCAATCCCAGGACCCTGGGATCATGACCTGAGCTGAAGGCAGACGCTTAACGACTGAGCCACCCAGGCGCCCCTCCAATAATCACTCTTAAGAAACTTCTGTTTTCACATATATTAATACAATTACTACTTAAACATAGATTATTTTCCTCTGCATTATATTTTTCTATTCTGATAGAGTCCTGAGGTTAGTTCATAGAGAATTAGATTAAAATATCCCAGAACCTAGAAACAGAAGGATTTAACTAATAAAATTCACACATTGTGAGCAGCCTTGACGAGCAGTATTTTCTAGAGGAGTCTGAGTGAAGCAACAAGGACAGAACTGCCTGAAGTTTAGAAAATTAATTAGAATTCTCTGGGGGCGCCTGGGTGGCTCAGTTGGTTAAGCGACTGCCTTCGGCTCAGGTCATGATCCTGGAGTCCTGGGATCGAGTCCCGCATCGGGCTCCCTGCTCAGCAGGGAGTCTGCTTCTCCCTCTGACCCTCCCCCCTCTCATGTGCTCTCTCTCTCATTCTCTCTCTCAAATAAATAAATAAAATCTTTAAAAAAAAAAAATAGAATTCTCTGTTCCCTCTCATTTAGTCCAAGGGGAAGGAACCTGCATGAGTGTCTGATTCCACAGCCAGCTGTATATAGTCCCACAGTGGAGATGGATCCGTTAGGTACTCTGTCCAATGCCAGTGTCATATCCTGACTTTTGATGTTCCTATTTAGGACAATGAGAGTGTATATTGACAGGACAATGAGAACATTCTGGCTTACTTGGAGTTTACTTTCTCATTAATTAGTGATATTGGCATCAGTGTACTATATCAGTTTGTTATGGTTTTAGGTAATTGACTCATCATGTCTTTAGATTCAGTCATCTCTAGCTTCCTTGACAAGACGTGGTGTCTGGATCCAAGACTGGAGATCAGACACTTGGTTGCAGGACTCTGACAGTATAACTGTGTCCCATACTTGCCCCATGCATCCCACCCAAGACCCTGCCTGGATACAAGTATAATTAGCATATAGTGTTATATTAGTTTCAGGTATACCATATAATGATGGAACAATTCTATACATTACCCAGTGCTCATCACAATAAATGTACTCTTAATCCCCTTCATCTATTTCACCTATACCCCACCCACCTCCCCTCTGGGGACCACCAGTTTGTTCTCTATATTTGAGTCTGTTTTATTGTTTGTCTTTTTTTTCTGTGTTCATTTGTCAAAAACTTAAAAAATAGAATCACATGTGATCTAGTAATTCCACTACTGGGTATTTGCCCCAAGAAAACAAAACACTAATTAAAAAAGATACATGTACCCCTATGTTTATTGCAGCATAATTTACAACAGCCAAGATATGGAAGCAACCCAAGTGTGCATCCACAGATGAATGGATAAAGAAGATGCACTGTATGTATGTGTGTGTATTATATAAATATAAATAATATAAATATAAATATATATAATGGAATGTTACTCAGCCATAAAAAAGAATGAAGTCTTGCCATTTGCAACAACATGATGGATCTAGAAGGTATAATGCTAAGTGAAATAAGTCAGTCAAAGACAAACCATATGATTTCACTCATGTGTGGAATTTAAGAAACAAAACAAATGAACAGTAATCTCTCTGGTTCCTCTCTGACCCTTCATTCTTACTACAGAAAGAGAAAATGTGTGTGTGTGTGTTGGAAGAGTTCCTTTTATTTTGTTCTCCCTTTAACATATTCACTCCAGAGCTGAGTGAGGCCAGCTAGGTACCAAGGGCACACATTTTAAGGAAGTGGCCACTGTGAGGACTTTTCAGGGGAGAGTGAGCGCTTCTCTAAATTTTCGAATGAAGTTCCCATCTGTATGACCTACAAGCAGCAAGATTAGAAATAAATAATGAAATATTAAAGCAGCAGATTAAATTACTAACAGGTAAAACCAGCTTAGCTGGGTGAACTAAAATATTGTCCTAGGCTTTAATACATTTGAATGACTAATTGGTAGGGCCTATAGACCCATATGCCAGCCTGATGAGACACCCAACACCATTAGGGTATAGAAATTACTGGAGACAAAAAAAAAAGAAAAGAAAAGAAAAGAAATTATTGGAGACAGCCCTTGCCCCAAATCTCACTGTGGATCAGTGTGCCTTGCTGCTGAGAACACCAAGCCCCATAACATCTGGGAAAAGTGTTATCTACTGGAATTTGCAATAAGATATCCCACCAGCATGGATAAACCACTTCACACCACTGGGTGAAGGGAAACTGCTCCACCTTCATTGGAATTTGTTGTCCTGTTGAAACACACTGTACTTAAAATGGGACAAGCTCCATGGAAAGAGGGGAGAAGATGGGGGTCCTGGTCTGGCATGTCCTGCCCCAAGTCCATCTCTTCCTGGCAGACAGTGCTGCCTCCCCTGGCCAATGTGTGGTGAGCACTATCAGGTCAAGTTCCTAAAGCTGCCAAACTTCCTCTTCTTAAGGCCAGGTGAGCACAATCTGTGTTCCACTGGTATGATTATCTGGCTGCTATCTTTGTTCCCTCAACTGGCCTGGGGGACATTATAGCTCACACAGAAGCCCTTACTAAATTCACCCAGCAAGGCTTACATGGTAGCTGACAAAGCATATCCTCACTGAACGTTGAAATGCTCTAATGAGAAAAGCTGTCTTCCAAAATAGGATGGCCTTGGACATTATTAGTGCCTCCCAAAGAGGCACCTGGGCCATTATCTATGCAGAATGTTATGTGTTCACACCTGATGAGTCTGCTAATGTATCTTTATTAAATCACATGAGGACACAGGTGAATGCCCTGAGTGATCCTACCACCTCCGGCCTATTTAATAAGTCAGTGGTTTGGATCATGGGACTCTTGATGGAAAAAATTATTACTTATTTTGGGAATCATTATCTTAATTTGTGTTCTCTCTTGCATGTGCCTATACTGTTGCTGTGGCATCTGTCTCCAATGCAGCCGTATAGCTGCCAAAGAACCTTCCAGGCAGTGGGACCCCTTGCTGATGCTCAAGGCATATTTGGGAGGGTGCAAGGCCCGTAAGATTGGAAGAGCAGGTCAGGAGGTGTGGAGGGCTGGAGGGCTGGAGGAGGTCATTGAGAGGACATGACCTCCATTTGACCTGCAGGCTGGATCCAGCTAATTGGAACTTCCTTCTCCTTCACCTGTCCTTGGAATATACCTTCTGCCCACCCCTTCCACACTAGAAGCCAGTGTCAAGGTAGTGGCTTTGAGAGAGTGAGATGATTTGGGTAGAATATGAGAAGAAACCCAGTTAAGGTCACTACATAAACTTTTAATATTCTGGTGGGCAGGTGCTTGTCCTGTGGCGCCCAACAATCCTCATAGGTAAGTTCACTTGCTTATTAAGTCTGCCATCTACCAATCTGGAGTGGCCTGTCTCTGTCTTCAGTCTCTCCTTTCCCCTCCCTGTACAGAGAGCTAGTCTGCAAACTGACTGTGTGTGTGTGTGTGTGTGTGTGTGTGTGTGTGTGTTTGGTAGGGGAAAAAAAAACCACATTACTTTTCCAACTGAGTTTCCAACCTATTTGAGATAGGATAGTGTTTATTACTAAAACTGGGTGATTTTTTTTCAGCAAATTTTGATTCAACATGTTTATATCTATGAAGTTATCTAGTAACTGATCCCAAAATATTTGCATAGGTATTTAATAAAAAAGGTCTTACTATACTGACTGTGATTCCGTACTTCACAACAATCTCTGTGTAATTCTGAAATTACTTTATGAGCTCTTTCAGACATGATGGATTGGCTATTGTGGAGGAATGGCATATGGTACTGGCAAATTATCCTTCTTTTACACTCACTGCATTTATAAAACCTGTTCAATACAGCTCAATCTCTTAACACATCTCCCTCTCTCTCATCTATATACATACATACATATATGTATAAACTTTTTATTGAAAAATCAGATACATGAAGAAGAGTACACCAAATATACAGCTCAAAGTCTTTTCAAAAAGCTAAAACTCATGGAACCACCACCCACATCAAAAACAGAATATTGCTGGCAACCTGGAGGCTTTCCATGTGCCCATCTTCCATCACAACCCTCTCCAGAGTTAATCACTTTGTTAACTTATGTCACATTAATGTTGGCCATTTTTGAAATTTATAGAAATGGAGTCATACAGTATGTTTTTTTGTAACTGCCTTCCTGCTCTCAGCATTTTGTTTCTGAAATCCATTCATGTTGTTGCATACTGCAGTTGTTTATTCTCACTATACACTTTCCAATTTTGTGAATCTGCAATTTATCCATTCTACTGTTGATGAACATGTGGGTTGTTGTCTGTATTTAACAATTAGGAATAGTGCCACACTGCCTGGCGTACATCTGTTAGTACCCAGATGTATACATTTCTGTTGGGTGTCCACCTCGGAATGGAATCGCTTTATCCTAAGATAAACTTAGGCTAAGCTTTAGTAAAAAGTATCAAACATTTCTAAAGTGGTTTACCAATTTATATTCCCACTAGCATTGAATGAGTGAGAGTTTCAGTTACTTCATATCCTCATCCTCTGCAGTACTAGATATTTTCAGGTTTTGAAACTCTAGCCATTATGATTTTTGCCTAATGGCATCAAATCCTGGTATTACTTTGCAGTTATCTGATGATTAATGAAGTTAAACACCTCACATGTTTATTGGACCATTTAGATTGTGTAAGTGTGTGTGTGTGTGTGTGTGTGTGTGTATAATGCCCATTTGGGGCTTTTGCCCACACTTCTGTTGTGTTGGGTGTCTTTCATCTTATTGCCTTGTAGAAATTCTTCATATATTCTGGATATCTGCATTGCAAATAGTTTTATTGAATATCTGCATTGCAAATAGTTTTTCTCAATCCATGGTTTGTGTCTTTTAATGAAGAGATATTTTTGATTTTATAGTAGTCAAATCCTTTCTTCTGTGGGTTAGTGCTTTTTGTGTCCTATTGAAAGAGTTTGCTTTGTAAATGATGGCATTTGAAACATTTTATTTCAATGTAGTTGTTTTGTTTTGTAGAAAGACAATTAGTTTTTATATAACTTAAAAAGTGAACTTGTCAAATTCAACTGTTAATAGTTTGACTAGATTATTTTAAATTTCTTTATGTACTCTTTGTCATCTGCAAATTAATGATTGTTTTTATTACTTTCTTTCCAAACCTTACAACTTTTATATATTCTTGCCCCATTGCACTGGGTAAAACCTCCAGCACCATATTGAATAGAAATGGATAGGGCTGACTTCCTCTGTTTGTTCCCAATTTTACAGAAAAGCATTTAGGCTCATTGCTCTAGGCTTTTTTTTTTTTTTTTTTTAGAGAGAGAGCAAACACACTTGCTCAGACACAAGTAGTGGGGGGAGGGATGGAGGAGGGGCAGAGGGAGAAGCAGAGAATCTTTTTTTTTTTTTTATGATTCTTTTATTTATTCACTCGAGACACAGAGATACAGAGAGAGAGAGAATATGAGCAGGGGGAAAAGCAGAGGAAGGGGGAGAAGCAGGCCCCCCACTGAGCAGGGAGCCCGATGTGGGGCTCCATCCCAGGACCCTGGGATCATGACCTGAGCCGAAAGGCAGACGCTTAACCATCTGAGCCACCCAGGTGCCCCAACAGAGAGAGAATCTTAAGCAAACTGTATGCCTATGCCCAGTGCAGAGCCCTCCACCTGGCTAGATCTCATGACCCTGAGATCATGACCTGAGACGAATGAAGAGTCAGATACTTAACTGACTGGGCCAGCCAGGTGCTTTTTTTATAGGTACTAGTGTATCACACCAAAAATTTTTCCTTTATTCTTGCTTGCTATTAGTTTTTTTGTTCCAGTTGTATTGAGATATAATTGTTGTATAATACTGCATTAGTTTAAGGTGTACAATATAATGATTAAATATATGTATATATTGCAAAATGATTATCACAATCAAGTCGAGTTAATATCTATCACTTCATCTACTTAATTTTTTTCTTGTGATGAGAACTTTTAAGATCTGTTCTCTGAACAACTTTCAAATATACAATATAGTGTTGTTAACTATAGTCACCATGCTGTATATTACATACAGCATAATATACCATATTATACAGCAATATACCTGTTATATATATGTGTATCTATATATATCTATATCTATATATATATCTCACATCTTCTTACATCTTTATCCATTCATCCACTGATAGGCACTTATCCTGGCTATTGTGAATAGTGCTGCAATGAACATGGGGGTCCATATATCACTTTGATTGTCTGTTTTCATTTCCTTTGGGTATATATCCAGAAGTACAATGGCTATATCATGTGTTAGATCTTTTTAAAATATTTTGAGGAAGTTTTATTTTTGTTTGTATCAACTTTGATTCTTTTATTTTCAGCCATTGTATTTTTATATTTAAGTTGTGTCTTTTGTAAACTATTTGGTTTTGTTTTATTAATTCTGACAAACTTTGTCTTTCAATTGAGCATTTAAAAAATTACCTTTACTGTGTTAATATATTTTGGTTATTTTGGTTTATATATTCCAACTTACTATTTACTTTCTATTTTTATAACTCATTTCATATTCCTTTTTTCTTCTTTCCTGATTTCTTGACCTCATTTAGATTAATCACTCTAAAAATGTACTTATTCTATATTTTTCTGTGATCTTTTATTATTCTCTTAAAGGTATCCTTTTGGAAACCAATATGCTTGATTCATTGCCTTAGTCAATTCAAGCTGCTTTCACAAAGTACCATAGATTGGGTGGCTTATAAACAACAGAAGTTTATTTCTTACAGTTTTGGAGGTTGAAAGTTTGAGATCAGTGTACCAACATGGTCAGGTTATGGTGAGAGCCCTCCTCAGGGAACTTGAGCCCTATTAATTCCTTGAAACTCTACCTCTTGATACCATCACATTGGGAGTTACTATTTCATGAAACATAGGAACTTTAGGGAGGACAAAAATTTTCAGTCTATAACACTCAGTGTGATATCATATTTTATCAATCCCCAGATAGATCAAAGCAAACTTTCTTTATGAAATACTCACAACAATTATAGAGATTGTACATGAATGGACATGCTCAAAACATAGTCTGGCAAGGAACTCATTCAAGTTCTTTCCTGAAAAAATAATTTAAGCACCTACTCCGTATTATCCACGTATGCTAGTGGTATAAAATGAATCAATTATCCAATATTTCTTTGGCTCTTTCATGTTTTGGGCATTGGTGCTAAGGATACCAAGATGAGGAAAACTTGACATGGTCCCTTTGCTTCACACCTATAATATAAAGTCTAATGAGAAGCGGGCAAAAGTACAAAAAAAAAAAAAAAGGATGTAAGTGCTTTTAGTAATGAAAGAAATGCCAGTAATATAATAGGTGTTGTTATTACATCCACTTTACTGATAAGGATACTGAAAAAAGATAGATTTAAATGTTTTGCCAAAAGTCACATGGCTGGGAAATAGCATAGGAAAAGAGCTTTGGGAATGCAAAAGAGCCAAGCAACTGATTGCATCTAGAATAACTGGGGAAGGCTTCATGAGGGAGGAAGTCATGGGAACTTGGCAGACATGGTTGGGCTGGCATTCAGGGAACGTAGCCTGTGAAATGTCACCACGTGTGGGCATGTGTGCGACAGTAAGTCATGTTCAAAGAAAGATGAGGAGTCTGGTATGTTGGGATCTCAGGGTTTTAAAGGCAAGCTGTAGAAAAAAAAAAGAAAGGTTTTTGAAGAGGAAAAATACAGTATCTAAACTATTCTGATCAGCATTAATAATCTGTCTCTCCTACCTTCTATAGTCCTAATATCTAATACTTACAGAACACTTATCGTGTGCCAGGCAGTGTAGTAAGCACTTTACATGTGTTAATTCATTTTGGACTCAGAAGAAACCCTATTAAGTATAAACTAGAAAAGAAGCAACTACTGAGGTACAGAGTGGATGAGTAACTTAGTCAAGGTCACACCTCTAATTGGTAGCGCTATTAAGATTGGATGTAGCTTTGCTCTTAATTTCTATACATACTGAGTCTCTGTTCTCTGTCTCTTACAGTCCGGCATTGTTAGCTATAGTATACATAGTAGATATATACTATTATATTATACATATGTAATATTTTAATATATTTAATGTTAGGTACATCATATACCATATTAGGTATATACTATATATTGAAATACTCAGCATTATTAGGTATATTATATACATGAAAAGATCTTGCTCCCCAGTTGAAATGTAAACAAATCAGGGACAGAGACTTTTGTCTATACTGCATTGACATCCTTTCAGTGATTTTTAGAGAGGTAGGTCATTATGTAGTTGGTATTTGTGGAAGGAAGGATTATATATTGAAGAATGGTGAATGTCTGATATATTGGCAAATTAGAATATGTATACACACATACCTTCTGATTTACATATATTTTTAATATTAATATAATACTAAAATTGGTTAAAATTAATAGTGTAAATATTATATATTAAAATGAAGATACATTTAGGATTGGCTTTGTAATATAATACGTATATACATATATATACGAAACCAACCCTAAATATATGTTCATTTTTCATGTGAATGATTTAGTGTTTTTTATCATTAAGAAATGAGTAAACATTTCAGATTAATGGATTCTCAGTAAAGAGCTTACTTTCTAAGGTCTGGTAGAAATTATGACAACCAACTAAAAAAAGAAAACCCAAATTTATGAATTTTAAAAAATATATATTTATTTTGTATTGATATATAACCCACTTGCTCCCCAGATAATTTTACCATGGCTTAGAGCATATGTAGTATATGCTCTGTATACAATATATGTGTAGTGTGTGTGTGTAGTAACTGTTAAGTCCTATTTTGCACTCAAACCCAAGCTTGACTTTGCCTGGAGCCTGGGCTGAGTGAGGATAAGGGTTTCCAGCTTTTTAGGAATAAATTCATCTCCCTGATTGTTAGGATCTTCTACAATGCAGCTTCATTCTCTTATCTGTTCTTGCTCTTTCCCCACACAAGCAGGACTTTCTGCCCTCTACTTCACACCAGTGCCTCCTCAACCAACCCATGTTAGACAAAGTAGTGTGCCAGGGAACACTCCTTTGCTAGCTAGCCGGTCGACCATTTTCATCATGAAGTAGACAGGGAGCTGAGAGACCTGGGTTAGTACATTGTTTTGTGACCTGGAACAAATGATAGTTCTCCTGCTTGGGTCTTATTTTTCTTATCTGTAAAAGGAGTTTATACCAAATGTCTTTTAACATCTAAGTTTTTCTGAGAAAGGAAATGAGTACTGCGAATTAATTTCTCATTAAAAGAACAAAATCGCCTTTAAAAATCAGACACATTATAAATATTAACAGTCGGACACATCTGGGTAGTGTTGGAGACAGTTCTCCATGGGTATAGGACCCTGGTGGGCATGGTTGAGATTTGCACATTGACCTCATCCTGGGGCCTGTAGTCCTCTTGATGTAGCCTTAATTATATGCTGTTTGAGTTAAATTGAAGGATTTGGCGCCTAGTTCCATCAGATTATTCAGAGTGCCTGGCATATTCATGGGGAAATTCACACATGCTAAGATGGTATAGAAAAGAGGGCTAGATGTTACAGGAGATATTTCTTTGTCTTTCTCATGTTTCTTCTGCATGTCTCGTAAGAGAAGAATGACATTGTAGTTTTGGACTATCTTTTCAAGAATGTACACTGAAAAAGCTTAGAAGGTGGAGATAATGCTTCTCTCCAGAGCACAGGGCAGGCATGTGTGCATACTGCCCAGTACAGAAAGGCTTAGGTTTCCTGTGACACGGCCCATAGTGCGTGCAGGTCTCATTTCGCCCTCTTTGTGTGGCCCTAGAGAATAGGGGCTTAGATAACCAGCACGTGCATGCACGCGCGCGCGCGCACACACACACACACACACACACACACACACACAAGCTGATCCTCTGGCTACTGCTACTGTTCTGAATAATAAATTGTCTCTCATCTCTGAATCAAGAGTTTTGTGCCAGCATCCATGAGACCGGGGAAACTGACTTACTAGCTTGGAGCAGGGTAACATTTTAGACCCTTTACAGTTCTTGAGAAATAGAATTTTAGGATTTCTTTCTATGTTCCTTTTGATCTGTCTTTCCCCATGCCTTTCTGGAACTGAGACCTGCAAGAATTTGAATAACAGGGCCAATGTTTCACAACTAATTGGTACCAAATGAGAGACTAAAGTCTAGATTTCATGACCCTTTGGTCCTGGACTTCTTTCACTAAAGTGTTTTCAATCTAAACAGATACTGGAAACACCCATGCTGTGCAACAGTTGAAACTTTTAAAAACTTCTGTGCCTCTTACCTGCTGGTTAAAAGCCCTCTGTATGTGCATAGTCTCTAGAACTGTGTAATTAATTAAATGTTAATTTAATAGATACTTTGGTAAGGTACTTCTATATTTAAAGAAAAACACTTTTAAAGAAAAAGATGAAACACTACACTAAAACCACTTGTGGTCTAAGTAAAAAAGCAACGTCTTGGTTAAAACAGAGTTTGTTACAGTACGGAAGTGAAGTGACAAATGGCACAGCTAAATCTTTGCTAGCATTCATTTGTTCTTTTGGCAATTTTGCACAGACTTGATAAGTGGTTAGTAAAATGTTTATGCATCCAGTATTAATAATCTCAAGGCTTCTCAGAATTTCCCTAATTTGTGCTGTTATGAGGCTTTGGTTTCTAATTGAAGTCAGAAATGTATCTGGGTATAACTAGTAAGAGAATAAATTAAGGAGTAAAGCTGACTAGAAACATCTTTTGTGATATCTGAGACTGGATAGTAAGTGACACACTCTTATCAGAGTAGAAATGACACCAGAGATAAGGGACTGGGTCCACCATCTCTTCACCCACTCCCCATTCTCACATACCCTGTAGATATAAATCAGAGTCTCTGTTTTTTGTATTTTTCTTGCGTATGGGTTTCCCCCCACAGAGAGTCTTTGTTCACACGCACCTGTCAGTTTTGAGTGAAAGGCAAAGATCTTCTTAACACCCACCCACCCCATCCTCCTCACTCCCAAAACAAATTTCACTATTCAGGTTTGCAGATACCTGATATTCTGCCTTTTATGGTTTATGCAAATAGGAGCATTGTCTCTATAAAATCCAAATGCATATCTTTGTCCTCCAGGAAAATTTCAGTTTCTTCAGCTGCAGTTGTTTCAAGTTTATTGTTTTTTTAATCAACTATATTTGAATAACTGTCTCTGTTTCTGATTTGATAATATACACATTTACATGATGCTACAATTTAAGGATTTCCTTTTAAATTAATTTAGGGGGCTGAGCTCACTGCTGCCCCTGGTCCCTGGGTTCCTTGCTGGCACTGGGGCCATGCAGTCATGGTGAATTTACTTCATTTTGCATGTGAACCACTGGGTTCATAGACTCTCCCCTATGGGGTTTGTCTTTGGATGTTATCTAGATAGAAAAAATGATGAAAAGCTAACTGCCTTCTGGAACGAGAGTATGTTATTTAAAGGCGGAATTGAAACCCAGTGATGATGTTACCAGAAAGTAAAGGCTATGGGTGAATTACAGAATATTCACATTTTGTAAATGATGAGAGAAATAAAAACATGTTAATTATTTTTAAAAAGATTAATTAAGTTAAAAAATAAATTAGATTAATGCATTTTGTGCTATTGCCTAATAAGGGTTTAGGACCTTAGAGTTCTCTTTCTCTGTCTCTCTATGTGTACACACACACACACACACCTTTCCTCCCTCACCCCTTACAACCTGGAAATTGTCCCTCCCCCACCCAGTGGAGGTCTGGACACTTATTTTCTGGAGAGTAAACCAAAAGAAGGTGATCAAGGCACCAAACACATGTGAAGGTAGAGAGCCAACACAAAAATAAAGGAATTAATTAAAAGTCTACACCAAATAATGAGGCCATATGGGCGTTATTCTACCTACCATATTTATATTTTGAATTTGGGAATCTCCATTAATGGAAAGGTCAGCTGGTAGTATTTACTTCTTTTTAAATAATTTATTTATTTATTTGAGAGAGAAAGAGAGTGAGAGATCGTGAGAGATGGAGCATGAGCAGGGGGAGAGGGAGAAGCAGGCTCCCTGCTGAGCAGGGAGTGGGATATGGAGCTTGATCCCAGGACCCCGGAATCATGACCTGAGCCAAAGGCAGACCGACTGAGCCACCCAGGGGCCCCAGCTGGTAGTATTTACTAATAAAACTTATGATCAGACTGAAGTGATACTTGTTAAAACTACATTCTACTGGAAAAATTACTTACCTGGTTTTATACTAGATTATTAAATTAAAATATTTAAAAATATTTAATAATATGTCGAGATGTTCTTTACATTGAGGACTTATGGAAATGACAAAAGTATTTGTTGAGGAAAGCTTAGCTTGATTCAAGATAAGAAATATGCTTTCATTGGGGAGCCTGGGTGGCTCAGATGGTTAAGCATCTGCCTTCGGCTCAGGTCATGATCCCAGAGTCCTGGGATGGAGCCCCACATCAGTCTCCCTGCTGAGCGGGAAGCCTGCTTCTCCCTCTACCTCTGTCTGCCACGGCCTCTGCTTGTACGCTGTCTCTCCTGTCAAATAAATAAAATCTTAAAAAAAAAAAAAAGAAATATGCTTTAGCTACATACTTAGGAATGTTCTCTATGCGTATGTTTGATCTACAATACAGTTAGCAGAACATAGGTATCAAAGATAAATTGGACTCTGGAACCAGACTGGCTAAATTCAAATCCTTGATCCACCATTTATTTGCCAATTTCTCTCTCACTAAGTTTCCCTGATAGGAATTGGGGGCTTTAGGGGCTAAGGATAGCATCTGTCTCAGATAATTACTATAAGAATAAGTTAAAATAAAATATATAAAGCACTAAGGACAGTGCCTGGTACATAAAAAATGTTTAGTAGAGGTTAACTATATTTCTATTAATGTACAAAGAATTATAAGGATACAGTGGATTCTGAAATGCATATCTGGTCACTTTAATAATTTATTGAACACCACAACCAATGTGTTAGCTATCAGAATATTTTCTCTTTTATCCCTGTCTGGATTCATCTTCCCAGGTCTGATGACTGCCTCATCATGTCTGGTGCTTTCTCTTCTTATTTGAGGTCTAGGATGTACTAAAACCTCTGTTTCTTTTTTGGGACTCTATTAATAAATCTCAGTTTATGTGTGTTTTCTCAGCATATGAGAGGCAGTGATGTTGGTTAAACAAATAGCCTTTAGAGTTAGGTGACCTGGATTTAACCTCTTATAAGCTCTGTGACCGTGAACATATTCTTTAAACTTTTGAGTCTGGTCTTCTGACCTGAAAAATGGAGTTATTATAGTACTTAATTCATATTTTTGATGGGAAGATTAAATAAAATGGTGCATTTAAAGCCCTCTGAACACAACTACCTGGTCCAGCCAGCTGAGAAAATGACCTTGGTCAGCCTTGAGAGACCAATTTAGTATCAACTGATTACCAGGTGCTTAATGCTTCTTCGGGAGGGGACAGAAATATTGGCAGAACATTTAATATTTAAACTGTAACTTTGTGGAAAAATCTTTATTAGACAAAAGAGAGGAGATTAAAAATTCTTGGAAATTGAAGTTGCCAAGAGATGATAAAACACATGGACTAAGTTATCCATGTGGCAGGAGCCTGGGTATAGGCTAAGACTTCAAATAGCATTTGGGTTTAAGGGGGAGCCAAAGGAGCAGAAAATATACTTTGTGTATTTGCTTATTAGAGTATTTATGTTTCTAATAAAAATAGTGAGTATTATAAGGAGGAGGAAGAATAAATACTATTATCTGCCTTTGCTTTTTGGAGAATTGCTTGGCTGATATAATGACATGGAAATGAGGTCTGTTTGGAAGCTAAAGCTTGGTTTGTTTGGGGACTGTAGATAGATTTTTCAGTCAAGGCAAAAGTCATGACCATATTTATGTTTGTTATAAGCAAGAATGAGGCAGAGATTGTAGACTTAGTAATGTTTTTCTTTGTCATTGTTTTCTTAACTTCTGGAAGCCCAGCCTCAGGACTGCCTGACATGCAGGATCCTTCCCCATCCCTGTCAGGGTCTCATTTTCCCAGATGATTTTCTTGAGACTACATCTTTTCTCTTTCAAAACTCTACCCAAGGTCATACTTTCAGCTAGCTGTCACAAAGGATAAGATCTAATAAATTATTTTGTCATAAAATATGAGTGATCAATAACTTCAAAGCTATGACCACAAGTTCCCCCTACACTCAAGCATAGCAGATCTTTATTCATAACTTTAATTAATAATATTATTAATGATAATGTGACAGAAGAGTTCCCTATTGCAAGTTCTAAATCTCTAGAGATAGTCTACCTGTGCCAATTTCACCCCTGTTCTGAGAAGGGGCATCCAGCCTGCAGTTCTACTGTGGCTTCTCTGCCAGGAACCCTGTCACGGTCCTAGTAGAATTTCAAGGACCAAAAATGAATGACCAACTATGCTCTCTTAGTTCTCCAAGCACTAATTGCATTGTTTTGTTCAGAAATGGTGTTTAAGCAAGCATAAAACCTACATATTTGGACTTCAGTGAACAATTCTATCTTGTTTTGAGTACTGGTCAGCACCGCAGACAGCAGCCTCTGAGCACCAATGGGATGAAAAGATTTCTGTTGTACAAATGAAGCATTTATCATTTTCGAGTGACTCTATTTTAAGTGGTTATTGATACAAACCAATTTTCCTTGAAAGATATAAAACCCAAGAAACGTAGGGGTAGTTTGTGCATGATTCCCAGATTGTTGCATAAATCATGAGCTGTCTGGCACTGTTTCTTTACAATAGTAAGTGAATTTTACCATTGACAATAGATACCTGCCTGCTTCTTTTAAGCCATTTTAATTTTGGCTTTTCTTCATAGGGTATCGATAATTAATTGCATCAATCTACTACTTTAATAAAACTGGTCATCCACAAAGCAAATATGTATTGCTTAATTTTCAGTTTGAGAGTTGATAACCACTGAAAATTAATCATCCATAGAAAGGGAACTAAGCAGCACTTCTAATCTCTGAAAAGATTGCCAGTCTATTAGAGTTATGTGCTATAATCAATTCACTTATAACTGTATAATTTATAAGCTCCAAATTAGATCAGCTATCTATTAGACCTAATAAAAATGGAAATGTATTAATCAGATTAGAAAAATAAAAAAGAAAATTAGCAAGGAATTGGATGTGATACTCCTAGAGGAAAGAACAATGACAACTTTTCGTGTGAAACGAAAATACGAGCGGGTTAAACTGGCTTACCCTGTGTACAGCAATGTGCTTTTATTGATAGTTCTCTACAGTTGATATACAAAAGTATAAAAGAAGGCTCTTCTTGGAAATTGTATGGAAGCTAATATGCATGAGCAAAAGTTTTTTTACATCATCTGTTACTTCCAAGAAGAAATAACATTTATCAAGCACTTATTACATGCTAGGTGTGGGACTAGGCCTCACGGACACAGGCATACATTTTGAGATTAGTATTCTTGTTGAGCTTACTTTCTAAGTTATAGACCTCATTAACTATTTTTTGGTTTCTTGATATCCAGGTCACTGATTAAGTTTGTACTCATGTTTCAAAACCATGAATATTTTACATTTGGTAAAGTTTTAATGCTAATTATGAAATCTAGTTTTACTTTTATGCCACATTCCTTCCTTTCTTCATTTTGCTCCTCCACTCACCAGCTAAGGTTGGGCCAGACTCATACCGAACCAACAGAAGTAACCAACAACCACAAACCAACAGTTGCAGTAGGAAAAGTAACAGTAGAAATGAAATCACTTCCATAAAAGTATTCCGTGAAGAATAATATTTTCATGGTTTTTAAACATTCCTAGTTTTCTCCCAAGTGAAAGAGTTTCCAACTTGAAACAAACTGCAACAAACAAGTAACATAATGCCTCTGATCTATAATTAACCATTACTTACACATTAGAAACTTTATAGCATTTAGGGTAATAAAAGCACACAAGTGAATTTTTGTTAATCACTTATTTGTTGGTTTTGTCTTTTGAAATGTGGATATCCTTCTCCATCGACCTCCAAAAGATACTGAGCATATGTCTGCAAAATATTATGTATGTATGTATGTATGTAATATCTGTATAACTCTGTTATCATGGAGTAAATTTGCATGTGACTGACAGATATATCACTTACGTTTTTTCAAGTTTTTATTTTAATTCCAGTTAGTTAACATACATTGTTATATTAGTTTCAGTTGTACAATATAGTGATTCAACACTCCCATACAACACCCTGTTCTCATCACATCAAGTGCAGTCCTTAATCCCCATCACCTATTTAACCCATCCCCCCACCCACCTCCAGACTGGTAACCATCAGTTTGTTCTTTGTAGTTAAGAGTCTGTTTCTTGGTTTGCTTCTCTCTCTCTCTTTTTCCCCCTTTGCTTGTTTTGTTTCTTAAATTCCACTTATGAATGAAATCATGTGGTATTTGTCTACCACTTACTTTAAATCTATGCTGCAAAGAAGTAATGAACACCAGGACTTCAGCTTTCTTTGACGACTCTGTGTCAGTAGACAACATTCCTTTTTACAGTTTTTCTTTATGTTTGTTTATCTAGTGTTATGAATTTTTTCAATATTGTAGTATGTCTATACCCAGTATCGAGTAATATCATGTATTTATGTGGAGTACATATATACATTTATATGAAGCTTATTTTGCATTCTCTATTTTAAAATAATTAGTTTTTTAAAATTTTGATCAAGTTTTTTTTTTTTATTATGTTCTGTTAATCACCATACATTACATCATTAGTTTTTGATGTAGTGTTCCATGATTCATTGATTGTGTTTAACACCCAGTGCTCCATGCAATACATGCCTACTTTAATACCCATCACCGGGCTAACCCATCCCCCCACCCCCCTCCCCTCTAGAACCCTCAGTTTGTTTCTCAGAGTCCATAGTCTCTCATGGTTTGTCTCCCCCTCTGATTCCCCCCCTTCATTTTTCCCTTCCTGCTATCTTCTTCTTCTTCTTTTTTTTTTTTTTTAACATATAATGTATTATTTCTTTCAGAAGTACAGGTCTGTGATTCAACAGTCTTACACAATTCACAGCGCTCACCATAGCACATACCCACACCAATGTCTATCACCCAGCCACCCCATCCCTCCCACCCCCTACTACTCCAGCAACCCTCAGTTTGTTTCCTGAGATTAAGAATTCCTCATATCAGTGAGATCATATGATACATGTCTTTCTCTGATTGACTTATTTTGCTCAGCATAATACCCTCCAGTTCCATCGACATTGTTGCCAATGGCAAGATTTCATTCCTTTTGATGGCTGCATAATATTCCATTGTATATATACACCACATCTTCTTTATCCATTCATCTGTCGATGGACATCTTGGCTCTTTCCATAGTTTGGCTATTGTGGACATTCTTGCTATAAACATCGGGCGGCACATATCCCTTTGGTTAGGAAAGATGAGAGATCACAACCAACACCAAAGAAATATAAACAATTATAAGAACATATTATGAGCAACTATATGCCAGCAAATTAGATAATCTGGAAGAAATGGATGCATTACTAGAGATGTATAAACTACCAAAACTGAACCAGGAAGATATAGAAAGCCTGAACAGACCTATAACCACTAAGGAAATTGAAGCAGTAATAAAAAAATCTCCCAACAAACAAGAGCCCAAAGCCAGATGGTTTCCCAGGGGAATTCTACCAAACATTTAAAGAAGAATTAATACCTATTCTTTTGAAACTGTTCCAAAAATAGAAATGAAAGGAAAACTTCCAAACTCGTTTTATGAGGCCAGCATTACCTTGATCCCAAAATCAGTCAAAGACCCCATCAAAAAGGAGAACTACAGACCAATATCGCTGATGAACATGGATGCAAAAATTCTCACCAAAATACTAGCCAATAGGATCCAACAGTACATTAAAAGGATTATTCACCATGACCAAGTGAGGTTTATCCCTGGGCTGCAAGTTTGGTTCAACATCCACAAGTCAATCAATGTGATACAATACATTAATAAGAGAACAAGAACCATATGATCCTCTCAATAGATGCTGAAAAAGCATTTAACAAAGTACAGCATCCTTTCTTGATCAAAACTCTTCAGAGTGTAGGGATAGAGGGTACATACCTCAATATCATAAAAGGCTTCTATGAAAAACCCACAGCGAATATCATTCTCAATGGGGAAAAACTGAGAGCTTTCCCCCTAAGGTCAGGAACATGGCAGAGATGTCCACTATCACCACTGCTATTTAACATAGTACTAGAAGTCCTAGCCTCAGCAATCAGACAACAAAAAGAAATAAAAGGCATCCAAATGAGCAAAGAAGTCAAACTCTCACTGTTTGCAGATGATATGATACTTTATGTGGAAAACCCAAAAGACTCCACCCCAAAACTGCTAGAACTCATATAGGAATTCAGTAGAGTGGCAGGATATAAAATCAATGCACAGAAATCAGTGGCATTCCTATACACCACCACCAAGACAGAAGAAAGAGAAATTAAGGTGTCGATCCCATTTACAATTGCACCCAAAACCATAAGATACCTAGGAATAAATCTAACCAAGGAGGCAAAGAGTCTGTACTCAGAAAATTATAAAGTACTCATGAAAGAAACTTAGGAAGACACAAAGAAATGGAAAAACGTTCCATGCTCATGGATTGGAAGAACAAATATTGTGAAGATGTCAGTGCTACCTAGAGCAATCTACACATTCATTGCAATCCCCATCAAAATACCATCCACTTTTTTCAAAGAAATGGAACAAATAATCCTAAAATTTGTATGGAACCAGAAAAGACCCCGAATAGCCAGAGGAATGTGAAAAAGAAAAGCAAAGCTGGTGACATCACAATTCCAGACTTCCAGCTCTATTACAAAGCTGTCATCATCAAGACAGTATGGTACTGGCACAAAAACAGACACATAGATCAATGGAACAGTGTAGAGAGCCCAGAAATGGACCCTCAACTCTATGGCCAACTCATCTTTGACAAAGCAGGAAAGAATGTCGAATGGAAAAAAGACAGTCTCTTCAACAAATGGTGTTGGGAAAATTGGACAGCCACATGCAGAAGAATGAAACTGGACCATTTCCTTACACCACACACAAAAATAGACTCAAAATGGTTGAAAGACCTCAATGTGAGACAGTAGTCCATCAAAATCCTAGAGGAGAACACAGGCAGCAACCTCTTCGACCTCAACCACAGCAACTTCTTCCTAGAAATATCGCCAAAGGCAAGGGAAGCAAGGGCAAAAATGAACTATTCGGACTTCATCAGGTTAAAAAGTTTTGCACAGCAAAAGAAACAGCAAAACCAAAAGACAACCGACAGAATGGGAGAAGATATTTGCAAATGACGTATCAGATAAAGGGCTAGTATCCAAAATCTATAAAGAACTCATCAAACTCAACACTCAAAGAACAAATGATCCAATCAAGAAATGGGCAGAAGACATGAATAGACATTTTTCCAAAGAAGACATCCAAATGGCCAACAGACACATGAAAAAGTGCTCAACATCACTCGGTGTTAGGGAAATCCAAATCAAAACCTCAATGAGATACCACCTCACACCAGTCAGAATGGCTAAAATTAACAAGTCAGGAAATGACAGATGTTGGTGGGGATGCGGAGAAAGGGGAATCCTCCTACACTGTTGGTGGGAATGCAAGCTGGTGCAGCCACTTTGGAAAACAGTATGGAGGTTCCTCAAAAAGTTGAAAATAGAGCTACCATATGATCCAGCAATTGCATTACTGGGTATTTACCCCAAAGATACAAATGTAGTTATCCGAAGGGGTATGTGCAGCCCGATGTTTATAGCAGCAATGTCCACAATAGCCAAACCATGGAAAGAGCCAAGGTGTCCATCGACAGATGAATGGATAAAGAAGAAGTGGTATATATATACAATGGAATATTATGCAGCCATCAAAAGGAATGAAATCTTGCCATTTGCATCGACGTGGATGGAACTGGAGGGTATTATGCTGAGCGAAATAAGTCAATCAGAGAAAGACATGTATCATATGATCTCACTGATATGAGGAATTCTTAATCTCAGGAAACAAACTGAGGGTTGCTGGAGAGGTGGGGGGTGGGAGGGATGGGGTGGCTGGGTGATAGACATTGGTGTGGGTATGTGCTATGGTGAGCGCTGTGAATTGTGTAATACTGTTGAATCACAGACCTGTGCCTCTGAAACAAATAACACGTTATATGTTAAAAAAAGAAGAAGAAAATAGTAGGAAGGGAAAAATGAAGGGGGGGAAATTGGAGGGGGAGATGAACCATGAGAAACTATGGACTCTGAAAAACAAACTGAGGGTTCTAGAGGGGAGGAGCATGGGGGGATAGGTTAGCTTGGTGATGGGTATTGAAGAGGGCATGTATTGCATGGAGCACTGTGTGTTATATGTGAACAATGAATCATGGAACACTACATCAAAAACTAATGATGTAATGTATGGTGATAAACATAACAAAATAAAATTAAAAAACAACATAATGGACAAACTTTTTGAATAGGCACTCCACCAAAGATAATATACAAATGGAAAATTGAGATGCTAAATACAAATACTGAATATTATTTGTCAGTAGGGAAATGAATATTAAACCAAAATGAGATATCACTACAATTTGATTAAAATGTATATTTTGTATATTATATGATATTATGTGATATTCATAATATATTATATATATTATGTGATATTCTACAAACCAGTGAGTGTGCATGTGAGGTACAGAGAGGAAGGAAGAGATGCCTACACCCTATAGAATTTTCTTGGCCGGTGGAACTGCTCTGTATCCTGATTTCGGTGAAGAAGCTAGGAGTATGCATTTATCCAAACTCAGAACTGTACACTTTAATTTTGTCTCACTAAAATGAAATATATTATAGAACTGAAATCAGGGTAAATATAGTTAAATGATAATGAATTCCAAAAGCAAGTCACTTGTTTTGACTTTTTTTTGTACAAATTAATAGCTGTTTAAAATGCACTTATTAGAGATTAAATGAATTAAATGTATAGCATTTTTACAACAAAATGGGTTAGTCAGATTTCAAAAAACTACTCTTTTCTGTAGAGTTCAGCAGCAATATGCCAATGTTTAACTTAATTCATATTTGTCCTATCTCACATGAGCACTACTTTTAAATACTCTGGAGTATCACATAGTCACACAACCGTTTCCTCTCTTCCATTTGCTCCTCATGCTGCTGTAACAGCATGGTGAGCGCTGTGAATTGTGTAATACTGTTGAATCACAGACCTGTGCCTCTGAAACAAATAACACGTTATATGTTAAAAAAAGAAGAAGAAAATAGTAGGAAGGGAAAAATGAAGGGGGGGAAATTGGAGGGGGAGATGAACCATGAGAAACTATGGACTCTGAAAAACAAACTGAGGGTTCTAGAGGGGAGGAGCATGGGGGGATAGGTTAGGTAATATACATAATATCATATAATATACAATACAATATAATATGCTGTTCCCCTACTCCATTTCCCTTAGCACTGCTCTCACTTTTACCCTGGACCTCTCCAGATGTCCAATGCAATGGGATCATTTCAAGTTTCATCATAAGATACCTCAAGGCATTCAGGACTATTGACCTTTCCATCCTACACAGAAAAGCATTTTTAATTTCTTGAGTTTTCCCATATCCTCTACTGATTCCCCTTCAAACTCTTTAGCTACTCCTCTATTATTCTTTCAGTGGATAAGCTACTGAAAGAGCTTACTTTGTGGATAAGTTAAAATTTGCCATTCTCCATTCTTACTCTCTTTTCAGTGAATGCATTCTTCCTGGGTAAGCCCATCTCCTCCCATGCTTTAAACAACTCTCAGTATGCTTATGACTCACCAAGCCATTGTTGTCCCCCAATAACAGTATCTCGAGTTGCAGACTTATATTACTTTAAACTCTCTCATCTCCATCATCCTGAAGCTCAGTGAATAGCTGTCATTTTCTCTTTATTCAATGATGTCATCTCTGCAAACATGTTCATCAGTGTTTCTCGATCTCTAATAGTACTCCAAAAGTCTCCTGCTTTCCTCCAAACTAAGGATGGAATTAGCCGTTTGGCCACATTTTTTGAAGGATGGATCCTTAGGAGTTGCAATGTAATTGAATCAGTGTTGTGTCAGATAATCTTGAGCTAGAGTTAAAAGGACCATTTATACTTGAAATAAGATCTTGATCTCTTTTTCTCTCTCTTTCTTTCTCTCATTCTCTCTCCTGGTATTTTTTATTTCCCTTGGCTGGTAAAGTGACCTGGATATGTCTCCTCTTGGTTAGAAGTTACCACCATATTAGATAATTTGGGATATGTGCTTTGATAAATTTAGACATTTGAGCAAAGAGCCTTTTAGTCTCTTACTTTGGCTCTTGTATTCTTTTTCTTTCTCCTTTTCTTTGGATCTCTTAAGATTCAGTGGAGATTTGAAAGAACAAGAAATCTACAGTACAAAAATATAAGCATTTGGGCATCAAAGATAGAGGAAGAGAGAAAGATGCTCATATAGGTTATTATATTAATGGGAAAAGAGATAGGGATATGCTTCTCTGTGATTTTAAACTAACTAGAAGACTAGGGGAGGTGCTCAAATGTATAAGATTTTGGTCTGGGGATTGCCAATGTCAGGGAGTAATGGGAAAATAGACTAGCTGCCCTACATTCTGCTTTATTTAGCTTGTGCTGAACTATTTTCCCACCTCAATGAACATTTTCATTCCCCTTAATGAAAGCTGATAAGTTCTGAAACTGTAGAAAAATACACATAATAAAATATCAAATACAAAAATATTAGCCAGCCAGAATAAAGAAATGCTAATATTTTATTGCTTCTCCTTCAGATTTTCTTTTATTTTTAAATAAAATGTATACTGTATAACATTATGGAAGATTGTAAAGCCCTCTTTGTTCCCCATTGCAATGACATTATCTTATCTCTTTTTTCCAAGAGATAAGCACTATCCCCAATATGATGTGCATCCTTCCTGTTTATGCTTTTAGAATTTTGTCATTTATATATCCAAAGCAAAGCATTGCTTCGCATTGTTTTAAAAATGTGTATTAATGCTGTCATAGTGTATATATTATTCCAGAATATTTTTTTACTCAGTACTGTGTTTTTGAGATCTATTCTTGTTCACATGCATTAACTGGTTTTTATTGCTGTATGAATTGTGTGAATGCACAATAATTTATTATTGATTCCCTTAACTAAGGACACTGCTGCAGTGGTTATTTTCATGCATATTTTCTGTGGTGAATATGTGCAAGAGTTTCTCCTGGACATATATTTAAAATCAGCATTGCTGAGTCACAGATTATATATTTCAATATCCAGAGATTGACAACATACCCTTTAAAATGTTTTACCATTTTGCTCTCTGACCTGCTAATGAATGAGAGTTTTAGTTTCCTTTGTCTTTGTCAAATCTTGGCAGTATCAGAATTTTGAGTTTTTAAATTTAAATTGATATTAATTAACATATAGATAATTTTCATTGATAATTAAGGAAGATGAGTCTTCATATGTTTGTTGGTGTTTATTTTTTGGTGAATTGCCTATTTAACAAAACAAACAAGCATTATTATGGAAAACATATACACTGAGATGTGTGTCCACATAGCTTAAATATCATGACTGAGAACTGAGGCCACCTGTGTCAGCATGTCTACATGATTTATTCTAGGAAATTCTTGCCCAAGAAGATGAGTCTATAAGCCAATAAGTATTTTCACTATTTGCTTCAGGAAATTCTTGCACACCATAGGTCTGAGAAAAGAGTTTGCTCATCTGGGCAAATGGTCACCCTATAAGATATTAGATTGCTCACCTGAGTAAACAACTAGCTTATCAAACAACAGTTCATTTATCTTGACCCATTTCAAGATCATTGCCTCTTAATGTCCACCACAATTATGTCAGAAACTTCTCTCAAAATTAAGTAGTTCTGCACCTTGAAAAAATTACCTTTATCATTGAGCCTAAACCCTACAACCTATAAATGTCCTTCCTTGATATCCTTTTTCTGAGTCACTACTATGACTCTGTCATGGTGTCCTCCTTTACCACAATAAGTCTAATAAATTTAGCCTGATTTTACCTACCTATATTTAGGTAAATCAAAAGGTTTATTGATGATCTTTGGGGAGTCAACAATTGATAACATGTAAGTAGGATAACATAAGGATTTCTCCTCCCTATATATTTGTCACCCAACTTAAATAATAAGCAATCTTGTTTCATCTATATCCCTACCCATTTCCTTCTTCATGTCCAGATATTTTAAATTAATCCTTGACATCATATCATTTCAGCTCATTTGTTAATTAGATTGTATATTTTCTTATTTAAAAATCAAATATATCGTGGACATTCATTCTGTTTCTACTTATGTACTTCAAATATCCTTTCCAATTCTCTTGCTGGGCTTTTATTTGTGATTCATTAATATACAGAAGGTATTTATTTCTTAACAATTTTACAATGTATTTATAAACCTGCTTAAAATATGTTGAAATTATTGTTGTGTATAGAATTAGGTAGATATCTAAGTTAATACTTTTCCATATGGAAATGAATGTTCCCTGCTCTAGTTTTGAACACTTGTTTCCTTTGTCTTTGATTTGTAATGCTAACTTTGTCATTTATGAAATTCACATATATGTTTGAGTCTAAATCCTATCTCTGTATTCAGTTCCATTGATCTCTTTGTCTATCACTATATGAAAGCTATATGATTTTAATTAATACAACTCTATACTAATTCTAGATATCCAGTATGGCATGCATCAACCAACATATTGTCCTTTTATTAATCAGAATATTTTTGATGTTCTTGAATCTAAACTTAACCACATTTAAGTTTGTCTTAAGTCTTTTAACATTCTGTTTGAGATTTTTCTCCAAAGTTATATTAATTTTATAGATTTATTTCTGCACAAATGATACATAAATGGTGTGAACATTCACAACTATGCACACAAAATATCTATTTATTCAGATTTTCTTTTATGAACCTTTAATCACCTTTTGTGCTTTTTTTTCCAAAAAGTTTTTGTACATCTTTTCTCAAGATTTAGTTGTAGGTGTTCTGCAGATTTTCTAAATTAACTTTTAAAATATTTTAGAGTAGTATTAAATTTGCAAAAAACATTGTAAAGATAGTACAGAGAATTTCTATGTATCCCATGTTCAGTTTCCTTTATGTTTAACATCTTACATTAGTATGGTACATTTGTCACAATTAATGAACCAATATTGATGTATTATTAACTAAAATGTATATCTTATTCAAATTTCCTTAGTTTCTGATGAATTTCCTTTTTCATTTCCAGAATTATCTAGGATACAGCATTGCATTTAGTTGACATGTTTCCTTGAGCTCCTCTTGACTGACAATGTCTTGGACTTTCCTTGTTTTTGATGATCTTGACAGTTTTGAGGAGTACTCATCAGGCATTTTATAAATATTCATCAATTGGAATTGATCTAATGTTTTTCCTCATCATTAGGCTAGAATTATGGATTTTGGAAGAAGGAAGACCACAGAGGTAAGGTGTCATTCTTGTCACAGAATTTCAAGGGCACATATTAGCAACATGACTTACCACAGTTGATGTTGACCTTGATCACCATGTTTAATGTAGTGCTTGTCAGGGATCTGCTCTGTAATGTTAGTCTTCCTTCCTCTTTCCATACTGTATTCTTCTGAAGGTGATCACTGCATGCAGACCACACTAAAGGACTGGGGATTTGTGTTCCACCTCCTTGAGGGAGGAGTACCTGCATACATTTATTTGGAATACTTCTATGTGGATGCTTTGTCTATTCTTCCACATTTACTCATTGATTTTTTTATTGAAGTATAATTGACATATAACATTATAATAGTTTCAGGTGAAAGGTTATCTCTGTAAAATTAGATTAAGATTTTTCAATTGCTCTTCAAAGATTCTATACCATTATTAGATTTTATTTGTATAAGCAATTCACTTCTAGAAGATATAATTCAAATTTATTTCTCTGGTTACTATCTTTTTTTTATTTCTATTTTAGTTCTATAATTTCTGCATCTATAGGCCATTGCAGTTCACAATGATTTTCTTCTTAGTGGATATACTTTTAGAATACATAGTTTTTGTCTTTATCACCATTAATGCTTTTATCTTAGATTTTTTTTCTTATATGGTTACTGTTATACTAGCTTCCTTTTTAGTAAGATTGCCCTTTTATATGTTTTTCTGTCCCTCTATATTGAGATTTTGGGTTTGTTTTCTTCTAAAATTAATTCTTGAAGTAGTTTATCTAAATGAAAAATACTTGTTTTTTTTTTTACTGTATTCAAATAGGTAAATAGATATTTATTTCTTTTACATTTGTAAGATTGCTACTATATTTGAACTTTTTGTGACTTTGACTTTATTTTATGTTTTTACATTGGAACATCCCTAAAATTAGACTTTCTTACAATTGAGGATTTTCTTTTCTTCTGCCTTCTGGGAATTGATTTTGTTTTTATTGCATTTATTTCTGCCTTTAATATCGATTGATTTTTATTATTCATTTTCCTCTTACTTGTCTGGAAAGCATAGATTTTATTTCTATATTAGTGCCTAACATTTGTTATGTGATTGTTAAGTTCTTTGTATGTCTTATGGATAAGGCAATAAAATAATAGACTAGTATGAAAAAAGAGATTGTAAATGTAAAAAAAAATAAATTGAGGTCCAAAGAAACTCCATTTCAGAACCAGTAAATAAAATAAAAACCACAAGCAAAGAATAGACACAACTGAAATGTGAATCTACATTTTTAATAAAAAGAATGCAGAACACAAAGGCAAAGGAGTCAAGATAATTAGAAATAAGGTAACAACTAGAGAGGACAGAAATTTGCAATTAAATACAAGGACGATTGATTTTTTTTTAAAAAGAGAACACAACAAATGCAAACAAAACAAAAAGTAGAGTATAATTTCATGAAACGAGTAAGGAATTGAACATAGGCATAAATGACATTGTTTTAATGTTCATAGAATGCACTGTTTAAAGAGAAGATTAATAGAACCATAATGAGAAATTAAGCACATAATTACAAGAGGGCAAATTTCTGTTAATAAGATATAATAATATCTATGTAATGGGGTAGCTCCTCCAACATTGAAATTGAGGGAGGAACTTCCTAAGATCTTATGAATGAATAGCTGTTAATCTACTGAAATGAGAGGACAAAGGCACCCAAGAAATAGTGATAGTGTATGGGAAGACTTGAGGAAAAAAATAGCATGTTTTAGGAACTAAAAAGACATGCATTGTTATGAGATGAATTGTGCCTTCCCCGCCCTTGACCCCGGAATTCCAATGTTGAAGCCCTAATACCCAGGACCGCAAAATGTGGCTGTATTTGGAGATAATTAAGTTAAAGTGAGGCTGTTAGGTTAGGCCCTAATCCAGTCTGACTGATGTCTGTATATTAAGAGAAAATTTGGACTGAGAAAGGTACATCAGGGATGTACATGCCCAGAAGAAAACCTTTATCCAGGCACAGCGAGAAGACAGCCATGTGCAAGCCAAGGAGAGAGGCCTCAGGAGAGATCAAACCTGCTAACACCTTGACCTTGGGCTTCTGGCCTCCAGAACTATGATGAAATAAATATCTTTTATTTAAGCCAGCCAGTCTATGGTATTTTGTTGTGGCCGTGCTGGCAAGCTAATAATGCACATAGATGGAGTTGAGAGCAAGGAGAATGAAGCAAGATGAAACTGACATAAAACCAAAGCTATATCCTGCAGGCTTTATAAACCAAGCAAAAGGTGATCTTCTCTATTTGAAGTAGAATGGGAAGCAATTGAAGAGTTTGAAGCAGAGCCATGACATATTCAGATCTGCATTTTACAATGATCAGTCTAGTTGCTTTATGGGAAATGGCTTTGAGAGAGGCCAGACCGGATGGATGGCTTTTTTGATAGTCTAGTGATGAGATGAAGGTAGCTGGGGACTGAATGTCTGTGCCCCATCCCCAATTCATATGTTGCACCTCTATTCCCTAATGTGATGGTATTTGGGTATGGGGCTTTTGGAGAGTAATTAGGTCGCTATGGTGGAGCCCTCATGATGGGATTAGTATAGACAGAGACATGAGAGAGCTTGCTTCCTCTCTGTCTCCATCATGTCGAGGAGACAGCAGGAAGGTGGCTGTCTATGAACCAGGAAAAAGGTCCTTCCCAGAACCAAACTGGCTGGCGCATTAACCTTGGACTTCCCAGACTTCAGAACTATGAGAAATAAATATCTGTTATTTAAGCTAACTCAGTCAATGGTATTTGTTAGAGTAGCCTGAGTTGCCTAAAATGAAGGTAGTCTACACTGTGCTTTCACATCCTAATCTACTACTATACCATATATACTTACTATGCCACACTTCTACATTCTCATGGAAGTGTCCCTGCTTTCATTATAGCACCTAAAGCATTGCACAATAATTTAGCTGTCTACAAATATATATTTATCTGCATTAAACTCTGTGCTCTCTCATGATGGAAATGTTATCTGATTTATCTTGATTTTTGGAGCAGTGCATGGCATCTGAAGGTATTCAACAAGTCTGAGTTACCTTTCCAGAAAATTTTACAACGTGACTATTGAATTTTTATTCTGAACTCTTAACTCCATTGTCATCCTTGTGGTTTACTGTTACACAGTGTCTGGTGAGGACCTATAGAAATGTAGAAACATCCATCTGACTGCCATAGAGAAGTCAGAATTGTCACCTGCTTTGATTCTCCATAAAACCCTCCTACATTTTGCATTGATTTATCCATTGAATGTGCTCTTTCTATCTCTCCAGGTAAAACCATGCATTTTCTTTCTTCTGGCTCTGCTTGGAAAGTTGGTCAGCGTCTTTGCCGATACCTTGTATTTGAGGCTTTGTACCATAGATTGTGATTGATTTACCACATGTGAGTATTTGCATTTCCTATTCATCCTTTGATGTTTCTTTGTTTTTCTTTGTAGCTGGGTTTGCTCTAATGCAAGTAGGATTAACATCTTCACTTATATCTGAATTCTCCTGAGGTCCTCCTGATCCTTTACTTGAAACTTTCTTTACTGAGGTACACTTGCCTTTCATGCAAGCAGATTTGTTAGATGAAGAAAGTTGTTGAGTAATATGGAAACTCTCATTCTTGATTTTGGATATTTGTGTCATTAGATATCCTCAGAAAGGATAAACAATTATTTAGTCACCCTAACGTGAAGTTTGGGTTTCCCTGTCTTGTAACAGTTGACACAGAAATAAATTCTGTGAGCCATTCAGCTTTGGTGGAAATTTTTTATTATATACTGGTGATTGAAAAAGATCCCATGTCTATACTACATATCTGGATGGATTGTGTTTCCTGAAAAGGATTTAGGAAAAACAAGCAAGTGAAGCTTCAACTTGGCAAATTTCAGTCATTCATTTATGTACCACATGTATTTGGTATATACTATGTGCTAAAAATATCCTAGTTACTTGGGTTATGGCATTAACAAGACAGTGTCTGTCTGTGGAGATATATTCAGTATAGCGAGGAAGATAGAAGTATTAAAATAACTGTAATATGTTGATTGATGTCATATCCATGATCGGGGTATGCATAGGGAGCTATAAATATGATCCCAGGTCCCATTTATTTCTTTATGCTGAACAGGCCTAAAATACGTCGGAAGTCTTAGGATCACTCTTGGTCCTCTTTGGACCTGGAAACAAAAGATCTTTGATCTGACCTAACGTTAATCATTTTGAAAAGTGATGAAGTAAAAGTTCATGTATCACACTCGGGATAATGAACAGAAGTGGAGAAGGAATTAGAAAGTAGAAGTGTCTCAGTGTTAATTTTATCACCCACCCACCCACCTCCAAGAGAAGTGAATATTTCAAAACTGGAAGACTAGAGCTGTACCCAAAGGTCGTAGTGGGAAACCTAGTGATTCTCATTTTAGCATTTAAGACTAACTGGCATATGTTCCTGGCAATCTCATTGCATAAATTAGATTTTAAATAAATGAAGTAGGAAACATTCTCAGAAAATGAGGACATTCAAATTTAGAATTTCAAAATTGAGCATCATTTTTTTTGACCCCTAAACAAGGCCTTTCTGTTTATAGAGTATGCTTTAATGTATCGGCATATAAACTGAGGAATAAGTGGTTGAAAAAAAATATCTCAGGTTGTACAGTGGAGGCAAGGGAAGAAAGAGGAGCACACATTGGGAAGAGTCAGTGGGGAGTTAGATTTGGTGTGGGAATTTTGAGCGAATGTAATGAATTCTTGGTAGCTTGTGGGACTCAAGCACAGAGCAATGTCAATGTAATTTCTGTGGGCTGCAAGAGGAGACATGATGAAGCCAATATGGGTTGATTGAAGAAATGCCTGAGCCTGTGAAAAAATATAATTGGAGCACTGGCTTCCAGACTGTTGTTACCTCTTTCCAGAGAGGTGAACGTTCTATGTCATAGGTACTTAGTCAATAATACTATTAAAAGCTAATATTTGTTAAGCTCTGACTATGAGCTAGGACTATTCTAAGCGCTAACATATATTGTCATTTAATCTTTCCAACAACTCCAAGGAGTAGAGGCTGTTATTCCCACTTTTAAAGGATGAAACAGAAAAGATGAATATCTGTCCTAAAGTCACACAGCTGGAGAGTGGACAAGTCAGGATTTAGCCCAAGAAACCCAGCTCCAGAGCTCACTATGAGACTCTTAACCACTATGTGAAGGATATGGTGATACTTGGGTGTTAAGCCACTTTCATGGAACTCAGAATGCCATGGAAATCATTGTTAGATCTTGGCTTACTTTTGGGAGACTATGCTTACATATAAAACCCAGAAAGCCACTCGTCAGTACTGGACTTATTGCCTCTCTGCTCCAAATTCACTTTTTGGTACCTGCTCTGCATGCTGGATTAAACGTTTCTCCTTAATAATGTGCACAGTGTGATGCTCTGTCAGGAGAGAGCACTGAGGTACATTGCATGAGAAGAGGACTTCTCTTCATGGATTTGGTTGTTGTGTTTGCTTCTGTGTGCTCCTGCTGCATGACTGGTCTGTGGTGTGAGTGTACTGGGACATCCAGTGGTGCTCTGCCCTGGCAGCACCCCCAGAACACAGTACCTCAGGTACCTCAGATACCTCACAGCCATAGCTCAGGCCCAGGGGCCACTTTCATGTAGTTCTCCTGACACGAACACCAGGTGCTCCAATCCTGCAGTCATGCATGCCCTCAATCCCTTGGCCTGTCCACTCACCAGTCTCGGCTCACTTGTGAGTTGGAGGGTTTTTCCTACCTGTTCAGCAACTGTGGACAAGCATTAGAGTAGGCCAGCCAGTGAACTTGTCCAGCATCCTATAGTCTCCAACTCATGAAACTATGCCTTCATCCATGAGGTCTGAACCCCACTGTTGAAGAGGCATCCCCTTCGAATTCTGTCTTTCCACCCTCACCATCAGCCCTAGAGTACCTGTCTGAGTCCTTTTTACATTTTTATTGATCCTTTGATCATAGTTTAATAAATTCTTTGTATCAAGCTTCCCCTTTTTAAAATTATCATGTGGTTTCTGTTTCCTGATTGGTTGCAGACTGATAGAAAAGCCAAGCAGCTTGGGTACTGTGGAGTCCTCCGACACATATAAAGTACATACGGGGCAGCACATTTCTCACTCAGTGTGGGAAATGGTGGAGGAAGCTCTCTCAGATTGTGTGTGTGTGTGTGTGTGTAAGTTTTGAAGTTGGGAGTACAGCGTATACTTCCCAGATATTCTGATGATGATCTCTGTCCTAAGAAGAGGGGAATGAGGAACTGAGTTCCTACACATTAGACAATATTTCCTACTTAAATGCCAGATTGAGCAACTCATGGACACAGAGTGAATCTGAAACCTTCCTTTGAAAGATTCAGTCCATAAATCAATGACTAGATTACACTTTGTGATGGCTTTTGAAATTTACAAGAAAGATAATGTGTGTAACATTCTTTAAAAATTGACTAATTCAAGTATAATTCAGAACAATTTACTAATGTGCAGTGATTTATACAGAGACTTCGTTTTGCTTAAGAATTTCCAAATGGAATGCATGAGAGAGAATAGCCAAATTGAAATGGCTTTTACAAGTTATAAAAAAGATGGGATATCTTATGAAAAATGCTATCACCAGGGCATTCAAAGTGGGCACATGCTGACCTTATAGTGTCACAACATCCAGCCCGTGTGAACTGTGATTGATCCTGTGAGTCCGCTGCATCCCCTCCTCCCTCTCCTCTCCTCTGGATCTGAAATGTGACCCTTAGCATGAATAATGCTGGTGACAGGATAAGCAGAACAAACAGCAGTTTTTATGTCATGAGAATGGTCATGGGGTAGGGGGCATGTCCATATTTAGCACCCATCATCACAGTGTTCTAGTTTTAGCTACCCTCATACACTCATTCCACCTTCCCCACTAGATTATAATGAACAAAATTCCAGACATGTTAGGTTGAATTGTGAAATTGCTGAGATTTTCTGACCAAGAGAGAGATCAGTTTTATATGATCAACTTAATGCTACTTTATCTGGGAGTACTTTAGTACCTATTTCAAAAAGGTAAGACCTATTTTAAGATAGGGTCAAAATAAAAAAATATGACAGATTCTTTAATATCAAATACCTAATTGACGTTCAAATTACCTTGAATATCTATCTTTTAATAGTTGTTTTGTCTGTAATTTTCTTCTCTTGTCCAGACCTAGTCAAGTTTTGCTAGCAGGGTTAGGTTGACTTCATAAAGTGAGTTGGCAAGTGTTCTCTCCACCTCTGTTTTATGGAAGAGTTTTGTGTAAGCTTGGTATCATTGGTAGTTTAAATGGTGATAGATTTTACTAGTGAGGCCATCTAAACCTGGAGTTAGTTTTCTTTCTGGGAAAGGTTTAAACTACAAATTTAATTTCTTTCAAAAGATACAGGGCTAGTCATATTTTCCATTTCTACCTGTGGCCAAATTGGTAAATTGTGTTTTTGAGGAATTTTCCCATTTCAGATTGTTGTTTTTATCCATAGAAAGCTGTTCATAATACTCACTTTTTATCATTTTTAGATCTGTAAAATCAATAGTGGTTATTGTTGTTGATTGTAATTTAATCCTGTTGTTGTCAGAGAACATACTCTGAGTGATTTCAGTCCTTTAAAAGTAATGAGACTTGTTTTATAGCCTGGCATATGATCTTTCTTGATGCACTATCCATATCGACTTTAACAGAATGTATTTAAAGTAGTCAGAGGCAGTGTTGCATAAATATTAATTAAATCAAGATAACTTCTATTGCTATTCAAATATTCTTCATTCTTATTGAACTTCTTTTGTCAACCTGCCTATCAATTACTGACAAAGGAGTGTTGAAATCTGCAACTAAGTCCATTTCTCTTTTTAGGATTTTCCTTTCAATTTTTCCTTTATGTATTTTGAAGATCCACCATTAGATGTGTATTTATTCAGTATTCTGCTGTTGTCTTGACAAAATTACCCTTCTATGCTTATGAAATGCCTCTCTTTACTTCAAGTGTTACTTCTTGTCTTAAAGTCTTAGTTATTAGAGCCTCTCCACTTTCTTAAGCTTGATGGTTGAACTTTGTAGTTTCTATCCTTTTACTTCTACTGATAGGTATCTTTATATTTATTAAGTTTAGATATAGTTGATCAGAAATTTTTATCCAGTTTGACTAGATAAGAAATTTTCTTTTTTTTTTTTAAGATTTTATTTATTTATTTGAGACAGAGAGGGAGAGAGAGAGCATGAGTAGTGGGGAGGAGCAGAAGGAGAGGGAGAAGTAGACTCCGTGCTGAGCAAGGAGCCTGATGCGGGGCTCGATCCCAGGACCCTGAGATCATGACCTGAGCCAATGGCAAATGCTTAACTGACTGAGCCACCCAGGTGCCCCTAGATAAGAAATTTTCTTAATTGTGGGAGTGTATTTATTGATATGGTTGTATTTAAGTTTATCAACTTATCAAATTATCAACAAACTGTTTGTTCCCTTTCCTTTTTTCCTCCTTTCTGCCTACTTTAGGTTAATCAGAAAACATTTTCTAGTATTCTATCTTCTCTATTGGATTTTTGCTTTAATTTTGTATTAATTTTTAGTAATTGCTCAAGTTATTATAATATACGTCTCTAACTTTGTAGTACTTCACCTATAATGTAAGAACTTTACAAAAATATAAATCAGTGTCAGGGTGCCTGGGTGGTTCAGTCAGTTAGGCATCTGTCTTCGGCTCAAGTCATGATCCCCGGGTTCTGGGATCTAGCCCCACGTTGGGCTCCCTGCTCAGTGGGGAACGTGTTTCTCCCTCTCCTTCTGCCCCTCCCCCTGCTCATGCTCTCACTCTCTCTCTCTCAAATAAATAAATAAAATCTTAAAATATAAATCAGTGTATCCCTCATAGGATCAATGAATCCCTTTCTTTTCTAGTGCTAATTTGGTCCTATATTTTTACGTATACATGTATTTAAACCCCAATATACAGAACTATTACTAATTTTCTTTCAACATTTAACTATTTTAAAAAGAATTTAAGAAATGAAAAAAAAAACTACCTAAGTTTTACTATTTCTCATGCTCTTTGTTTCTTCCTTTAGATCTAATTTTCTATCTGGTATGATTTCCTTTCAACCCACAGACCTTTCTTCTGCATTTCTAGTGAGATTCTTTCAGCTACAAATTCTCAGTTTTCATTCATCTGAAAACATCTTTATTTTAAAATGATTTTTGAAGGATATTTTTATTGGGTATAGAATTCTAGGCTGTGTTATTTATTCAATATTTTAAATATTTTGTTCCATCAGATTTTTTTTTCCCTGTTGTTTCTTATGAGAAGCAAGCCATCATTCTTATGCTCGTTTCTTTGGTTGCTTTTATGATTTTGTTGTTGTTGTTTTGGAGTTTGAGTATAATATATGTAGGTGTGGTTTTCTTCATATTTATCTGCTCATAGTTTGCTGAGCATCTTGGATCTATTGGTTGATGTCTTTAATCAAATGTGGGAAAATTTCAACCAGTAGTCTCTCCAATTATTTTTCCTGCCCCATTTTCTCTTTTCTTTCCTTTTGAATCTCCAGTTTTATGTACAGGTTGTTTTTTTTTTTCTCTTGAATATAGGTTACATTTTCCTGATGCTTGGTATACAGAGTAATCATTGATTATACAGATACTATGACTGAAGTGTAGATACTCTGGATTCTGTTAACTTCTAAATGGTGTTTTATTTTTTCAGGCAGTTAAATTACTGGTAGGGCATCTTGATACTGGGAAAGCTTAGATATAGGCTCTGTTATTTCTGTTTTGTCTTTGATCCTAGGGTAAGCCCCTTCCTGAGTCCTGAACATGTTCTTTCTTTTATGGCATTGCCCTTTTAAAATTTTGAAAGTAAGTCTGAGTTGTTTGCCAATCCCCTTTAACATGGCAGGACTTGAACCCTGAAGTTCTCCTCTCCAACACTGAGCAGCTGTTGAAAATCTCTGCTCAATTCCTCAGCCTTCCAATCCTTCCATTTCTTCCAGTTCGAAACTTGGTTTCTACTCTTGCCTTTTGCATATCCAGATCAGAAGATCAAGATTTGATTGATATTTATATGCAGAATTTGGGGCTCCTCCTGTTTCTGTATCCTTATTTTGGGTTTCTCTCCTCAATCACATCTCTTTGGCAGCTCTGAGCTCTTCCCTTATTCCTCACCAGATGAGATTATGACTTTTCACTTGAGGTCTATCCACCATGTACTGTGAACAGGAGAATTCCCTCCAGGGAAGAACTGGTTTAATGTGGATCTCACCTAATTTGTTTCATTGCTTTAAGGGTCACACCCCCTCCAATTTCTGCCTGCTTTTGCTTGTTCTCCAATGACTTCAAAATTATTTTCTTTTTTTTCTGGATGAGTTTGTGGTCCGAGGCTTAGACTGATATAAACTAGTCCATCATTATCAGAAGTGATACTCCATAACCATCTGCTTTAGTCTTTTATTTGAACCATGGTAACATCCTCTTATCTGACCTCTCCGTTTATAAACCTTCCACCCACTCCTCCCCACATACCTTTGTATATAGGACATTCAGAGTAGTTTTTCTGAAAAAAAGAACAAAAATAATTTTGATTTTTTCCTGCCCCTGTGTAAACTATCTTGGAGCTTCCTTTTGCTTCCAATTTAAAGTATATACCACTTTTCTAGGTACAAAAATAAGAACTAAAATATTTAATAATTTAAAAGTGCTCTATATTGGCTACACCAGGTGAATCTGTATCAGGTTTACCTTTCCAGCCACATTGCCTGATAATGCCTTCCACTTCAGCCTCTATATTTCTGACTTCCTGAAAAACTCATTTTCCCCAAATATAGCATGCATGTATGGAACCATTCTTTTCCTTCATTGTTACATATACATATACGTGTATTAGTTTCCAAAGGCTGCCATAACAAAACAAACTGGGTGGCTTAAAAAGATACAAAGTTATCGTCTCTCAGTTCTTGAGGCTAGAAATCCAAAATCAAGGTGTCAACAGGATCATGTTCTCCCTGAAGACTCCAAGGGAGGATTCTAGATGGATTCATCACTTCAGTATTTGCCTCCATCAATACCTACCATTTTCCCTCTGTGTCTAACTTTTTCTCTTTTTATAAGGACATCAATTTTTACATTAGGTCCCATCCAAATGCAGAATGAGCTCCTCTTAACTCATTACATCCGCAAACACCCTGTTTTTAAATAAGGTCACATTTATAGGTTCCTTACAGGTATAAATTTTGGGGTAGAATGGAATATCTAAACTTTATTTGCCTGATTCCTGTCAAACAACTCTCTTCTTTGAGTACTTTTCTGATATTTTCATAAAATATTTCTCCTTCCATTAAGTAGCTGTGTCTACCACATATAGCATGGATTTGTTTTCCCTACTGCCTCCTCCAACAATTTTGAGTCCTTGGAGAAAGATTGGTTTATTATTTATCTTTGCTTCTCCAGAGACTTCTTCAATGCCTACCTTAGAGTAAATGCTTAATAAATGTTTGATAAATGAATGATTTTTAAGGGAACAAAGGCCCTGTCTTCTTCCTCATTCCTTAAAACCCTCAAGCACTATTAACTTTCATACCACTGGCCCATCCCTGTCAGCCACAATTTTATTTTCACCAAGATGAAAAGAAATTGAAGCCATATTCTTGGTAAATTAGAAACATAAACTTTGGTATCAGTGTGGACTCTCTGAGTAAAAAAACGATAGAAACATAATGTAAATCTAAAAATGTTACTGAGAATGTTAGTAATGATATTGACTTAATTCTGCTCACCAGGGGAGGACCATGACTGAACTCAATGTGTTGAAAAGTTCAGAGACATTAATCTTCTTATCTGTGCCCCAGAACTCCCCCTGCAAAGACAAATGAGCAAGCATTGATGAATGCTGTTTCATTAGGAGAATTTAAAAATGCAATTTGTCTTCATGAAAAGGAAGTATTTTTACATTTTCCATTTTAAAATGAATCAGTGAAAAGAATTTTTCAACCATTACCCTTTGACTTAGAATGGCCTTGTGAGCAACATCTCAATGCAGTAATAGACTTACTTTGGGGGAAATCTTGACAAAAAGATACTTCCTGGAAAAACAATATCCACAATATACAGGCCTCTTTGAGACTCTTTCATAACAGTATTTTTAGGGTTTTAAATTCTCCCTTTTGTTTAACCTCCTAAGAGACAAGAAAAGTAAAAACTAAAATAATAAAAAGCAAACAAAACACCAAAAACAGCATACCTTTAAAAGGAAGTTTTCAGGTTTATGCTAGAGTAAATATATCACCATCCCAATCTTGTATTTTTTTCCATATCCATATAAGATGTTAAATATTTTGTCTCTAGTGACTAGCATGAAAATCTGAAAGTCCCTACTGACCCAGACATAATTACTCTGCTCTAAGAGGGATATAGAATTTAAACAAACAAAGCCTTAATATTGCACAATATTTTTTAGTTAACCATTAAGTAAATAGAAAATGAAATTATTCAGAAATCCTCACCATACGATGTCTGATTAATGAAAGGCAATGTAGTTCCTTTATATGAGAGTATCCATTCAAGTAATTATTTTTCGCATCTAACTTTTGCTCCAATTGTTAAATATATTTTAGTGTGTTTCAAAATCAGCCCCAAGTTTGGGGGATACCAGGCATATTCCCTCGTGTGTTGCCTTTTATTATTATTATTATTATTATTATTATTATTATTATTATTATTATTTTGCGCTTGGGTCTATCTGTAGCAAATTTGTTATCAGTAATCTTCAGAATCAACTGGTGAACTTTTAAAAATTCTGCCCCAACTAAGAATTCCTTCACAGTAGGAAATGGATTGAAGCCTGGAATTTTGCATTAAAAAAAGGTGATTCTAATGCAAGGAGTGTAGGGACAATATTTTGAGAAAGTTTGATTATCTTTTCTCTACTAAGTATGTTTTCTGTATGTAGATCACCCTTTCCTCATTCCTGAGGAACACACGGAGTTTTGTTGCATCAGTGACTTTCTCTTATATCTTTTTAACTTTACATGTACTGAGAATTTATTTTGGAAACCACCAGCTGGCTCCACGTGTCACCTCCTTTACCTAGACCTTCCATTTTTTTAGACTCTTGTTCACAATTGAATACTTCATTTCCTTCAACCTTGAGGATCAATTTTGTACAGCCTCAAAATCCTTTTTCCCTGGGTCCTTGGCCTCTACAAAATTCAGCTCCTCAACTCAAGTGCCCACCATCTGGAAAAAAATCCTGCTTACATTTCTCTACCTCATCAGCTCTCCATATGGCTTTGAAACTCAGTTAAAAACACATCGCCTTCTTCTGTGCTAAGGATCTCTTGATTTTCACCTATCTTTGAGTTATAATTTATTTTTATCTCAACATCTGCTAACCTTGAAGACCATCTTTAAAAAAAATGGTTTAACTCTTGATTGGTGGTATAGCTTTTAAGATTGATTGCCAAGGACTGAAATACTAATCATGCCGGAGAAAGACCATCTCTCTCTCCTTTGCAGAGTAACTGCATCTATACAGACCCGTTTGTCTGTTCATTGACCCAAAACTGCACCTTTAGTTTTGGTCAGTATAACATCTTCTAGAGCCATTTGGTGTATAAGCTGGTTTTCTGATGATGGCACATTAGTTTTCTTCCTTTCCTTATTTTCATGGGAGACCCTTCTGGAAGATCTCCACTCAGCTCTTAAGGAGTGTGAAATATGATATGATCAGGAAGGAAATGGAAATAAATTGCAAATTTGTATGAAAAATGAATGTCATGAAATATTTCACCAAAAAAGTGATTCAAGGCTGAGGAAGCAAAAAATGTGAGAAAAAGACATTGGGAGCAATGATGCGTGAAATGTCTAAAACCACAGAGGAAATGCCTGACAAGATAGGTAGTAACAAGGAGAACAACATATCAAAGACTGGGAAGGAACAGCCCTTGAGGAAAGATAAGAGGGTTGACGAGAAGGAGTTACTGTGTGTCTGGGAAGGTGTTTAATATACTCAGCTGGGTAACACCCTAAGGGAAAAGATCACAGAATTTATCCAAAAATACTCTGTCATTACGGACTAACACTGCCATCAGAGAAAGAATGTTGGTGGAATTATTTAGAGAGCTTTCTTCTCTCTGAGTTGTAACTTTTTTTCCCCAAGATATTGATCAGGAACCCCTAAGGAATTGAATTAAAGCCAACAGGTGTGATAATCATTTGGGGAGTGCATATTCAGTGGACCATAGCTATTGAAATATTTTACTAGCTTTCCATTCTTAAGGGCTCGGGGGGAAAGAAAATGCTACCACCATAGACCCTGGTGGTGTTCCCTCTGAACCAGGTGGGAAGGAGATGGTGAATTCTGAAGCAATTCACATTTATTGTGAAATCCTATTGTGACAGGCTGCCTGAAGCCTTTCATTTCAGGGAATCTTTGAGTTCTGCCCTCCTATTGCTGCTGCTGCTGTTTCTAAATTTCCTAGTGCATTGAGGCTCTTCCCTCTCAACTCTGCCTTCTCGTGTTTTCTGTAATGGATGTAGGTATGTGGTTGGAGGTAGAGCCAGCTCATCCAATGGGGCAGATGTGTGACTCCGTCACACTCTGGAACACTTCCCTCCCCACCACTTAGCCTGCCTGCCTTCTGTGTGAAGACAGTTCTTCCTGTGTAGCAGCTCCTGATGGGAATTAAATCACCTCACTGTCTTTGCCAGCAAAGAATGAGCAGAGACAATGTGTATCCCAGGCAGGGTCAGAGCCTTAGCAGCTAGAAGGACAGAGGATCTTGAGTCCTCTTTTAAGTCGCTGTAGTGTGAACTGGTTCCTATAGAATCTACATTTACTTCCCTGTTGGCTAACTGCCTCAAAACATCCATACTAGTGTTCTGATTTTGAAAGCTAGAATCCTTTGACCTGTAGCCCTGGTTAATTTTTTTTTTCTTTCATTTAAATCAAAACTGACAGGAAGAAGAATAGACTAAAAGAGTTATTTTCCTTTGCTGCTTAATGGGATATGAAGCCTCAGCTTATGACTGAAAATAAAACTTTCCACTTGGGTAAACATAATTTTCTCCCTTTTTTCCCCCAGAAATAATCCCATTCATTTACAAGGATATAGTAATTTAGTATAAAATAATTCCCTTTCAACATCTTCTGTTGTAATTACTTGGCTATCTTCTTACTTCCCTTCTTCTGTGAATTTTGGACCATTCAGAGACTGAGCTGGCAATATAACTGTGGAGGAGGCTGAAGGGATGGGCACAGAGCCCTACAATGCCCAAGGAAGCCACAGGCTCTTAATACCACCCTGCTCAGATATCCCTGTAGGGTTGGTATCAGACCCAAAGATGGAGGAACCCTGGAACATCTCCCGCCATGCCATGGGAATTTGTGGTTTTTCTTGGGGGAGTCTGGGAGAGCATCTCTAATGTTTGGAGACTGTGATGTGCATATCCAGGGGAATCTTTGGCTAGTCCAGTGAGGAGCAAAAGCGATCAAGGCAGCTGTAGGGGAGCTTCATACACAGATAACTTTGGAAATGCTTTATCTCAGGCTCGGTGTCTTTTTTTCCTTCATGTGCTCCAGCTTTTGCTCAAATAATAAGGAGAAGAGGCAGAGAATTTATCATTTAAAATTATCTGCAAGTCCCTTACGGGGCTCAATTAGTCTTGGGTTTTGTCATTCTTAACATTCACTAAACTGCAGTTTTTCTTTTGAGAGCTTATTCTGCGTATATTAATGTGCATTAAAATGTAACAAAAAGTTTGGGATGGGGTTGAAAACACCACATATATATAGGTATATCAAGATTTCATATCTCTTTTGTGGAAGAAACTCAAAGTTTCCTACAGCTTGTTTAATATTGAAACTTAATGAGTCTACCTAGTGCTATTACTGAGAAAGTAATGCTAGGCTTTGCTAAGGAAGGGGCCAGACCCCAGGGCATTGGAAGAGAACAGCTAACCAGACTTTAATATAGAAAAATAGATAAATAGGGTGATAATTCAATTGGAAGGCAATGTACCTATCATGCACCAGGAGAAAGCACAGCTGGAGGATTTGAAAGTGATTTGGAAGCAAAAACCTCTCATTGAATTACAGACAAAAAAAATCAAGTTAGGGGTTGGCAGTGGAGTGAGACCTGGTTGTGAGGTTGTAGAAAAGAGACTGTCAGCTCTTCTGTTGTAAGCCAGAATTCCTCAGAGAGGCCAGCTTACCTCAAAAGTTTGCTTTGGGTTATATCTAAGCCAACATTCTCCTAACACACACACACACACACACACACACACACACACACACAGAGAGAGAGAGAGAGAGAGAGAGAGAGAGAGACGAAAAATTGTTCTTGATTTACTTGGTAGCCACATCTCTGGGGATTGACCCTGAGGCTGTCACTGAAACCAGTGTTGTTCAGAAGTCATTGATGGATGATAATTTAACCTGGCAGGCATGTGATGTCACAGAGCAACTAGCTAAAGGGAAATAGCTTTCAAAAAAGACATTACAGTTTACGTTGAATTCATACTGGCATAGATTAAGAAAGTTAATGGAAAAAAATATTTGTAGGATGTTTTAGTCTTTGTCTGGAGACCAATTTAGGATCTGTGGAAGAAGTCCTTAATTTTGGATTATTGACATGGCACCAACTAATTTCATGGTTGTGCATTTTAGGTCAAATGAATGTTTATTCTGTGCTCCTGTTACAGAAAGATGAAAAGGGAGTTAGACCAACATCTTTCCTTCAGGAGCTTACGGTCTAGAAGTGGGGGGAAAACAATGAAAGTATAAACCCTAATTCGGTGAGACAAAAGTCAGGGTCAAAAGAAAGGCAGTGAGAAAATGCTGGGAGTTTGGAGGAGTGAGATGTCAATTTTTTATTGCTGAGAATGTCAGACTCTTCAATGGCATTGTTTGTCTTCTGTACTCTTTGTAGGTATTAAACCATAGATTTCCCAGAAGTTGTTTTTGGAGGAATATAAAGATGATTTTTCTAAATTATTTGTATTTGTCTCATTTTTCAAAGACAGTTTTTCCTCCTTTTTCTTCCACTAGAGCAGCCTTTTCACCTTCCATTGCTGATCATTGGAAGGTTGTCTGTATAGAAATGTGTAGCCCTAATGCCTCCTGAGAAGAAAGGTGGAGTCCAGCTTTTGGATCCCCAGTCGTCAGTTGGTCAGTGCCCGGTAATGCAGAACCTGGCTCAGTCTTTGCTCTTCAAAGACTTTGGTTGCAAGTGGAAGAGCTTCAGTAATACTGGAAAGGAATCTCCTGGTCCTTGTTTAATCAACAATGTGGTGGCCTTGGAAATCAATTCATGGATTGGTGCTCTACCCATTAGAGCAAAACCAGACTGCTTTAAGCTTCTCCAAACTGTCAGGACACTTTCTGGCACTCACATTTCCAATTTTATGTATTTCCTTGATTTATACTTTTTTTGTGCATACATTCTTATCCTTTTATAGCTCCTTAGGAGCAGGATATATGCCTGAATTATCACTGTATCCTTAGTAATTCCTAGAACAATGAAAGGGCTTAATTATGTTTTGGAATAGCGGGGTAGCTGATGAACGAATATAGTTTTATTCATGGGTATTTTTAGACCTTTCTGTAGACTTTGAACCTTATTTCAAAATTGTTCAAAAAGAACTATTTTGACAATCAGGGTCACATTATTTCAACTCTCTGAGACTCAGTTTTCTCACCTACATATGAATCATTGAGACTTCAGATGTGGAGATGTTCTCCAACTGCCCAGTACTGACATTTTAGGACTTTGCAGGTCACCCATGAACTGAACTGCTTAAATGAATGTTGAAATACAGATAACTTTTCTGGCAAAGGGTTGTATATAATAGCTCTCTTCTACCTGGAGTGTGCACTTACTTGAAGATACACAAGAACTGTCTAGGGGCACCTGGGTGACTCAGTTGGTTAAGCATCTGACTCTTGATTTTGGCTCTGGTCATGATCTCAGGGTCCTGAGATCGAGCCCCACATCGGGCTCGGTGCTCAGTGGGGAGTATGCTTGAGGATTTTCTCTCTCTTTCCTCCTCTGCCCCTCCTCCTGCTCATGTGTGCATGCACTCTCTCTCTCTCTAAAATAAATAAATCTTAAAAAAAAAAAAGAAGTGTCCAGAGCTGTGTGGGAGTGTATACTTTAAAGAAGTCAGTTTTCAGATTTATGCATCTTCTTTCCTAAAATTGATCTTTGTAAAAATTCCTTTGCACTGCCATTCTTTTATTCCCAACTCAGTCTTCACAATTTTCCTGTTTGCATTTAGTGAAAATCTATTTCTCACCCATTGTGACTCTCACTGTGGTTTGTTGCCCTGTGGCGGGGCGGGGGGGGGGGGCAGTAAAAACTTCTGAGGCATCAAACAAGGGGCCAGAGGAAATGTCTTGCTTCAAAGAGAAGTCCTGAGAAAGCCAAGAGAGAATGTAGGGCCCAGCTTCATCCAGGTAACAAACTCCTGGCAATGCTCTGTGCCTTTTCTACCTGTTAATCTGTATTTGAATTAGAACTCAGAAGAGATAAGCTTGCCATTAAGTAATTTATTAATAAGTTTATCTGAACTCAAAAAAGTTGAAGTCAGGCTTTTTCTGACAAAAAAAAATAATTCTTATTTGACTGATTAACTGGATGCAAAAATTTGTTTTGCCCATTAGGTCACGTGAAAGATTGTATACATCAGTTGAGTAAGATAATCCTTCAGCTTTTTAACAAGTAGCACATATTTAAAGCACATTCAAAGCATACACTAGATTAGAAATTATAGACTTTGCGATTACACGTTCTTATGAAAAAATGTTGATGTCCGCTTAACACCACAGAAGAGGGTTTTCCAATACTCTGGCTGGGGGCTCTAGAAACAAAAGTTTGAAATTCAGGGAAATGTAGATACTGCAGTTAGCATTAGTGCTACTTCTTGTAGGTAATGATAAACAGATGGGAAAAGTATGCTCCATGTGAACTTACCTAGTCACCCCCTATTAGAGCATACATCTGGGATCTCCATACATCTGGGATCTCAATCCCAAGTTAGCGCTCTGTACTCACAATCCATTCTACCACATTTTCCTGATCTGTTCTCTACACTAATGTTTTAAGCCATTTCAACTTCTTCCAAACCTATAGTTTCACCCCCTTATCCATTTGCTCTCAACAAATGACCTTGCTTCTCACTTCACAAAGAAGTAAAGGTGATTCCAGCGATGAATCTCTCACCTTGTGCTACCAACCCTACAACTCCATTCTGGTTTTTCCTTACTCCTTAGTAGGAAGGGGCCCTTCGTTGTGTGTAAGACTAATCTCTCTTGACTCATGACTTTGCTCTTTCCTGTATCTTCCTCTTCCCCCCATTCTTTCCAGTCATTATTGAAACACTGAAGTTTTGCCTGTCTTCAACAAGCAAATGAACAGTAATTATTTTTATACAGTACATTGTCTCTCAAGTGTCATCTTTCCTTTGCAGACATCATTTTTATCTCTTTCCACCTCACAGCTAATCTCTAAAGAATTGTTAACTTGTACTTTTCATACATCTCTAACTTCCACTTATTTACTAGCCTGCTCCAGTCTGGCTCCATCCCTGTCTTTGCAGAGAGAATAGTTTTGCCTAGGATACCATGGACCTACATGATATTAAATTCAATAAGAATGTCTTAGTCCTTAACCTGCTAGATAACCCAGGAGTATCTAGTTCTATTGGCAGTTCCCTTTTCCTTTAAATCTATGTGTTTTGCTCTTGACTTCCATGATGTCATATTCACAGGCTTTCCTTATATCTCCTTCCTTTCTACCCAGGAATCCCAAAACACTCAGTACTAGACCCAAGGATACCTGGCTTGAGTTGTGTAACATTTTCCCACAATGAGGCCTCCTTTCTTTTACATTCTATACTATTTTTCTAAATAATGTCACTCATTCTCATGGTTTCAATTGCCATTTATGGGCAACTGGCCCCCAAATTTCAATTTCTAAGCTTCAAACTCATGCATCTGCTTGCTGATGTGACATCTCCTGTTAGATACCTCAAAGGCTTCTCAAATTCATGTCCAAGACTGAACATATATTTTTGCCCCCAAATCTGGCTGTCTATTCTTATAGTAAATGACACAAACACAACTCCATTTACAGAAGGCAGACATCAAGTACTCTCTTGCTTCCTGCTTTACTTTCAACCTTCAGATATAAATCATTTATAAGATTTGAACACTAAATGTTTCTTGCATCCATTTCTAGCTTATTTCACCAGCCCAGTCTAAGCATAATTTTCTATAAAATACTTATGTCTGTGTTAAGTAAAAATGATGGCATTATCTTCTGGAGTTTACAATGTATGGGTGGGTAATAACTATGACAACTCCTGCATATGGGAAATAAATACGCTAAGGTTGAGTTTTCTACATTTTATGTAGAAAAAGTAATTTTACATATAAAATATATTTACAGTATACTCTAAATATACTTTAAAAGATTAAGGCTGTGTATTTTAATCTGTAGAGCAACTATTAAAAAATAATGTTAAGAAGTATAGGTAAAAAGTCAATAGATAGATTAAAATGGGATTATAAAAGATATTGAAAAAGAAAAAAAAAAAAGGAAAGGAAGACCAGCAGAACAGAAACTACAGGGAGCAAACCAAAACCAAATAACAAAATGATAACTTTGAATTCATTAGCACCAATAATTGCATGAAGTATTAATGGAATAAATGCTCCAATTAATTAAAAGGCAGAGATTGTCAGAACAGATGAAAAAGTTAAGACCTGATTAACATGCTATCAACAAGAGAGATACTTTAAATACAAAGTATAATATACTTTAAAAATTAAAAAAATATATACTATAAATATACAGATATTTTGAAAGTAGTTGGATGAAAAGAGTATACACTGGAAACAGGAAGGCTGGAGTGGCTGTATTAATATCAATAAAATAAGCTTCAAGGTAAAGAGTATTACCAGAGATAAAAATGAACATTTCATAATGCTAAGAAGGTCAATTAATAAAAAGGACATAACAATCTTAAACATCCTAGCCACTTATTAGTTGTATGACCATAAGACCCTGAGCCTCAGTTTTCTTACCTGTAAGATGTATTATAGCATGTCTGGACAGGTATGTTAGATAATATATATGTAAATAAATATTAATAAAGAAGTAAGCAAATAGCATTTATGTATATCCCTTGGCACATAGTAGGTTTTCAATGAACATTAATTCTTTTTCTTACATAATTGCTCAGTTTGAGCTCAGGAAGGCCAAAAAGAATGGTGAGTAATTTTGTTACAGAGATAAATCCATCAAAACAGAATAAACTAAAGTACATATGATACAATAAAATTTTGTTTAATGATGGCATAACTTAGATGGAGGTTTTACTGGTACTGTTTCCTAGAGAGGGGGCTTCAACTTTTACTTTGAGATGCTGGAATTGGGGGAAAGTTATTGAACAGCAGTTTTCCCTTTTAAAGGCAAAAGTAACAAAAGCTAATCTTAACCCAAGTGTATTATTATTATTATTATTTTTTTTTTTTTTGAGAGAGACAATGCATGCAAGTGGGGGGAGGGACAGAAGGAGAAGGAGAGAATTCCAAGCTGGCTCCACGCTGGGCATGGGGCTCGATCTCACAACCCTGAGATCATGACCTGAGCTGAAATCAAGAATCAGACACTCAACCAACTGAGCCACCCAGGTGCCCCTTAACCAGCATCTATTGGTGATGCTTTTTCTTTCAGACAAAATGACCAGTAGTCACTTCTTCAGCACAGCTGCTAACATCACAAACCACTATTAGCACAACCACCTTACTTTTAATGAGTGTTACACACATTGTAGTGTGTGTAATCTTAACCACAGCTTCTAGAAGTACTTGGCATATTCTTTAACTTATACATGAATTGGGGTCCATTAAGTGTTTTCTTCTAGTTTACACAGCTCTTATATGGCACACACAAGGTAGTTTCAACCTTAAATCTAGGTTCTTAAATTATTTTGCCTCCAAAAATAGGTTATACTTGGGGCACGTAGGTCGCTCAGGCGGTTAAGCATCTGCCTTCGGTTCAGGTCATGATCTCAGGGTCCTGGGATTGAGCCACATGTCAGGTTCCTTCTCAGTGGGGAGTCTGCTTCTCCCTCTCCCTCTGCCCCCGACTCGTGCTCACTCTCTCTCTCTCTAATAAATAAAATAACATCTTTAAAAAATGGGTTATCCTTTCCCTAAATGGTTTTTAAAAATTGAAACTTTGTAGCATCTCCAAAAGCTGGATCCTATTTAAAACAATTTTAAATGAAAATTACAGTCATTTTTGAGGGTCATGATGGGATTTTAAATAGCAAAATCAAGGCTTAGTGTTTCTCCCAAGCTCTGAAGTGGACTTATAGGAAATAGATGGAGGAAAATGGCCACATGTGGCCTAAAATATGGAGAAAAAATCTATGTTCAATTAGGTAGTAACTAAACAATTCAACATGTAAAGTTGAATTTAATGCCTATTTCTCCTTTAGAAAATTTTATGAATAAGAATTTCACAGTCAACTCTGAAATTTATGGGAAAATTCCTGTACTGGATGCATATTATTATTTGTTGATCTTGAGGTCACTTTTCTAATTTCATGGAAATTAAGTGTCTGTGAATCAGTCGTCTTAAGTGGACAATTTCTTCTGCTTTGATGATGATGATACAGTGCAATGATAAACATTTCCTATTTACTGAGCAATTATTATGTGCCAGTAACTTTGTTAAGTGCTTTCCATACATTATTTAATTTGAAACTCATGAATTCTCAATGAGATAGATACAATTGTTATCCACATTTTAGAGAGAATGAAAATTAAACTAGTAGAGGTGAAATGACTTGTAAGTCCCACAGTACATGGTGGAATGCAATGGCAATGTAGACTGCTTGACTATGAAAGGCTCTATGTTGAATTATTGGTAGAGATTAGAAATTTTCTTTCACATAATCATATACAGAATCCCATTTCCCTTTTCATATGATCTTCAATGGCTAGTAGAGTTACCTTGACTTGAAAGCTTAGAAAGTGTATCAGAATCAGAAGAGGACTGGGGACAGGGTGACCTGGAATGAACAGCTTAGTTCACTTATACAACAAGCTTTGAGAAGAATAGGTTGTCACTCAACGAGTTTATTTTTCTGTGCTTCTTTTTACCAACACAGTGGCATATCAGAACTTGAACAGGCTATAAGGCAAGGTGGTCACTGACAAACAAAGCCTCAGACTTATATGTTAGGTCTTTCCTTGTTAGGAAACTAATAACGTTGTCTTGGTCCTCATCCTGATTCTTCCACCTCCTGACCAGATAGGATTTTGGCAAGTCATTTCTTATAGCATCTATTTCCCCATCTGCAAAATGGGGGCTTCCTTTTAGGGGTGTTATTTTGATAAAGGAGAGAATTCATTTAAAGTGCTTAGTATGATGTCAAGTATATAGTGAGCATACAAAATACATATTAGCTATTATATCATTATTATTTTCATCATTATTGTCATTTGCTTTGGGATGCCTTCCATGTGATAAATGTCATAGATAAAACTTGGGAATCTATGACAATTTTGGAAAATTGTTAAATAATTTGGGGACATCTACATCCTCCCTGGGGACTTGACAACACTTTGCAGTTGGCTCTGCTGTGTGATATGTCTTTGATGTCTTCACATGCATTGTGTTAGTAAAGAAAGACACTAAAACCATGGATGGTTTCACGGAGTGGATAGGTAAATACTATCTAAAGTGGTGATTTATCCTGTTTCTTTGCACATTTCTTCCTGGAAATGTTTCTTGAAAGAGACTCAAGGCATGAGTTGGGATTTATTTTATAAGAACTTCTGGTGTAAGTGGGCCACAGTGAATGATGTTGTGAGAACAGTGGTGCCTCTCCAATGAGTCATATTTCTGATCTTTGCTTTGTGACTGGCATGGAGAACTGGAGAGCTGGTAGGCATGATGTACTGGATACAGCAGTGCATAGTACACACAAGCAGACCTAACATTTCACAGCAAAATATCTTGCCATCCTTGCTGCAGGAAGGATACAGTAGTGGATAAAGTGTTTTAGAACAATAAAATGCTTAGCATTTGGGGGGCCAACTACTGTTAGGAAATGTTCTTTTAAGTGAAGAGCTGTGAGCAGTTAGTAGAAAGCAGCAATTTCTTTAGCTTCTCAAAAAAGAATATGAGTGTTGTGTGTGTGTGTGGGGGGAAGGCTTCAATTTAGGACACAGATGCTGATAACTTTATTAAATATTGATTTTTAAAAAATATATATATTCACTAAGCCATGAGCCAGAGAAGATCAGAGTTGGTGATAAAAATAATTATTAGTAGTATTTCAGTTTAATTGCAAACAAAATGAGTTGATATAATCTATGTATATAACTATATATAAAAATAACTCCCATCCGTAGCCCACTTGGAAAGTGGATGCCACTCTTTCTGTTGTGACAAGACCCACTTCAGAGTGTAACAATATTTGTTTCTTTTGTGGCTTTCGGGGCCAGCAAAGCCAGGATTTCTAGACCTTTAACAGACTTACAAAAACTATTAACCCAGGCTCAGAGACAAAGGTGCAGAATTTGTGGCAAGCAGGGCCTGGGAAAATTCTCTGGAGAGGAAAGGGCCACTTGAACAAAGACCAGGAGTAAGCAGTGGCCTTGCTAACTCAATATAACATTTATTTGGCATCAGGAGTGTTTCAGACTCTGGGAATCCTGAGAACCTTCAATGTCAGTCACTTCTGTAGATGAGGTGTAATGAGGAGAAACTACTGATTCATGCAAGAAGTGTTTCCTAAACTCAAAGATGTAAATGTAAGCACGGGAAGGGTTTGCTTCTGAACTTTGGAAGAGGCTACCTTGAAAACGCTGAGCTTCTTGTCACTACCAGTAACAGGCAGAGGCTAGACAAGCACCTCCCTGGGCATATGCTATTGGTGGGGTATTGAGTCAGGTCAGACACCCCCAAAGCACTAAGCATTCTGTAGACTTCTGCGGGCTCACATCTACTTTGTACTCTCTGTGCTTTTAGGATTGTAATGAGAGCAATACTCGTGTTGTTGTTGATGACAACAATGATGCTAACTAGCTAGCACTTACTGAAGTTGAATATATGGTAGGTACTGTGATGAATGTTCAGCAATCTGCACATGCAATCCTTACCACTACCCTAAGATGTCGATATTGCCTCCATTTTATGGGTAAGGAAACTGAGGCTTAGATAGATAAGAATTGGTTCCTGTGCTTAAATATTTGGGGATGAGATAAGACTCATAACTGCAAATAGTTACTGAAAACCTTAGTCTACTGACATGTGACAGTGTGAGAACTGTTATAAGACAGTACGCATGATGCGCATGCCAAGTGTTCATCAGCCAGACATGGCCGGGGGCCGAGAGGGAGCTTTACGGTGGAGGTGGGAACACATTACTTAAGAGGATGGTCTATTTGGTCAAGTAAGTGGAAGGTTTATGCTTAGTTTGAAATAAAATCTTAAAAAAAATGAATGTGCTAGCTGGAATGTTTACTGTGGTGTCAATAACTTCCCATGCTATAGCTATCAAATTGGCTTTGCCTCTGGATAAATATCTTCCCCATTTTATTTGGCTTTAAACCTGATTTACAGGAGGTACAAATCACTATAAGTAGGAATACCCAAATTAAATGAGGGTTCAGTTTTGAGTCTATCTGCCTCGGTGTTCTTAAGCCACACATTTTAAAATCCCTTTGGATGACGTTGGTGGGAATCTAAGTAGATCCAGATAAAGAAAACAGATATTTCTCCTACCTTTCTGAACTCTTAACCTTGCTAAACTGTTCTGTGAAATGGGAGATACTGACAACTTTGAAAGTGGTGTGTGCACATACACCTGTATATATAGTGGTTTTCTCTGACTTATCCTGAGATAATGTGCAGAGTGAGTTGGAAGACATGGTTTTCAGTGGGGACTTTGCCACTGTGACCTTCTGATTAACCTTGACATTCCCATCTGTGGGATGTGGCCTTTGTACAAGATGCTAGAATGGGATCATTGTGTTACAGGATCTTTTGAGTTTGTGTTTTTTTCACATAAGAAAACAAGTAGAAAAAACTGGAAGTCATCCTTGAGTACGATCCATCTTCTACCATGCTACTCTATGGAGGAGTTTTGGAGGTCATGTCAAGTATTCATTTAAGGAAGGAACGATTCTAATGCAAATTAAGCCAAATAGTCATTGGCATCTTCAAGGAGAAGGAAGTTTACATAACCTCAATTAAAAACAAATATCACTATAAATCGGTTTTTACGCTTCTTGAACTTCATATAAATGTTTGTTTGAAATATTTTCTATTTTGTGCCTGACTTCCTATGCTCAACATAATATTTTTGAAGATAATCCATGTCATTGCATGTTTCAGCAATTAAGATTTTGCATTTTGTTATATGTAAACCATACCTCAGTAAAAAAAGGAATGAAAAAATATTATTTAAGAAGGAATAAACAAAATAATCAGCTCCTGGGTCTTGAGGACAGGCTGAGAGTAAAAGAGATTATATTATGGGATAGGAGAGATCAGTTGGGGAAAATTTTTCTGCATCAGCAGGGTACTCATCTCTATGTTGGGCCGTTCCTTTTGTGTAAGCAGAAGTAAAGGAAAACTATTTAGGTTTGTAATATATCAGTTTTCCCCATTGTGATCCCACTTAACACAATGTTAAAAACCCCGCTGTCTTGCAACATGGAGATGGTGCTTCTTACCAGCAGTAGCAAGGCATCTGTGTGGATCTACTCTTCTAGCAGGAGGTGGGGACATGACTAGACACAAGCATGAAGTCTAGACTCCAAGCGTGGCGTTCCAAGCTGTTCAGAGCCAGGCCTTGATTCAGACTGATGTGTTCCCACTCCATTCTGATTTTGGATGGCTTACAAAAGAGCCAGATAGCTCATCATCATGGCACCCCAGAGCTAAATTTAAGGTGGTAGGTTTTTCCAGAGTGGTAATTCATTCAAGCCAGCTAGCATTTATATAGTGGTTATTGCATGCCCATCTGTTTTTAGGTAGAAATAAATCAGGGTGTGATCTTTTAAACTCTACTTTTTGTCCTCTTATTCCCTATCATCATTGCTGATATGAGCACCCTTTGATATATCATAGACTTAGAGATTCTAAGCTTCTCTCTGAAAAGTGAGAGCATCTTCCAGTTTTCACCTTATTCCTGGCAGGCTCCTTCTCTGAAATATCTTCACTCATCCACCCATTCATTCACTTAGTCCCTCACTCATTTCATTAAACCAATATTCTATTCTTGGTGATACATGGTAAAACAAAAATGCAGAATTTCCTATCTTCTTCGCCACAAGTGTACCTGTTATCCATTGTTCAGGAATCTGCTTAATTCTCATGTCCTTCAGAATCCTACCCTCTCCTGAGCTTCTGCAGGCCTTATCTTCAACATCATCCACAGACACTGCTTGCTTACACTGGCCTTGCAACTTTTCCTTTACAAGGTTAGATTGGTATCGAATTCTTGGAATGCAGATATTTCCATCTCCCAGCACCATTATCGTCTCCAAGGGGTTGTGCATTTTAGATCACTGGACTCCTGACCATTTCTGCCTCAATATATTGTACATAGTAGGTGTCAAGTTGACAAGGGAATGGCTATTTGCTTTCTAGCAATTATATGACAGAATGGACCTTGATGTCCAGGCTGAGCTCTATCTTCTCTTAAAACCTAGGAATCACTCTAATGTAATTCCACTTAAAACATTCCATCTGAATCTGAAGTTGCCTCAGTACTACCTTGGGGCTTGGCATATTTCTGTCACTCAAAAAAATTTTAAGTTTATGACTTTCTCAAGAAGATCCCATGGGTATTGCATATGCAAAGAACAAGAAGTTTGCTAAAGGACCTCCAAAATACTCATAGGCTGGGGTGAATTGGGGTCCTCCTTATTGGACTGGGAATATTCAAACAGACAATAGAGAATATTGAGTTGCCTGAAGTGGTTCTGGCCAGAGGGGACATCATGATCATGGTCTTATTCCTGGTCTTACTGTCTTTCTCCTTATATGTGATCCCTAAAGGAAGAGTATGGTTTGGCAGCAATGACGTGAAGGACTGCTCTCTGGGTAAGTATATTGAGCGTCAGAGAGTTGGGGAGAACTTCTGAATTATGAAAGCTGCCTTGGTTCTTGAGTTCTACCCAATTTTCTCTCAGCCAACAAGTGTTAATAAATTCTACTCCTCATCCTACTTAGAGCAGGTCATCTTTGGAAGGGGCTATCATAGGAGCATGAGGTTCTTGTGAATACAGCTGTTCAAGCGGAGGCCATATAAGCACCTCTCAGGGGATATGCTGCGGGAGGGCACTGAACTAGATCTAATGCCCCCTTTGTATCCTCCTTCAGTATACGTGCATTTTCTCTGATGTTATGTGAGAGGAAACCTATTGCAAGGGGGAGGGAAGACTTCAGTGAGGGGCTGCAGTTGGTCTTCTTAAGCCCCATCAATGCACAGTGGGAATTCTGGGTTGAGCTATCCAAGGATAACCAGTGCACCCAAGTGCAACACTACTAGCAGCCTTGAGCATTTCCACTTAACACTTTCATCTCCATTCCCACTCCCCGCAAAGTGAACTCAAACTGCTTACTACCTACATATCCTCCAGGCTCCTGTGAGGTTGAATGTGTTAATGGTTATAAAGTGCTTTGACCTTCTCTCTTGGAAAGTACTGCAGGAGTAAAAAAAATATTATTATTATCATTTCACAGACATTTTGCAGTTCCCACTGGTTAGTTTCATTCTCTCCTTCAATCTTGAATGCATTAAAGTGGCTAAATAAAAAGTATTTTGAGTAAATAAAGATACCCATGATTTTTGAAAGTTCTTTATTATATATTTTGATATGCATCATCACCTTCTCTGACTTTCCACATAAAGTGCTATGGCTAAACAGCTCTGTAATGATATTGCTACTTGGCTATAATTTCGAATGCTATAAAGATTATTTAGCACAAAGAAGTATTTCCAGTTAAAATTTAGCAACTCCTTTCAAATAGATTTACATTAAATCTTAGACTGAATTTTAGAAACATTGAACAGAACAAAAATAAAATCTAGTTCATGTTCTCATAAAATATCTGCTCTTCTCCTGGCTCTTTACCCTCTGTGTGTGTGTGTGGGGGGGGAGGGGGTGGGCAGATTCCCTCTCTGCTTAGAATCAACCTAGCTATCCTTCCTTTTTTTCCCCTACCTCTTCTTCCCTTTCTCCCTTCCTCCCTCCCTATATCTCTTCTTTTTTGCTTTCTAAAAAAACCAAAATGAAACAAAAACAAAACCGCAAATTGAATAAATTACTTCTTTAGCGTCTGGCATATTGTGAAGCCTAGATAAGTACTCAGTCTTGTTGTTGTTGTTATATACCAGATACTGTTTAAGTTCTTGAGAAGACAAAAGAGATTGAGTTCCTGCCCTTAAGAATTATGCGGTCTAGAGAAATAGAGACGTAGACATATAAATGTGTAAATAACAACATATTGTTATAGTCCTAAAATGGGGAATATAAAAAATGTTGTGAGACTTAATAATTTCTTAAGGAGCCAGTAAACCATAACTGTTAATTGCACAGACTTTGGAGCCAGAGATAAAATGTCAGTCTTTCCACTTACTTTCTATGTGACCTTAAACAAGTTGACGATCTCTCTCTGTTCCATTTTCTCTTCCGTAAAAAGAGGATACTCATGCCTTCCTCATATGCTTGTTTTAAGACTTAAAGGAATTAATATATGCACAGAACATAGGCTCGTCCATGGAATGTAAAAAAACTTTCAATACACATTTGCTATCATTTTTACTGGGAGCAGGGGAAGATCACACACACACACACACACAATCCTTCTCTTGAACTTCTCAAATTATCATCATATTTCTTTCATGTTTTTCGTAGCTACATTTTATGAATAGATTTTTACATTTTATTTTCTAGACCCTCCTTTTACCCCTTTAATCCCACTTTTTATTTAATTCCATCAGCACAGTATTTAATGAAAGTGCTTGGATCCTTCTGAATTCTGGTAGTTGTATGGTGCAAAGATAGTCACAGTTGAAAACCGACCCAAGGACTCCTGCTAATTCTGCTTTCCAAGTACGTCATTTTACTATGCCATCCTCTCCTCAACCCACCCCATTTGGGCTTTCCTTCTCATCACTGAACTTAACATCAACCACCTTCATCTTGCCATATCCGGTGTCCAGTTCCCCATTTTCCTTCTACTTCAACCCTTGGCCCTCATTCATTATAAAAGGCCAAGTTTTAGGTAAGGTGGGAGGTTCCTTTGACATCTTCCCTGTCCTCATCCTGTGCCCCCCTTTTTTTTAAAATTTAATTTAATTTTATTATGTTATGTTAATCACCATACATTACATCATTAGTTTTTGATGTGCCCTTCTTGAGTTCATTCCAAATCTTTCAGTAGCAACTGACCCTCTTCATCCTCCTCCCATTTACACTGCCTTTCTCTGCCAGTCACGGAGGAGACTCCACTCTATCTGTGTTCATTTAGTGTACTCTCTAGGGGGCATTTGGAATTTAAAAGTCCAGAGAGACAATCCATAACACAAGGGGATACACCATAATGCTAAAATTTCAGGGTCTGAAGTAGACATTAGGAGACATTTCTGAGTGTGGATGCTCTCCTGCGTTCCTTAAAGCAGACCCTATAAACAACCACGTGGCCAGCACTATGAAAATCCAGGCTCTGTTACATCCCTAGCAGCCTGGCTGGAGATTAGTCTCCACTTTGAGTTTACCTATTCAGTTTGAATGAGACAGGATATTCAAGAAACTGGAGGAATAGCTAGAAAATGACCTATCACCTTAAGAGGTGATGAGGCAATCAGGAGCTATCACTTCCTCCTACATCCCAGTGTCTCTCTCTTTCTGTGACATTTCAGTGTTGGTGTCATCTCCTAAATGTCAGATTCCTTTTGAAAAATCTTATGCATGGATTAATAAACAATGTGCTGTCAGTTAATTCTTATTAATCTAAGAAAATATCATGGACAATTAGAGATTCTGAAGTGAGGAGGAAACCCTTAAATATTGTTCAAGAAGCAAAGAGCTTATAACTGAATTTATTCACAAAGTTAACTGATAGACTTAGTGTTTTAAAATGCATATATATTAAAACATCAGAATTAATTAAATTACAATTGCATAATGATGAGTAAAGTGTGTGTGTGTGTGTCTCAGTGTGACACAAAGATTTCTGGGGTAGTTTATACTAACAGTCACCATGGGCAGCCCCAAGTTTCATTAGAGGAGATGTATAACTCACAGACACAAGTCAGTGGCTGCAATAGTCAAAGCTCACTGCATATCCATTGTGATACGGTTACAACAAGCATTTTAGATTCTAGCATATTCTGAAAAGAAAATTATGGTAACATGGTGCTGCTGCCAATTATCTGAATATGACTGACAGTCGGAGCAACCACGTAGAAAGTCTAGCTTGTGATTTCCCTTCGACTGCCAGTTTTTGAACTACAGGGGGTTGAGTTCCCAATCAGATTTTCTTGTTTCCCAGACTCAGCCTGTGTAGAGCTGCATTTTCCTTACTTTAAGTTTGTCATACTAGGGCCACAGGGCCTTTTTACCCCCCACACAGTGGGCTTTATTTCTGACTTGGTAACTACAAGGAGGCAGAGAATTCTGGGTGAAGCATCTCACACAGTGCGGTGAGCAATTGTCTCATGACTCACCAACCTTTAAGACCTATGTTCACTGAAGGATGTTAAGTTGGGTTCCTCAGATATGCCTTCCTTGCTTTATATTCAACCCAACACCTTGGTCATTCCATTGTCCCTAGGGCTGGCAGCATTGCATTTTCTGGGATTTCACTTGTACTTGCTACTTCCTCTGCCAAGAGTTCATCTTGTGCAACCACACGTGGAAAGCATGTCACTCTTTAGGGGTGACATTTCGACCCATCATCAAATCCTGTTATCTGTCCCTGTAAAATATATGCATAAATGACCACCTTTCATACCATCTCTGTCTCTACTACTTGAGCCCAAACCACCATCATCTCTGGCTTGACATTGCAATAACCTTCTGAACCTCAGATCTTCCTCTTAGAGGCTTGTTTCCTTGAAATTCATTCTCTATAAAGTATCCAGAGTGATCTTTCTGAAATTTAAGTTAGAATGTGTTACTAGTGTACCAAAAGTCTTTTAATGGTTTCCTACCTGACTCAGAGCATAAGCCATGGCCCTTACTAGCAGGAGAACCACCCACATTGTCCCATGTGAGCTGGCCACCTGCTCTATCAACATTTTCCCTTTTTGACCTCCCCCCCACCCCTTCCCGACCACATAGGTTTTCTTACATTTCCTCAAACTCACCAAGCACTTTCAAGCCTTAGGGCTTAATTTGCACTTTCTGATTCTCCAGGCAGGGATGATTTTCTCTGAGTTATCCATATGGCTATTACTCATTTCTTGCAGATTTCTGCTCAAAGATCACTTCCTCTGAAAAGCCTTTCTGTGGTAGTGTTCTTCATGTGGTTATGGTCTTTCCCTTTGCCGCTTAATTTCTCTTCCCAGCACTTAACCATGCCCAAATATTGTTCCTTTTTTGTTTATTGTCTATCTCCCCACTAGGATTGGGCGCTGCCTGCACAAGGCCTTTTTAAGGTTTGTTTACTATCAGGTCCACTCATCTAGAATCTTGTCTGTGACACACAGTAGCGTTCAGTAAAGAAATGGCTGAGTTAATGTCTGCGGTCCTTTGTACCCAGTCCTCCTCATTTTCTTTATAGCCCTGCACTTGGCCATTTCAGTGCCTCCTGGTGGCAAGTGAGCTGCTACATCAGGCTTCCTCATTTTACCTTCATCTTCCTGGAAGTTCAAGTTTGGTATTTGTGTATCTCATGTTTGATAATTCTGTTATTCCAGCTTTTAACAATGCTCACCTGGAAATAAACTTTTCTTTCTGGAAAGTTTTGGAATTATGGTAGAGAATTGGGAAGAAGAAGTCATTTCTAGTGCCCTTATATATAATCAGGGCATTACCTAAGCCACTTAGTTCAAAACCTTTCTTTAGCAGATGAGTTTGTGGCCCACAGACGTGAAGCACTTTTCTTGTCACATAGCAAATCACGTTTGGAGGTAGAACTCAAATATAGTGCTTCTTCCTGTTACTGTCCTGCCTTAGAATTGATTCCTGGGACCATCAGTCTCTGGTCTCTTTGTGTGGGAGGGCAAAGGAGGGGGCTATCCTGTATTCAGACATTGTGCTTTTAAGGGACAAAATAGGATGAGATGCATGCCCCTTTCTGTGGATCATGCCCTAGGGTCTCTAGTTTCTTTATCCTCTATTTTGTCTTGGAACCATTAATCATCTCTCTCCTGCCACTTGTTCTGGGCACCACTTACTTCATTTTTGTCCAAATTACACATACAGTTATGAACTCTGACCAACTAGCTCATGGGATTCAAGGTAACAGTGTCATTGTATATCTACTATGTGCTCCATACTCATTCTCTTTCATTGCAGACAGAGTTTGAATTAGCAGTTGTGTTCATGGAGACACAGATTTCTATACTGAAACATTTTCTTCCTGCCAAAGCCAAATGTTAAATACATTCATTCTCTGCTGAAGTTTTAGAAAGCAAAATTGCATAGTTTGAGAGTGAAAAATCAAAGTATCATTTTAGGATATGTCAGGTACAATTCTAAATCTGTGTGCAAGGATTGGAGATTTGCTAAGTACGGATCCAGGCTGGTATTAAAATTAGCATTCCTGTAGAATTCAGAGGAGCAAGCAATGCTAGCTTGGCTATACCTTTGAGGGCTGCATAGGCTTGCTTGTTCACCTGACTTTTGTGTTTATCTGACTATTTAGGGAGGCTTTGCCAGCATAGGGTTATCTACTGGCTTAACTACTTCTCAACATCCATAAGGATATACGTATGAAAGTACTTTTCACTTCATAGCTTAGGGGAGCTGATTAGATTCTGATTAATACACAAAAAATACCCGGAAGTCTTATGAGCAACTCTATGCCAGCAAATTAGATAACCTGGAAGAAATGGATGCATTCCTAGAGATGTATCAACTACCAACTGAACCAGGAAGAAATAGAAAACCTGAACAGACCTATAACCACTAAGGAAATTGAAGCAGTCATCAAAAATCTCCCAACAAACAAAAGCCCAGGGTCAGATGGCTTCCCAGGGGAATTCTACCAAACATTTAAAGAAGAATTAATACCTATTCTTATGAAACTATTCCAAAAATTAGAAATGGAAGGAAAACTTCCAAACTCGTTTTATGAGGCCACCATTACCTTGATCCCAAAATCAGACAAAGACCCAATCAAAAAGGAGAGTTACAGACCAATATCCTTGATGAACATGGATGCAAAAATTCTCACCAAAATACTAGCCAATAGGATCCAACAGTATATTAAAAGGATTATTCACCACGACCAAGTGGGATTTATCCCTGGGCTGCAAGGTTGGTTCAACATCTACAAATCAATCAACATGATACAATACATTAACAAAAGAAAGAACAAGAATCATATGATCCTCTCAATAGATGCAGAAAAAGCATTTGACAAAGTACAGCATCCTTTCTTGATCAAAACTCTTCAGAGTATAGGGATAGAGGATACATACTTCAATATCATAAAAGCCATTTATGAAAAACCCACAGCAAATATCATTCTCAATGGGGAAAAACTGAGAGCTTTCCCCCTAAGGTCAGGAACGCGGCAGGGATGTCCACTATCACCACTGCTATTCAACATAGTACTAGAAGTCCTAGCCACAGCAATCAGACAACAAAAAGAAATCAAAGGCATCCAAATTGGCAAAGAAGAAGTCAAACCCTCACTGTTTGCAGATGATATGATACTTTATGTGGAAAACCCAAAAGACTCCACCCCAAAACTGCTAGAACTCATACAGGAATTCAGTAAAGTGACAGGATATAAAATCAATCCACAGAAATCAGTGGCATTCCTATACACCACCAACAAGATAGAAGAAAGAGAAATTAAGGAATTGATCCCATTTACAATTGCACCCAAAACCATAAGATACCTAGGAATAAATCTAGGTATCTAGATCAAAGAGGCAAAGAATCTGTACTCAGAAAACTATAAAATACTCATGAAAGAAATTGAGGAAGACACAAAAAAATGGAAAGACGTTCCATGCTCATGGATTGGAAGAACAAATATTGTGAAGATGTCAGTGCTACCTAGAGCAATCTACACATTCATTGCAATCCCCATCAAAATACCATCCACTTTTTTCAAAGAAATGGAACAAATAATCCTAAACTTTGTATGGAACCAGAAAAGACCCCAAACAGCCAGAGGAATGTTGAAAAAGAAAAGCAAAGCTGGTGGCATCACAATTCCAGACTTCCAGCTCTATTACAAAGCTGTCATCATCAAGACAGTATGGTACTGGCACAAAAACAGACACATAGATCAATGGAACAGAATAGAGAGCCCAGAAATGGACCCTCAACTCTATGGTCAACTCATCTTTGACAAAGCAGGAAAGAATGTCCAATGGAAAAAAGACAGTCTCTTCAACAAATGGTGTTGGGAAAATTGGACAGCCACATGCAGAAGAATGAAACTGGACCATTTCCTTACACCACACACAAAAATAGACTCAAAATGGTTGAAAGACCTCAATGTGAGACAGGAGTCCATCAAAATCCTAAAGGAGAACACAGGCAGCAATCTCTTCGACCTCAGCCGTAGCAACTTTTTCCTAGAAACATCGCCAAAGGCAAGGGAAGCAAGGGCAAAAATGAACTATTGGGACTTCATCAAGATGAAAAGCTTCTGCACAGCAAAAGAAACAGTCAACAAAACCAAAAGATAACCGACAGAATGGGAGAAGATATTTGCAAATGACATATCAGATAAAGGGCTAGTATCCAAAATCTATAAAGAACTTATCAAACTCAACACCCGAAGAACAAAGAATCCAATCAAGAAAGGGGCAGAAGACATGAACAGACATTTTTCCAAAGAAGACATCCAAATGGCCAACAGACACATGAAAAAGTGTTCAACATCGCTTGGTGTTAGGGAAATCCAAATCAAAACCTCAATGAGATACCACCTCACACCAGTCAGAATGGCTAAAATTAACAAGTCAGGAAACGACAGATGTTGGTGGGGATGTGGAGAAAGGGGAACCCTCCTACACTGCGGGGGGAATGCAAGCTGGTACAACCACTCTGGAAAACAGTATGGAGGTTCCTCAAATAGTTGAAAATAGAGCTACCATATGATCCAGCAATTGCACTACTGGGTATTTACCCCAAAGATACAAATGTAGGGATCCGAAGGGGTACATGCACCCTGATGTTTATAGCAGCAATGTTCACAATAGCCAAACTGTGGCAGGAGCCAAGATGTCCATTGACAGATGAATGGATAAAGAAGACGTGGTATATGTATACAATGGAATATTATGCAGCCATCAAAAGGAATGAGATCTTGCCATTTGCAACGACGTGGATAGAACTGGAGGGTGTTATGCTGAGTGAAATAAGTCAATCAGAGAAAGACATGTATCATATGACCTCACTGATATGAGGAATTCTTAATCTCAGGAAACAAACTGAGGGTTGCTGGAGTGGGGGGCGTGGGGGAGAGATGGGGTGGCTGGGTGATAGACACTGGGGAGGGTATGTGCTATGATGAGCGCTGTGAATTGTGCAAGACTGTTGAATCACAGATCTGTACCTCTGAAACAAATGCAATATATGTTAAGAAAAAAAAAAGAAGAAGAATGAAGGGGAGGGGAAGAATGAAGGGGGGAAATTGGAGGGGGAGACGAACCATGAGAGACGATGGACTCTGAAAAACAAGCTGAGGGTTCTAGAGGGGAGGGGTGTGGGAGGATGGGTTAGCCTGGTGATGGGTATTAAAGAGGGCACGTTCTGCATGGAGCACTGGGTGTTATGCACAAACAATGAATCATGGAACACTACATCAAAAACTAATGATGTAATGTATGGTGATTAACATAACAATAAAAAAATTTAAAAAAATACCCAGAAGTCACACCCTATTTTCATAATTCACATCCAAACAGACCCTTGCATGTGACAGAGTTCTCTTTTCATGATTACCTGACTCAGTGGTTATTTAACCTTGCACTGAAATTCCTAAAGGAGGCATTATTAGGCATTTTGTTTCAAGACAATAATAACTGTCATATGAGGTCACTGTTCTTCCAGTAGCATTACCTCAGTCACTGCTGAGACTGGTATTATACCATCTTCACATACATAATGCCTTTTTAGTGCAAAAGTGAAAAAATCAGCACAAAAAAATAAATCTCTTATTGGGGTTTCAAAGGAGTGGATTTTCCATATCTAAGAAATGTATGAAGTAGAAATAGATGAAAGGAGACACAATCAGAAATGAAATATCCTAATGATTAATCAAAGATATAATCCCATCATTGAAAAATGACTCAATGTTTAAGGTTTTTCTCTATTTCTTAACATCAGAATTCTGCAAGACTCTGAACTCTCAATATTAGAAATGTAACTATAGAAAATTTTCACTCATACTTTTTTTTAACAAGATGGAATATCATACACTAAAGCATAGAATGATTGCTTCTTATTGCCTTTCAGTGAAAGCCCAAACTCCTGGGCTTGGACTCAAGAGGCCCTCCGGCTACAGCTCCCTACCTAGCCAAACCCAACTCCCTAAATTCTTAGCAGAGACTGACTGTGCCAGTCATCCTCATTGCAAGCTTCTCCTCCATCTTAAACACCTTTTCACCTCTCATTTTCTCTCTCTCTCTCTTTCTCAGCATCTTGACCATCAAGAACCCGTCGAAATCCATAAACTACTATCAGCTACTCTTAATGCTTAGATACAGAAATAGATATTAAGTGGAAGTTTAGTTCCTTTCTTCAAGGAATGTTTCCTTCCTGCCCAAATTCAGATTTGTCTCTACCTTTCCTAAGCTGTAGTAGCACCTATAAACTCCCATAGCGGTTCCTGCCAGCCCACGGTAGTATTATAGGCTATTCTGAAGTGCTAATAGACTGCAAATTCCTCAAGAACTCTGAACAATGGTTTATACTTCCTTACCGTTCCCCAGAATGCCTAAGAAAGTATGAAGTACAAGGCTTAGCCGTTGTTTTATGATTTGATATTTTCAGAGAGAACTCTATTGTTTATGAGAAAGGACATATTCTCATCTTTAGGCATGACCAGGTGAGGTTCAGGTAATTACTACTGGCAAGAGGTTTCTTAATGAAAATGTCAAGTGGCCTGGAGACACTATACTCCACATTCAGCACCTCTCAAGTGCTTTTCCTCACCTACAATTAGCATTTATATTCTGGATACTTCTTTAGCATCTGTAAAAATTCTAAAATATTTTCTTTATATGGAGTGCTCAAAAACACCTGCAATGAGGGGTAGCTGGGTGGCTCAGTGGGTTAAGCATTCGACTCTTGATTTAGACTCAGGTCATGATCTCAGGTTCTTGGGATCAAGCCCAACATCAGGCTCCCTGTTCAGTGGGCAGTCTGCCTTTCCGTCTCCCTCTGCTCCTCCGCCAACTCACGCTTGCTTGCACTCTCTTTCTCAAATATATAAATAAATCCTAAAAAAACAAAAAAGGAGATTTAACAGCAGTAGGACTCTGTAGTCCCAGTATGTGAGATCATCAGGGAAAGCATGTACCAGAAACAAAACAAAACTGGAGTTGTTTAAAATAGGTCTTTATATACCATCATAATGAAACAGTACTTTTGTACCATACTTTACAGTACATGATACACTTCACATTTCTTATTTTATTGTATTTTAGTTTCTTTTACTTCTTCTCACTTAATATTCATATCTGGATTTTTCAAAGATGAAGAATCAGAGGCTTGGAGATGGTGGTGGTGCTGGTGAGCTGTCCCAGATGCATAGAACACATCTGTGGCAGAAACTCAATTAAGGCTGCTTGTTCTTTCTATAACAGCAGCTCACGTGTCCCCTAATTCCATAATACAAATCTTGGAGGGCTTTATTAGTTACAGGGGAAAGTAATGCTGAGAATTCTTTTAACTACTTTTTCTCAGTCCAAATCCACATGAGACCAATATTTTCGGACTCTCTTTTAGTATATGATTCCCTTTTAACATATATCACTGTACCTTATGTACCTGCACAGTAAAGAAACAATACACATTTGCTGAGTAAGCAATTGAGAGAGTGTGTAAGCTAAGTAAATATTCTATTGAGGCAGGGAAACAAAAGTGAATCTGCAAGCTTCTGTCTGGTAAACTTCCTTTCATAAAGAATTTGTTTCAAACCTTAGAGAGAACAGTCCCATCTTTCACATTATGTGGATACTAGGTTATTAGTCTGGGGTGACATGAATTCTGTTGCAAGCTTTTTAGAGTCATATTGAGCCTCTGTTAGACACTGAGGTCTTAACATCGTTGAAAGCCTGAAAATTTTTAATTTTTGTTGAATGTCAATCATCTCTTTTCTAGATAGGTGGGCTTGATTGTTACTTTGATGATCCCAGTGAACCATATCCTCTGATATCTATGCTCTTGTGTGGTCCCTTTTGTTGAATCTGGGCCATGACCTACTTTAAAGATTAAAATATGGCAAGAATCATGCTATGCCTAATAAAATAAAATTAAAAACTGAAAAGTTAAAAAAAAATTAAAAATCAGGCTATGCCTATTTCAGGCCTATACCTTAAGACTTCAATATGTTCACCTTTGTGGTCTGGGGGAATTCAGCCTCCACATAAGACATTCGATGACCCTGTGACCACCGTACAATGAGAATCCAGACCCAGCCATGTAGCCAGGCTGTGTGGAGAACTGAGGCCCTAACCAATAAGCCAGCTGAGCTCAGAGCTGAGAGTCCTCATCAGTTTGTTGGCCGTGTGTGAGGTCACCTAAGAAGCAGTGTCTTCATCCTTAGTCAAGACATTCTCGCTGATGCCCCCTCACACAGAGATAGATCACCCTTGCTGAGTTCTGCCCAAATTGCAGAATCGTAGCAAATGAATAAAATTGTTGTCCTTAAGATCTATTAAGATTTTGGAATAGTTTGTTATGCAACAGTGTATCACCAAAACAACAAATAACCAGGAAACGGAGAGCTATCAGAAGAAGCTGAATAGGTAACCCTGCTTTGAAAGAGAAAAGTCTGCTGTTACACACTGTTGCAGGTTCCATCTGTCTGCCCCAGAAAGCTGCATCTCTGTTCTCTCCTTCATTCCTCTCTCTGACCTCCTGACCACTTGCACCACTTCCCACTTTCCCTGATGTCATTACCACCTCCCCTCACATAGAACAAAACACATATTATTACAACACAAGAAAATAATAAAAATTACCAAAACAACAGCAGCCGAAAACTGGTGTAAAGTTTTTATTTACAAATGGGCAAGAGGACTTTTTTCCAATTAATTCCACTAATTGTTGCCAGCATTTAAGAATAAGATTTGTTTCTATTTTATTGACTGTTTTTGTCATCCTGCTAATTAGTCTTATCTGAAGCTACCATATTTTAAATGAAACCATTTGATCTGTATTTACTATCTACACCAGCAGAAGTTCTAGTCCTTTAGCTCATATTCTTGAAAGGATTTTAAAGTCTGTATTAATTAATGAAGTTGGCACCCAGAGCTACAAATCATGGCAATTTTTACTTTTCTCTGACACAGTCTATTTTGCTTTCGAATGTTTTTCTTCAGCTAGTAAACAAACTTTCTGGTTTCCCAGAATGACTTTCAGTCTTTTCTATAAAAACTCGTTATCATGAACTCTAAGCAGTGGCTTGCAATTTCATAGATAGTAAAATGTACAAGAAAATGTCCCAGGTCACATCAACCTGTTTATCATTATGGTTGTTACAAGGTGTTTATAAGTCAGTGTTTTAGTGGTTTTATAATAATATGAATAGTGCTGGTAATTGCTCATTTATTTTTATTCTTTAGTAAAATATTTTCTTTCTACCTTTCCCAAATTACAAAAATCAATTAATCACAGATTTTGATATATTCCTAGTTATGTGCTTAATGCAAACATGCCCATGGGATACCAGTCTAGACATTCTTTTGTATATTGTTAGACATTTCATATATATGATCATGTAATAAATCATAATTATTAAATAATAAGTCATAAACAATGACAATCCTATTTACATTTATTTCACAGATTAAGAAATCATTCTAGTGTGGTGACAGGGGGACCTCAGTTGAAATCAAAAGAGCTGTGTTTAAGTCTGTCACTAACAGTTACATCTCTTAGTATTTCTCAACCTCAGTTTCCTTGCCTGTATGGAGCAGATAATAATCACTGATCCCATGGAGTTCTTCTGACCATCAAATGAGACCATAGGGGGAAGTGCTTAGCACAGGCATCTTGGGCAGAATAATCACTCAGAAAATGTTTGTTGTGTGAATCTGAATGGTCTTGAATACTGGCATTTATTGAGTTAATATGGAAGAGGCTTTTTAGTAAATATCTACACTACCGCAAACGTTTGGCTCTTCCATTGGTTCCTGGATAATTATATTGCATTTTACTTCTGTGTGTCATCTGGATGATAAAATAATCTCTCCTTGTCAGATGCACGAGCATGTGGGCACAGGTTATCTGGACATATTGAGAATCGAGAGAATGTACCAGTGTTTTTCATACACAGCGTACCTCCCTGATATGGTGAATTACTCAGATGACAGATGCAATTATTTACATTCAATTTAACAAAAAGTGGGTGATTGTTACTCATGCTGGGCACTGGAAATACAAAGCTGACTCAGACACACAACTTTTTTCCTAGAAGATCTCAGAACCTATTTATGGAGACAAATATACACCCAACTGATCATGAAATACCTCACAATGAAATAAAGGTTAAATGTAAAGAAAGGAAAGTCCTATGGATAACAAAAAGTAGTAGCTGATTGTAAGGAGATCTGGAAAGGCTTCGGGAAAAGGTAAGCTATTAATAATGGCTTCAAAGATGTGAAATACCCACAGACTACCTCTCTTGGGACTGGTCTTAGTCTGTACCCCTCTGTGCTGGGTATTTTAGGTTGTTCTCCAGACCTGCACTCCAACCTTCTCGGGTATGCTCTGTGCTGAGGGTTTCTGACCAGAAGAGACTACATCAACTGGCTCTGTTGGTCTCTGGCTTGCAGTTGGCTTTAACCAATGGGGAGCACCAGGAGAAGACAGGGAGGAGGGTGAAGAGTGAAGTCAGGAGTATTCATCCTCCTGGTTCCCTCCCTGCAGTCTTGTAGTAGGTGGCTGAACCCTCAGATTCAGTCTCCCTTGTCATTTAACACCCTGCACACACCTTTGTGAATAAACCCTTTATTAAACTTGACTCAGATTATCCTAATTTTGTTTTACTCCCTATTTCCTACTGAGAGACCTTGATGAGAATACTTTCTTTCATGAAATTTTGTTGGCTTTTACTGTTTGATTTCCCAGATAACATGCTATGACCATTTTCCTATTTGGCTCATGCTGCCTCACTGCTCGTAGCACCTGCCCATTCTTCTTCAGCTGATATCCACTCATCCTTTAGGACTCTTAGTTCAAGAAGTCACCTTTTGGGCACCTGGGTGGCTCAGATGGTTAAGCGTCTGCCTTCGGCTCAGGTCATGATCCCAGGGTCCTGGGATCGAGTCCCACATCGGGCTCCCTGCTCCTTGGGAGCCTGCTTCTCCCTCTGCCTCTCTCTCTCTGTCTCTCATGAATAAATAAATAAAATCTTAAAAAAAAAAAAAAAAGAAAGAAGTCACCTTTGTTTGGGTCCCCATTATGGACTCAGTTTCCTTCCTTTACTTTGCACAGCATCATTCCCACATATGAGCCACAGCTCTTGCCACAGGAATATTTAAACTAGTATTTCCCATTAAAGTGTGAGTTCCCTCAAGGGTAGAGATCCCATCTTTTCCATCTTCATATAATAGTGGTTCCCATGGTTCTCATAATATTACTTATTACACTGGAATGATTTAGTGTTTTATTCAGTAATCAGTAAAAATCTTAGTTTTCCTTGTTCACTTGATTAATTTGAAACAATCTTGGACTTGGTATGTGAAAGTTCAAATCAGGTGATGGGTTCCTTTTTTTAAATGAAAACTTTGTTCTGGGTTCAGCTAGCCTGGTAGGTGTTTTCTGTGTCTTGGTTAGTCTGACACTGCACTCTCCATGATACAGAAGAGGGTGTTTAATTCTTTGTGCTATTACATATCAGAATCTCTGGATTCCCTCACAGTCCTTTTTCCTCTTGCCTGAAGTTGTTAAAATGCTGTACATGTAGTCATGTGGGATTCACATGACAGATATATGTCATTCATATGCCTAACATACTTCATGGGCTGCAGCATAGATGAGCAAGTATGAGTTTTGCTAAACTTCACACTTTTTCCTATTCAATAAATTAGGCCATCATTAAACTGAAAGAGAGTGGTGTCGTAAAACTGCACTAGCCTTGGCCCTATTCTAATTCATTTTATAAAGAAAGCCTAAGACAGAATTTAGCACAATAGGTAGGTGTTTTGTTTTGTTTTGTAAAAATTACTTGGGAATGTGACAAAATTATGCAAATGGTAAGCCCTTTCCAGTTCCTTAGAGGGTGGCATCCCTGTTTAACTTTACCTATCTTTAACGTCTTGAAAAGAGATGGAATGGCAAGCCATTTTTGTGTCTTCATAAAAGATATGACTAAGCAGGATAAGAGAAGGAGGAGGCAGAGTCTCTCTTTTCTCCATTTCCCATTCCTTGCTCTCCCTCTTCTGCCTCCATGGGAGGAGAAATTGAGAGAAGAGAAATTGAGCACTGTGAGTGGTTTGGGTGGAATACTTTTGCCTATCCAGAGAACAAATAGTGGTTGGTTCCAGAACCTCTGTAGATTCTATTTCAAAATTACTCCAGAAATGGTGCCACCATGGTTTCTTGTTCTCTGTCTCTATCTCTGTGGTGGACTTTAAGAGAGCCAAGTGACATGGTTTCTAAGCCTGGGATCTTTTGTAGTAAACCCACAGGTGAAAATGCCATCAATTTCTTGTTGCCTTGTTTTCAAGAACAAACTGGTTTGATGTTTTTTCTTCTTCGATTTTTCCAGGACATCACATTCAATTCTCAACTGTCCCGTTTTTGAAGAAAGATAAGACTTTGGTTTTGATTGAATTTTCCTTGATATCAGTTATTTCCAAGTCCAGTTTATTAAAGGATTAACGTGGCATCAGTTCTGAATTCTCTGAGGTCATACTCAAGTTCGTCTTTGAGTTACAGAAATTTTTTTTTTCCCAGAGTGTGAGTCTTGAGTTATATCTGTTTCTTATTCAGGGGGAGAGAGGATAAGTAAGAGGTAAAATGGGAAGATTATCCTTCCTTCTTTTTGGTATTTAATGCTTTTTTCTTAAGTATGCACAGATGTTGATGCAAATCTATTGAAATATATACTTGTTAAGCTTACTGCTTTGTTTCTTTGTTTTTATTATTTATATGTTAATGATTTCTGTAGTTTGTTTAGAATAAATGTTTAGGCTGTGAGACTCTTAGAAGGAAATATTATTTCTCTTCATTTAAGGACTTGAAAGATGAGTCGAAAAGAAAATGTGATTGGTGCCAAACAAAAATGCATGGCTCCTCACCTTTAATGTGTCATGTTATGGATGAGAATTTTATATACTTTGCTTTCTTGGAGAGCATTCTGTGTGGGAAGATGCTGGAAAGAAAGGAGTTACAGGTGCCCCACTTACTGTTGTGCACCTATGTCAATGATACACCTTTGTAGGTGGCATACCTGTGCAGATGTAACACTTATTTAAATGGCAAACCTATTAGGTTGGCACACGTTTTATGGATGGCACAATAGAACGGATGGTACCTATTTGTCCATCTAGGAGACGTCTGTACAGAAAGCATTTTTGTGTGGATAACACATGAGGGGATACTAATGTTTGAGCTTTGGTTGGCCAATCGGTCCATGCTTTCCTAAAATGTATAATGTGTACATTTCCTAAAATGTACACCATTTAGGACTCTCAAACTTTAGAAAATATTTCCTCTGCTGTTATCATCCCCACCTCAGAGAACTGTCAGGGTCTTAGGGTGAAAAGCCATGATCGAAATTATATGCAAAAAATGAAGATTTTTTTAAAAAAAATCTTAATTTCAAATTTCTGCTCAGAAATTCTCAGATTATCTACTTGTTTGGTTGCATGAAGTCTAGCATTTTTAATATAGAATTCAAAGCCCACATTAACTTGGTCTTGTCACCCTTCTCCAACTGTATCTTCACTGTCTTCAGGGCATGAAGCAAATTTGTCAAGTGTGGTCTTTACTATTACCATACTGTGCTCACCTCTGACTCATTTTGTATTTTTTCTCAGGTCATTCTCCTTAGTCAGAGTTTTAATTTTCCTGTTTCTCCAGCATCTGTTCATCCTTCTAGCTAGGAACTTCTCTCATCTGAGGAGATATCACTGGACATATCAAGATCCAATGATTTTTTTATTTCTCTAAGCTTTTACAGAGTGTGTTTTTTGATGTGGAATTTTTCTGTTCCAAACAACTTAATGTTGTCTTATGGGTATGATTCTCTTCTCTCCCACCAGGGACCATTCCCTCTTCTGCCTGCCTCAGTGGTTCACTTTGTTGATTACAGAGACAATTTCTCCTATTTTTCTACTCCCAGACTTCAAGAGGTGAATGCCTATGACTGGCTGAGTTTCTCCTTTGCCTCTTTTCCAAGGTCCTCCTGGTAGGACTTTGGTCTTTCCAAATGCTGGCATCTTTAATCTGTGAGTTTCCTGAAAGCTGGGTCTTTTTAAATTCCTCCTCAGTTTCTCAAACTGTGAGCTCTTTATAGTGTAGTCTGGGTCTTCTGCTTCTCTGTGTGAACACCTCATGAAGCCATCCATGCCTGCATCTGCCCCCCTTGATCTCTGTTCTAGAGTTTTACAACATTTAATGGTTTAAATCACATACTTTCATCAGAACCATGGAGCAGATTTTGTCAGCAGGGATAGGAAATACGTTTATTTGGGGAGGCAGGTGTTAAGGTACAGAGGTCATCTGGTAGCCATCCTATTTTAAGAACTAGAAGAACTAGAAGAAGAACTGTGGCTGTTCAGTCGATGCGTATTGATTCATTTAAGAAATGATAATTCTGCTTTACTGATTATCTTCTGTCTCCTTCCTCCTACAGGCTGTTCCCAGCTATTCAATGATTCAGGTTTCAAACTTTTTGTCATGTCTCTGAGCTACTTCTTACCTGTCTCCTTCCTTAGTTTTTTATGTCCTTGAAAGTTCTGCTCCAGCCTTAGCATTTTATACCTTGTGCATGCCTTGCTGTCTGATGATATCTGCATTTTCTGTGATTCTTCTCATTTGGTCTGAAATCCCACACCCTGTTTAAATAGAACTTTGTGACTACCTCTCAAGCCCTTCCCAGCCCCTTCTCCTAATACCTTAAATACTAATTTGCAGACTTTAGTCTATTTTGGTGACTTATTAGATTTTTCTTTTAGCTTTCCTCCAGGGGACATCAATTTCAAACCCTCACAAGCACAGGTGCAACTTCTGCTCTTATAATTCCCACCCACACTCCTAACTCCACTCTATCTCCTGATAACACCATATTAAGTCACTAATGGTTAGAGTGTGAAAGATTGAATGTTAAAAGCATAATTAGAGACTTAAGGGAAACAAATTGTACCCATAAAATTTAGAATTAATTTCAGGAAAATAGGGCAATTGAAGCACCTAGTGCAATTTGAAATGACTTTTCTAAATGAGCGGCTGTGCCAGAAATCAGCCCCCTCCTAACTTCCTCTGTTTCCTTCTTATTTCCTTCTAAGAATAAGGGCAGGTCAGTGGGGGAGTTTTGGCAAACAGCAATGTACATTTCTTGTCAGAATATCAAAGGCAAAGAGCTCACCTTAAAGTTAAGCTTTCTCTCTTTAGTGGAAATGGAAAATAGGAGAAGGTGTGTGGGTGAGACCAATCATTGCCCTTGGGCAAGCTTGAGAAATTGCAAGACCAGAACCTACACATTCAAAGAGGTAGTGCTTCTGAGCCCAGGCTAATCCCATCAGTCAGTAGTTTCTCATTTCTTATATCCAATATTGGCTAACGGCACCATTCCAGTTTACACACAGTCATATTACATCCCTTCAGTCCCCTGATGCCTTTGCCCCCGCAATCTTCCCCTTATGGGAATGTTGGGCAGCTTAACTCAGCCAGTGGAAACCCATTCACATTTACACCACTTCTCCTTACACAGCCAGGAAGCCAGCTTTGACTACCACAGCACTCACGTCTCTCCCTTCACAAGTCCACACAGAGACTAAAACAAATAGTAGCAGTTCCATGAAAGGCCCTGTGTAAGCCACTGTAGGTGCAAAGAAGAAAACATATGATCCTACTATCTAGGAGCTCATAGTCTAGTGTGGGAGGCAGCCATAAAAGTGGCAATTATATAGCATAGAAGTACCTGTGAATAGGATGTTATGTGGTCTCAATAGGGGTACTGATGGCCCTGCTCTTCCTCCTCCTAGCGATATGATTACAGACAGGTCATTTCTCTGGTATTCAGCTTTTTCACCTTTAAAATGATGAAATTATCAATTATTCTGTAGGGTGGCTTTATATATTAAGTGAGATATATTAAGTGAATGTAAAATGCATGGTAAAGGTCTGACCTATAGTGGGTGCTAAATAATCATTTCCTAGTTGGAATTCAGGTAGAAAATGGTTGAAGAGACTACACTTAGAGGTTTGGTTGCAATTTAAGGCTGTTAGTGACTCCAGGTCAGCCTTGTCTGCCATACAATATTTATAACTCTCAAGAAAGCAAGAACGAAGATTATCGATAAATCAGGGCATCGTTAGCCTTAGTCTTAGAAACCCATGACTGTGGATGGCAGCCCAGGATTTTTCCTTGGTTAGAAAATTAAGGCAGCAAGCCCATGGGATCTGTGTTATCTCAGGTTGGTGAAGTTGGATTGATAATGAATGTTTGGAAAATGTGAATGAAAACAAGGCAAGCTCAGGAAACCACAAGATTCCCTAAAAGATTAACCATTACAAATTTCTGCTCTGGGGGACTTACTAGAGAACATTCTTCTAAAATGTCTTATTCCCTGGGGTTCTCCAGCTGTCTCTCTTTTGTTGTTACTGAAGCAAAAAGAAGAGAACAAGGAAAATCTCTAAAATCCAAATAAAAATACAGATTTAAAGCAAGCAAAAAAAGAGACTCTTTGACAGTCCCTTTTACTGGCCTGGTAGTTATTTCTATGTACTGTGCATGAGTTTTAGTAAGACCCGTGTCTGTCTTTGTAAGAAAATGGAAAACTATTGCTTTTATTTATTTATTTCATTTAGTGTCTTCTTATACTGATCCTGGAACCCATGTTCCTTATGCTGGAAAGTAAAAATAATAACTTAAGGACTAGGCACTCTGAGAGGTAGGGTGAGCTTTATCAAATGATGAGATCTTACCCATGGTTTGTAGACTGCACATGAAGGCTCACATCACTACCTGCTTGCCCGTGAAGAGTCCTCAGCAGGCATATGGCATGTATTCCCTTCTTATATCTCCTGGAGGCCCTTAGCACTTTGTTTCTCATTTGTATTTGATCATCCTAGAACCGGTGTCACTGGGTCATAAATTGGAGAATGCCAGACCTAGAAGTTCTCTATGATCAATTACTGTCCATCCTTTGTGTCTACAGGCAAGGAAAGAAACCCAGAGGAATGAAATAACATATGAGGTGTAGCTAGTTTCAGACTAAACCCAGAGTAGAAACGTGGGCTCTTGACTCTCAGTCCAGTGGTCTATTAAAATGTGGACAGAAGTGCTAGAACTGTCAGAGATGAGAGGACATTGTTCTTGCCACAAAGTCATTGCCTCTTCATTCAGTAAAGGAGCTGTAGGTGGGTAATAATGATGAAAATGCTGCAAATATTGTCTATGTTGCATTCAACACCAAGGGCCATATTGAGCATTTACAATGAACAAAGGTATTAAGACACTGTGGTGGGCTAAATAAGGGGACAGTTGAAAAAGAATATTCCACCCTGCCCTCTGAGAGCTCCAATCTAGATGGGGGAATGTACCTCTGACTCTTATACTGGGGAAAGAATGACATCTGCTCAATGTTAAATTAGTGATGAGAATGATCAAGCACTGTGCAATCTAAGAATTCATGAGGAGGATGGCAAAACAATACTACAGATATAAAGATCATGCAATGGAAGGGAGTCTAGGGAGGCTTCTCAGAGGAGATGGCATTTTCTGTGGAATTTGCATAGAGGCAGGACTTTGGTAAATATGAAGAGAGAAATTTTTCCTTTGACTAGAAAAATTGGTAAATACCCTCTCTGTTCATATTATCTGGGTACTAATGGCATCCAGAAAGAGTTATGTGCCATTTATTGCGGGAAACATCTAGAGGAGAAAAGAGGGGATGATGTGTTAGGGGAATGCAATAGGGAGTACAGCAGTACAGCCAATACCCAAGTTGGGATGGGGTTATGATAGAACGAGATGCTGCTTAAAATGTCTGACAGGAGCCAGCTTCTAGGACATGTTGTATTTGTCTTCCCTTACACTACCAGCAAATAAAACCCTAAGGCCTCAGAACAGAAGAGTGGCACAGATAACATTTTGCTTTCAGAAATATACCATCTCAACAGGACAACATTATGACTTTCTTGGGCCTTAGGCACTTTTGCCTTCATGGGCATCTTCCACCACTAAAAAGTAATTTTTAAGAAATTTATTAAAATTGACTGCATTGATATAAGAGTGAACATACTAACACCAAACATTAAGAACTTCTCTTTGACCTAAAAGTTCATTTTTAAAAATTCTGATTTCAAAGGAAATTAAACCATTTCCATGGGTCCCTAAAAGTTGTGTGAACCCTAAGCATTTTACCTATGTGCTTTTTGGATAAATTGGCCCCGATTCTAAAAGCAACCTTTGAATTATTTTAAGGGGCAAGTATGGAAACAGAGACCAAGGAAGATGTTTCATTAATAGTCTAAATGAGAGTTGAATCTAACAGTTACAAGTTGTAATGCTTGTAGAAACAAAATATTGAGAAAATGTTCTGAATTAGTCTTTCACAAAAACAAAGAAAATCCAAATTTAATATATAAAAACAAGAATACCTAATGATTTTAATCATTGTGAGGCTAAGAATGTCTGCAAAAGAACTGTATGTTATCATCCAAGTTAATATGAACTTTGTGGTTTATATTATGCTGAGTATCATTATATAGGATTTTAATACTTTCCTGTTTCTCCTACTGAAACCTCTACTACTTATAAGTATTCGGGTATGTGCACACAACCATGTTCATTTTTCAATTATTGGGTTATTCTAAGATGTACCTAGATCAAGGTCATCTATTTGACCTCCCAAGGTGCTTTATCTGATTCACTGGGGGCTCAGAGTTATCATCTAAGACAGTTATTTCTTCTGATCTGTAGTAAAATCCCCTGCCTATTGCTGCAGGAAGCTCTCTCCTGAGTCAGTCTGGCTTCTTTTTTGTTCCCTTATGAAATATATGATTTAGTGTAGAAACCCCACAGACCCTGGGCTTTGCAGCTTCCCTGGTGATGGTGGCTTTGTTGGATAGAGATATGCTCACTTTGTTTAGGGAGGCTCTCCCCTCTCATATCACGAGGGGCATATCTTCTATCGCCAGTTCTTTTTTTTTTTTTTTCTATTGCCAGTTCTTAAGCTTTGACTATTGGCCTCATGGAGTAATTAATTGCTGCCATCTACATTTATTTTTTACTCATCTCTACCTACAGGGTTAAAGATTCCCAATCACACAAAATTTTTAATAAACTCAAGCTTTCCAAATAACATTTAGCTATATGTGGGGGAAATTATTAATTCATGTTTGACAAGTTCTCTGCCCTTGTAAAACTCAGTTGCATTAAAAGAAGAGGCCTAAAGCAAGTCTTAACAAATTTAAAGAGATTGAAATCATATCAAATATGTTTTCTGACCACAATGGTATGAAACTAGACATCAGTAACTGTAGGAAAATTGGCAAATTTACAAATATGTGCCAATTAAACAACACATCCCTGAACAACCCATGAGTCAAAGAAGAAATCAAAAGTGAAGTAAAAAAAACCTTGAAACAAATGAAAATGGAAACACAACATAACAAAACTTATGGAAAGCAGCAAAAACAGTCCTAAGAGGGAGGGTAATAGTGATAAATGCCTATATTAAGAAAAAAGAGCTCAAATAAATGATCTAACTGTACATCTCAAGGACTAGAAGAAGAACAAACTAAGCACAAAGTTAGCAGAGGAAAGGAAATAATAAATACTAGAGCAGAAATAAATGAAATAGACTCAGAAATATAATAAAAAAGATCAATGAAACTGAGGATTTTTTTTTCAGAAGGATAAGATTGGCCAAGCTTTAGCTTGACTAACCAAAAAAAGGAGCGAAGACCCAAATAAAATTATAATTGAAAGAAAACACATTATAACTGAATAGAAATCAAAGGATCATACAAGACTACTGTGAATAATTGTACATTAGCAAATTGGATAACCTAGAAGAAAATGGATACATTCCTAGAAACATACAACCTAACAAGACTGAATTGTGAAGAAATAGTAAATCTGCACAGAAAAATAACAAGTAATGAGATTTAATCAGTAATCAAAAATCTCCCAACAAAAAAGGTCCAGGACCAGATGGCTTCTCTGCTGAATTTTACCAAACATTTATGGAAGAATTAATGCCAATCTTTTTCAAACTCTTCCAAAATATCAAAGAGGGGGAGTACTCTTGAACTTATTAAATGAGGCCAACATTATCCTGACACATTATCAAGAAAAGAAAATTATCAGGCCAATATGCCTGATGAATGTAGATGCAAAAATCTTCAACAAATACTTGCAAACTGAATTTATTTATTTAGTTTTTGGAAACTGAACTTAATAGCACAGTAAAAGGATCATACACCAATGATCAAGTTGGATTTATTCCTGGGATGCAAGGATGGTTTAGCATACACAAATCAATAAATTTGATACATCACATTAACAGAATGAAGGATAAAAATCATATGATTATCTCAATAGTTGCATAAAATGCATTAGAGAAAATTCAACATCCACTCATGATAAAAAGTCTCTCAAAAAATTAGGTATAAAAGGAATGTGCCTCAATGTAATAAAGGCCATATATGAGAATTCCTCAACTAATATCATACTCAACAATGAAATGCTGAATGCTTTTCCTCTAAGATCAGGAAAAAAGACAAGGATGCCTATGCTTGTCTCTTCTATTCAATATAGTACTGGAAGTTTTAGCCAGAGCAATTAGGCAAGAAAAAGAAATAAAAGTTATCCAAATCAGAAATGAAGAAGTAAAATTTTATCTGTTTGCAGATGAAATGAAACCCTAAAAGACTTCACAAAAAAACCTGTTTAAATAAATAAATTCAGTAAAGTTGTAGGATACAAAATCAGTATACAAAAATCAGTTAAGGTTCTGTGCACTCACAAGAAATTATCTGAAAAAAATTTAAGAAAACAATCATAATAGCAACAAAAAGAATAAACAGGAATACTTTAACCTCCAAAGAGGTGAATGGTCTGTACACTGAATATTATAAAACATTGATAAAAGAAGTTGAAGAAGACACAAATAAATGGAAAGATATCCCTGTTCATGACTTGTAAGAATTTATATTATTAAAATGTTTGTACTGGGGTGCCTGGGTGGCACAGTTAGTTAAGCATCTGACTCTTGATTTCTGCTCAGGTAGTGATCTCAGGGTCATGAGATCAAGCCCCTCATCAGGCTCTGTGCCTCTGTACTCAGCCCAGAGTCTGCCTGGGTTTCTCTCTCCCTCTCCCTCTGCCCCTCCTGCCCCTCCCCCCAAGATAAATAAATAAAACTTTTAAAAAATGTTTATACTACCTAAAGTGATCAATAGATTCAATGTAATACCTATCAAAAATTCCAATGGCATTTTTCACAGAAATGGAAAAAAAAATCCCAAAATTCATATGGAACCACGAAAACCTCGAATAGACAAAGCAATCCTGAGAAAGAAGAACAACAGAGGTATCACACTTGGTGATTTTAAAATATATTACATAGACCAATGGAATAGGATAGAGAGCCCAGAAATAAATCCACAGATTATGGTCAACTAATCTTCGACAAGGGTGCCAAGAACATACAATGGCGAAGGCTAATCTCTTCAATAAATGGTGTCAAGAAAACTGGATATCTATATGCAGAAGAATGAATTAGATTCTTATATCACACTGTAAATAAAATCAACTGAAAATGGATTAAAGACTTAAATATAAGATCTGAAACTAAAACTGCTAGAAGATAGTAGAGAGAAAAAGCTTCTTGACATTTGTCTGGGAAATGATTTTGTTTTATATAATAGCACAGATAGCAAAAGCAAAAATACACAAATTAGAATAAAATTAAAAAGCTTCTTTTATTATTTTATTTATTTATTTTAGAGAGAGCATGCATGTGAGTGGGGAGTGGGGGAGCGAGAGGAAGAGGGAAAGAATCCCAAGAAGACTCTGTGCTGAGCGTACAGCTGACATGGGGCTCGTTCTCACTACCCCTAGATCATGACCTGACTTGAGACCAAGAGTCAGACACTCAACTGACTGAGCCACTCAGGTGCCCCAAAACTAAAAAGCTTCTGCACAACAAAAGGCACAATCAATAGAGTGCAGAGATAACATATGGAGAGGGAGAAGATATTTGTAAACCACATATATGATAAGGAATTAACATCCAAAATATATTAAAAACTCAAAAAACTCAGGAACAAAAATCAGTAAATAAAAATCCTGATTTAAAAATGGGCAAAGGATGGGGCGCCTGGGTGTCTCAGTTGTTAAGCATCCGACTCTTAGTTTCAGCTCAGGCCATGACCTCAGGATCCTGAAATCTAGCTCCTCATTGGGCTCCACGCTCAGTGGGGAGTCTGCTTGAGATTCTCTCTGCTTCTCTGCCTCTGATCGTCCCCCCCAATCTGTGCTCTCTCTCTCAAATAAGTAAATCTTTAAAAAAAATGGGCAAAGGACTTTGAATAAACATTACCCAAAGGAAGATAAACAGATGGACAAAAAAAATGTTCACAGCACTAATTATCAGGGGAATGCAATTCAAAACCTGTAGAATGGCTAGTAACAAAAGGACAAAAGATCACCAGAGTTGGTGAGGATGTGGGGAAAAGGGACCCCTTGTACACTGTTGGTACATTGTTGAATGTAAATTGGTATGGCCATTTGCAAACCAATATGGACATTCCTAAATAATTAAAAATAGAACTACCATATGAATCAGTAATCCCACTTTTGGGTATATAGTCAAAGGAAATCAGATTCTTGAACAGATATCCATATTTCCATGTTTGCTGCAGCATTATTCACAATGGCCAAGATATGGAAACAATCTAAGTTCCTGTCCATGGACGAATGGATAAAGAAAATGTGATATATCTATATATCACATTATCACTATATATAGATATAGGTATCTATCTATATATATAAAGGAAACTTACATATATTATGTAATATTATATAACATTATTATATACATTATATAAAATTATATATATATTATATATATAAAGGAACATTGATATATATCACATTGTATATATCTGTATCTATATCTGTATATATAAAGGAACATTATTCTGCTATAAAAAAGGAAATCTTGCCATTTGCCACCACATTGATGAACCTGGAGGACATAGGCTAATTGAAATAAGCCAAATACTACATGACAAATACTATGTGATCTCACTTATATGTGGAATTTTAAAAAGTCAAACTCATAACAGCCGAGAGTAGAATGGTGGTTGCCAGGGACTGAGGGGTGGGGTCAATTGGGAGATGTTGGTCCAAGGCTACAAAATATTAGTTATATAGGATGTATAAGTTTTAGAGAGCTAATGTACAGCATGGTGACTACAGTTAATTATACTGTATTATGTACTTGAAATTTGCAGAGAGTAAATTTTAAGTATTCTCACCATATACACACACAAAAAGGTAACTATGTGAGGTGATGGATATGTTAATTAGCTTGACTTTGGTAATCATTTCACAAAACATCACTTTGTATACCTTAAAAATATACAGCTAAATATATAAAAATAGAAAATTTTGTCAATTATGCCTCAATAAAGCTGAGGAAAATAAAAGAAAGGATGAGGCTGGAATTTAGCTCTAAAATAGAACATGTATACTCCCAAAAATCCATTCAATGAACAAAATAATTTATATTTATGTCATCCTTTAAAATATCCTAACATATATTTTATATAATAGTCCATTTGGATAGTAATGCATGTGTATAATTTTGAAATGAACAAATGTACATACTCTTGGGGCACCAGTTAAATTCTTTTTACTGAAGGACTGATGAGACCTCTGATTTGGGGAGATTATTACTTCTTTTACTTCTTTCACTAGTCCTAAGGCATTAGCTATCTTTCAGCCAAAGGAAATTACTCATTGTCCCTTGCAAACACCATTTTTTTTCAACTTCTTCAATCTTACCTTTGTGGCTTTTCATATTTTGAAGGTCTTACAACTTCCTCTCTGTCTCTCCAGAGACCCATGCAAAGATTTCGGAGACCTGTGCAAAGATTTCCTCATCCCTGCTTCATTCTCTGGACATTCCAACCTCTAACTCAGACTGTTCTCCTTCTCTTGGGCACTCATCCAAGAATTTGCAGTCACTCATCTGACATCTCTTATGTTGATCTCTTTGTCTTGAGGTGTTGTGTTCTCAATGAATCTTTGCCATCCCAACTTGATTCTAAGATCCTGAGGGCAAGGTCTGTGCCTTTTATTTCCCAGAACCCCCTTCTGTGGTGGTTACAGAGATGGCCATAATGGGAGTTGGGAACAACAATGATGTCTGGTCCCCTGAGCTTTAGTAAACTTCACTGAGGTAGGTATTAGCCATCGTTTGGCAAAACCACTGAGTGGTGTTTTCCCGTGATGGTAGGTGCTCAACACAGAAGCTGACAGGATGGATCCTTAGGTAGGGTGCAATAATGTGGCATAGTAGAAATAACATAGGTTTTCCTATAAAGAATGAGGTTCAAATCCCAGCTCCACTCTTCACAAATTTTGGATAAGTCTCTTAAAACCTCTGTCTGTTTCTTTATTTGTAAAACAGAAATAGATCCAAGCATGCAATAAATATCAAATATCATGTAAGTAAATCCCACAGTAGGTGTTCAGAGTATCATAGGTGTGATAATGACCTGCTGGGTACACACTAATAGCTCAGTAAATCCTGTCTGTTCCTTAACAGGAACAGAAGCGCCATCACTGATTACCTGAAGTGTCAGGGCCTCACACAACCTACCTGGTTCTGACTAGCCATGCCTACTTCAGGTTTTGAAAGGATTTATGTGCTTACTACCAACAGACTAAGATTCCGCTCACAGTTCTGTTCTAGCCCAAGTCCCCCAAACGACTGTGACATATCCCCCTCAGCTCTGCCATCTCCTTACCTCTCACCTGGAGGCTCTTTCTGTTCCCTGATTTTGCTGAGAGAATGGTTAATGAAGAGGAAGCCTCAGATCCTTGTGTCATTATTCTTTGTTTTTGTATTTTGTTTTGTTTTGCTTCATTTTTGCACTTGAAAACAAGGAGAGGGCCTAGGTTTTCTCCAGGCATCATGGAATGAGCGGGATTTAATTATTGCTGAAGGGCTGGTACAAAAGGTTATCCAACAGTGTGCGATCTTATTTGGCACTGAACTTTGAAGCTGAGAATTATGGATTGTGGAACAAGATACAACCGTCTGCTGCTGTCTCAGAGCCGGGAATATAGAATTTAGAGGAAACCGGGTTAGAGCTGATGGGACCTCTCAGGGAGGTCAGAAAGAAACTAACTAGCCATCCATAAAGCTGTCGGAGCAGTTATTTGAAGGAAAAGGCCGAGGGTTCTCTTCCATGTTTCTAAAAACTTCAAATAAAAATAGACAATTCTGCATTGACATAGATATGAAATGGGCAGCAATTGAGGGCATCAAACTCAGAAATGAAACTAAGGTAACCTGTCATTGCTCTGAGGAAAAACTGTGAAATTGGTAGCCACAGCCCAAGCTGGGGAGATGCTGAACAAGGGGAGAATTTTTCTTTCAGACTTACCTAAAGCCACAAGAGAAATGGGATGACCAGGGAGTGAAGGAAAGGAAAGGAGTCCTGACACCATTGTTACAAATGCAGGGCCAAGCCTGGAGCCAAGTGTCCATCATTCCTTCAGTTTTACCTTGAAGAGGCAGAGCTGGGCTGCCTGCTGACATTGGAGAATTGCACCTCTCATGTGCCTTTGCTAACTGTCAAACTGTTTGGCATTTTGTGATATGGCATCCGGAAGCTTAGGCGAGGTCTTGATAAAATGCGGAAGTGTGCATATAGGCCCTTCTCTCTGGGTGAGCATTATTCTCCAATCTTCTACTCTTCCTGGATATCCAATCTATTTAATATTCCTGCAAGTCTGCACTGCCTTTGAGGCAAGCTGTTAATTATCTAACCTACTTCAAGTCTGTAAAGTTTCATACCCCTAGAGCCTTTATACTGGTAGATAAAGCAAGGTAGTTGAACTACATAGACCCTCTGACTTTTCCTTGAGTTTTGCTACTGGCCAATTGACCTTGGGAAGGTTACTCAAAAACAGCTTACTCTCTCTTCTCCGACTGTCATCTGTATCCACTACAGTGCTCCAAAGGGATTATCAGGCTTGCCCCAGCCTCTTAGTCTAGTTTATAAGTACTTTCCATGGCAGGAATCTCACTTTCCCTCCAGTACCTCCCATCTTTGAACAGGTCTATTACAAAGGTTTCCCTGCTAATAGAGTAAAAAGTTTGCAAATCTACTGATTCATCAGGCCCACACAAAGAGTTGCTGTTAGTTTCATCAAATTGTAACATTTTCTTGGATGCTCATTTTTAACAAAAACATATCCATTTGGCTACAAGGATGACCTTTTCTGCCTCCTCACCCCTCCATGCTGGAAGTCTTCATTTTCTGATCCCTGCTGCTAATATAGGACACATGTTGAAATGTTTATGCTAATTAGGCTTTGATTGGAATCTCAGAAACAAGTTAAAATGACAAGTTTTTTCCCATTGATGAATTAATTAATGAAATGAAATCGCTGTTATGCTGTTTGAAATCAGCTCTCTGATTTTTGCAAAAGACAGGAGGATTTTCTACTCTAAAACCCAGTACTTTTTATGCAGAAAGGCGTGAAGGAGTTATATGTTTTGAGGTGGAAGTGCTGAGGGATAAAAAGGGATCATTCTTTTGGTGAATAAGTGACTAGCAATGGTAGATTATAAGAGCAGGCATTCATTCATGTGACTGTGCATATGAATGAGAAGGAGGTATTGAAAGAGCAGGCAGAGGGATCAGTGGCCTATGTCTGTGGTTCTAATAAGCTGAAATTTTTCCCAACTGAGTCCTATTTGGAAAATTCAACTCTTAAACTATGTCTCAGTATGTATTATGGTTTTTCAGAGAAACAGTACCAATAGGATATGTGTTTATATGTCTTTATTGAGCATCAATAGGATTGAGTACCAATAGGATGGAAATATATATATATATATCCTATTGAGGAATTGCCTTGCACAAATATGGAGGTTGAGAAGTGACATGAATGATCTACCTTCTGCAAGCTGGAGAGTCAGGAAATCTGATGGTGCAATTCTGGTCTAAGTCCGAAGGCCTGAGAACAAGGAGAACTAATGTTATAAATCTCAGTCCAAGGAGAGAAGACAGATGTCCCAGCTCAAGCAGGCAGGTAGGAAGCAAAAAAGGCAAATTCTTCCTTCTATTGAGGCCCTCAAGGGATTGGTTACTCATCCACACTGGGGAGGGTAATCTACTCTATAGAGCCCACATTCAAATGCTAACCTCATCCAGAAACACCCTTACCGATGCACCCAGAAAGAATGCTTCATCTGGGTACCTGTTGGCCCTACCAAATTGACACATACAATAAACTATCACAAAGTGTGTCCTGAATAACATGCTGGTGAGGTCAGTCATTGTTCACAATGGACCAGGGCCATGAAAGAAGCCTACTTTTTAAAAACTTTAATATATATATATTAAAGTAAATATATATATATAGTAAAGTAAATATATATATTAAAGTAAAGAAAGTAAACACAAAATATCCTAGCTATCCAGGGAATTAGTCTTTTTGTTTGAATCATTTGGCCATCGGAAACTAAAAGTTCAACTTATAATGAGCAATGGGTACATTGATACCATAGAGTAACCTAGTTAGTTTAATAACCCCACATGGTAGAGCATCCTAAAAAGGACAAGGGGCTTATCCCAGATCACACATTCTGCCTCTGGGTGAAATGAGACAAAATGCGTATTTCTTCATCTGGTTTAGGCTCTTCTACTGTTTTGATTATGTGAAACAAGGCATTGTAATAATGTCAGAAAAAAAAATCATTCGAGGAAATTGAAGTCCAAAGACAAAACATGAATTGCCTGAGGCCACCCAGGGCATCTACCAAAGCCATAATGAGTAAATTCAGATTTGGTTTCTATTGGCCTATCTAGTCTCTGAGTTAATGTTTAAAATGAGTTTTAAAATAAGTGTCCCCAATACATGACAGTGTGTATGTTCACAAGTCATGCATTTCACTTTGGTCAATCAGGCTGAAGAAACACACTTTTGTCCTCAATGACTATGATTTAGGTAGAACTTGTATTTAAGTAGTAATTCCCGGTGTTGTAAGTCCTGAGATTGCAAAATTCTTTAACAGATTCATTAATGTTCTTTCTTCACAGGGAAAATAACCAGAGCTTAACACAGTTTAATTCCAATGAGCATGTAATTTGGATTTAGGATATGCATGTCATTATGCTTGGTGCTGGCTAAAATACAAAGATGAGTAAGTTCTAGACCTCGCATTCTATCGGCTGACTGTGTATTTAAGGGAGTAAATGTATAAAAAGAAAAAAAGTAATTTTGGTACAAAGCAGAATGAAGTGTTCTCCAGGAGAGGTACATACAATGGGCTGTGGGACTTGCTAATTAAGAACAATTTAATGGGCCAGGGGTTTCTGAAAAGTTGCATGAAACAACTAATATTTACGTAAAGCTTAAAAAATTAATGAGATTTTCGACTGGAGAAAAGGGAAAAGCAGCCATTCTGAGCCATAGGAACAACATGGAAAAGGACCTATGTGCAAGAAAAGGAAAGGCATTATGGGTGAAGGACAAGTAACTAGTCAAGACTAAGACACTGTTTGTGAGATACAGGCACATAAAACCATATTTACTTGTATGGTCTAGATTTAAGCTTATAATCTACTTGAATTGCCAACATGTACCTATGGAGGTCAGGTAATGCCACATGCTTTGTGTAATGAGCAATTATTATCTAGGATTGAGAATGAGCTCAGCATGCATTTAGTCATGTCACCTCCCTTGTCCTAAGATGACACAGTTGGAGGCTGTGGCTGCAACACAATGGTGGTAAATATAAGAAAGGCTCACATTGCTTCTTCAACATGCTTTCAGGTAGCTAGCTTCATTGTATTAAAGGGACGGATAAATTTAGCCTAGACCTATAATTTAAATGACTGGCAATTCACTAACTATTTAAGTGCATTTGGCAGAAAACATATTTATTTTCTGGCTTGAAACTGCAATAGAGTCTTTATAATTCACACCAGATTTGGAACCTGTTCAGAAACACTTAGTTAAATTAATGAGATATTACCTACTACTGTTTTTCAATAGTGTCATTCATGCTACCCAGTAGAAGTTGTGTTTTTGGAGACCCTGTTAGATCCAAATCCAACTCAGGGACGTGTTTGTCTAATTGGTAAGAATGGCACATGATTGATTCAAGCAATTTCTTCTGAGAACTCTCCATAATGCATGTTCGCTGTATTTGTTGTAAGTTGGTGTCATGTGTGTAGTTGGTAGGTGCCAGGATTTGTCCACTCATCGACCTCTTCTCAGGCTTGCTCCCTGCACCGCCTACCTACCTTAAATACTTTTCTTTTGCGCATGAACAGAAATAGGACCTCAGCAGAGATTGGCTAAATTTTGATAATATTCTAATGACAATAGTCATATTATTAGTGTCCAATGGGTTTTCATTGCTATGGGATAAATACTTTACATGCCCTTCTCATAACATTGCAGAATTTCCTTCTAAGCAGGTTAGCAATTGTATCACACTCAGCTACACTGTTAGACTCCAGGTAGGAGCAGTTTTGCTTCCCAAGACAAGGCTTCAGTGTAAAACACAACTGTAACAATATTCCACTCAACATTTTTATATGTAAATATTCTTCACATGCCATTCAAAAAAATAAAGAGAATGATATAATATGGAAATATAATACCAGATTTGCAATAGTCATCATTCATTGTAAAACATTCTTCTTGTATTAGAAAGAAATAGATGCTAACTATAAAGATGACATCTTAGATTAGTTTTCCCTACTCCACTCTGTCCTGTAATATCAGAAAGTATCCATACAAAAATTTGTCAAACTAAATAACTTTCTTGCTCACAGCTGAAGAGCAACTCTAAGTTTGAAATACTATGATTGGTTATAAGAACAAGTATCACTTTGTTTTTGCTGATATCTCTAATATCAGGAAAGGGTTTTCTACCCCAAAAGCCCTTTGATGACAATAACAAACTTACTTTTACATCCTGTATCCAGGAAGAGAATATTTTGATGAAGAAGAAAGGGGAATGGAGGGGGTAGGTCAGTATAATTTGTTGAGGGGCACAATAATAAGTTCATGTAGAAGTAAAATCCTAAATCTGCCATATCTCACTCCTCAAACCCTGTCAAAGGCTTTGGCCCAGCAGGTATTCATGGAAACATCATGGGGTTCATATACAGTTCAAGGCCTAGATTTCCTTAGTTGCATTTCTAGCTTTGAGCCTGCTTGCTGCTGGAAGAGGGGAGTGGAAGATAGTCAGGAGCACATGCTGCTCAGTACGGGTCCCACTGGGTATAACAAAAAGTAGGAGCACAGCCCCCAGATCCCAGTTAATGAAGGAGTAGTTTCTGCTAGGTCCCGAAGGGGTAACAAGAAAAAGGGGGGCTTGCACTAGGGATGGAGATCTTTGATTCAAGATTGGATAAAAGACTGTCATTTTCTATATAAGTGCCCCTCCATGCCCCCACAGATTCCATAGCACACATTCCTATTTTAAATCTAGTGCAATAAGGCAGGAAGATTTTTGTAATCATTAGGAAGAAAATTTGAATTAAGCTTTTATTCTATTTTCTTTTGCTCTTGAAACCAAACTTCTGCCCAATTTGTCAATTCCAAAGAAAAAGACAACTAATCCCTCTAACAGAAATCATCAGGATTTCTTAAGCATAAAAATGAATAAGGGGGGGGAAGGATTTCTGCATGAAAGTTAATTTTATGATATTGCAGCATAAATTGTGACCTGGCAGTTCCTTCTGCAATTTAATAGAACTGGCAGCAGGCTCCATGACTTAAGCAGACTCTGTATAATGAGAAGCAAAGACAAATCGGTGTGAAGGACAGGGAGAAGGGCATTACTGCTTCCCTCCTGGAAGATTAAAAATAGTAAAATATTGCAACCAGAATTTATCTAAAAGGAGATACTATCTCAGAAAGAGAAAAAAAAAAAGAAAAAAAGATTTTAAGAGACCGCCATAGCCCAGTGTCTGATGAACCGAGCCAGAGAGCCTGGTGCTGACATTTGCAAGAAGTCTGTGAGGGTTGACCATTCTCCTAAAGACCTGGTGGCAGGTAATTTCTGACATTATAATTTTGAAATGGGACAATTTTCTAAAGCATAATTAGAGTAAAATGAGTATATTACTCCTTCTGCACAGTGAAATGCAGGCGAGAGGCTTGGGTGTACTAAATAAATGAGAGAATTTATTGTTACAGGACAAGAGTCCGTCTGCACTGTCAGCCAGGGGGGTGACTTCCTCAGAATGCTGTCCTGAGGAGCCCAAGCACGTGTGATAGGCCTGCTCTGAGCTCCATATCCACAGGAACTATATCAGAGCAATTTCTAAAATTACACAGGGCATGCAGCTTCTAAATCTCCTAGCAGAACAGCCATATTATCCTGAGGACTTGCAATAACAGGAATTATATGCAATTTTCTGATAATGACTCCATTAATGTGAGTCACTGCTGACAATACAATTTGTTAAACATTGCTGGATTCCTAAATCTTACATTCTTTCACTCTAAAATCCATCTTTACCAGCACTGCCATCATTACAATGGTTGTCTTCATTGTCATCATCATCATCATCATCATCATCATCATCATCATCATCGTCAGCATCAGCATCAGCATCACCAGAATAGCTATGGACGTGTTTGGGTTCTCCAATTTAAGTTTTCTTAATTTCACTAACATTTCATTCATTCATTCATTCATTCATTCATTCATTCATTTTAGAAGCAGGGAGGACCAGAGGGAGAGAGAGAGAATCTTAAGCAGGCTCCACTTCCAGTGTGGAGCCTGACTTGGGGCTCCATCTCACAACTCTGAGACCATGACCTGAACGAAATCAAGAGTCAGCCGCTTACCCAACTGAGCCACCCACCTGCCCCTCACTAATATTTTAAAAGGGAAGACAAAACATGTCTTTATCTGTTCAGGTATCAATTTTGTAGTCGTGTTTGATTCCTTCTTTGGGAAACTAAGGTCCCAAATTAATTAAATTTGGACCAGATATAGCTTAACTTTAAATTGTCCTTTATATCAAGGGAAACTGCCTTGGCAATCAAGTGCTTCAAACGAGTGCCTGTAAATACCCATTATTGTACATTCTAATATATCCGGACATAGAATAGAACCTACAGCTCATGGTCTATCTGATTTACTAATTGGGAGCAGCAAGTGCACCTAGTGTTTTGAACCTGAATTAATTAACCAAAACTGATTAAATTGTCTTTGAGCTATTCAAGGGAGTGACACCAAAGGCAGAATTGAATGAGGAAAGGACTATTTAACTTTTTTTAATCACAAAGGTCAGCTTTTTTATGTAGCAGATCATTAGAAAGTCTTCAAAGGTGGAAAGAAACTAACAAAACAGCCTAAGTTTCCTACACAAATGTGTAATCTGCTTTTCCTTCAACCAGCTTTCCTTCCTGTGATAAGGGCTTCTCCTAGGACACCTGCCTTTGTCTGAAGAATTACATTTTTACCTACCAAATTTGCTCATTCAACGGAGTTTTCTGTTGTGTACGTGAAACTACCTCTTGAGCTTTATTCCCTCATTAATTGAAGCCACCACCAACTAATGGCCTTCATGACATTCCTGTGTTCCTGCTCTTGTCTCCTCTGTGGCGGTACTGCCTCTACTTTCTCCTCCTTCCAGCTCAAGATGAAGAGTAAGCCAGACTAACACAAGGAAGTATTTTTACTTCATTATCCCCTTGCTCAAGAAATGCCTGGTGAACACAATTATGACCTCCTTCTCCAGCTTCCAGGGCTCGCTGGAAGCTGGATTCAGAGACACAACATATCACAGTGATGGGGACATGCTCACTTTGCTCAGATTAGACCAGGCCCTTCCTGTCCCTCTGTCACTTTTGATCTCTTATCTGTTTCTCTATACCCCTCCCCACCCCCACTCCCTGCAAATAAAACACACACACACACAGACACATAGAATGTTACACTCCTACCTTTGTCTGCAGGAAACAACTGATACTTTAGAGAGAGAAAGGAGGGACAAGGGAAGGAAGGAGATGAATCATTCCTTCTTTCCTTAGGGGTTTGCTTCTTTTTCATTCTAAACCACCATATTGTCTTTCTCATAAATACCTGAATGAGAGGGTTAGGTCTCCACACAAATGTATTTGGGAAATTGAGTTTAAAATTGTGTCTTCATTTTTTGTTTTTTTTTGAGAATCCATTTTAGAAATGGCATTTAAAGAACATCTCTGGATGTTTTGTAAAACTTCAATAGGAAACATCCATTATGTTCTTTGATAGCATTCATATTTTTTAAAAACCTGACCTACTAAGTGCATCCCTTCATTTTTTTATGTCTTTTAATGACCCTTTATCTTATTATTTAATATATTAAATTTGTCTTTTGATTTGATGGCTAGAAAGTTTAGCTCATATTTTATTCTCATTTTCAATAGCTTCTATGCCACAGTTTTTAAACCAATATTGCCTCCAAAATCAACCCCATTTCTTTCAATACCTAGCTCTTATTATCATGGCCTGGTTTAAACATTTTGCAATGTGTTTGTACACTTGTAATCCATCTGAGGTTGTTTCCTGGAGTCTCTACAAGGGATAAATAAAGCCACACACTCCTGTATGTTTTCTTCTTGTTTGCAGATCATTGCTGTTGTTGTGACTTCCCTTGAAAAACCCAGTGTGGGCTCCCTGAAAAACAATGAAAATAATGGGGGCTTCTTTAAGTAAAAGATGCTCTGGCTCCCGAGGCCTCCCACCTCCTGAGGACATTACCTTCTTTGGTTATCCCTCTTCTCCCCTGTGGCACCAGCCTTTCTCCCTTTCCTGGATCTTTTCCATCAGCATGCCAACATGCATTCACACCTCCCCATGAAACACTCCTGCTAGGTAATACTCCCCAGTCTGGCTACTACCCAATTTCTCCTGATTCCCTTCCATGGCCATGGTGGCTATTATTGCATGCTCTGGGTCCTCTTCTTCATTCCCAGCACTATTACCTCTCCCTAATCTGGCTTCCACCACATCTCCACAAAATTGTTCTTGTGTGGTAACTAGGGATTTCCATGCGAGAAGAGTTCTTCCCTATCTCCACCTTAGTCAACTTCTCATTGTTTATCTGCTTTTGGAATATTCATCTCTCCTAGTTCTTCTGACAAGAATTTCATCTGGGTTTCTTACCACCTCACTGGACACTCTTCTGGGCCTCTTTTGTTGGCTTTTCCTCCTCTCTCTCTAAATATTGGGTTTCTTGGATTTCAGTCCTGGACCCTCTTATCTTCACTCTCTGCACTCTCTTCTTAAATCATTTAAAGAATTGTCATGTCCATATTTACCATTTATACTGATGAATTTCAAATGTATATCTCCACCTCAGATTGCAAGTCTGAAATTCTGGCATATATATTTAACTGTCTTTTTAAAAATCTTTCTCACCTGGTGGTCTCATAAATATCTCAAAGTTAGCATGCCCACAATAAAACCATTGATTACTGAACATCTCAAGGGCAATGTCCTTTACCATTTTATTCATTTCCATAAACAGTACCAACTTGCAACCAGATACTCAAGCCATACCACTGTAAGTCTGGCTTGAGCTCCTTTTTCCTCATCACCCATATTCATTCCATCAATAAGTCCTATTAATTACTTTTAAAATATGTCTTGACTCTATTCACAGCTTGTATTTTCACTGTCAATTTGTTTAGCATTATTAAACCCAAGCTGTATGATTTATGTTTTTTCTCCTCTGCACTCACCTGTTCTCTATGTCATCCCTTGGGTGGAACAGAGCCAGTTTCTTGTTTTATTGCTTCAACTAGTGCCCTCCCTCACCAGCCACTGTTCTAATAGAAACCCGTGCATACCATTCTATGTCTGAAATCCCATGGTGGCTCCCCATAGCACCTCAGATAAAACAAAATGCTTTTCTGGGGCGCCTGGGTGGCTCAGATGGTTAAGCGTCTGCCTTCGGCTCAGGTCATGATCCCAGGGTCCTGGGATCGAGCCCCACATCGGGCTCCTGGCTCAGCGGGGAGCCTGCTTCTCCCTCTCCCTCTGCCTCTCTCCCTGCTCATGCTCTCTCTCTCTCTCTCTGTATCTCTGTGTCTCAAATGAATAAATAAAATTAAAAAAAAAAAAAACCAAAATGCTTTTCTGTACCACACAAGACTATTATCTGACCCCTGCCTCTGCTCCAACATCATTTAGTGCCCATCCTCCTCTCTCTTCTGAGTGCCAGGAAGTCATTCATTCAGTATCTAAAATATATCACAACTTTTCTTATTCCAAATTTTTGCTAATGCAAAGATTATTTTATCTGCTTCTGGCTTCCTTCCCTATACGTCCACATTTGGAACCTTTCTTGTCCTTTAGAAGGAATCTTAAATATCACTTCATCCAAGAGGCCTTCCATGACTACCTTACAGAAAATGAGTTCTTTTCAGTACCAGCCTCTCAGCCTCATTTTTTCTGTGTCTGTGCTACTTTTTACAATGTGTATTATTTTTGTCTGCTTATTTATATTTTATCTGTCTCCCTAAATTGAATGTGAGCTCCAAGAGCTTAGAAATAGTGGCTAGCTTATGCCTCTTTGTTTGCCTGACAATTCTCCATTAATATCAGGGAATGAATGAATGAACGGATGGAGTGGGTAAATTAATTACAAGACAAGGTTTCCTCCCATTGCTCATCCCATTGCTACTCCAACTTGTACTTCCCATTCTCCCAAAGGAAATCATGGTTAAGACTTTGCTATGTGTCCTTTCATGTTTCTACTTGAGTCATTATTCTCAGAATCATGTCTTTATGGAATGTTGTATTTGTCCTCTCCACTAATCCATGTCCTCTTCATTATTCAATAATTACTTCAATTCCTAACTCTCCTTGGAGACTTCTTGATTTATTCTATCCTATTTGCATCCTTCTTGTTTTGATTTCCTATCTCCTGATTAAAGTATCACATACTGGCTCACTGAACAAATAACCCCCATCTCCTGATCACCTATGCACCGACAGCCCTGTGTTAGTAGTTTGATTATATTATTTGGTATAGTTTTCTCAAAATTCCTCAGATATATTTCCCATTTTACAGATGCAAACATTGAGACTGAGCATAATAACCCCAAACTGGAAACAACCCAAATGTCTGTCAATATGTTAATGGATACACAAAATGTGTTATGTTCATACAACAGAATGCTACTCAACAATAGAAAGGAAAGAAATGGTGATGCACACAATAATATTGATGAATTTCAAAAATCCGTATACTGACTGAAAGAAGCCTGGTGCCAAAAAAATACATACTGTAAGAGTGTATTTATTAAAAATTCTAGAAAATACAAATTAATCTATAGGTATTGAAAGTAGGCCAGTGTTTGTTTAGAGTCAGTGGGAAGGATGGATTGAAAAGAGGTATGAGGAAGTTTTGGGGGGAGATAGGAATGTTCCGTATCTTGGTTGTGACATTTGTTTTGTTGGTATATGATTCACTGATTGCACAGGTGTGTATATATCTGTTAAAACTCATCAAAGTTTACCCTTGTAACGGGTGCAGTCTACTCTATAAATCGTATGTCAATAAAGTTGTTTAAAAGAAACCTTGAAGCTTTGAGAGTCTGAATAAGTTGATTAAAGTTTCATAGCTTCATAACAGACTTAGAACCACAAAGCTCATCCTCTTAGCTGCTCTGGATTACCACCTTGAAATTATTTATTATTATGTGGTATAATTACATTTTTACTTGAAAATTTCCTTCACTGTTTGATGTAAGAACATATAAACTAAACCATAAATTTATTTAATGCAATGTGAACATAGATCACATTCATATCCTGAGGCACCCTATATTATGCTAAATGCATGGTAGATGCACATGTGTGATATGAATAAGCTAATTGATTCCTAAACCACATATTTGACTAGCTTATTGATGAGTGTTTTGATTACTTTTTCCAAATATAGGCATTATAATATCTCATGTTCCACATGTGACCTCTATTAGGAATTGATATGGTTTCCTTCCTCTTGAATCTGGGTGGATTTGTGACAGTTTCAACCAAAAGAGTGCCGTAGAAATGATGATATGTGACTTCTAAGGCTTCATCGTAAGAGATAATGTAGTTTCTTCCTTGTCTCCTGAAGTATTTACACTTGGAGTTTCAATCTGCCAGGGAAGAAGTCCCTCAGCACTGAGGTTGCTTGGCTGTAAAGAAGACAAACCACATGGAGAGGCCATGTTTAGGCATACTGATTGGTATTCCAGTTACTCAAGTCATCTCAGGCAAGGCACCAGCCATATGAGTAAACAAGTCTTCAGGTGATTCTGGTCCACAGCGGTTGCATTACTCCCTCCTTTGTGTTTTCCCATCAGAGACCCTAGATGTGATGGAGCACAGATCAATCATTCTCATAGAGCTCTGTCCTAATTCCTGTCCTACAAAACCTGTGCCTGTAAGAAACAATTCTTTTAGCAGCTAAGTTAATTACTATAAACTTAGAACATAAACAGTACCACAAGTGGGGTTCTGCTATTGTAAAAACTTAAAACGTATGGTATTGGCTTTGGAATAGGGCACCTGCTATAAACTGAAAGGTGTTTAATGCTAGTTATGTAAGTTAGTATATTAGCTAAGGCAAGGAGGAACTTAAGGAGACTTTTCATAAAATCTAGCAGACCTTCAGAAAAATTGGAAGTCAAGGCTGTCAGGACAGGAAGGAAATTGTAATTGGAGGGTGGAAAAATAAAGGACCCTTGTTATATAGTGGCAGAAATTTTTCAAAACTATCATCTGCATTGATGTGAAAAATATAATATTTATCTATATTAACTGATGGATTTGGCTAAGGAAAATTTCAGGCAGTTTTTGAAAGTACCTACTGATTTCTTTTAGCTGTGTATAAGAAGATACAGAGAGGAGAAAGAGAAGTGAGCAAAAAAAAAAAAAAAAAGAAACACTTGATAGTTTTGAACAAAGTTTATAGGAAACATAAAGGAGCTAGGACTTGCTGGACTGAAGGAACCGGGCAACATGTGCCCAGCTGAAGCTCAGAATTGCTTTGAACAAGTGACTCCCATTGAGCGTCTATAGCAATTACCTAGGTCTGCCCGCCATTGTATTTTGAGTGTGAATGTATAGGATCCTTTTTTTTTTCTTTTTTGTTTATAGTTCTCCAGATTGAGAGTGACAGTCCTAAAGGTACCATATCCAAAATGCCTTATGGCATCTAGACCTGAGTTAAATGACAATATCCTGGAATTTGTAATGGGATGAGAATTGGGGGTCTTGGAGGAGGGGTGTCAAAGATAAACAAAGCCATATGTTAATTAAAGTCGTGAAAATAGATTCTGTTCTTTCACTACTGACACTGGGGAAGAGAGGTGAGTGAGCCTCATTTCCATGTGTGCAGAGGGGACTGGGTGTTTTAAAGGGATAGTGAAGGAATAAGGAAGGAGAGCTGCAGGGCTCAAGTGAACACTTAAAAAGGTTGGTCAATGTAAATGAGGTTAGGCCAGCTATGTCAGCTAATCTGGCAATTATTGAAGTCAGGATTCTATTGCACAGAGACTGGGAAACTGAGGACCTATCCTCCTGATGGTTACATTTCAAAGGAACAGTTTTCAGATCCTTGAGAAAGACACTAGTGAGTTGTAGGAGATATGTATATCTCTCAAAGGAAGAGAGGAAGGATTTACAATTGTAAACCCTTTATAAGAGGTTGGGGCCTATCTTCAGGTATTTGCTAGATTCTCCTGGCAGCCTTGAGCTTTTTCAGGTCAGCATTTTAATGGAGTGCTGGGGTCATCCTAAGGACACAGCCTTATGCTGCTAGAAGCCATGCTAGAGTTTGGTCCTCTCTTAGTGCGCAGGTTTGAATGGAGTCATGCTGCGCTGAGAGATCTCCAGTTTTCCAGGGGTGAGGGTATTTTGTATGTTAGAGGATTATAAATAATTTATAGCCAGAAGTCAGACTAGCAATTTTAAAACGTAGCCTGCATATTCTCTGATACTCTATCAATAAAGGGCTATAATTGCCCTTCTTTTGAATCTGGGACAGCTTGTGACTGACTGATAGGATATTGCAGAAGTGATACTATGGACTTCCAAGGCCAAGTCATAAAAATCTTTATCCACTGGAGCAGCCAAACTTGGAGACCTAGTTTTCCATGTTAGAAGAATGTGGACAATTATTTCCAGAAGAATGGAATGTTGAATAGATTAGAAAACTGTAGGATGATTACTAGGTACCACTAATGGACCAGTTGTGGTACACGTCATTCAACTAATATTGGTAGAATGCATGATTGCTAATTGAGTAAATGAATTCATGAATGGATCTCTTCATAGTGGATAATGCAGTATCTGAATTCAACAACATTAGATTTAAAATAAATATAAGTAATTAATGATAAATTCCTGAATGCTACATTTAAAACACGACAAGATAATGGATCTTAAGTTATGTAATGGTCATGTTAGGAACTCTAAAGTAATTTTAAAGTTTTCTACTAAAAAGGAAAAAGGTCATGAACAAAATAGAATGGTTTTGATTCATGATCATTATCATCATCCTATGATTACTTGTTGTGTGAGTGAATAACTTAGTTTTATTTAATATGCACTTTTGTGCCAAGTCTTGTGAGGAGAGTATTTTCATGTGTCATACACCTAAATGGCAGGTATAATTAATATCCCATTATAGAGATGAGAAAATCATTAATTTGGTCAAGGTAAAGACTGGGGTTTAAGATAGGTTTTAGTAGGCCTTTACTATGACTTTTAGAAAGTGTTTTCTTTCAAAACATTCCACATTCTGGTTTTTAAGTGTAACAGTTATTTTAACAACTGAATAAATTAACTTTGGAAACTTACATCCTAAAAGACAGTTAATTAAACTTTCCTCAGCTGAACAGTTTTCTCCCTGGACACCTTCATGTCTTTGCCCAAATGTCACCTTCCGATTGGGATTTTCCTGGAACACTCCATTTGAATTGTATCCCGCATTCTTGGCATTCTTGTTCTCCCTTAACTTGATCTAAATTTTTCCACAGCCCGGATCACTTTTTAACATAGTATATCATTTACTTATGTTTATTGCGTATCTACCAGCCCTAGAACATAAAGTTTACAAAATCAAGTGTTTGTGTCTATTTTACTCGCTGATATGAACTTAGAACTTTTAGAATAGTACCTGAGATATAGCAGGTGTTTAGTACAGATTTGCTGGAAGGATGATTTGTGCATGCGACACCACGTGCTGTGTCTAAAATGGTGATCAGAAGGACAAAACCCCTGCTTGAGGGGATTTACCCTGCAGCAGGAGAAAATGAGTGGAGATTTTGCCTTACGTTTCAGTGGGTTAATTCAGCTTAGCCAACTCTTTCTCCTTTATTTAGGGGCTAATAGTTCTTGATTCCTTCATTCCCTCTTTGTCTAGCTTTTCTCTACTTAGTCCAATTTTTCACTCTTATCTCCTCCATAATATCTTTAAAAAATACAAGTAATAAATTTGAAAGGAAAATCACTCTTTCAATGAAACCAAAGTATAGAACATGATACCTCTCAGGGTCTTTTCTCTCAGCACTTTTGCAAAAGCTTCATTTATCTTGTAACATCTAGTATGGCTTAAATCCATGTTTGCCAGAGCCATCCCTTGCCCTCTTGGTACTCAATCACCCACCTTCAAGTTTCATCAGACCTTAATGGATCTTTGTTGACTGCTAGGACATTTGTCTGTCCACTACCCCCTTTTTCACTATTATAGTGATGTTTAGTGAGTGGTACTATTTCCAACTCTTAGATATCACCTTCAAGCAACAATAAACAGTGTAAATAATCCAGGAAACAAGATGTCTCTGGTTTATCCCAAATATATAAATGCTTATTTCCTTTTGGAACAAACTGATAATATGAACATTTCAGAGTATGTCAAGTTGGTACAAGAGAATATCCACTTGGGAAGATAAAATTGGAGATGGAGGTCAGTTAGACTGAGGACATTTTAAGAACAGGAAGTAAAGCTTTCAGTATAAATTATGACCTCGATTTCTGTAAGACCTTCAGAAATATAAAAGCTGATAGGAGTAAGAAGTTTTGTTAGTCAACCAGAATGCCAGGTGCATGGATGCTTGCTCTGCCATGCACACACGCATGCAGGTGCATGCACACATGCACCATCGCAAATGAAAACACAGCACACATGCACATACAATAATGAGATTATGGAAAACGCTTTTCTTTATTCAAATTTTTAAAAACCTCTTCAGTGAGGAGAGTGCAGAACTGTCAGAGAAGGAAATAGTTGACTCATATCCTGGAGAGTGGGTTGAAGGTACAGTTTCACAATAAGAATTTTATTCTTAGTTAATTGTATCTGTATTAATATATTTCTCTCTATTTTAGTTATTATTTATCTTATATTATCCAATTTTGATTCTAATTTCTCTCACTGTGTTTATGTTATACACTATTTTTTTGTGTGTTTATGTTATACACTATTTTTATAGTACATTCTATTTATTATGCTTGTACAACATGCTTAAAGATGACTTTCCCTTCCTTCATTTTACATTCTCATCTGATTATCTTTTCCAAATAAAAATGAAATTTGCTCTATCCACTCAAGAAAAACAAAACAAAAACAAGCAAGTTAAAATACCTATAGGATTTTAGTGGGACAGTGCTCAATTTTTAAAATACTTCAAGTACAAATAGTAAATTAGAGAAACCTCTAATCTATTAGTATATTTATGATTAACAAGCTTAACTGAGAAAAATGCATTCCAATACAAAATCATTTGGTAAGATTTAACCACTATTGACAACAAAAATGAATCTTAAAAATATACACTACTTATATTAAGTAATGCTGTATGTTAAATCATGAATCATTTTTGTTTTACCAGTAGGTTAAACTCCTAGGCGTTCCTTTTGGAAATAGATACATAAAAATCATCTCTAATCTCACCATCCTTATTTAATTATTTTTAAAAAATTTTAATTGTTGGACTAAAACGTGGAAAACTAAAGAGGATAAATATTAAAGGAAGATTTAAATAGCACAACATGTATAATGAATATAAAAGAATAAGTTAGAGTATATAGATTTTGTAAGGGGTTTAGTATATCAAATAGTTTATAAGATACAAAGCAATACTCTGCTTAAAAAAAAAGGAGATTGATATTTCGTTGACACAAGCAACAAAAATGTAAAACACATGAAAGTGGTCTTAAAAAGAGGCACATGACAACTATATAAATGCTACAGTAAAGTGGAGCTGTAAGTAACCAAAACCTTCATACATGGAACAGTCATGTTATTTAATGTAAAAAGGAAGTATATAATATCTTTGTTATTTTGCCTGGAATCCTTTATGCAAATGACCCAGACAACACTTAGGTCACATAATTATGATTGTTAATTTTATACTTTTTGTTCTCTCTCCCTTTCTTAAGAATACGTATTATTCACAAGTCAGACATCACATTCTTCTCTCCATGACTTAATGTTTGGCATTTTCTTTTCTTTATTCTTTCCATTGTTTTTCTGCATTTCTTATTGTACTTTTTGATGCTTCCAATGGTTATCCTAATTGTTCTATTGCATATTTTTTTATTTGTAGAAATTCACTGCTTTCTTTTGTTGAATAGTGTCAATGCCCTCTTTTTTATTTTTAAATATATTTCGGAGGATCTTGAAAGTCTTTTTTGTACATAGTGTGGAAAATCTTTTCAAGTGAAGTTTAGCTCTGATCTGTTCTTGAATTATTGTTCTTTTGGCTACAAAATGTTTTCTCATTCCCAAATTGATATTTGCTTTAAGTTTTAATTTGCACATATATCTTTAGGTATACAGACAGTCCCTGACTTGTGATAGTTCAACTTAGGATTTTTTGACTTTACGATGGTGTGAAAGTGATATAGATTCAGTAGAAACTGTACTTTGAATTTTGAACTTGGATCTTTTCCCAGGCTGGTGATACGTGGTGTGATCCTCTCTCATGATGCTGGGCAGTGGCAGCCGCAGCCCCCAGTCAGCACACGCTCACGTGGGTGAACGACCGATGGCACTTAACAATCATTCAGCACCCATACAACTATTCTGTTCTTCGCTTTCAGTGTAGTATTCAATAAATTACATGAGATGGTCAATACTTTATCATAAATTAGGCTTTGTGTTAGATGACTGTGTCCAACTGTAGGTCAATGAAAGTGTCCTGAGCATGTATGAGGTAGGCTAGGCTAAACTGTGATATTTGGTAGGCCAGATGTATTAAATGCATTTTGACTTAATGGTATTTTTAACTTACAATGGGTTTATCAGGATGTAACCCCAGTGTAAGTCGAGGCAGATCTGTACTCTGTTATTTTCTAATGTGTTCATTTGTTTGTATCAGGGGATGCTAATGCTAGTGTGATTCAATAATAGGCTGCTGATAATTCAGAAATCCTTTATTAATCTTTTCCACATTTTCTTAAGCCCCCTTCTAACCAAGACAGCATCCCTGGGGCGCCTGGGTGGCTCAGTCGTTAAGCGTCTGCCTTCGGCTCAGGTCATGATCCCAGGGTCCTGGGATCGAGCCCTGCATCGGGCTCCCTACTCAGTGGAAAGCCTACTTCTCCTTCTCCCACTCCCACTGCTTGTGTTCCCTCTCACTGTGTCTCTCTCTGTCAAATAAATAAATAAAATCTTAAAAAAAAAAAAAAAGACAGGGGCGCCTGGGTGGCTCAGTCAGTTAAGCGTCTGCCTTCAGCCCAGGTCATGATTGCGGAGTCCTGGGATAGAGTCCCGCATCAGGCTCCTTGCTCTGCGGGGAGCCTGCTTCTCCCTCTCCTCCCCACTTGTGCTCTCTTTCACCATCTCTGTCTCTCTCTCTCAAATAAATAAATAAAACCTAAAAAAAAAAATCAAACAGCATCCCTTTGGTAGGGAATTCAAGTTCACTGCTGAGAATATCACTCAAGCTATAGCCATAGTACCTCTAAATGATAAATTCACTACTAGGTTCATCAAGAGATGGCTGGACAATTGGTACACAATGAAGCTCCCAGCTAAGAAAGCAGGCTATAAATAATTCATTAACCAGATATACTTTTAAAAATTATGCAAGTTAAAATTCAAGAATATTTGAATGATAATACTAGCAAATTCAATGACAATTGTTTTGTTAAAAAAATAAAACTGAAGTCACATAGAGAGGAAAAATAAGAGAGATAGAAAAGAAAGATTAAAAACAAGTTTTAGAGGTACCTAACAAAACTGAGCAGAATGTACAAATAAGAGCAAAACACAAAATCAGTTATCAGATCTGATGAATATAAAAATAGAAATCTCAGATTTGAAAAACAAATATGGCTTTGAATGCAGGAACGGTGCCAGGAGAATACTAGCATGCCAATTAAGAAAACAATGTGTTTCTGGAATGTGACCAAAATAAGATACCCAAACCCAAATGGATTTAAAGAAGAGGTAAGAGATGGTGATGTTGCCCTGCATCATCATAGCGTTCTGTAATTACAATTTCTGGGTAATATTTTTAAGGAAAATAAGCAATAATTAGTGGGTAGTATATAAACGTATACTAACAAGGAATCCTAATTAGGACATGATATTTAATTTCATCAAAATTATTATCATTTTTGCCCTAATGAATTACTGTACTCAGCCCAGATGGTGCCCTCAGAAATAGGAGGAAACAGATAAAGAGGAATAAAATTTCTATCACAAAAGCCAAGGAACTTGAGCCGGGCATACTGGACTGGCCTAAGACACTACATTGATAGAAATTGCTAGAAACAACCGGCAAAGCATTTTGCAACCCTCCTCAGGACAGTGTTTCCATTAATAACAATTCCAGCTTTACCTGAGGGCAGTTACCTGAGGCATACATTTTAGAATCCCTCCAGATATTTCAATACATTTTAAAGACAGGAGAAAAGTAGAAGGTGGATCATTACATTCACAGAATCCACAGAAAACCAAAGCTCTTCAGATCTGGTTTCTTCTGCTATGACTGAGTTGCTGTGATTGTAGAGAAAGTATCTTCTCTTCCTTGCATTCCACTCCATTGCCTGGCATGGCGCATAGGTGCAAAATGGTGCATGTGCCCTACATGTTTACTGAATTAACTAGATACTTTGAAATCTATATTTTATACTTTTGTAAGTTTTGTTGTAGACTCAAAGTAAATAAAATACCAAGAGTTTTAGCACTTGGTTCCAGGTCCTGAAATAAAATACCAAAGGTGACCCATTAAACTGGTTGAGACAAATATGGCTTAGGAAATTGGTACATGAACTATGCTGACATATAAAGATGCTTAAAGCATGTTACATGAAAAATATAGATCCCAAATAGCCCATGTCCACTCAATATAACTTTGAAATTATTTATATAATATATAAATTTTATATATATATATATATATTCTATATTTCTTTTCATATCATCATTACCTAAACATTCACAGCATTATCACCACCACCCTTTCTGGTTCTCCAGGAAGTTTTACTTTTTTAAAAATAATCACTTATTCTGATCTCTATGAGGGTCTTCAAGTGTCTGAAACAAGAGAAGGATTCCCCGGAAATGGTGATTATGCTCAGTTGTCCTTGGCCTGTGGAAATATTTTTTCACGATCTGTTTTACTCACTTATGAACTCAATAATAAAGCCTATGCCACGCAAGCAATATAGAAGAAAAATACCCTTCGGTTGAGCAGCAGTACACCATCTAGAGCATGAAATGTGTGGAATTAAAGGTTTTGTGGAGTTTGTAGAACATAGAGTAATGAATATTTTTCTCTTTGTTCAGTGCATACTCAGTTATTGAAATCTTAAATCATTTAATGATTGGTTGCTACAAGTAGCACCAATTCAAATTCCTGAATATCATTTGAAATAGCACTGAACAAGTTCTAGCACCAATACAGTGGGATATTAGTAAATGGAGTTGAGGTGTAACAGATACCTGTCCTAGGGTCCCTGGTGTCTAATATATTCCTTATCATGCACACATTCAGCTAAATGTTTGTGAAGACCCTCTTAAAGTCTAATGGGGACTGTAAGCAAGGACACAGGTAGTGATTGCAATGCAGTACTGCTCCGAGTCCCACAGAGGGAGAAGATCAGTGTAAACATAATTTCTGGGGCACAAAGGCCCATTGCCTTACAAATATTTCTTTCACCTTCTTGCTAGTGTTTTAAATTCCAGAGATTCAATGACTCTAATCTTGACTGAACATGACCTGGAATTTTAATATTTTTTTTCACAGACTAGTCTTGGCTTTCTGCACAATTCTCCTGGCATCCAACTTAGAACCTATTCCTAGTGTTGACCTTACTCCTTTCATTTGGGTACTGTCAGTTTATACTGTGTTTTCATTCCTATCTGTATAGGCTACTCTGCCATACCTGAGTGGATGACCTCCTTATTTTTATATATATGCTTTTTCCTTACAAAATTGGCTGGCTAGATATAAACCTTAATTTTAATAAATTATTTAATACTTCTTAATTCTTAATTTTCCAAAACCAATATACAGCCACATACTCATTCCCCAAAACTACTTAGGTTAGTGCTAAGAGATTAGAGTTAATCATCTTAGGTAAGAGTTTCAAATTTTATTGGGTTCTATACTGTAATTGAACTGTCTGATTTTTATTCAGTTGATATGTGTTTCTTATGTTTTGCTTTAAATAAGACATGAGATTTGCAATGCTTTTAGGAAAGAATAAACAAATAAAATGATAATTTTTAGCTTATAATAGGTTTGAAGTTTTCAGCACTTAATTTCAACATAACATTGACTTTGTTGGGCCCTCTCTTGGATTTTATAACTCTTATTAGAGCACAACATTAGAGTTTTCAAGTTAGCCTATCATGCACATCACAGTGTGAACAGATTCAATCAGATTTTTTTTTTTTTGAAAAGGGACAGAGAAGGAGAAATATAAGGGCATTAAATCCTTATAGGATGAGGGAGGAGCATACTAAGGAGTGAAGGAGACACAGAACCCTGAAATTGAGGAAGCGAGAGGAAGGAGAGATGTCCTAGGCTTCCCCTGTCCGTGGACAGCCAGGACTCATCAAGGCTGTGACATCTTATGCTTCTCCTTCTCCTGAAAGTTCCTATCCTTTACTTCTTCTTGATTCAGTCCTCTCCATTCTTAAACATCTGGTTGAAATGTGGCATTCTATTTCAAATCCTCCTCGACTCCCCTTTCTCCTCCAAATAGACTCTATCCTTCAACTGAATACATCGAATACAACTGAATGCAGTACAAAGTTGTCAGTACTCACTGCCATGCAGATAATGCTGTGATTTACTCAGCTGTATATGTTTTACTTCTCCAACTGAAGGAGAGTAGGGATAGAACTAACATCCCTTGAACACTCATTAACTATCAGGCACCATAACAATCCCACATTGCATATTGCCCTTGCAAAAGCCTTGTAAGTGAAGGACTTCCATTATATTTTATACCACCCTGCATTTCCTTTATAATCATTTACAAAATATGTTTCTTTGGGAGATTATTTTATTTTATTTATTTATTTATTTATTTATTTATTTATTTATTTATTTATTTTTACATTTAGAACACACTTTTATTTTTTCTATTATATTAATCACCATACATTACATCATTAGTTTTTGATGTAGTGTTCCATGATTCATTGTTTGCGTATAACACCCGGTGCTCCATTCAGTACGTGCCCTCTTTAATATCCATCACCAGGCTAACCTATCCCCCCATCCCCCTCCCCTCTAGAACCCTCAGTTTGTTTCTCAGAGTCCATAGTCTCTCATGGTCCATCTCCCCCTCTGATTTCCCCCCCTTCATTTTTCCCTTCCTGCTATCTTCTTCTTCTTTTTTTTTTTAACATATAATGTATTATTTGTTTCAGAGGTACAGGTCTGTGATTCAACAGTCTTACACAATTCACAGTGCTCACCATAGCACATACCCTCCCCAGTGTCCTTATCACCCAGCCACCCCATCCCTCCCACCCCTATTTTGCAGCCATCAAAAGGAATGAAATCTTGCCATTTACAATGATGTGGATGGAACTGGAGGGTATTATGCTGAGCGAAATAAGTCAATCAGAGAAAGACATGTATCATATGACCTCACTGATATGAGGAATTCTTAATCTCAGGAAACACTAAGGGTTGCTGGAGTGGTGAGAGATTATTTTACATGTTTATCTTCTCTGCTAAGCTCCAGGAGAACATGCACTGTGTTTTGTTTACCTCCTCAGTATCCAGCACGGGGCTAGTACCAAATAACCAATCAATAAATATCTGTTGAGTGAATGAATAGATCAATAAAAAAGTATTTTATGCCTATTTTGTAAGTGAGGAAACTCAGTCTCAATAAAAGTAAATAACTCAAGGTCACTTAGCAAGTAGGGGCAACATTGTGACCAGACTGACAACTATTGACTCCCATTGCAGTCAAATTCCAACCAGACATCGTGGCACTTAACAATCACAGGGTGAGGGATGGTCATGAAGTTCCTGAAACAGAACAGGGTCAAGGCAAATACTTGTCATCTGTTTGAAGTCACATTAGGAAGACCTCACTTCATCATTCATTTCTTCACTCAGAAACTATTTATTGTGCACATAGCAGCCGACTTCTCTCGATTCTCGTTCCAACTACTGCTGCTGGTCTAGTGATTTGGCATGATTCCTGATCACAACAGGCATCTCTTTAAATCTGCTGTATCAGAAACTGTTAATTCCCTCTCAATATCTCTTCTCCCGATTTTCCACAAAATGCAACGCTGATTTTTCTTGGCTGTCTACATGTTTACCAAAAACCTCCTTTACCGAAAACCTCCTTGGAATGTAGGTCTCCTTTGAGACCAATATTTGTGAATAAGATGTAAGTAGAAGTGTCACAGCGGACTTCCAGGAAATCCCCTTAGAGAATAATGGGAGATGGCATGCTTTTCTTTCTCTCTTCATCCATCCTGATGTGGATGTGGTTCTGAGCTCCAGCATTCATTTTGAATCATGAGGACAAATGTCTCAGACTGATGCAACACTAGAAGTAGCCTAAGTCCATAGTAATAATTATACTAACCCTGGCTATCTATCTCTGAGTTTCTTTTAGTAAAGAGAAAGTAATTGTAGTCTTGGATAAGCCATTGTTTTCTGGAGTTTTTGTTTGTTTGTTTGTTTGTTTGTTTGAAGCTTGTAGCCAAATGTAATTCTAACTGATACCCATTCTAAAAGAAATAAAGATGATTAAATATTAGCAAGTCTTCAGGTTTTAGGAGACATCAAAAGAGAAATCACATATGACAATAAAATAAGTTTTTCAAACGGGTGAGTGATTTTAAGTCAACTTTTGCTATAAAGAAGACATAATTCATAAAATAAAAAGCTGATGGTAAAAGTATTCACCAAGGCTCATTTCAAGTATGGGAGGTTTTCATTTCCATTTAAGACCATTTATCCCATCTTTTAGTGTAATATGAACTATGTGTTATAAAAATGCTCTCATAGCTAAATATGCAAAGAATAAAGAAAAAAAATTTAAAAAAAGACAAAAGTATAGGAAATCATGTTAGATGATTCTCAAGCAATATGGAGTGAAATATTTTCTTTAAATGTAAAAGAGAATTGTAGCATCCAATTTTAAAGAATAATGGCGTGTGATTATAAATGCTCTCCTGCACAAGATAAGCATGTTGTTTTGAAGAGATCAAGGGGAATTAACAGTTGGATCATTTTTATATTTTCCATTCTCATTGCTTCCAAATTAAAAGGCATGAATACTTGAGCCTGTACCAGAAGAGATGACCCTGTCCCCCCCCACCCAGTGTCTGTAAGGCAGGCCTCGAAAACTGGTTCCTGGCAACAGGCTCGAGCACTCAGGGCTGGTTGCACCAGTGCCATCTTTTGAAGGCAGCTTGCACTGAAGCTAAACTCAAAGTGGTGATATCCAAAAGAAACTGATTTTCTTTTTTTTTTTTTTAATTTTTTTTTTAATTTTTTTATTGTTATGTTAATCCCCATACATTACATCATTAGTTTTAGATATAGTGTTCCATAATTCATTGTTTGTGCATAACACCCAGTGCTCCATGCAGAACGTGCCCTCCTCAATACCCATCACCAGGCTAACCCATCCTCCCACCCCCCTCCCCTCTAGAACCCTCAGTTTGTTTTTCAGAGTCCATCATCTCTCATGGTTCTTCTCCCCCTCCGATTTCCCCCCCTTCATTCTTCCCCTCCTGCTACATTCTTCTTCTTCTTTTTCTCTTTCTTAACATATATTGCATTATTTGTTTCAGAGGTACAGATCTGAGATTCAACAGTCTTGCACAATTCACAGCGCTTACCAGAACATATACCCTCCCCAGTGTCCATCACCCAGTCACCCCATCCCTCCCACCCTACCCCCACTCCAACAACCCTCAGTTTGTTTCCTGAGATTAAGAATTCCTCATATCAGTGAGGTCATATGATACATGTCTTTCTCTGTTTGACTTATTTCGCTCAGCATAATACCCTCCAGTTCCATCCACGTTGAAGAAACTGATTTTCTGATTCTCCTGTTTGGTTGCCTGCATTCTCAAGGTTTCAGAAACTATCTTTCTGTTTCCTATCAGCTGCCCACAGGACTCCTGCTGCTGCAGCCTGTTAGCCTGACACCATTCTCTTATGCAGTGTTGTCCTTACTCGACAAATGTGTATGCTCCTCCCTCATGCTCACCCGGCTCAGTCATCGGACTTCACATCCACTTGGATAGTTCAGAATATGTGTGACAGCTAAGCTGGAAAGCCTCCTTTGCCAAATTGCTTTCCTGCAGTGATTGTTCTTGAAAATTAAGAATCTAAGTTGATTCAGAAAGTGTTTGTCAAGGGCCTACTCTGTGCTGAGTACTATATACTAGGACTAGTTGGGATCAGGTCTTTATAATCTAAGCAGTCCAAAGAGGGAATTCAATTCTGTCTTAAAAATAAGTTGGCCCAATGTTTAACCCCCTTCCGTGTTTTTTTTTTTTTTTAAATTATGTTTAAATAATGTGAGCCTCTCTTGCCCCATTTTATAGATGAGAAAATACTCGTCAGGGTCCGTAACTTTTTCAGGGAATATCTTTATGAAAAAGAAAGAAAGAGGAGTCCCTTCTATTACAGCAAATGGTGAACAGGGAGAAAGAGAACGACAGGTATCAATATCAGGAGTGAATGCCTGAGATCACCCCACCTGTTGAGGAGACCTCAGTGACTAGATGTGGAATCAGGGACTAAGACTAACACTGGTCCTGGTCACCAGTTCCCTTGGTCTAGGTCTAATAGTGGTCCTCACTGAAGTAAGGGATTCTCTCACCTCCTGAGACCAAGAACTTTTGTTTCTATTCCACTACAAGTTTTAAATATTAAAGGAAGAATAAAAGGATGAAACTTAAAGTTTTCCCAACTAAAAAAAAAAGAAAAGAAAAAAAGAAAGAAAAGGTATTTTTCCACTTTTGTGAGTATAATGCTACTATTTTCAAAATGCTAATTCGCTTTTTCATATTATACTTAGTAATTAGTGAATAAAACCATAATGTACTGTGGGTATGATTTGTAAAGGCTTAAATGACAGACTCTAAGTAGGATAATTTCAGTCCTGATGTGTTGTTAAGTAATAATATATTCTAAATGAGTAAACTTGAAATAACTAAGCCATTGGGGACTATTGGCCACCTGATAATTAAACTTGATCTAACATGGACATCAAAACCAATTATATGTACTAAACAGAAAGAGACAGGTCAACTCCTCAGAGAGATGAAATGAACTTGGACAGATGGACAGAATGCAAATCATGACGGGTTTCTTAATGAAAAAGCAATGAAATGCAATTTAAAGCCCTGTGAAAAATCTGGATAGCTATTCCTAGTGTACAAATTGCTGAAAAACAATTATGTTGAAACAAGATGGATTGCCATATTTCCAACAACCAGGAAAACCATTTCTCTAGAGAATTTAGATTTTCTAGTTTCTTAGGCAATGAGGTTAAGGGGAAAATTACTTTAACACTATATTCATATGAGGTTGCCAGGGGTGCTGTAACAAAGTACCACAGACTGGGAGCCTTCAACAATAGAGGTTTCCTTACAGTTGGGGAGACTGGAAGTCCAGGACTAAGGTGTCGACAGGGTTGGTTTCTTGTGAGGTCTCTCTCCTTGGCTTGTACATGGTTGTCTTCTTCCTGGGTCCTCACATGACCTTTTCTCTATGGGTCCCTGGTGTCTTTTCCTTTCTTCTGAGGATACCAATCATATTGGATTAAGGCCTGAGCCTTGTGACCTCATTTTACTTCAATTACCTCTTTAAAGATCCTGTCTCCAAATACCGTCACATTCTGAGGTACTGGGTGTTAGGACTTCAACATATGAGTTTTGGAGAGACACAGTTCAGCCCATAACAATATTCAATGAACAAATGATGTGTAGTTTAGAGAACAAAAATATCAAAACATAGAAATGGATTGAGGGGAAATAAATTGAGTACCTTAGCAGAGGGAGGTCTGGATCTGCTGGCAGGGTGACTAACCCTCTTAGTGTGCCTGATTTCAACTGAAAGTCCTATATCTTGGGAAAGTCCTCAAGCCAGAATGGTTGGTGACCAGGGTCATGTACTGGATATCCCTCAACCACTGTTAAGGGTAGGGATGTGCTTAGTGACTTAAGGAAGCATGGTGGTATGTGAAATAAAATTTTACCAGGAATATGAATTATGCCCAAGTGGGCAGACCTCTATATCAGTATGGAGGACAATCCAGGAAGGCCTCTGGTCATTGGGAAGTTAAGACATGGTAGCCAGCAAACCACTCTCAAATGTCTCTCATTGACAGATTTTGTCACCCAGATACAACCTCCCTCCTTTCTTCTTAGTTTTTATGCAGGAAGAATATGCTTTTTCCAAACTCTGGGACTTATATTTGGGATGACCAAATATGTGGATGACCATCATCCTGCTTTTCATAGGACAGTCTCTTTTTTCCTGTTGTTTCAACATAATTATTAGTAAGGCCCCTTCACTCTCAAAAGGTCTTTGTTTATAGAACAAAATACATGGTCACACAACTTCTATTGCTCAGAGTTCTGGCCCTGGCTCTTCTCCACTTCCCTTTTCATATAGCACACCAGTTTCTGAGCTAGCCATTCACAGACACACAGATTCCTTGATCCTCTGTGTCAATCTTCTGCTTATGTCTGACTAGAAGAGTGGAGGTAGGACTCACAGATTTTGTTTTGGACCCTCCTGTTTGACCAAATTTGATATTGGGATAACACAAGAGGAAGCATCATTTTTCCATCATTGAAGAATAAAAATATAGTAGTAAGCCACAGTTTAAGTAGGGGAAAAATTAGAGAATTCAAAACAGTGCAGATAAATTAACATGTGTGTGCAAAATATTTTTAATAATCACAGCATCTCAAAGGGTTTCAGGGATCATCTACTTAAATCCTGACTCCTCTCTTTTTGCCAACGGATAAACTGAGGCTTAGAGATAGGAAGTGATTTGTCCTAGGATATAATCTAACTTGATCCAGTTAAAGAAAGATTCATGACCACCAAGGAATTAGCTGTTTCTATCACCCAAGTCAGGGTGATAAGAGAAGACCTTATGAGAAGACCTTAATAACAGTTTCCTTAGAACATTCTTCCTGGGCTTCTTTTTTTCTTAAAGTAGCATACTAGTTTTCTTAAATATATGGTTGTTTTTTAAATATTTATTTATTTTAGAGAGAGAGTGCACGAGAGTGGGGGGAGCAGCAGAGGGAGAGGCAGAGAGAATCTCCAGCAGACTCCCCACTGAGCAGAGCCTGAAGTGGGGCTTGATCCCATGACCTTGAGACCATGACCTGAGCCAAAACCAAGGATTGGATGCTTAACTGACTGAGCCACCCAGGCATCCCAGAATACAATTTTTTTAAATGCAAATCTATTTTGTGCACCTTAGAAAAATTATAAAATAGATGTAAGCAAAAGAAACTTTTTAAAAAATTGCAAATCCATTTACTTATCAGATATAATCACAGAATTATTTCCTTCCATTATGATCAGTTTGGTGCATATGAGGGGTATGTGTGTATATGTGTCTGTGTGTTGGTGTGTTTTTGTTGATGAGTGTATGCATAAATTCATGCTTCTACCTGTATATGCCATGCAAATTAAGAGCAATTTATTTTTGATATATATTAGCTATATCTTTAAGCCTAAAATATATATAATGAGCATATTTCCGGGCCATTAAATATTTTTTCTATAACAGTATTTTTAATACCACACATTATTCCATTATATGATAGGCCAACATTTATTCAACCACCATGATGTTACCATGGAAGATTTAATTTGTTTGCTTTTTTTTCTTTGCTGTATAAGTAATGTTGCTAGAAAAACCCTTGTGATGGTATTTGTAAATTATTACTTACATCTGTACCACCAGTCACCTGAAGTGAAAAATTGATAATTAGAAACCTGTACATTCTTAGTCTTTTTAAAAATGTATTGCATATGGTCAATGCAATGTGTATTAACTTGGAATTTATACACCTTCAGTGCTATGGAAGCATTTCTATTTTCCTCCGACCCTTGACAACACTGGCAGTTAGCTTTTCTTTGTCTTTGACAGCTTGATAGAGAAAAATAGTGTATTATGGCTTTAATTTGCATTCATCTTATTATGATTGCATGTGTGCAGTTTTTACGTCTATAGGTCTTTTGTGAAATGCCTGTTTCTGTTTTTTAAACTTTTTAACCTTTTTGGGTTATTTATGTTTTTCTTAACACTTAGCAATAGATCTTTATAGTAGTATAATAATGTATTAACATAATAACTCCTTGGGTTGAATATATGTTATAAAATTTTTTACATGGAAAATAATATTTTTCCATTTCAATTATCTATTTTTTTAAATTAATTTAAAGAAGTTTTAAAAAGCGTTATATTATTATTCTATATTGTTCACTCCTGATATTATAGAAATACTTATCCTATATTTGTAAATGCATTTTCATTCTTTGATTCGTTCATTTTTGCATTTATATATTACTCCATCTAGAAATTTGCATGTGAGTAGATACAAGAGGAGATGCTATTTTATTTCTTTTTCTAAATATTGGCTATTTATGCCAATAATGATCATTGAAAAATCCACCTTTTCTCTTATTTTAAGTGGCTCTTTACCAAATTACTTCAGTTACTAAAACACTGCAATGCATTTTAATATATGCTGCTATAAATTTCAATGTCCTATATGGGCTTTTCTTTTTAGAAATTATTTTGGATATTGTCTCATGTTCATTGATTCACTTCATTATACCCAATACTAAATTAAGCAGAATTTTTAATGAATTTGATTAATAGGAAAAAATAAGTTGGAGAGATGTAAGATCATTCTGGGGTTTAACCTTTATATAAGGACATTGTATGGCTCTCCATTTGGAAGACTTTTGAGTATGTGTCTGTGTGTGTGTGTGTGTGTGTGCATGCACGCACCCCTGTGTGCATGCACCTGTGTGCATGTGTGGGTATGTGTGTATATTCCTCAGTAAGCTGCTGAAGGATTCATTGTTGGTTAAGCAACTGATATCCAAAGATATGATACAGTGATTTCAACTATTTTTCAGTTATCTTACATTGGCTACGTTACCAATCATACCTATAAATACTGAAGTTTGGTCTTAAATATTTTCTTGTATTGTTTCTTTTTTTTTTCACGTGGGAAACTCATAAAGTTATAGAGTAAAAAATGGGATGGAAAACACCCTTGTTTTGTTGTAGACTTTAATGTATGTGAGTGCCTTTATTCTGATATTTGCTGTTGGTATTAATTATATATTCTTTATCATATTAATATTCTTCTGTCCTTATTTTATTAAGAGAATATTTTAAATTAAGAAATGAGTTTTGACTTTTATTAAATGTCTTTTAGTCTTCTTCAAGGTGATATTATTGTTCTTCTTAATTAAGGTAATAAAGTATATTAAATTTTAAAACAATTTTGTACCATTCAGTTTTGCTTGGAAAAAATTTTACATAGTGTGGATTATATTCCATAAAATTTTATTTATAATATTATATCTGTAATACATTTATGCACCTCTCTATCAAGAAATTATATTATTTCACAAATACATATACACACACATTTCCAGGCTTTGGGAAATTGATTGGGATATTTTCCCAAAACCTAGGTATTTTAATTATTATTTGAAATTGTTTCTTGAAAACTTGGTAGAACTTGCTTATAATAATATCAACCAAATTAGTGTCTATTTGATTGACAGTTCTTGTACATATTTTTTCATATCAGTCAGAGTACATATCAGGCTAATGTGTTCAAATGGCTTAACACAATAAACATTTAGTGATCATTCCAGTCACTGTGTAATGCAGCATGTTGGGGTTGGTTCATCCAGAGACCCGTGTTCCTTCCATTCTGTGTTTTTGTCCTGTGTGTCCTCAGAGTTACTAAGTTAAGCTAGCTCCTAGGGAGACTGACAACTGCCTGTGGGAGGTTATTATGGGCCACTTTGTAAGTGATTCACACCCTCTCTGCTCATTTCTGTGTGATCAGAAAAAGAGCATAGATATTTATAAGCACTAATGTTCTGTGTCAAATGTATTAATTTTAATCATTTATATTTTCCAGGAAATAGTGTAATTCTTTAAGATGTTTAGAGGTATTAGCAGATAATTGTATGGATTATTTTTTTATTTGCTATTTTTTGTCTATGGTTGAATCCTTTTCTTATGTTCCTTATCCCTGTCTTTTCTTACTTTCTACCTGTCTTTTTCTTCTTCCCTTCTATGTGTGCTTGTCTCTCCATGTTCCCTAGCTCCCTCCCTCCCTCTTGGTCTGTCTTCTTCCTTTTTTTCTCCCAACATTTATTAAGTAAATAATATGTCCCTGACTACAGAAAACAACAAGACTGGCTTATCATGTCTCCTTACACAGTATCAAGCACTGTGCCTCTCTCAATTTAGACATTCACTAAGTTGTTGAATTGGACTTGAATTGAGTCAACCATATCCTGGGTTGCTCTGACAGCCTCACAGTTGTTTGTCCTACCTCCAGTAATATCCCCAGTATCCTGCACACACTGCCAGATTCACATTCCTGCAACATAGCCTGGTCAACTGTATCTTCCTGCACACAAATGTTCCAGAGCTCCCCCTTGCCTCTCATATTAGGTAGATGTAGCCAGACTCCTCACCTGCACAAGGGCTCTCTATTCTGAAGTGGTAGCTTTGCTTCTCATTACTTATGCATCCTTGCTTTGTGTTTTAACCAAATCCAGACCTCATCTTAATACTTATATTTGTGCTGTTTTTCAAATTTACAATACTGTCATCTTCCTCAGGAGAATTGCTAAGCTAGTTTCTTCGCCTGAAATGTCATTGTGTTTCAGATTCTGTCTCTTATTGGCTTGCTCATTCTTTAAGGACTTACTGTATCTTTCCTGAAACCCATAACTAAATGGACTATCCTCCCTCTTTTTCTCACAATGGCACATAGCACATTAGAAGAGATTCTAATCAGGGAAGAAATTTATACTAGTATCCTCTGCGGCCTGATCATTCGAAGAAGAAGCATACATTTTGCCAGCTTTCTCTGCTATTTATCTGCCTTTTATATGTCTAGAATAAGCCTAAAGACCAAACCAAAGCATCTATTTGAAGAATAGACTAGAATCTTAGATAAAGCTGATGGAGAGGTGGTTTTGCCAGACCCAAGGACACAGCTTAGTTTTTAGGAGAGGTGCAAAAATTAAAAACATAAGCTCTCATAATTCTTTCTAGGACTTCTGACTCTTAATTCCAAATAAAGAAGAAAGAGTTTAAACCAACTTTTTGATAAAGGGCATCTACTTAACCCAGAAGAAATTTATGATGAGAAAGGCAGCATGGTCACAGACCTCCTTCCTAAATTAAACGGTAATGTCCATTTCTAATAAAAAAAGGTTTATATTTTATTTATACTTGGTATTTCAATAGATCTAACATAATTTCCAATTTAGATATGGAAAACTCAAAATGAGCAGAAATTACAGCTTAATGCCCGGGGTAAGAAGGAAAGGGATTCACCTTTTTACAATTCAATCAAATGCAGAATAGGAGCAGTTAATAATTGTAGAATATGAATAATCAGATAAGACATTTTCTAGTGAAAACTCATAAATTTTATTTTGGGACTACATTAAAATTCAGTTAAATTTTAAAATCATAGCATATCTTGAGTCACTGTTGAATAGTTGCTGTATCTATAGAAATCTATTTTAGAAATATGCAAGTACAAATTATAGAATGTCAGCATGCAATTTGATTTTATGTGCTTTTCTGCTAATATAAATAATGAAGCATGCTGAGAGCATTCAGATACATTCAGCTGAGTATAATTAAAATACTGAGGTGTAACATGTTAAAAAAAAAAGAAACAAATTAAGTACTAAAATGAAGTAGGTAGAAATACCAGCAATTCAAAGCGATAACTATGTTGTGATTACAGTATTGTGAATAGACTAAATCTAATATTTTGGTTTAAATGAAATCAGTGATAGCTGGAAAGTTAATAGAAGCAGTGTCTTTATATTTTCTGTGAATAATGGAGAGGCTTCATTTCAGGAGCATGCATTTTTTTTGCCATCTCTGGAAATAAGTCTCCATGGTACTCTGAACAAACATTCTCGCCCAAATGGAACAAACTCTCTGATGAAATTGGCTACTGGGGCCTACAACAAGTAATTAAAATGGGATTTGGGAATCAGTTGGGTTTTTGTGTTCCACACTCCCCATTGGGTTAGCTGAATGAGGGCAAATCAGCTTCTTCAGACCATGTAAAAACCACAGTTGAACTTCCTGCTGGTCACCACTAATTACACTGTGGTTGTGACTGCCCACTCTAGGCTGAAGGCAAACTTTTAGGTTTTGTTGTTGCGGCCCACCAAAGGACCAACTGTTTATTTGTGCTTGCTCAGGCCAGTTCGGAGTAAGAGATACTGATATTGTTAAAAGAGTGTTCGGTTAACTTTGTTCTATTCTGTCACATGAATCACCACCTACTTTAGTCCTTCTCTGTGATGATGAACCTCTGGGTTCCTGAGTAACCTGTTTTGTACTTTCCTACCTCCAGCTTCATCCCAAACTCCTAGTAGTCGATTAGGATTTATGAGAACTGATAGATAAGAAATTGGGAAAAAGAGGATTTCATTTTACACTACCAGTAAAATACCAAATGTTTAGAGTTTGGAGAAGAAAGTATTGAAGCAAGTGGATTAATCCTCCCCATAGGAGTAGAATCTACTTTCTACCAACTTCAAATTGGGGGCTATGATTGTAAAGTTGGAGCTAGAATCTTAGTGGTGTAAACACAAGACTCTGCATTTTGGCCTTGTAAGGTTCACTTATCCCTGGACCTAAACCCTTCCTCTTCTTTGAGTAATCCTTCGTTTTTCTGAATCATGTCCTTAAGTACCTTTCTGAGAAAGGGTGGATGGGAAGCAGATTTCCTCAATGCTTACATATATCCCGTATTAGAGATAAACAATGCATTCCCCTGTTTATCTAGAAACACTGACTGGAGTTGTCTATGGACTGACGTTCAACTACCACTTGTGTTAAACTTCCTTGACTCTACCCATCTTCTTCTTGGAACTTCCAGTGCAAGTGATTCATACACAAAACAAAGAATTATATAAAACACAATTTAACAAAATGCCATGTGTAGAGGAGGACCACATGGACTTTGTCATTATAAACTGTGTGACACTCTGGGCTCCTCATCTGTGTGAGCCTTAGTTTTCTCATCAGTGTATAGATGAAGTTGTAGATAACCTAGAAAATTTTTGTGAGAGCCACACAAAGTGCAGGTCAAATACTAGCACCATGCCTGGTACGAGTAGGCAGTCAATAAATGACAGTTAATATTTTGCTCCTGTGATTTGAGATTAACAAAGGGGGCATCCAACTTCCCTTCATATCATGAAGTTTTCACTACTCTCTGATCTAGCTTCTTGTGGTTAACTGGAATCTATGCATGATCTTAAAAAATTCCTTGACTAGTTAAATTTAAAATTTAAAACAAAGCTTCCCTGGATGGATACATTGGAAAACACTGAATACTGAGAAGTCTTGAAATAATCATGTTTACCTTTGTTTACTCAGTGCTTCCCAAACATATTGACAAAGGAACACATTAGTGTGTGTGTGCACAACTCTATTAACAAACTGCATATGGGATGTTAAACCTAGTGACACATCACACGTAGAGAATCACTATAGTTCATATGTAATAGAAGCCTAATAATGAATGGTTGAATCTGTGCATGAAAAAAAGATGCTTTTCTTACCCTCTATCTAGGCTGCTGATGCAGAATGTCTTCTATGCTTCAACCATTGAAATCTTACCTATTCTTCTTCCCAGATTAAGTGCCATCCATTTGCCTTCAGAGAAAGGAATTTCTCCTCCTCTGCATTACAGAATATACTATCGGTACCCTGCCATTTAGTATTTGTTTTGTTCTATAATTGTCTGTGTATGAGTCATGATAATGGCAGCTCCATGGAATAGAGGAGCACCTTTGTCATTGGTTTTATCCCATTCTAACAAAACCTGGCACAGATCTGGAAGAAATCTGCCATGGTGGATTTGCGCCTTTTAATCTTGTTCTTCTATATGTACTGTACTTTCCTGTTAGCATCCATGGTTTTATTGCCCAGAAAGACACTCAAAGACCCCTTGCATCAGTAGAAGAACAAAACAGCAAGTGAAATTAACCAATTTCTGCAGAACTCATAAACATCCTGAATGTAGGTCACACTCACTGCCTGATGTGCTGTGTGTGTCATGTTCCAACAAAGCAGCTGCCACGAGTAGCCAAACTCCCAGAAAGGAGCACAGCCCCCAAAAGAGCAGCCATTTGGAAACACATTTTCATTGACAATTGGGGGAAGTTGGGCATTCACTTAAGAAAAAGCCATAATTCTGTAAGAAATGAGCAATTTATGCACATTATAATCAAATTTATTTTTATATCCAGCTACTCCTACATGTGGCATAATTCAGTCTGGGAAATCATGCTAATTAGTTAGAAATCCATTACATTGTAAGTCTTGTAGCATATGCAAATGCTGTTTCAAGTGTTCTCACCTCCGTAATGCATGTGCTTTTATTAGAATGCATTCCTGATGTGGGCAGTTTGTCGGTGAACCCGGCTCTAAAGTGCATTGGATGGGAAAACATTCTCACAATACCAATTGATAGCATAACTTTTCATGCACTTTTTAATGCATTATGCTTTAAAACATAAGAACAATTCCACTTGTCAGAATAGTGTCCAGAGCAGTAAACTCTCCAAATAAAATAATAATGATGATAGTAATGTGCTACGTTCTAATGGTCAATAAGATGTGCATCTTTACTGAACTCAACACCTGGACCTGCCCTTCACAGACAGTGAGGAAGAGAAGTGACCCCCAGAATAAGAGTACAAAGACAGAGTTCCACAGGCAAAGACACTGCTTGTGGGTCACGCTGGTCAAGTCACTAAACTTTTAGATGCTACTCTTCTTCCGCTGTAACTAAAAATAATATAACCACTCTGTCTTTCTCACAGAGCTGTTGTGAATTTAAACTAAGATCAGGATGTAGTTTTTAATTAAAAAAATTGCTCCAGTGGTTACTCTTAGATTATTAAAAAATATCCTAGCCCCATTAAAAAGTAAAGCTAATAATAAAATCTCTATAAGGACATCATAAACTGTACATTAATTATATTTTAAGATAACTTATCAATAACAAAGTCTAATTAAGGAACAACTACCTGATAAAAGATTTCTGATGAGTTAGGGCTTTAGGATCCAAAAGTTAACAGGCTGGAAGGGTGAATTTGGTGAAATTCACATATTAGATCCACATTAACAACAATAATGGGAAAAACATTCCAAAGAAATGAAGACGTACACCTTCTCTTCCCTCTCCAAATACCACCACCACACCACCACTGTCCCTTGCAATTCCCCCATCTTCCTGTAAGCCCAGCCCCTTCCTGTAAGCCCAGTGATTGGTACCACACCACCACCTAGCAAAAGCCATAAACCAGAAACTCAGATTGATCTTTGTCCTTTCTATCTGCCTTTCTGTCCAGTCTAGCAGAACATCCCATTAATTCTGTACCCTAACCATCTTTAAAATCTATCCCTTCACCTGTGCCTTTTTCTTTTTTCAAGTAGGCTCCATGCCCAGTGTGGAGCCCAATGTGGGGCTTGAACTCATGACCCTGAGATCAAGACCTGAGCTGAGATCAAGAGTCAGATGCTTAACTGACTGAGCCACCCAGGTGCCCCTCCTCTGCCCTTTTATACTTTCTCAGGCCATGGTCCTATTTCCTCAAGAAGTCTTTTATCACCACCTAATGGGTTTCTGCCTCCCGGGCAGTTTCACTTACAACCAGTCCCATCAATGCCATCAATGGTTTTCTAAGATGTAATTTAATTTTAAATTACTTTTAAATTTTGAGTGTTTTATTTTTTATTTATTTATTTTTTAAAGATTTTATTTATTTATTTGACAGAGAGAGAGGGAATACAAGCAGGGGGAGAGGGAGAGGGAGAAGTAGTTTTCCCGCTGAGCAGGGAGCCTGATGCGGGGCTCCATCCCAGGACCCTGGGACCATGACCTGAGCCTAAGGCAGACGCTTAATGACTGAGCCACCCAGGCACCCCTAAATTTTGAGTGTTTTAAATGGCTCCAAGGAGCCTCTAGATAAAGTACCCCTGTGAATAGTCCCCATATGCTTCTCCTACTCCTTCTTTTTCTGCACAGGCTATGCACCCCATCTGCACAGGTATGATCCCATAATGGCTTCCCTGGATTTACCAAAATGTCCATGCTCTCTCACACTTTAAGACTTCTGTGTAACTTAATTCTGACTAGAATGGTTTCGGTCATCTCTAATCAGGTCAGTTTCTCCTTTTTCTTTCAGTTTTCAGCTAAAATGTTCATTATTCTGAGTAGCATGCTTTTTCTCACCAATACATAGTTGACTTTTCCTGTATACTGGGCTCAGTCTTGCAGGAAACTGGGCTTTTAGGGAAGATGGTATCTCTTTCCCTACCATTCTTTTCCCAGAACTGGGTATGAGTAGGTATTTATTTTCTTGACAAAAAATTTATTTTCTTGACTAAAATGAATGAAAAGAAGATGATCTCAATTAAATAACAAATTTAAATCCTTTTCAGAATGCTCCTTCAGCCTGCTCAAGAAGCTCAGTGATGTCAATGGGAACTTTCAGAATATAATGACACCAGTTCTTTAGAAAACATTGCGAATTCACTTGTATTGTGAGAAAGACCTCTGAAAACAAGGCTCAGATGTTACATCTGTTAACTGGGTTCTGAGGCCCCATCTATGGAAACAACGTGAAAGAGGAAAAAAGGAAACCCTCCCTACCCCTCCTTGCCCTACAGATATATCCATCACTATCTTCAAAACAAACAAACATACAAAATACCATCACTTACAATGTATTTTTTTTAATTGAACAGTCTAAGGATGATCTGTCAATTCTAGGATTTTAATAATAAAATAATTAAAAATTAAAGCATTAGAAGTGCCCTTCTGATCCAATTGAGGAGTGTATAGTAAGTCATTATTCCTTTCCATCTTCATAATCTTTGACCTTTGAGAATATATGCAATCTGAACATTGCAAAGAACTTGTCCTGCAGGAGTTAATTAAGCCTTGCAAAGTCCATTAGAGATAAGCATTTTCTGGCCTCATGTCTTAGTTTCACTGCTGAGTCCTGAGAGTTTGTACACTCTTGCTGTCAGATACTCAGGGTGGGTCCTGGCTTGGTTGAGAGAAACCAAACAAATGCAAACACTGTTGCCCATGTATATCCACATTTTCCTGGTTAATTCAGGCCAACTCTGGCTGACAATTTCTGTTTCTTTCAGTTAATTCAATCAAGAAGAATTATGGGTGACTATAGCTGGTGACCCATTACATGCACAATGTAAATGTGCATGTGATTACAGATCGGAGATAATAATTGCTTAAGAAGGAATCAGCATCAGAGCCCACCAATTAGGATTCTTTTCTCTAGGTGACCATGTACATGAAAATTAGCCATTTATTCTGTGTTTCAAGACTACAGCAAAGGGTCATTCAAACCCTCAGAGTATTCCCTTATTTGCTGAATAGATCCTGAAATCCCTCTATTGGGGGGAGGAAGGAGAGAGACTCTTCCTGCAGTGCAGATCATAGGCAGGAACTTGCTCAAGAAAACTCACTAACTCCACTCACTATACTAATGATGCTGCTGTCCAAGAGTAAATTTTGGGATGGCAAGGGGTCAGGAGCATGAGGAATATGGGGAATGTCAGAGAAAGGGGAAAGGCTCAGAAAGGAGATTCTGGTAGCTGACAACATATCTCTTGATTGTGTTCCTTCAGGTCTTAGAATATGGAATGTAACTATTAGCCAACATGTATTTACCTTGTTTGTAGTTCAACCAGGTCTACACTGCACTCAGTTCTGAGCAAGGTACAGAGAGAGACATGAAATAGAATGCATGATGCACATGCCCTCTGCTCTGTGAGGCTTGCAATCTTTCTGAGTGCACAGCACTCTAAGCAGCAAGACAGCACTGAAAGACTGAACAGTATGTTATTTATTTCCCTATTCATTTATTTGACACATATTCATTGAAACTCTTCTGAGTAGGAAGTACTTTACTGGGATCTAATGCAGAAATTGGATGCAGATACAATAAAACATTTTACATGAGTGTTCAGTTTAGAAGGGAGGTAACTGGGAGCATTCATACCAAAGGGCAGGGATTTGGAGAGCTGTAGGTTAGGAAAGGAAACCAGGAATAAGAAAGCAGTCTAACATATGTGGAGGATAAGCTTGTAAATCTTGCCCCTTTGGGTTGGGCCATTGTGGTATCAGATTGGGAAGGGAGGCCACAATTTTCCAGAAGAAAACAGAAGTGTCTCTTTTTTTTTTCCCTCTTCAGTGACACATGGAAGTTTTACAATTCTGGTTTTGTTTCTTTTGATTGCTAAGTGGTCAGTGTTTCTTTGTTTTTTGTTTTATTCATGCATTCCTTCAAGTACTGACTCTTTTCCATCATGTTTTCAGCATGGAAAGATCAAGGACTTTGGAACATGTGTTTGAAATCATGCTTTGGCACTTAGCTATGAAAATGTGGACAAATTAAACTCTTAGAGCCTTAGTTGATTACTCTGAAAATTAAAAATATGTGTGTATGTGTACATGTGTTTTTAGGCTTTGTGAACATTCAATGAACTATTACATAGTTTAAAACATAGTAATGTCCTTGGTGCATAATTTGGGATATGAAAATTGTAGGTATATCTGAATCTTACCATCAAAGTCATTGTAATCTACTTGGGACAACAAGATGATTACTTAAAAACACAGGGAGTGAATGAAGGGCTGGAGAACATCAGGGCTCATAATCAAGAGTGATGATTTTGGATGATCAGTGCAATGTTATCACAAAGAGATTGGCCTCTGTCAAGAACATGGCAGAAGGAAAGGCAGGGAAAACTCTATGGCTCTGTGTCCATCCATATAGGCAGATTCTGAATCTTAGAATAGGGCTTGTTTTCATCATGTCCCCCCAGCCTTTTGGGGCTTGATTTAGATTTTAGATAATTTCAAGGTAGTTTGGGGGAAAAAATATTTCTTTTCCTACCCTGTATATGCAACCCCTTGACCCAACTCAGGGGGCCTGAGCCATTGAAAATGTGTATCAAGCTTTTAATAACAAATGCTGCTACACAAAGATGCTGTGTGGAAAAAAAAAAATGAGTGCCAACGTATTCTAGACCAAAGTGTTCTCAGCACCTGTGGCTGCTTTAAAGCTCAACACATGAACAGAGTATTACAAAATACCATTATGTCTTTTTTCCTTGTCCTACTCCTCTCTGTCTCTCTCCTTTTCCTCCCTCCCTTCATTTCTCCCTCTTAGCAAAAGTGTATTTTAAGTCTATGTGAATTTCAAAACCGGAAACATCTATTATCAGATATGTTCCATACTGTTTGGGCACACCTTAAAACCGAATATATAAACATATTAAGTCATGAAACAAATCCACTAATAGGAGTCATTTGCATATTAGAACTATCCTTATATTTGCAAAGGACAGTCTGTGAGATTGCCTATAATAGGAAGTTTTCCCAGCATATATAAAATGTGAGTTCCTTTTCAGTAATTTCTATGTATCTTTTTAGGAAGACATCTGTTGTGTGAAAAAAGACATACCTGCATATAAAATTTCAAATGCCAATGTAATAAACACTTATGAATAACTGATGAAAGAGAAAATATATTCTAGGCCACCATATTTCCAGTCTTTCATTCTTGTTATCAGAAGAATTTTTAATAAAATGCCTTACATTCAGTATCAATTCACAAGTCACTTTCCTATTGTTTTAGCAAGCAGGACACTTTTCCAATTTTCAGCTCAGAAGTGAATGATTCAATGTGACTTGTCCTCACCACAACTGTACATTATCATAAAACTATTATTCAGATACCTTGAACAAAGGTTCCTAATCTTCAACAAATGGCATACACCTAAATGCCATTTTTGACATCTTAAGGAATTAATCAAGATTTCATAGGTGTCTAAAGATGCATAGGTAGAATGTTTTTTTAAAGTTTCCTTTTCAGTCAGAAGTAAATTGCTGACTCCTCACTTCTAACTTCTAAGAAAATTTGCAAACTGAACAGTAACTGCATGCCTTAAAGTCTAAAGACTTATCTTGGAATATGAAATGGTTGCAGAAGAAAAAAGTAATTACTTCGTGCAGATAACTCCATTGGATAATCCTAGGTGGTTGATCTGGAGTTATGCTAAGATAGAAGAATTGGGCTCTGTTAGGGAAATTATAAAATGAATTTAAGAAGGGATAATAAGAAAGGCTATTTTGGAGTTTAAAAATAATGAGTTTGATCTGAACATAAAGTTTTGGATGTTAGAACTTGAATCCTTGAGGCATAGATCAAGTCAGTTAAAATTTGCATATGATGGAGTAATCTTGGGTAAAGATGATGAAGGAATCAGATTTCTTTTTTGGGATAGGCAGCATAGCATCTGCCTGAATCCCCAGGATGACTACTTCATTTCTTTGATCTCTGGGTCTTCCCAGGTGATGTCTCTGGGTACTTGGAACACTTGTCCCTGTCCTCTTCACATGCCTGATTCCTTTAAGTGGCTAGGAATACATTTCTGCCTCCTACCACCTCCAACTATGATTAGGTCAGAATCCATGTAATGGGCCCCAGAATATCCCGTATTTCCCTTTCTCAGCACTTTATTCACTTAAAATTATATAAGAACTTATTTGTAATTAATGACACTGTTTTAGATATCTGCTTTCACTGCTGACAAGGGCTGTGCATGTCATGTACATCATCATAAACTCAGCGCCTGGCACAGGGTACCTTACAGGGACATATGAAACTTTGCTTTTTGACCAATTGGAGGAAATTCAAAATTAGTTACAGACATACACTTATTTGAAGAGGGTATTTTTCAAGGTCAGTGATCTCTTGGCTTCTCATCACTCTTACTGGGAAACATTAGTAGTAGCAGACATTTAGCCATCACGGAGAAAGTATAAATAAGGTCCTAGCTATCCAGGCTTTGGGGTTAAAAATAAAATCAGGTGCATTCACATCAAAACTTCATTCCATCCACCACTGAGTCAATCAAGTTAGGAGGCACTTTTCCCAGGCTTGCTGATTTGATGTGGGAAGCCATTCCACTTGAGCATCTCTCCCTTAGGATGTGTCTACATGCAGTAGACACAGTGCCTGGAGAGAACACTTGAGTACTTGCTCTGGTGTGAAATTGCCCTTTCTTGGCCTTTGGCTTGCCTTTTGCTATGCATGAAGCTGCATTTTATTTTATTATTTATTTATTTATTTATTTATTTATCTATCTATTTATTTATTTATTTTTTAAAGATTTTTATTTATTTGACAGAGAGAGAGACAGCAAGAGAGGGAACACAAGCAGGGGGAGTGGGAGAGGGAGAAGCAGGCTTCCCACAGAGCAGGGAGCCCGATGCGGGGCTCGATCCCAGGACCCTGGGATCATGACCTGAACTGAAGGCAGACGCTTAACGACTGAGCCACCCAGGCGCCCCTGAAGCTGCATTTTAAAGTTATACCAAGAGATAATGTTCCCTAGATAGCAGCGTAATCTGGGGATCACCTTCCGTTAATGGTGTTGCCCAGTTACTCTTAAAAAAAAGTCAGCAGCCCATATGATAGAATTTCCTTGGTTGTTAGAATGTTTTTCCTTTGCTACACTTTAGTAAATCTAAAGAACCACAGTTCTTTTCTGACTCATCCTTGGTTTAGATCTGCTTTGAAAAAAATGATTATTTTCTTAAGGTTCAACTTTTATTTCCTTATTAATCAGTTTGAGCTTTCCCTTCCTTAGACTCCCCTAAGCTAAGCTGCCAATCTTAGACTCTGTGAATGCCTCTGTTTTAGAAAGCAAAAATAAATGCATGGGTTCATTTCATAAATGATTCCAGAAGAATGCTATCCTTAACTTTTATTTCAAATAGCATTTAAGTTTTGCAGCTTTGCACAGAGATCTCTTCAAGGCTGTTTCTTTTACTGAAGATGATGAAGTTATTAGCCTTAAACTCTAGTGATCTCTTCTTAAAACATGGTGGAAGGACACCATCAAAAAGGGTACACTTGGCCAAATCTCATCATCTGAATTTCCTGCCATTCATAATCAGGCTTATCCACCAGTCCATAATGCTCAACACTTGCTCCCATTCTCCAGCCAAAGGAAATAAGTGTTATAACTTGAAAAGAAAATGATTGACATTTGTTGATGAATTTCTATCTCTTTGGTGGGTTTAGGGTAATTTCTAAAGGTTGTCTGACAATAACCAAAGTTTTTCTAATCTCTCTGTACAAGGATTTGTGTTATGCCATTTTATGAGCCATGCTCAGGATATATAGGAAATGCAGCCAATGACCTTTTACCTGTATAATTTCAGGGATGAAAAAGACTTTGATAAATCATTTCCCATTTTTCTTCCTTTAAGTATGTCTAATCCAGATGATATAATCAATCATGGTCTGAAAAAAAGTATAAAAAAAGAAGATGTAACCATCTCTGGTTAAACTTAGTAGTTCTGTTTTTCTTACAATTTTAAGTTCACGTTCCTTATAATTGATCCTAATGAGACTAAAATGGACTGCCAAATTTTAGAATATGAGATAGTAATGTTCAGTGTCATATTGAAACCCTGGCAAATGCTTAGGACAAGGGCAAGAAAAAATAAATATAAAGATTAAAAGGAGAATAAAAAGTCATTATTTGTAGATGATCTGATCATGTACGTAGTAAACCCAAAAGGACCCTGAAACAATCATTAGAACAGATAAGATAGTTCAGCAGTCCTCCTGGCTTACAGATCAAAACATGAGAGCCAAAAGCCTTCCTTTAAAATAGCATGAAATAAATGAAAAAAAAATGCAATATAAAAAAAAAACACAATAAAGTATTTGAGAATTAATCTAACAAAGAAAGAAAACCCTTATAGAGGGTTATTAATTAAAGAAGGTGTGCAAGACTGTTGAATCACAGATCTGTACCTCTGAAACAAATAATACATTATATGTTAAAAAAAAAAAGAAGAAGAAGAAGAAGATAGCAGGAGGGGAAGAATGAAGGGGAGGGAAACTGGAGGGGGAGATAAACCGTGAGAGATGATGGACTCTGAAAAAACAAACTGAAGGTTCTAGAGGGGAGGGGGGTGGGAGGATGGGTTAGCCTGGTGATGGGTATTAAAGACGGCACGTTCTGCATGGAACACTGGGTGTTATACGCAAATAATGAATCAATGGAACACTACATCAAAAACTAATGATGTAATATATGGTGATTAACATAACATAAAAAAAAAAAAGAAGAAGATACAACCCAAATGAATAATGAGGTATATGTGTTTGTGGGTGGAGAATTTAACCATGTAAGATGTCATTATCCTGAATTTATTCTACAAGATCTGTGCAACTTTAATCAGATCTCTGCCAAGATTTGGGAGGAATATTACAAGAAGATTTTAAGATGTACATGAAATAATAAAGCTTATCAAATAGCTAATTTTGGGGGGAAAACCATAATCTCTCAGTTTTTAGGACCTACGATATAGGCATAGTGATAAGAATAGTATTGACAGGGGTGTCTGGGTGGCTGAGTTGTTAAGCGTCTACCTTTGGCTCAGGTCATGATCCCAGGGTCCTGGGATCGAGCCCCACATCAGGCTCCCTGCTCAGAGGGAAGCCTGCTTCTCCCTCTCCCACTCCCCCTGCTTGTGTTCCCTCTCTCGCTGTCTCTCTCTCTCTCAAATAAATAAATAAAATCTTAAAAAAAAAAAAGAATAGTATTGACACAGGATGAAGTAGATCAATTGAACACATTAGAGACCCAGAGAGAGATTTACATAAATGTTGGAACTACAGGATGGCATTACAAAGGAGTGAGAAAATAATGAGTTATTTAATAAGTGCTGTTTGAAAAAAAATAGTCCTGAAAAATTGGCTTAGTATATAGTAAAAATTTATAATATAGTAAGACTATTTTGGAACCCAAAAAGGGAAAACTCCTCTATTTTTCTGTCTACTCACATAACACTCTACTTCTCTTCTAACCCTTCTCAGAACACTTCTGATACTTCTGGTCACCAAATGTGTCAGGATTTTCCTCCACCAAGCAATTTTCAGATACCAGCTGGATGTCCTACTACATAAGTCAACATGACACTATCTACCTGGACATGGAAGATTGCCCCTCCACCCCCCTCAGATGCCAGTCTCAAGTCCAGGTTGTTGCCTGTACTTCTGACCAACTGGCTATAAATTAGAGGTTCCCACAACCCCCTCCTAGCCATTTGCTAGAACAACTCACAGAGCTCAGCAAAACAGTTTACTATCTTACAGGTTTATTATAAAAAAGATATAACTTAGGAACAGCTGAATGGAAGAGATGTATGGGGCAAGATATGTGGGAAGGGGAACAGAGCATCCATGCGCTCCCCAGGGGATACTGTCATCCCAGACCTTCATGTGTTCACCAACCCAGAAGTTCCCCAACCCTGTCCTTTTGGATATTTATGGAGGCTTCATGACATAGGTATGATTGACTAAATCATTGGCCATTAGTCATTAACTCACTTCCAGCCCCTCTCCCCAACCCAAAGATAGAGGGTTATGGCTGAAAGTTCCAACCCTTTAATCACATGGTTTTTTCCCCTGGTGACTAGCCCTCAACCTTAGGGACTTGCCAAAAATCATCTCTTTAACATAAACACAGGTATGATGGGAAGGAGCTAGTTATGAGTAACAAAATGAATTTCCAAGAGTTTTAGGAGCTCTGTACTAGGAATAAAGATGAAGACCAAATATATAGATATTATACATTAGATGATCACAAAACCCTGTAGAAAACCATATACAAATAAATTAAACTAAATGTGAAAGAAAAAATTATGAAGCTAATACAAGTGTAGGAGAATATTTCTGGGTCTTTGAATGGGATTGAAACTTAAAAGACCTAAAGAAACACTAAAAAAAAGAATGTCATATATATGTATATATATATATATATATATACATGAATCAAAAAGAGATCAATGAACAGTACCAAAGAAAAATTAATAGAAGTATGACAACTGAGTGATGATACTTGCAGAGTGTAATACTGGCAATGTACTATTATATAAGAAAGGAAAGAACAACAGTAAGTTAGCAAGAAAAAGACAAATTCTCTAGTGGAAAAAATTGACCAAAGAATATGGAAAAGCAATTCTATATGAATAGAGAGAAAAATCCAATAACTAGTAAGACTATGAGATAATGTGCATCCCCTTAGTAACCAGAGAAATGTAGATTAAGACAAAGAGACATTATTTGGTGTACTTCCAAATGGTAAAAATCAAAAGCTTTCTAATATTAAGGGCATAAGATCATGTGGAATTTGACCATAGATTTGAGGGTCCATATCTGGGCTCTCTATTCTGTTCCATTGGTCTATATGTCTGTTTTTGTGCCAGTACCATGCTGTCTTGGTGATCACTGCTTTGTAATATAGCTTGAAATCAGGCAACATGATGCCCCCAGCTTTGTTTTTCTTTTTCAACATTTCCTTGATGATTCGGGGTCTTTTCTGATTCCATACAAATTTTAAGACTGTTTGTTCCAGCACTTTGAAAAATGTCATTGGAATTTTGATCGGGATGGCGTTGAAGGTATAGATTGCTCTGGGCAGCATAGACATCTTAACAATGTTTATTCTTCTGATCCATGACCATGGAATGTTTTTCCATCTTTTTGTGTCTTCTTCAATTTCTTTCATGAGTGTTCTGTAGTTCCTAGAGTATAGATCCTTTACCTCTTTGGTTAGGTTTATTCCAAGGTACCTTATGATTTTTGGTGCTATTGTAAATGGAATAGTTTCTCTAATTTCTCTTTCTACAGTTGCATTGTTAGTGTATAAGAAAGCAACCGATTTCTGTGCATTGATTTTTGTATCCTGCCACATTACTGAATTGCTATATGAGTTCTAGTAATTTGGGGGTGGAGTCTTTTGAATTTTCCACATAAAGTATCATGTCATCTGCGCAGAGAGAGAGTTTGACTTCTTCTTTGCCAATTTGAATACATTTTATTTCTTTTTGTTGTCTGATTGCTATTGCTAGGACTTCTAGTACTATGTTGAACAATAGTGGCAAGAGTGGGCATCCTTGTCGTGTTCCTGATCTTAAGGGAAATGCTCTCATCTTTTCCCCATTGAGGATGATATTTGCTGTGGGTTTTTCATAGATGGATTTTATGAACTTGAGGAATGTTCCCTTGATCCCTATACTCTGAAGAGTTTTAATCAGGAAAAGATGCTGTATTTTGTCAAGTGCTTTTTCTGCATCAATTGAGAGGACCGTATGGTTCTTCTCTCTCTCCTCTTATTAATGTGTTCTAGCACACTGATTGATTTGTGAATGTTGAACCACCCTTGCATCCCAGGGATAAATCCCACTTGGTCATGGTGGATGATCCTTTTAATGTATTGTTGGATCCTATTAGCTAGGATTTTGTTGAGAATCTTGGAATCCATATTCCACAGGGATATCGGTCTGAAATTCTCCTTTTTGATGGGCTCTTTGCCTGGTTTGGGGAATAATCTTCGACAAAGCAGGAAAAAATATGCAATGGAAAAAAGACAGTGTCTTCAATAAATGGTGCTGGGAAACTTGGACAGCTATATACAGAAGAATGATAATCGACCATTCTCTAACACCATACACAAAGATAAACTCAAAATGGATGAAAGACCTCAATGTGAGACAGGAATCCATCAAAATCCTAGAGAAGAACATAGGCAGTAACCTCTTTGACATAGACCACAGCAGCTTCTTTCAAGACACATCTCCAAAGGCAAGTGAAACAAAAGCAAAATGAACTTTTGCGACTTTATCAACATAAAAAGCTTCTGCACAGCAAAGGAAACAGTCAACAAAACAAAGAGGCAACCCACAGAATGGGAGAAGATATTTGCAAATGACACTACAGACAAAGGGCTGATATCCAAGATCTATAAAGAACTTCTCAAACTCAACACCCAAAAAACAAATAAGTAAAAAAATGGGCAGAAGACAGGAACAGATACTTCTCCAAAGAAGACATATAAATGGCTAACAGACACATGAAAAAAATGTTCATCATCATTAGCCATCAGGGAAATTCAAATCAAAACCACATTGAGATACCACCTTACATCAGTTAGAATGGCAAAAATTGACAAGGCAAGAAACAACAAATCTTAGAGAGGTTGTGGAGAAAGGGGAACCTTACACTGTTGGTGGGAATGCAAGTTGGTACAGCCACTTTGGAAAACAGTGTGGAGGTTCCTCAAAAAGTTAAAAATAGAGCTACCCTATGACCTAGCAATTGCACTACTGGGTATTTACCCCAAAGATACAGATGTAGTGAAAAGAAGGGCCATATGCACCCCAATGTTCATAGCAGCAGTGTCCGCAATAGCCAAACTGTGGAAAGAGCTGAGATGCCCTTCTACAGATAATGGATAAAGAAGATGTGGTCCATATATACTGTGGAATATTACTCAGGCATCAGAAAAGATGAATATCCAACTTTTGCATCAACATGGATGGGACTGGAGGAGATTATGCTAAGTGAAATAAGTCAAGCAGAGAAAGTCAATTATCATATGGTTTCACTTATTTGTGGAACATATGGAACAGCATGGAGGACATTAGGAAAAGAAAGGGAAAAATGAAGGGGCGGGGAATTGGAGCGGGTGACAAACCATGAGAGACTATGGACTCCGAGAAACAAACTGAGGGTTTTAGAGGGGAGGGTGTGGGGGGATGGGTTAGCCCGGTGATGGGTATTAAGCAGGGCACGTACTGCATGGGGCACTGGGTATTATACGCAAACAATGAATCATGGAACACTACATCAAAAACTAATGATGTAATGTATAGTGATTAACATAACATAAAAAAAAAAAAGCCGTATAGCCACCTCCTAAAAAAACAAACAAACAAACAAAACTAATGATGTACTCTATGGTGACTAGCATAACATAATAAAATAAAAGAAAATTTAAAAAAAGAAGATCATGCGGAATTTCCATGCACTACTGGTAAGAGTATACACTGGTATAGTCATCCTGGCAGTTTGTTGAAATTGAGTATGCATGTACCCGGGGGGCTCAGCAAGACTGTAGAGAAAATCTAAAATCCACAGCAAGGTATTTTGTAGGAAGTGGTTGGAAGCATGACTGTTGATATGTAAAATATGCAATATGCATGCCCCAGAATAATGTGTCAGTCCCAAGAAACATATTTACATAAACCAACATGGACGGTTCCCAAAAACATAGAGGTTAATTTTAAAAAAAGAAAAAAAACCAACATGAGAATTGTACCACAGTACCATTTTGTATTTTAAAAAGCCACAATATTTTAATAAATTATATTAATATAATTAATTATAATATAATTAATTATAATATCTATTATATAACATATAATAGATTTAACACATTAATAAATTATATTAATAAAATATTTTTATTTAAAAATAATACAAATATACAGGACAACATAACATCAACTTATGCATACTCAACATAAAAATTGATATAATAATTCCCTCAGATTAGTTTTAAAGTTAAGAAATTGCAAATTCACAGTTTTCAAGGAAATATCTATATCTAAATAAACATGTAGAAAGCAGACATTAAAGACATAGTATGTGAAAGGGAGTCTTAAGGATTTACAGAATGGAATGGATTTGGTGATAGGACATGAAAGGTAAAAAATAATAAAAACACAATAAAAGCAGTGATCTTTCTTGGACTGGTAATTATAGTGTGCAGTTGACCAATGGGTATAAACAGCTCAGTTCTGTGTATCTGAGGTCCAGAAAGAGGAACAAAGAAATAACTGTGTATGTTTGTGCGTGTGTGTGCGTGTGTGTGTGTGTGTATGTAAGCATGCATGTGTTTATTTCACTTCATGCCATTTCAATGGCTATGTCAACTTTCTCCAAAGTGTCTCTTAAGTTTTCTATTCTCTTCTTACCTTGCAGCTTGCAATTGGACCCGTCACTTGGTGCCTGAAAAAGCATGGCTTGGAACTTACCTCCTTCCCACCAACTTATCACCTGATTAAAACCTTGCCTTGCCTTTCTGAGGTTGGCCCTGAAATGTTATCTCATCACTACAGTTCCAAGCCACAATTTTACCTGGATCTTTTCCATTCCTGATTTCATCTTCTTGGCCTTTCTTGTTCATCTGCAACACAGATACAGACACCTTTACTTTTCTTATCATCCTTTTTATTCCTCTTTGCTATGTAAGCTTTGACCCTACTTTTCTGTGATTTAGGATTATATTGCCCATAAGACCAAAGGACCTCTCACTATTTCAAAGAGCCTATCACTTACTCATGATAGAAGTGTGAGTTCCTTGCTGTATCTTGTCTCCTTGTCCCTGTGCCCTCCACAGACACACAGAGCCATGTTTACTAAGTAATCAGAGACCTCCCCTCCCATAAGGCCAGATCAGCATGAACAAGGTGGAGGAAGACATTTTCTGTGCTACAACAATAAGCTCCAGTAAGGGAATAAAGTTTGAGCTGGTAGAAGACATGGATGTTTGCCACAACATTCCCACACAGAAAAGGGGAGAGCGTTCTAGTGAGATTTCCAGAAAGGAAATAAGTGACTTAAGGGAAATTAATACTTTTAAGGCTTTTTAAAATTAAATACTGACAGCTGTCTTTCCAATAGGGTTTTTAAGTAATTTATGTTCACATTTATGTTGCTATAAATGTGCCTCTTTCACCTTCCACCAAATGGCATTGCTATGTGTGTATTAAATTTAAATCATTGCTAATTTGTTGGAATTAATAAATGCATGCCATTATACCATTGGCTTATTTATTTATTTGGCTACTCATGAGCGTAAACATTTTTCTTTCAATATACTTGTTAAAATGTTCTATTTTCATTTTGAGGAATTATCTTTTTTATATACATCGCTCATTTATTTACTGGAATCTTTATATACTTATTTTTCCTTTTTAGAATTTAGCTCTTTATAGCATCTGCAGTGTGTTTTGAGGTTTAGTTTAAGAGTAGGATTTATATTTTTAAAAATAAATTTTTTATTACCCCAGCTCTATTTATTATTCTTACCCTTCTAGACTGATTGGGGATGACTCATTTATTACATATAAACTTATTTTATATATCTTGAGATTGGCTTATTACTTGCATGAAACCGTACTCTTCTGCTGAGAGGCAGAACACTCCATTTTTGATAGTGTCTATTTAAAGCTAATAATGGAAAATATAATCATATCTGAAAATATTATGAAACTGGTCTTTAATTTTCAAAACTGTGCTCTATTTCTGTCTTCTTGCTTTTTTCATACACAGTAAGTAATTGAAGAAATATTCTGCCTATTGATTTAAAATCTTGGCAGAAAACTTTAATATATTTCAGAAGAAAGTAAAACAAAATAAATAAGTTATGACCACCCTTGTAGTGTGTTAAAGCAAAGAGTATATTAATAAAATTCAAAAATAAGTTTAAATTTTTAGTGTTGATTAACAGAATTGGACTTTCTAGATGAGGACACTTCATACTTATGTTCATTCATTCATTCACTAATTTAATAAGTATGAGTCCTCCAGGTTTGTGATGGTTATAAAATATGGAATGGTTAATATATTATTTCTTTGTGTTTTCCATTTTTGTTTGTTTTTTGTTGTTGTTGTTGCTGATTTGTTTGTTGATTGGTCTTTCATTAACTGGATACCTGAAAAGAAAGACTGACTGAATGTAATGAAACATGTTCAAAAATGGAAAGAAACACGTTGTGAAGCAAGGCGACCATAGCAAAACAAATGAAGAGACTGTAACTGAATACTGACCTAAGAATTGCAAACACTAATCTTTAATGAGCAGTGCAGAATGGGGGAGATGGCACAGGACTGGGAATGGGCAAATGACATATTAATGTTCAATATAGGGAGAAGGTAGAATAGGAAATTGACAAACGTGAGCTTTATGCCAACTTAGAGTGTTATTATAAACTGTAAAACAATGGCCTCTGAGGCACTACAAGAAAAAAATATAATAATATCTCTAGGACTTAAAATGGGCTTATTAAGTAGTCATTTCCAAACTAAATCCTTAAAAACAAGATTTATTTATTTATTCCAGAGAGAGAGAGAGAGCGTGCACAAGAGAGAGCACTTATGTACGTGCTATGCGTGGGGGGAGGGGCACAGGGAGAGAATCCTTAAGCAGATTCCATGCTGAGCTTGGAGCCCTTCCTGGGGCTCACTCTCACAACCCTGAGACCATGACCTGATCCAAAACCAAGAGTCAGAAGCTTAACAGACTAAGCCACCCAGGCGCCCCTAGAGACTTTTTTATTTAACATAACAGTGATCAAGCTGACAATGCCAGAAAAATGCAACAGACATAACTCAAGTATTTTAATATCCTTGTGGATAAAGTGAAGATATGTAGGATGGGTATTAGGAAAATAAAGAGAAGTATTAGTTGGTAGAAGGTCTGTTTGAAAAGAGTTTGGAAGATCTGAATCTGAAGAGATTGCTGAAGGCCACTAGGATGCTGTCCAACACATTTTCCATTTTAGCATTTATATCAGTAACTCAAATGCTAATAGTAACTTGACAGGTAATAGACTTTTTAAATTGTTGGATAATATTGTATCTATTGTCAGATATGTTGATTATCTAAATATTTACTGAAAAAGATCTAAACAGACTGGAGAGAACCAAATGTAAAGATGTGAAATTATTAAAAATAAATGTACAAATCCAAATTTAGATCTAAAAAGCGTTGCATAAGAGCAGGATGGGGAAAACAATATATTAGTTGTCTACTACTGTATAACAAATTAGCCTAAATCTAGCAGCTTGAAACATGAAAATTTATTTTCCTGCATAGTTCCTGAGAAGCCAGCAGAGGCTTGGGTGGTTCTGGTTTAGGGTTTTTCAGGAGGTTATATTCAAGGCTTACTGGGGGCTGGAGATTTTGGAGTTTATGTGATATTAGGTGTTATAATGTACATATATGAGCTCACATACACACACAGTCAAAGCATACCTATGATTATTTTTGTTACTTTAGAGCTCCAAATTTTATGAAAAATAGATATAAATTAGAATATATTCAGAAGAACAAAATATGCAATGGAAGAAAGTCTGGATAGTCTCAGCCTGCATAGAAGAACCTATACAGGGGATTTGAAGGCAATAATCAAAGAACTGATAGGGATAAGGGATTAGATTTGCTTTGTGTGTTTACAAGGGGTGGAAATATTCATTAATAGGTAGAACACTTCAGAAAGGCAAACATCAAGTGAATAAGGAAAAAATCTGTGCTATAAAATCTGTATAAAAATGAAGAACTACTGAATTTATTATCACGATTTCTACTCAAGGAAAAATAAGAATCACACTTGCTTAAGATACCAATAAGTATGTTTGAGAGGGGTTTTAGCACTGAATGAATTATTCATTCCTTTCATCATTGTTTCAGAAGAGAGTAAATGAGCACCCACTCTAGGTTGAGGGTTGTTTTTAAGGCCTAGATTGAGAGATTGGTGAATGAGCAGGCAAGATCCTGCTCTTACCGGGTTTCTCTCAGATTGTGGAAGATGTACAATAAACAAGAATACAAACAAAACTATAAGTTTATTTCACTGAGATAAAACAAGCTCAGGTAATAGACTGTGAAGAGGTATTTGTGAACAGGTGTATGAGCTAGAGTAGTCAGGGAAGTCTCTCTCGGGGTGAGAACTTTAAGCCAAAGATCTGAATGGCAGAAGGATCCAGCCCTGTGAAGATGTGGGGGGAAAGAGTTTCTGGCAAAGGGAACCATAAACTGAAGGCCCCATGACTCAGCTAAGTGTAGCATATTTTATCTGCAGGAAGGTGGCCCTTCTGACTACACCATTACTAGTGGTGGGGAAGGTGGAAAGAGACCAGATAAAAGAAGTAATAACATCAGCTTCAAAATGTATGTCTTGTAGATAATAGTAATGAATTCAGATGTTATTTTTTTATTTTATTATGTTATGTTAATCACCATACATTACATCATTAGTTTTTGATGCAGTGTTCCATGATTCATTGTTTGCATATAATACCCAGTGCTCCATTCAGTACGTGCCCTCTTTAATACCCATCACCAGGCTAACCCATCCCCCCACCCCCTCCCCTCTAGAACCCTCAGTTTGTTTCTCAGATTCCATAGTCTCTCATGGTTTATCTCCCCCTCCAATTTCCCCGTCTTCATTTTTCCATTCCTACTATCTTTTTTTTTTTTTTTTTTTAACATATGATGAATTATTTGTTTCAGAGGTACAGGTCTGTGATTCAACAGTCTTGCACAGTTCACAGCACTCACCATAGCACATACCCTCCCCAAAGTCTATCACTCAGCCACCCCATCCCTCCCACCCCCCACCACTCCAGCAACCCTCAGTTTGTTTCCTGAGATTAAGAATTCCTCATATCAATGAGATCATATGATACACGTCTTTCTTTGATTGACTTATTTCACTCAGCATAATACCCTCCAGTTCCATCCACGTCATTGCCAATGGCAAGATTTCATTCCTTGTGGTGGCTGCATAATATTCCACTGTATGTATGTGTGTATATATATATATATATATATATATATATATATATATGTGTGTGTGTGTGTGTGTATATATATATCTTCTTTATCCATTCATCTGTCGATGGACATCTTGGCTCTTTCCATAGTTTGGCTGTTGTGGACATTGCTGCTATAAACATCGGGGTGCATGTACCTCTTCGGATCCCTACATTTGTACCTTTGGGGTAAATACCCAGTAGTGCAATTGCTGGATCGTATGGTAGCTCTATTTTCAACTTTTTGAGGAACCTCCATACTGTTTTCCAGAGTGGCTGCACCAGCTTGCATTCCCACCAACAGTGCAAGAGGGTGCCCCTTTCTCTGCATCCCCGCCAACATCTGTCGTTTCCTGACTTGTTAATTTTAGCCATTCTGACTGGTGTGAGGTGGTATCTCACTGAGGTTTTGATTTGGATTTCCCTGATGCCGAGCAATGTTGAGCACTTTTTCATGTGTCTGTTGGCCATTTGGATGTCTTCTTTGGAAAAATGTCTGTTCACGTCTTCTGCCCCTTTCTTGATTGGATTCTTTGTTCTTTGGGTGTTGAGTTTGATAAGTTCTTTATAGATTTTGGATACTAGCCCTTTATCTGGTATGTCATTTGCAAATATCTTCTCCCATTCTGTCAGTTGTCTTTTGGTTTTGTTGACTGTTTCTTTGCTGTGCAAAACTTTTTATCCTGATGAAGTTCCAATAGTTCATTTTTGCCCTTGCTTCCTTTGTCTTTGGTGATGTTTCTAGGAAAAAGTTGCTGCGGCTGAGGTTGAAGAGGTTGCTGCCTGTGTTCTCCTTTAGGATTTTGATGGACTCCTGTCTCACATTGAGGTCTTTCAACCATTTGGAGTCTATTTTTGTGTGTGGTGTAAGGAAATGGTCCAGTTTCATTCTTCTGCATGTGGCTGTCCCAACTTCTGCAAAGAGTGTCCCAACACTATTTGTTGAAAAGACTGTCTTTTTTTCCACTGGACATTCTTTCCTGCTTTGTCGAAGATTAGTTGACCATAGAGTTGAGGGTCCATTTCTGGGCTCTCTGTTCTGTTCCACTGATCTATGTGTCTGTTTTTGTGCCAGTACCATACTGTCTTGATGATTACAGCTTTGAATAGAGTTTGAAGTCCAGAATTGTGATGCCACCAGCTTTGCTTTTCTTTTTCAACATTCCTCTGTCTATTCGGGGTCTTTTCTGGTTCCATAAAAATTTTAGGATTATTTGTTCCATTTCTTTGAAAAAAGTGGATGGTATTTTGATAGGGATTATATTAAATGTGTAGATTGCTCTAGGTAGCATTGACATCTTCACAATGTTTGTTCTTCCAATCCATGAGCATGGAATGTTTTTCCATTTCTTTGTATCTTCTTCAATTTCTTTCATGAGTATTTTATAGTTTTCTGAGTACAGATCCTTTGCCTCTTTGGTTAGATTTATTCCTAGGTATCTTATGGTTTTGGGCACAATTGTAAATGGGATCGACTCCTTAATTTCTCTTTCTTCTGTCTTGTTGTTGGTGTATAGAAATGCCACTGATTTCTGTGCATTGACTTTATATCCTGCCACTTGACTGAATTCCTGTATGAGTTCTAGCAGTTTTAGGGTGGAGTGTTTTGGGTTTTCCACATAAAGTATCATATCATCTGCAAACAGTGAGAGTTTGACTTCTTCTTTGCCAATTTGGATGCCTTTTATTTCTTTTTGTTGTCTGATTGCTGTGGCTAGGACTTCTAATACTATGTTGAATAGCAGTGTTGATAGTGGACATCCCTACCACATTCCTGACCTTAGGGGGAAAGCTCTCAGTTTTTCCCCATTGAGAATGATATTCACTGTGGGTTTTTCATAGAAGGCTCTTATGATATTGAGATATGTACCCTCTATCCCTACACTCTGAAGAGTTTTGATCAAGAACGGATGCTGTACTTTGTCAAATGCTTTTTTGGCATCTATTGAGAGGATCATATGGTTCTTGTTCTTTCTTTTATTAATGTATTGTATCACATTGATTGATTTGCGGATGTGGAACTAACCTTGCAGGCGAGGGATAAATCCCACTTGGCCGTGGTGAATAATCTTTTTAATGTACTGTTGGATCCTATTGGCTAGTATTTTGGTGAGAATTTTTGCATCCATGTTCATCAAGGATATTGGTCTGTAATTCTCCTTTTTGATGGGGTCTTTGTCTGATTTTGGGATCAAGTTAATGGTGGCCTTATAAAACGAGTTTGAAAGTTTTCCTTCCATTTCTATTTTTTGGAACAGTTTCAGAAGAGTAGGTATTAATTCTTCTTTAAATGTTTGGTAGAATTCCCATGGGAAGCCATCTGGCTCTGGGCTTTTGTTTGTTTGGGAGATTTTTGATGACTGCTTCAATTTCCTTAGTGGTTATAGGTCTGTTCAGGTTTTCTGTTTCTTCCTGATTCAGTTTTGGTAGTTGATACATCTTTAGGAATGCATCCATTTCTTCCAGATTATCTAATTTGCTGGCATAGTGTTGCTCATAATATGTTCTTAGAATTGTTTGTATTTCTTTGGTGTTGGTTGTGATCTCTCCTCTTTCACTCATGATTTTATTTATTTGGGTCCTTTTCTTTTCTTTGATAAGTCTGGCCAGGGGTTTATCAATCTTGTTAATTCTTTCAAAGAACCAGCTCCTAGTTTTGTTGATCTGTTCTACTGTTCTTTTGGTTTCTATTTCATTGATTTCTTCTCTGATCTTTATTATTTCTCTTCTCCTGCTGGGTTTAGGCTTTATTTGCTGTTCTTTCTCCAGCTCCTTTAGGTGTAGGGTTAGGTTGTGTATTTGAGACCTTTCATTTCTTGAGAAAGGCTTGTATTGCTATATGCTTTCCTCTTAGGACTGCATTTACTGCATCCCAAAGATTTTGAACAGTTTTGGTTTCATTTTCATTTGTTTCCATGAATTTTTTAAATTTTTCTTTAATTTCCTGGTTGACCCATTCATTCTTTAGTAGGATGCTCTTTAGCCTCCATGTATTTGAGTTCTTTCTGACTTTTCTCTTGTGATTGAGTTCTAGTTTCAAAGCATTGTGGTCTGAAAATAGGCAGGGAATGATCCCAATCTTTTGGTAACAGTTGAGACCTGATTTGTGACCTAGGATGTGATCTATTCTGGAGAATGTTCCATGGGCACTAGAGAAGAATGTGTATTCTGTTGCTTTGGGATGAAATGTTCTGAATAGATCTGTGAAGTCCATTTGGTCCAGTGTGTCATTTAAAGTCTTTACTTCCTTGTTGATCTTTTGCTAAGATGATCTGTCCATTTCAGTAAGGGGGGTGTTAAAGTCCCCCACTATTACTGTATTGTTGTCAATGTTTTTCTTTGCTTTTGTTATTTACTGCCATATATAATTGGCTGCTCCCATGTTAGGGGCATAGATACTTACAATTGTTAGATCTTTTTGTTGGACAGACCCTTTAAGTATGATATAGTGTCCCTCCTCATCTCTTATTACAGTCTTTGGTTTAAAATCTAATTTGTCTGATATAAGGATTGACACGCCAGCTTTCTTTTGGTGTCCATTAGCATGGTAAATGGTTTTCCACCCCCTCACTTTCAATCTGGGGGTGTCTTTGGGTCTAAAATGAGTCTCTTGCAGACAGCATATCGATGGGTCTTGTTTTTTATCCAATCTGATACCCTGTGTCTTTTGATTGGGGCATTTAGCCCATTTACATTCAGGATAACTATTGAAAGATAGGAATTTAATGCCATTGTATTGTCTATAAGGTGACTGTTACTGTATATTGTCTGTGTTCCTTTCTGGTCTTTGTTACTTTTAGGCTCTCTCTTTCCTTAGAGGACTCCTTTCAATATTTCTTGTAGGACTGGTTTCGTGTTTGCAAATTCCTTTAGTTTTTGTTTGTCCTGGAAGCTTTTTATCTCTCCTTCAATTTTCAATGACAGCCTAGCTGGATATAGTATTCTTGGCTGCATATTTTTCTCATTTAGTGCTCTGAATATGTCCTGCCAGTCCTTTCTGGCCTGCCAGGTCTCTGTGGATAGGTGTGTTGCCAATCTAATGTTTCTACCATTGTAGTTTACAGATCTCTTCTCCCGAGCTGCTTTCAGGATTTTCTCTTTGTCTCTGAGACTTGTAAGTTTTAGTATTATATGTCGGGGTGTTGACCTATTTTTATTGATTTTGAGAGGGGTTCTCTGTGCCTCCTGGATTTTGATGCCTGTTTCCTTCCCCAAATTAGGGAAGTTCTCTGCTATAATTTGCTCCAATATACCTTTGCCCCTCTCTCTCTTTCTTCTTCTTCTGGGATCCCAATTATTCTAATATTGTTTCATCTTATGGTATCACTTATCTCTCGAATTCTGCCCTCGTGATCCAGTAGTTGTTTATCTCTCTTTTTCTCAGCTTCTTTATTTTCCATCATTTGGTCTTGTATAGCACTAATTCACTCTTCTGCCTCATTTTTCCTAGCAGTTAAGAGCCTCCATGTTTGATTGCACCTCATGAATATCCTTTTTGATTTCGACTTGGTTAGATTTTAGTTCTTTTATTTCTCCAGAAAGGGTTTCTCTAATATCTTCCATGCTTTTTTCAAGCCAGCTAGTATCTTTAAAATAGTCATTCTGAACTCTAGTTCCAACATCTTACTAATGTCCATATTGATTAGGTCCTTGGCAATCAGTACTGCCTCTTGTTCTTTTTTTTTAGGTGATTTTTTCCATCTTGTCATTTTGTCCAGAGGTTAATAGATGAATGAGAGAACAGAATGCTAACAGGGTAACAATGACCCCAGAAAAATATACACTAAACAAATCAGAAAAGACCTGAAACCGGAAGAAAAGAAAGGGAAAGAAAGAAAAAAGAAAAAAGAATAAAAAGAAAAAGATAAAAAAAAAAGAATATGATCAAATATGATCCGGCTGGTGCATAGATCAGTGCCACACACTAGATTTAGGGCGTATTTTGGTCTTTAGAAGACAGTGCCTCCCAAAATTTTAAAGAAAGAAAAACTTATATATGCACAAAAATAAGGGTAAATACGATGAAGGGATGGAATATGACTGTAAAGATGAAAATTATAAAAGATTTTATAAAAGGAATTGGTAAGATAAGAAGTTGGTTGATAAAAGAAAGAAGAGGAATTAAAAAAGAAAACGGGAGAGAATGTGATCAGGCAGGAGACTAGAACAAAGCCAAACACTAGAGATTTAGGGTATATTTTGGTCTGTGAGAAGAAACTGTATCCCAAAATTTTAAAGAGAGAACTATATATATATATATATATACCAAAAATAAGGTTAACTACTATGAAGGGATAGAATATGACTAAAAATGAAAAGTAAAAAAAGATTTTTTAAAGAGGGATTAAGAATTCCTCATATCAGTGAGGTCATATGATACATGTCTTTCTCTGATTGACTTATTTCGCTCAGCATAATACCCTCCAGTTCCATCCACGTTGTTGCATGAGGAATTCTTAATGCAGGAAACAAACTGAGGGTTGCTGGAGTGGTGGGGGTTGGGAGGGATAGGGTGGCTGGGTGATAGATTTTGGGGAGGGTATGTGCTATGGTGAGTGCTGTGAACTGTGCAAGACTGTTGAATCACAGATCTGTACCTCTGAAGCAAATAATATATTATATGTTAAAAAAAAAAAAGAAGAAGAAGATAGCAGGAGGGGAAGAATGAAGGGGGGGAAGTCGGATGGGGAGACAAACCATGAGAGATTTTGGACTCTGAAAAACAAACTGAGGGTCCTAGAGGGGAGGGGGGTGGGAGGATTGGTTAGCCTGGTGATGGGTATTAAAGAGGGTACGTTCTGCATGGAGCACTGGGTGTTATACGCAAACAATGAATCATGGAACACTACATCAAAAACTAATAATGTAATGTATGGTGATTAACATAATAAAAAAGAGAGAAAAAAGAAATTCCGGCCCCCCCCAAAAAAAGGAATTGATAAAATGTTGGTTGAAAAAGGGAAAAACAGGGGCGCCTGGGTGGCTCAGTTGGTTAAGCGACTGCCTTCAGCTCAGGTCATGATCCTGGAGTTCCGGGATTGAGTCCCACGTCGGGCTCCCTGCTCAGCAGGGAGTCTGCTTCTCCCTCTGACCCTTCCCCCCTCATGTGCTCTCTCTCTCTCTCTCATTCTCGCTCTCTCAAATAAATAAATAAATAAAATCTTTAAAAAAAAAGAAAAAGGGAAAAAGAGAATTAAAAAAAAGAAAATTAACTTTGAAAGACTAAAGAATCATGGTAAAAAAGCCATGAATTCTATGTGCTGTATTCCCCTAGGGCTGCTGTTCTGCCGTTCTCATTGATCGGTAAACTTGGTCTTGGCTGGCTGTTCTTGCTGATCTTCTGGGGGAGGGGCCTGTTGCCGTGGTTCCCAAATGTCTTTGCTGGAGGCGGAATTGCCCCGCCCTTTTCCGGTCCGGGCTAAGTAATCTGCTCGGGTTTGCTCTCCGGAGCTTTTGTTCCCTGCAAGCTTTCCGTACAGATTTGGAGGCCGAGAGTGAAAATGGCGGCCTCCCAATCTCCGCCCCGGAGGAGCCGAGAACTCGGGGCCCCGCTCCTCAGTGCACCCCCAGAGAAAAGCAGTCAATCACTCCCGTCTCCCTGGTCTCCGGCCGCACTCCGTGCTCACTCGGCCTGTGACCGAGCGTTTCTATTTCTGGCACCCGACCCCGTGTGGAGTCTCCAAACCCAGCAGATCCCCGCGGTGCGCTCCCGCGCCGCTCCTCCCGGGGGAAGAAGGTGAGTCTCCCCGGATCTGCCGCTTGTTGGGTCCCTGCTGGAGGAGCAGTGGCCCGACTGTGCCGCAGACCACGGTTTATGGCAACCCCGAGCTGAGAGCCCGCGCCTGGGCTCCGTCTCTGCAGCTGGCTTCCCTGCTCTGATACCTGGGAGCTCTGCCACACTCAGGCACCCCCGGTCTTTCTGTGACCCCGAGGGTCCTGAGACCACACTCTGCCAGAGAGTGTTCCACCCCCCGCTTAGCCACTGGAGCGACGTCCCTCAGTGGAGCCGACTTCTAAAAGTTCCGATTTTGTGCTCTGTTGCTCTATCACTTGCCAGAAGCGGCCGATGGAGGCCCCTCCCCCGCCGTCTATCCTCCCGAATATCGCCTCGGATTCACTTCTCCGCACGTCCTACCTTCCAGAAAGTGGTTGCTTTTCTGTTCAGAGAGTTGTTGCTATTCTTTTCTTTGATCTCCTGTTGAGTTCGTAGGTGTTCAGAGTGGTTTGATCCCTATGCGGCTGAATTCCTGGGACCAGATGACATTTAGGTCTCCTACTCCGCCATCTTGCTCTGCCCTCTAGATGTTATTTTGGCATGCTCAAGAACATATATAGGATATAAGCAGAGGCTGGGATGTAGTCTGGTTTACAATTTATAAAATCATTTTGTTTGCTTTGTGGATAAAGTGGTTGAACTAAGGGCAACCTTTAGGTGTAAATAGGGAAAGGAATCAAAGGCTATTGTTCCAGTTTGGGAGAAAAGAGAAGCTGTTAGATTATTTACTGACACATCCTCTTGACCAGATATAGGCTGGTTCCTAGAAATACAGAGGCAAAAAATAAAATTTGTACTTTCAAAGAGCACGCTGCTTATTAAGGAGGTTAGGCATGCACAGCTGTGATACACCTCTGGTGGCTGATATAAGATAGATACAGTGTTGTCAGAACAGGAACAAAGACTGAGTGAATGAGAGGATACCAAACAAAATGCATTGGCCTGAAAACTACACAGATAACCTTTGAGATCCTTTCCAAATATGGGATTCTATGCTTCTACTGAAGCTCTCACAAAACTGTCTTTCATCCGGTTTTGACTATGACAGATAAGGGTTGTGGGATCTACGTTCTGCATGGCCATGAGGAATAGGGAATTTGATACATCATTGGATACTTGAAGAACAATGATTCTTTCCTTATGCATGAGCCTGATAGTCCAGTCCTAAAGCTGAAAGAGCCCACTGTAAGACCACTTAGAGATAGGTGCATGAGACAGTAGCTCTTTCTTAGGAGCCAAATCTGAGGCCAGGACTCCTGAGTCTTTACTGATCTAGTTCCCCTAAACTTCTTTGAGTTCATTATTTCTTACCTGAAAATAAATACAAATCTCTAAGAATCTAATGCCAGTTCTATCCAAGTCACAAAGGTGTTGGGATGATCAAGTAGTCCCTATTGCAGGAAGGCTTGGAAACCCAGTTGAAATCTATGGAAAAGCAAATAGCTATGTAAAAGAATAGGAAAATGAATGGATACCTGAGACTCCTTGTTTTTATTTAATGCTCAGTTAGAATAGGGCCAGAGTTCTAGCTAGACATCACATTGGGTTGGCCACACACAAAGAAAGAATGACCTCTCATTAGGGTGTTCTTTTTTTTTTTTTTTTTCTCAATGCCCTCAGATAAGCATGAGTCTCCCTGAGGGAGTGGAAAGGATAAATGGAGCATGAAGACAGAGTTAGTCTTCCTAGCACAGATCACCAGTATTTCTTATTTGCAAAGAGCTTGAAATCATTTATGTTAATTTCATGCCCATGCCTGTGATGGGAGTGCACTGCTAGATTCATTTCATAGATTAGAAACCCAAAGATGGTAAGATCTAGTGGCTTACATTTGGTTTCACAGTGAATAATCACAAAGCTGGAGAAAGGACTCCTAGGTCAGTCTGTGGTTCTACCACCTGGGACTCAAAGGCGTCCGACAAAATGGACTCAATAATCTCTTTTAACCACTCATGAGTGCTTTTAACAGTGTAGAGCTTTCTAACCATTGAACAGATTCTATTAAAATGAATCTATATTTTTTTCTTTTTGGGGTTGCTTCCTCCCATCCTTTTTTTCAGGGAAGGTTTCTTAGAAGAAGCTCTACCACAGTATATGAGTTTAGTAAAAAAGAAGAAAATGGAGTTAAGGCAGATAAAAATAACAGATGAGAAATGAGGGTATGGCAAACGTTGTTTCACTTCATCTTTGGGAGAAGAGTATGCAAGTTATATTAATGACACTAGAGCCTTGTCTCTGGCTGCATTATCTTCTGATTCCCGTGGCCCAAAATGTGAGTGGAAAAATTAGGCTGCCCAGTCAGGATGGCTATATAGAGTCAGCTGTATTCTGCCACAGGTTTTTGTGGGGAAAACTCAAACCATATAAAAGACATTTGGAAAAGGGAGGTCCAAATGGTTGGATTACTCCTTTTGCTGGGTTGAACAGGGTTTTGGCAAGTTTTTCCAAAGTACATTTTTAAATATTATCAAAAGCTGTCAAATTATATCTGAAACACCAGAAGAGCCAAAATTATCTAAAGAGAAGCTCCTACTATAAACACCAATTCTTGGGGCACGTGGGTGGTGCAGTTCGTTAAGCATCTGACTCTTGGTTTCGGCTCAGGTCATGATCTCAGGGTCATGAGGTCGAGCCTTGCATCGGGCTCTGCTTGAGATTCTCTGCCTCTGCCCCTCTCCCCCCCACTCTCTCTCTCTCTCAAATAAATAAATAAAATATTTAAACACCAATTCTTTTATGAATGCTCAATTCTGCTTTCCTTAAAGCATTTGCATAAAGAATGGTAATATTTTCAAAATGTGAACTATAAACTATGTAGAGATAATGCCACCTGAAAGCTCTGCACACAGTATGTGGGCAAACCAGCTATGGGACAATAGGGCTATATAGACATGAGTTAACATAGTAGCCCGGGACTGCCTACCCTTAGAAAGGTCTGATTACAAGGTTGGTCCTTGACTAGTGTCTGGGAATTTGGCTGGTAAATATACCTACACCGACACAAAACTTTCCCTAAATTGTAAGAGTGTTTCACTGTGCTTAAACTATATAAACAATCAGTTTGCTTCTGGGAGTTTGGAATTTTGGTACATGCTAGACAAGAAGGTGCCCATGTGATCAGCCTTCTAATAAACACCTAGGACATTGAGTCTCTAAAGTGTGTCCCTGGTGGATAACATTTCTCATTTGTTGCCACACTCACTGCTGGGATAGTTTGTTAAGTCCTGTGTGACCCTGTTGAGAGATGAATCTTGGAAGCTAGTACCTGGTTTCCTCTAGACTTCACCCTTTGTGTCTTTTTCCCTTTCTTTGCATTGGGTTTGTGTCCTTCCACTTGTTATCAATCTTAGTCCTGTGTACAACTAGAGAAGAATCCTGTGAGTACTTATAGCAAATCACAAACCAGCAAATCTGGGGTAGTCTTAGAGTTCTCTAATACAGGACTCCTCTCTGAACATCTAAGGACAAGGCCACTCATTTTCTTTTCTTAAGACTACTTTCCTTCCCATGTGCACATTTTAGTTCAAATTAGATAAATTTAAAAGAAATAGTAGGCCTGCAAAAATCAGTGTCCCATTTAGACATTTTCTCAAATTTCTAGACACATCTGTGTTTTCTCCAATTTCCCTACCTCAACTGCAGCATGCATTTTGTCTTTCATGACAATCTACTATAGAAGTGACAGAAGTTGCAAAATCCCATGAAAATACACACACACACACACACACACACACACAGAGATAGAAAGCAATTCTCATATTCTTATAGTATTTTCAGCTCAGTTGGGAATAAAACACTGTAAAGTCTTACAAGGATGCCTGCTATCCTGAGATATGAGGCCAGATTGGTTGATTAGAGAGGTTTGAATCTCAGGGTGCTAGAAACAGGCTTCTAAACCTTTCCCCATTTTCACTGGGTTTGAAAAAAAATGAATGTGAATTATAGAGGTTTGATTCTGACTATGGAGTCAGGAAAGCATTCACAGAAATGAGATGCTTGAGGCAGTTTCAAACACACAAAGGACATGAACATTTGTAAAGCTCTTACAGACCCAGGGTTTTGTTCCTCGAAAGTATCATGAGTCCCAGTTCTGCATAGCAGGGGCTGTGATGTAAGAAACCTAGGCCAAGGTTTATGGATCCTCCTTCCAACTCTAAATTTGCAGGTCCCCACTGTCATTTGTAGTGTTCTCTTTGTGCTGGAGAAAATGAAGTGAAGCTAATGGCATCCTTTGTGTGGGCAAAGGAAAGTGATATCCATGCATACAAAGGGTGGGTTGGAGTGAGATATTAAGAGCAGAGACCTTCTTGAAATCAGTGACTTTATGGGAGAAGGGATGTGCTGTGTCTTGGTTCTTCTGCAGAAACAGAGACCCTTCACACTCCGTGTCAGAGTGGTCCTGCTCTTCTAGTGTCAATGAGTCCAGTACAGGACCATGATACTTAGAATAGACTTTGCCCCCAAAGCAACAAATTGCATCTGCAAACCATTTGCTATCACTGATTGAAACTTGTTATCCTATGCAATTCCATTTAGTTACGAAAAATAAAATAACTGGCCTTTTTAAAAAATGAGAATATTTGTCCAAAAGTGATCTTCTGTGATCTGTTTAGAAATTTTATCAACAGTTCTGACAGTTATGTGAAATGATATCTCTGGGTGCGCCACTGCACCAACAATAAGAATAATTTTTTTTCTATTAGCTCCTACAATGAGCAGCTTTCTCCAGAAACGAAAAAAGTATATTAAACTCCCATACTTCCATGGAATTTTAAAAAGCTAAATATGACTTCATTTATACTAAAAGTCTTTAATTTTCACTGGTGATAAAAAATGAATCAATGGATTTCAGTGCAAAAAAGAAAAAGAAAAAATGTTTTCTTTCCAGCTATTATAATTATAATTCCCACCCAGGGTATAATGGTATTGAACTCTGCTAGGTAATCAAAAATATTAAGTCTGTTTGCATAGTTTCTTTTAAGATTTAGATTTCTGTTTATTCAAAAATAGTTCTTGTCTGATTATTTGCATAAAGTATGGAGACTAGGTATGTAATACTGCAATATAGTTTTCTAACATTTCAACAGTTTACTCAGCTTATCTTTAATGCCTCATTACAAATCTCATCAAGGCTAATTTATTGGGTGTCTTAATGACTTTATTTTTGTAAATATGATGGATTGCAAAAGCATTTGTGTATTTCGGTTATTTCCAATTTTCCTTAATATGTTGTACTCACAATTGACATCTTTGTGGTAACTTCACATGGAGGTATCCCCCCTCCTATGCAGATGTTGATAAGGAAATTAGTGGATCCTGGTGGTAGGATCAAGGTAGATCTTTGTCATGTTTCTCCCCTGTTTTTTTCTTCCCTCTGGCTTCTTGCATCCAACATAAGTGTCCACATATAGATGTCTCTTGGACATAATGCAGACAGTAGCCTCGGGAATATGCTGTGAATCAAGCAAACCACTCATTTAGTGAGAAGTTTTAGCTGATGAACTCATTTATCATGGAGAAGTTATACAAATAATCCTTTCATGGGAGAGTCTGCCATTTAGTCAGATCTGTAAGTCAGACCTGTAAGTCAATTTTGCCCCACCAAAATTCTCCTACATTAAACCCCATCTCACAACTATGCTGTGGAGGTTTACCTTTGAGGAAATCAGAAGCTACCCAATGAGAGAGGAAGGATGATCTGGTTTATTCCCCCAGTACATCTGAGAAGAGGCATGAGGACATGGCCATATAGTGCATGGAAGAGTATTTTATGTCTGACACTGTTAGCCAAAGAAGCAAATGTGCTGAACAAAATAACTTTCTGGAAACTGTTACCTTTTTTCTTTTTCTTTCTTTCTTTCTTTTTTTTTTGACAAATGTTGCATAGTAGAGCTAAAAAAACTAAGTCTCGAAAAATCCAATTGTCATTGACTATGGGAGTGCTAGTTTTGCAAAGAGATGACATTTATGATACCTTCACTAAATATTATGGAAACTTTTAAGCTTTAGAACCAAACTATGATCTATGAGCAATGTCCTACTTCCTTAATAGTATGTTAAATGTCAGTTAAATCATTCTGATGGTGAATCTTTGGAAAACGCTATCATAATAATCAAATAGTCAAGTAATCTTAACCAGGCCAAAAAAAAAAGGGGGGGGATGGAAAAGAACAAGAAGTGAAGGGTAAAGGGAGGTAGTAAAGTCAGGAAAGAGAGCACACTAAGAAATGAGGGTAAGAGTGAATTGCTAAGAATCCCACACATTTCTATGTCTAAGACTTTGTGCATAAGGCTAGATCATCTTGATGTATGTAGAGTGTGAACAATTGAAATAAGACCATTGAAATAATCACTTATTCAAAGTAACACCTTGTGAAAGATACGTAATTATCAGCTGCAGTGCCACCAAAAACCTCCATCTTTTCAGAGCTTATGAAATCGCTTCAAATTAAATCCTAAAGGTGAAGATTATGTCTAAATAGTCATCAGATTTGATAAACATTTAGTTCTCCCAGTTTTGTGAGAGGGGCTATGGAGATAAAGATGAATATAGTCTGATCCCCTTCCTTGAAAAATTCAGAAGTTAGTTGAGAAACTGACAATTAGGTAGCAGGACTAGACTCAATCCATCCTGACATACTATGAGAGAAAAATAGGAATACAAGTGGGAAATTAACTAGCTGAGAGGGGTTTCATGTAGGTCTTCTTGGAGGTGCAGATGACTGATTATGAGGAACTTGTATGCCATGCTACAGGTTAAGAATATCATCCAAAGAGCAATGGGTAGTGCTAAAGGAAAAAAATATTTTTAACACCTGTTAAAGATGGAAAGGAAGACTTTATTCAAGAAGGATTACTGCAATAGGGTTTTTGTAGTAGGGGAGAGATTTATAGACAAGAAGCAGTGTAGGGGTCAGTGGATGGAAAATTACTAAAGGGAACCACCAAGGCTTGGGAGATTCTTGCTAGGCCCACTGAACAGGAATCCTATTGGGGACAGGCCAGGGTAATAAGATACCAAGATGGGGGATGCAGAAGTTAATTCAGATATCTAGGGCCAGAGACTCTCTCTAAATTGATCTGTCAGGATTCTTGCTAAAACTGGACTCAACTGACCAAGGACAGAGCCATGAGTCAGAAAGAAGCCATTTATTTCTAGTAATTTATTACATTATGCAATGTTGTAAAATTAGGTTGCAATTTGGAATACTTTTGTATTTTTGTGCTCTATCTGAAGTTTTATTTGTTTTTTGAAAATTTCACCAAAGATAAATAAAATGCTTTGAATTAAGTTTAACTTTGTTTTAGAAAAGTGTCCTGTTTGCAGAACACTTACGATCTGGCTAAGGAGAATCCTTTTTTTTTTTCTTTAATTTTATTTATTTGAGAGAGCGAGAGAGAGAGTAGAGAGAGAGACAGCACACAAGCAGGGAGGAGAGGCAGAGGGAGAAGCAGACTCTCTGATCCCAGGACCTTGTGATATGACCTGAGCTGAAGGCAGTTGCTTAACCAACTGAGCCACACAGGTGCCCCTAAGGAGAATCCTAAATACAGGCAATTGGTCCTCGGCTTTTAAGGACCACCTATCCTAATTGAACTGATATATACATATATGTATATATGTGTGTGTGTGTATATATATATATACATTTTTTTAAAAATTCAGTGGTTTGCACAAGTGTTACTTTTTAAGGTAATACCTTCATATGATTAATAAAAAAGATAAAATAGTACAAAACTACAGAATGAAAAAGTCATTCTTCTTTCTATCCTTTTTTTCATTGAAGTATGGATAACATGCAATGTTATATTAGTGTTTCAGGTTTACAACATAGTGATTGAACAATTCTGTCTACTACTCAGTGCTCACCATGATAAGTGTAGTCACCATACAATGTTATTATAATATTACTGACTGTGTTCCCTTTGTTGTACTTTTCATCTCTGTGACTTATTGATTTTACAATTGGAAGTTTGTGCTTTTTAATTCCCTTCAACTATTTCATCCATACTGCCAATTCCTCTTCCCTGGCAACTACCAGTTCTCTGTATTAATGAGTTTGTTTCTCAGTTTTTTGTTTATTTGTTCATTTATTTTGTGTTTTAGATTCTAGATATAAGTGAAATCGTACAGTCTTTGTCCTTCTCTGTTTGACTTACTTCACCTAACATACTACTGTCTAGGTCCACTCATGTTGTCACAAATGGCAAGATTTCATTCTTATTTTTATGGCTGAGTAATATTCCATTGTGTCTATCTATCTACACACAGAACATCTTCTTTATCCATTCATCTACTGGTGGACAGTTGAGTTAATTCCACATCTTGACTATTGTGAATAATGCTGCAGTAAACATAGCGGTGCATATCTTTTCAAATTGGTGTTTTTGTTTTCTTTGGGTAAATACCCAGTAGTGGAATTATTGCATCATATGGTATTTGTTTTTAATTTTTTGAGGAACCTCAATACTGTTTTCCATAATGGTTGCCATCAATGTACATCCCCAACAGAAATGCATGAGGTTTCTTTTTTCTCCACATCCTCATCACCACTTGTTATTTTTTGTCAGAGAAGCCATTTTAAAGTTGGTCAAGGATAGAGTTTTTGTCAGTATCTACCAATAATTATTGATAGTGGTACAGAAATTAAACTGGAAAAGACAAATACTGGAAGTTGAGAGACCAGTTAGGAGACTAAGAGGCAGATCAGATGAGTTTTGTCCAGGAAAGAATGAATTAGAACCCAGACCATGTAAAGAATAGTAGATATAAGAAGCAACGAGAACATTGAAAACAAGGATAAGGAAACATTGAGGAAGTTAAATGAATAAAACATTGATTTCTATATACTTTGCCATTTATACAGTGCCTGGCATATAGAAGGTGGGTGGTCCAAAATATTTATTAAATGAAAGAACAAGTAGGGCATGTTATACGTATATTAGTGTTAACATTGTGGTTTCATTCCTACCTGGCCATCCCCAAATTAGTCTTAAATACTGGATGGCATCATAATTACCCACCTTCCTAACTCTGATTATAACCCATTAATCAACTCATGTCTAGTCATGACTGGTATATGAGAATATTTTTATTGCATATCCCGGGTATTTGATCATAGCAAATACTTTGCATTTAATTCCTTAAATTAAAAGGAAATACTTTTCATTTAAAAGAGTATGATAGATAATTAGCAGGAATTATGTTCACACTGATAATCATTCAAAACTTTTGTCTGATCTCTGAGAAAAGAGTCTAGTAAATATGGGCCATTAAAAAAATTCTGGCTCTGTCATTCACTAGCTGTATGATAGCTAAATCTCTGTGCCTTAATTCCGTCATCTATAAAATAGACATAATTATACTTATTTTTCAGGATTTGGCGGAAAATTAAAAGTATTCCTATTTATAAAGTACTTAGCAAGTGCCTAACAGAGAGTAGGGGTTCAAGAAATTAAAATATTATTTCATTCAAAGTCACCAACTAGCAATGATGACTAAGTAATTAGTGGTGCCATATTCCTTTCAGTTATCAAGTAAATTTCCCTATTGGAACCTGACAAACTCTTCAAGTTTCCCACATAGTAAATGTAACAGTGGCTGGTACACATTCTTTTGGGGAACTGGGAACTTCAGCAGTCTCAATGACTTCCTTGACGACTGACACTTTCTTTGGAAAACAAAGACTTTTTAGAAGAGTAAAACATTATGGACCAAGTATAAACTTATATTCACACAGAATGAGTGCAGTAAACACTACATTATTTATCCTCCCATTTAGTCATGAAATAGTCATTCACTGAGCTTCTATCAGATATCAGACACTGTTCTATCTACTCGTTTTACATAGGTTATTGAGACACATCTCCTGTTCTCAATTCACAATCTAATAAGGAGCACTGGAACATAAATAGTTTATTATATTACAGAGGAATTAGAATTTTGTACAAAAACTTGTAGAAGCACAAAGTACTCTCTGAATTATTCTGACAATGGGGTCATGAAAATTTCAAGCCATGGGTTATCCTTAAGGATCTAGTTCTCAGAGAAGGAATGGAAAGTGTGAGTGGCTGATAATAGCTATAAGGATAAGCGCAGTCTTTCATGTCCTGTTTTTTTTTTTTTTTTAACACTCCTCACTTTTTGCTTGTGTCATGCCACCCTCTCCCAAATGTACATGATTATATGGTTACAACACCTTATATTTTGTCACTCATGGTGACCCTTAGGTAGAAAAAGTGGCATTGATGGGTCCAGTCCCTTCCTTAGTCTTTTGTGTCTGTACTATTCACCTGCTGCTTTTTATATGGAATATCTTTTCTGTGCACATGCCCCACTAATACAGGCTCTCCAAGTTCCTTTGATCTAACCCTTAAAGATCAATTTGTGACTCATTCCTAAGTCACTTTTTATGTGTGTTTCTTTTTTTTTTTTTTAAAGATTTTATTTATTTATTTGACAGAGAAAGAGACAGTGAGAGAGGGAACACAAGCAGGGGGAGTGGGAGAGGGAGAAGCAGGCTTCCCGCCGAGCCGGGAGCCCGATGTGGGCCTCGATCCCAGGACCCCGGGATCATGACCTGAGCCGAAGGCAGACGCTTAACGACTGAGCCACCCAGGCGCCCTTTATGTGTGTTTCTATAGGGTAGGTGAGCACAGAATCCTGCAGAAGGCAGACATCAGATGGAAGATGGGGATAATTTTTGTCTTTCCTTATGAAATGGGAGACAGAAAGGCAGATGCTTTTGTCACCCACAAGGTGAGCTGGACATTCAAAAAAATATAAAAACATTTGCAAATAGTGAAAGTTTGACTTCTTCCTTACTGATTTGGATGCCATTTATTTATTTATTTATTTATTTATTTATTTATTTATTGTTGTTGTCTGATTGCTGAGGCTAAGAATTCTAGTACTATGTCAAATAGTAATGATAAGAGTGGACAACCCTGTCTTGTTCCTGACCATAGAGGAAAAGCTCGCGGTTTTTCCCCATTGAGGACATTCTAGTATTATGTTACATAGTAATGGTAAGAGTGGACATCCCTGTCTCATTCCTGACCATAGAGTAAAAGCTTGCAGTTTTTCCCCATTGAGGATGATATTAGCTGTGGGTCTTTTGTATATGGCCTTTATGATGTTGAGGTATGTTCCATCTATACCTACTTTGTTGAAGGTTTCTATCAAGAACAGATGCTGTATTTTGTCAAATGGTTTTTCTGCATCTATTGAGAGGATCATATGGTTCTTATTCTTTCTTTTGTTAATGTGGTGTGTCATGTTGATTGATTTACGAGTATTGAACCACCCTGCAGCCCAGGAATAAATCCCACTTGATAGTGGTGAATAATTCTTTTAATGTACTGCTGGATTCAATTTGCTAGTATCTTGTTGAGAGTTTTTGCATCCATGTTTATCAGGGATTTTGGCCTGTAATTCTCATTTTAGTGGGGTTTTTGGTTTGGGAATCAAGGTAATGATGGCCTCATAGAAGGAATTTGGAAGTTTTCCTTCCATTTCTATTTTTTGGAACATTTTGAGAAGAATAGGTATTAACTTTTCTTTAAATGTCTGATAGAATTCCCATAGGAAGTCATCTGGCTCTGGACTTTTGTTTGTTGGGAGGTTATTGATTACTGATTCAATTTCTTTGCTGGTTGTGGTCTGTTCAAATTTTCTATTTCTTCCTGTTTCAAGTTTGGTAGTTAGTATGTTTCTAGGAATTTGTCCATTTCTTCCAGATTGCCCAGTTTGTTGGCACATAATTTTTCATAATATTCTCTTATAATTGTTTGTATATCTGTGGTGTTTGTTGTGATCTCTCCTCTTCCATTCATGATTTTGTTTATTTGGGTCCTTTCTCTTTTTTTTTTGATAAGTCTGACTAGAGTTTATCAATTTTATTAATTCTTTCAAAGCATCAGCTCCTAATTTTATTGATCGTTCTACTGTTTTTGTTTGTGTTTCTATACCATTTATTTCTGTTCTAATCCTTCTTATTTCCCTTCTTCCTCTTCTAGATTTAGCCTTTATTTGCTGGTCATTTTCTAGTCCTTTAGATGTAAGATTAGGTTGTGTAGAGACTTTTCTTGCTTCTTGAGGTAGGCCTGTATTGCAATATACTTCCCTCTTAGGATTACCTTTGCTGCATCTTAAAGGTTTTGGACTATCATATATTCATTTTCATTTGCTTCCATGTAACTTTTAATTTATTCCTTAATTTCCAGGTTAGCCTATTCATTCTTTTTATTTTATTTTATTATGTTAATCACCATACATTACATCATTAGTTTTTGATGTAGCGTTCCATGATTCATTGTTTGCCTATAACACCCAGTGCTCCATTCAGTACGTGCCCTCTTTAATAGCCATCACCAGGCTAACCCATCCCCCCACCCCCTCCCCTCTAGAACCCTCAGTATGTTTCTCAGAGTCCATAGTCTCTCATGGCTCATCTTCCCCTCCGATTTCCCCCCCTTCATTTTTCCCTTCCTGCTATCTTCTTCTTCTTTTTTTTTTTTTAACATATAATGTATTATTTGTTTCAGGTATACAGGTCTGTGATTCAACAGTTTTTCATGCTCATGGTTTGGAAGAACAAACATTGTTAAAATGTGTATACTACCCAAAGCAATCTACATATCTAATGCAATCTCTATCAAAATACCACCAGCATTTTTCACAGGGCTAGAACAAACAATCCTAAAGCTTGTATGGAACCACAAAGACCCTGAATAGCCAAAGAAATCTTGTAAAAGAAAAGCAAAGCTGTAGACATTATAATTCCAGACGTCAAGCTATCTAACAAAGCTGTGGTCATCAAGACAGTATGATACTGGAACAAAAACAGACATAGGTTAGTGGAATAGAATAGAAAATGCAGAAATGGACCCACAACTATATGGCCAACTAATCTTTGACAAAGCAGGAAGGAATATCCAATGGAAAAAAGACAGTCTCTTCAACAAATGGTGTTGGGAAAACTGGAGAGCAACATGCAGAAGAATGAAACTGGACCACTTTCTTACACCATAAACAAAAATAAATTTAAGGGGCACCTGGGTGGTTCAGTCGGTTAAGCAGCTGCCTTCGGCTCAGGTCATGATCCTGGGGTCCTGGGATCGAGCCCCACGTCTGGCTCCCTGCTCAGCAGAGAGCCTGCTTCTCCCTCTCCCCCTGCCTGCCACTCTGCCTACTTGTGCTCTCTCTTTCTCTGTCAAATAAATAAATAAAATCTTTAAGAAAACAAAAAACAAAAATAAATTTAAAATGGATGAAAGACCTAAATGTGAGACAGGAGACCATCAAAATCCTCAAGGAGAACACAGGAAGCAACCTCTTTGACCTCAGCCATAGCAACTTCTTACAAGGCATGTCTCTGGAGGCAAGGGAAACAAAAGCCAAATGAATTATTGGGATTTCATCAAGATAAACAGCTTCTGCACAGTGAAGGAAACAATCAACAAAACTAAAAGGCAGCCTACAGAATGGGAGAAGATATTTGCAGATGACATATCTGATAAAGAGTTAGTATCCAAAATCTGTAAAGAACTTCTAAAACTCAACACCCTAACAACAAGTAGTCCAGTTAAGAAATGGGCAGAAGACATGAATAGACGTTTTTCCAAAGAAAACATCCAGATGGCTAACAGACAGCTGAAGAGATGCTAAACTTCACTCATCACCAGGGAACTACAAATCAAAACTAAATGAGAGATACTACCTCACACCTTTCAGAATAGCCAAAATCAAGAACACAAGAAACAACAGGTATTGGCAAGGATGAGGAGAAAGGGAGACCTTCTTACCCTGTTGGTGGGAATGCAAACTGGCACAGCCACTCTGGAAAAAAGTATGGAGGTTCCTCAAAAAGTTAAAAATAGAACTACCCTAGGATCCAGCAATTGCACTTCTAGGTAGTTACCCAAAGGATACAAAAATACAGATTTGAAGGAGTACATGCACCCCAATGTTTATAGCAGCATTGTCAACAATAGCCAAACTATGGAAAGAGCCCAAATGTCTATTTGTCCATTTACTGATGAATGGATAAAGAAGAGGTGTCATGCATATATATATATATTCTATACACCAATAATGAACTATATATATATATATAACATATATATATATAGTGGAATATTACTTGGCCATCAAAAAGAATGAAATCTTACCATTTGCAATGACATGGATAGAGTTAGAGTATATTATGCTAAGCAAAATAATTTAGAGAAAGACAAATACCATATGATTTCATTCACATGTGGAATTTAAGAAACAAAACAGATGAACATATGGGAGGGAGAAAAAAGAAAGAGGGAAATAAACCGTATCTCTATCTGCCACGTCTACTGGTTTTTAGTATATAAGCTTCCTTAAGTTGTGACTTACTTCTTTGTTGCTGTGCTTTCCAGTGAAATGCTGACTCTGAGGCCAGGAGGCAAGTTCAGTTCATTTTGTACCTAATTGCTCCTTCTCACTCATCCTTACTGATATCAAAATAAAGTAGGATTTAAAGATTTGTTTGTTTATTTATTTATTTATTTATTTATTTTAGAGGGAGGGAGGGAGGGAAGGGGGGCGAGGGAGAGGGGGAGAGAGAGAATCCTAAGCAGACTCTGTGCCCAGTGTGGAGCCCAACATGAGGCTTGATTCCATGACATTGAGATCATGACCTGAGCCGAAACCAAGAGTCAGACACTTAACTGACTGAACCACCCAGGTGCCCCACAATGGAGTAGGATTTATAATTCAACCTTCATGAAGGCAAGAAATATTGGACTTGAAGACGCTAGTATCAGAGACTTGAGAGGTGAGGCAGGGAGGGCTTTGGCAGGTAAAACAGGTAATCAGGAGGAGATCTGAGGGGAAAGTAGTAGGAAGGGTAAAGAGAAGTTAAAAGTGAAATGAGGGTGGCTAAGAGCTGGAGACAAACTGAAGCCTGGGAGGTCACCTGGAGGTGGTAGCTGATATATATGGTGCACAGTGTCCTGGTGGGTGGGATCCAGTGCTAGACTGAGAGTCCAGATGGGAAGAATGTGGTGCTTACTGGAGAGACCTGACCTAAGGGCAGGATCAGAGTGTGGGAGCCATTCTGCAAAAGTATTGGTAAGAGCAAAGCCAGTTTCTATAGTTAAAATGGTGAGGGTGGGAAGTGAGAGAGAGAAGAATGGAGGCAGAGGGACCCACATTACTGAAAATGGAACTGAAAGAGATGAGGAAACTTAGGCCTCCAAGGAATAGTGAAAAGCTTTCTTCCTGGGACTGGGGTCCAAGTCCAGAGCAAAACTGTTGCCAGGCTGACTTGGTGCTAGACTGTTCAGATTCTAAATAGGGAATTCCTCAGTTCTCCCATCCACAGAACAGGATTGGTTCTCAGGCCTAGAGTAGTGTTTAGCATGCATATGGGAACTAATGGTACCAGTATGTGATTAAAGAGCCGTGGGAGAGATATTAAGTGGTTCTCTATAATAAAGTCCTGATATACATCTGGTAAGGATGATGGCAAAAGTGATCTTGATTCTCTGACAATGATGTCTGATTTATCCTGCTGAGAAGAGACCCATGCAGGGAAGCTAATAATGAGGCAATTTTACATTTTAGCCCTAATGAAGATCGTTGCAGGATGGATCCCAGACACAATCAGAGAGGCTAGGAGCTCTGAGACATTTTCCCACCAAACACTTATTTTCAGTTTGGGCAATTGGTCCCATGAAATAAAAGCTAATTCCACTCTGCAAGCTTTCTATAGACTTCAACATCTTATTCAATTTCAACCATTCAAGTTATGTTCTCTTCCTTTTTCCTTATATTATTTTTATTTTAAAATTAAAATTAGTTTCCTGGTTAAAGTTAGTCTTGGACTAAATCCTAGAATTTTTAGCACTTCATACTCAGAGGTGTGTTGGCTCTAGCTCAGCTGTTTTTCTGAGAGTACCTGACTGTGTTGACAAGAATATTTGGAGAAGCTGCCCAGGCTGCTTGAGCTCTGTTTAATGGATATTACACAGGGGACTGCATTTTCTGCGGTTTTCTTCAATTTGTGACTTAGCACTCATAACTAAGGTGCTTGCCTCTCCCTTTGACTCTCTGCTACTTTTTATTCTTCTTTTATATGAGATCCAGCAAAGAACAGGACTAGAGGGACCTATCCCCTCCTTTTAAAGTTCTACAAATAAAGGATAATACTCTAGTCCTTAAGATTCCCCAAATCCCCTTCCCCACCCCCCACTGCCCCAGCCTCCCAGATTCTTTACCCTGGGAGTATAGATCTGAGCTCTAGTCCTGACTCTGCTTTTAATACAAAATGGAATATTGAGCAAACTATTACCTCCTAAAAGCCTTTTTAATGTAGAAGAGAGGAGGGGGAAAAAAAGCAGTGGGAGGAGCAGAATTGATCCAATTAAAATGCTTCTAGTAGATAGATGATAGAGTTATCTGTAAAGCAAATGTTAGTTCAAATTTTGTTTTAATTTCTATTTATTGACTGTTTATTCTGTGGCAGGTTCTGAGCTACACTCCTTATATACATTATCTCAGTTAATCTTTACAGCATCCCTATGAAGTTGAAACTGTATCCTCAGGTTAAGCTTGAGGAAATAAAAAGAATGAGTAATGGCCCAAGGTCATCATACTGTAACAGAACCAGATATTGAAGGTGGATCTAACTCCAATGTTGTGTCCTTCTTGACCCTGTGTCATATGTCCAATTGGCTCAGGTATTCAACTTCTTTTTGCTTCCTACTGTGCTGCAGATAGAAACATTATGTCATTACATAGACAATACCCAGAGATTGTCATGATGGGCCAGAAGAAAGGAAACAGGTGAAGGAAGATAAGGAGGTAGAAAAAACATTGATATGGCTGGAAGTTGTGATTCCCAAGGAGGAATCCAAGAAACCCATTGCTTAGTGAGTCTTGTCATGTGATGGTAGGATTTATTAGTTACAGCTGTAAGATGGTGGGGGAGGCAGAGCTATTGGAATGAAGCTACAAATGACATTTTGGCTCTGGCCCATTTATCTGCTATGACAGGACTTTCATCAACAGTTAAAGACACAGAGAGTACAATCCAATCTCATGAAAGGAAGATGATGAGAAGGTCAAACATTGGCTTAATAATGCTGAAATTTGCCAAGATTCTAGGCCCAAAGACAACCTTAATTATGAGGCATGAAAGCAAGGTTGACCAACACGGTAGATGACAAGTGGAAAGGTGTGTCAGAGCTCCCCTAAATTCACTATTAATAGGCATTGCACTAACATAACCCTACTCTCATCAGTTCGTGAGCTGGGGCTGGTAATGTGCTATTTGTCTCATCCAGTCTAGTTCAGGAAGGCAGAGCTTCTGTGAGTTTTATACAAAGATACAGTTTGTATCTTTCAAAGAATTGGCCAATTTCATCTAAGTTATCAAATATATGAGCATAGAATCATTCATAGTAGTCCTTTTTATCTTTTTAATGTATATGGGATCAGTATTGATGACTCTTATTTTATTTCTGATGTTGGTAAGTTGTATCTTCTCTATCAGTATTCTACTTTGAGAAGCAGACGGAGGCCAAGGCTGATGCATTGCTTCAGCTCTGTGATGGCCTGAGGTAGGCATATGTTAAGGACACTGTGTTTTCATTCTCTGTGAATCAGTACAGACTGCACATAATTTGCAAGGTGAAGAAAGAAAAGAAATGGAATCCAACCAGAGGTAAGTGATGGTGAAAAACAAGGGAGTGTGAGGTTTTAAAAAAACATAGATGGGTGCCTCAAAGCTGTAAGTAGGAAGTATCATCCACAATTCAAGAATTCAGGCATCAGGCTAGTTTAGAGATAGTACTGAGTAACCCTAAGAACCTCTAAGGAATACCCAGCTTTTCTTCTTTAAGGTGTTATAATAAGACTTTTTTTTTCATGCAGAACTCTATGGTTATATTACTAACTACTTTGGGGAAAACACTTGGGGACAGGCATCGTGTACTTTCTGTAAAAATGTTGAAAAGTCCAGCAAAAGCTCATCTTATACTGAGTTCCACAGCAGAGGAATAACTTATTCTAAGATTTTATTTGATCTTTGGAAAGGTCTACAAGTTTGAGAAATATTTGAGTTACAGATAAATTGACTGAGGTCCAGAAGGGTTAAGTGAAATTCCTGGTAAGAGGATAAGCTAGGCTTAAAACTTGTTTCCAAACCCCAATTCCAGTGTTCTTTCTACAGCAAACACGGTTCATCCTCAAATTTGCATTCTTGAGCACATGTTTTTGCTTCCATCAAATATACATACATGAATTCTTGCTGAACCATCCAATTATCTAATCTACTCCCTTTACTCAGGATAAAGGCATGCTGGCAGAGGCTATAAAGGACTGTTCAATGCTCATGTCAGTCATACTATAGTAACTCCAGGTGCCTCAAACCTCCAAGTGACAATCTCTAATACAGCACCTTTCAAACCCACCAGAGAAATGATGCGTTAAGGATGCAAACCTGAGTGACAACCTGGAATTAAAGTTAACATTCAGTGAGTATATATATTACAATAACCTGGGACTTTAAAAGTACATATTTGTCTGCTATGTCTGTCATGTTAATAACCAATTTTGTCGAAAGGACTACCACTTACCTTTTTACCAAACACTTAATGCAATGAATTCCTTATTTTTTGTGATACATGTTTGATCTTAGTATTTTGTTTACAATAGGTTGAAATTATAATGTTCTATGACTGACTAGATGGCTTAAATTAAAACTGATTCAAGTTCAAATTATATAGGAATAATATATGTATACATTTGCATATAATACATGTGTATGTAAGTGTATATATCTATTTTTATAATTATACATATTAAAATAATATTTATTTATATATATTTTTTATTTGGGGAATTTTTATTGAGCATCTTCTATGTGCCAAACGCTGTTATAGACACTGAAGATACAGCAGTGAATAGGACAAAGTATCCTATCTCAGGAAGTTACATTCTAAGGCAAGGCAAGGCGGGGCAAGGAGAGGCAAGGTGAGGTGAGGAAAGGAAGAAGGAAGGAAGGAGGGAAGGAGGGAAGGAGGGAGGGAAGGAAGGAAGGAAGGAAGGAAGGAAGGAAGGAAGGAAGGAAGGAAGGAAGGAAGGAAGACAAAAAAAAAAAAAAAAGAACACCCAAACACAAAAAAACAACAACAAAAAACCAACCCAAACCCACAGGATAATTTAATGCAATGATACATAGTCTGGAGAAAATTAAAGCTTATCTAGAAGTATGAAAGTTTAGATGTATAAGAAAGCATCTTCTAGTAAGTCACACCTAAATATATATTTTTCAACACACTGTTGATCCAGTAGAAAAGTAAAGAAATGAAATATAAGAAAGACCAAATCAGGAGGAGAAAGCAAGAACTTATAATGCTCTGGGGGATTCTGTTTATTCTTGATGACATAACACTTGGAAGGTTGGGACAACTACATGAATCTAGATGCATTGAAGGCCAACATTCTCAGTGACAAAATATAAAGCATAAATGCACACTATAGTGGAAGATGTGTGAACTTGCACCCCTTTGGCACACAATGTCTAAGTGAAAACTTTTTTTAAAGAAAAGAAAAAAAATATCTAATGAGAATTCTAAGCAAAAATCTTCTCTTTGAAATTTTGAGGCTTAGAATTAACATTCTCCCTGCCTCCCAACCCACTTCCCAAAGAAAATGTAATATAAAGTGACTCCAAATGGTAGTCCTTTAGGCATTAGTCAGAAACAAATTATTATCTTTGCTGGAACAATATATTTTAAACCTAGATTTCATCTCAATAAACTCTCACAGAGTTCCAAAGGACATATGTTCACAATAAAAAGTTATTAAATAAATCATGACACTAACCATCATGAGTAAGAAATACAGAAATAACTAATTACACAGTCAGGACATTAAAGACTTCCAATTTGGAGATTATCAGTAGATTTTTTTTTTTTTTTTTAAAGCTTGAACTCACAACCTTGAGATCAGGACCTGAGCTGAGATCTAGTCAGATGCTTAACTGACTGAGCTACCAGGCATCCTGGTAGAGTTGATATTTTTAAAGAATTAGAGGCTATTAAAAATACAATGAATAGGCAGATACTATTAAAATCAACATGGGTATATTTGCAAAAGAACCAGTTACAATTGTAAAACACAATGATTGGAATTAGAAATTTAATGAACAGGGTCAGCATTCAATTAGACAGAGCTGAAGAGGGAATTAGCAAACTGGATGTTAAATCTGACAATACAGAATGACAGTAAAAAGAGGCACAGAGTGAAGAGGAGATAAAAAATTTGAAAGAGGATTTAAGGACATAGAAGATCAAGAGGGTGATGTCTAGTTATATTGTGATGGTTAGGGTACAGTCCAAGCTGCTAGGATCAAGAGACTATCACACAGTGGCTTAAGTAAAATTGAGTTTATATCTCCCTTCCAAAAAGGCCTGGAAATAAGTTGTTTAGAAATGGAAGGGAGCCTCTGCTATTCTCAATATGTGTTTCCAAGTTTATTTAAGTACCAATAGGAGTATGTGGGAATGAAAAATTCCAGGGCAAGCATCTTGTCTGCAGGAAAGTGACCTAGAATTTTCCTATAGCACCTTCACTCTCAGACAAGTGGTCAGAACTCAGAATGCCATTACATGGACTCATCTAACTGCATTTTTTAATCCCAGAAGTGGCACATCAAATCAAGTTTCTGATTGTAGTCTTTTATGCTACCAACTGTAGAAACTTTCTGGTTTTGAAAGGCTTATGGGTTTTATTATATCCATTCAGATAATCTCCCTACGTTAAATTCAGTCATGCCACATGACATGATATAAATATGGGAGTGCTATTTTCTTATTTACAAGTTCTGAGGGTTAGGGTGTGGAACCTGAGGGCCATTTTTGGATTTCAGCCTACCATATAAAGTAAACATACTTTTAAGAAGGAAAACATTTTAAAAATACTGGTAGTGGGGTAAATTAAAGAAAGAGTAAGACAAAGATATAATGGAGAAAGGATCAAAAAGACAAAATGTCTACCTTGAATAGACAAATAAAATGGACAATTCAATTTTCCAGATAAAGAAAAATAAAAACCTAAATAACAATATTAGGCATGAAAAATAGTCCATAACCATAGATATGGCACAGATTAAAGTAATGATATGCTAATGAATTCAAAGCATATTTGCAGGGAATTAATTCCTAGAAAAATATAAGTAACAAAAATAGATTTAAGAAGAAACAGAAAATATCAACAGTCTTAAACTCATTAAGAAAATTATATTAAATCTTTCCCCAAAGAAAATTCTGATGGTTTTATAGGCTAATTCTACCAAATATTCAAATTACAAAACACATAATTCCAACCTCACATAAACTTTTTCAGAAAATTGAAATTGAAATAATTTCCCCCAATTCACATAATAGTGTAACATAACTTTGACACTAAAACCTAACAAAAGCACCATAAGAAAGGAACCAACAGGATAATCATATTGACAATTATAGATGCAACTTTCTTAAACAACATATTAAAAAATAGAACACTTATATATGTCAGAAAATTCATCATTGCAATGTTGGGTTTATTCTAGAAATCCATACTTTTTTTTTGTTCATAATAGCTTTATTATTATGCCCCAATTATGATTGCCCCAAACTGGAAGTAACACAAAAGTCCAGTGACAGATGAATGTATAAACAAACATAAAACACTTGAAATCCTACCCCGCAATAAAAATGTCATGAAGTGTTTGTGCATGTAGGAATATGGATGAATTTATTTATTTTTTTAAAGATTTCACTCTTTATTTGAGAGAGAGAGAGTGAGAGAGCACAACTTCTTTTTTTAACTTTGGAAAACCTTGTAATATGATTTAGCATATTTACTTATGAATGAGAGAAATCATATACAACTCTCCATTCATTTACTATTTTCTTAAACCATCTAATAAGTACTAGGTATTATTCTCAGTGCTGAGGAAACAGCAGCAAACAAAATAAATAAAAATTCCTGCTCCAGTATAGTGGGAGAGATTGATGCTCCAGAGGGGGAAAACCAGTGATGTGCTGGTAAATTACAAGATCTGGTTTGTACTATTTGCTGATTTCTGTGGTAAATACTCCTATAATTGCCAATTTCAAGCTACCAAATGATACAGAGTTGGCAAGGGATGTCTTCATTCAGGTCTCTTGAGCTGGTATGAGCAATTGCAAAATGCCACTGGGAAGACAGACAATAAAATAATTCAGCAAGCTATGTATTACACTGGGAGGTGAGAAATGTTATAAAGGCTAATGAACAGGGTAAATGGGATAGTAGGTGCTAGAGGAGAGGTTCATTTTAATTTTCAATTTTCAAAAATATCTTCAGCCTCAGTGATAGGGTGACTTTTGAGTATAAACTTGTAGGAGGTGAGGAATCTTACTCCATGATCAATCTAGAACAAACATACTCCGGCAGGAATGTGCTGGCCTTCTCAGGAAAGTGTAGCTGGAGTGGGCTGGGGAGGAGAGAGTGTAGCAGAAATGAATTCAGAGGGAGAGAGAAGGGTAAGCTCTCAGAGGGCTCAGTAGGCCATGGTCAGGGGTTTTGGCTTTTATGTGAAATGGGACATCACTGGAGGATTTTGATGAGTGAGTGATACAATGTGACTTAATGTTAAAAAGATCACAGAGGTCACTGTATTGATGATAGGTCCTGAGAGAGTGAGGGTGAAGACAGGGACAAGTTAATGATGCAGCAATCCAGGAAAGAGGTGGTGGCAGCTTAGACCAGGCAACAAGAGTAGAATTGGGAAGAATTGGTCAGATTCTGGGAACACTTGAAGTTTGCAAGAAGCACATGAAGAAAAGGATGTAGGCTGACACATACTGGTCCTTGATGTCATCCACTTTTAAGGGGTCAGGAATTAAAGAAGCAGTCACTGATGCAGAAAAAAAAAACAGCAGAGTTTAGTACTCTAGAAGCCAAGAGAGGGTGTTTCAAGGAGAGAGGGATCAACTCTGCCCAAATCAATGTTAATCAAATTTACCAACATAGGGGTCATTGGTGATCTTTGCAATAACACTATCAATAGAATGGTGGAATTGAATGCTTGAACAGAGTGAGTTTAAGAGAGAATAGGATAAGAGGTATTATGTCCAATCAACTCTTTCAAAGACTTTTGACAAAGGGGAGCAGAGAAATGAACATAGCTGAAGGGATACAAGTGTTCAAGAGAAGGAGTCTTATTTATTTCTTTTAAGGATAGAGTATGCTCATATTCTGATGAGAACAACTCTTTAGAGAAGTAAAAATTGATGAACTAAGAGAAAGAGAAGAGAGAATCACTGGTGACTGTTCTTAAATAAAAGAAAGTGGTTGAGATCGTGCACACAAATATAGAACAACACATAAAATCTCGAATATATTAAGCAAAGAAGCTCATTGTGATCTCTTTTACCAGATGCTGTTATAGAGAGTAGATCTGGTGGAAGGAATCAGGAGAAATTGAATTTTGATTGCATCACTTTTTTGTGTAAACTAGAAAGTAAGATATTCATTCATTTAGAGTATGAATACACAATGTCACATAAGTTTCAGGTGTACAACATAGTGATTTGATAAGTTTATATATTATGCTATGTTCACCCCAAGTACAGCTACTGTGTGTTCTATTACATCACTATTACAATATCATGGACTGTATTTTTTATGCTCTGCATTTTGTTCCCATGATTTACTCATTCCATAACTGGAGGCTCGTATCTCCCTATCCTCTTCACCCATTTTACCCAACCCTCCACTCCCCTCCCCTCTGGCAACCATCAGTTTGTTCTCTATAATTCTGATTCTGCTTTTTGTTTATTAAGTTTTTTAGATTCCATTTATAAGTGGAATCATATGGTGTTTGATTTTCTCAGTCTGACTTATTTCCCATAGCATAACACCCTGTGGATCTATCCATATTGGCTCAAATGGCACAATTTCACCTTTTTTGTGGCTGTGTAATATTCCATTGTATGTATATGTATGTGTCTGTGTGTGTGTACACATTTTTCTTATCCATTCATCTATTGATGGATACTTAGGTTGCTTTCATGTCTTGGCTATTGTAAATAACGCTGCTATAAACATAGGAGTTCATGTATCTTTTCAAGTTAGTGTTTGCATTTTCCCTGGGCAAACAACCAATAGTGTAATTACTGGATCATATGGTATTTCCATTTTTAATATGGTATTTCTATTTTGAGGAACCTCCATATTGTTTTCCACAGTGGCTGTACCAATTTACATTCCCACCAACAAGTACAAAGGATTCTTCTCTCTCCCCATCCTTACCAACTCTTGTTGTTTCTTGTCCTCTTGATTTTAGCTATTCTAACACGTGTGAGTTGATATCTCATTGTGATTTTGATTTGCATTTTTCTGATTATTAGTTATGTTGAGCAACTTTTAATATTTCTGTTAGCCATCTCTATGTATTCTTTGGGAAAATGTTCAGGTCCTCTGCCCATGTTTTAATCAGATCATTTTTGTTTGTTTGTTTTTGTTTTTTTTTTTAAAGATTTTATTTATTTATTTGAGAGAGAGAATGAGATAGAGAGAGCATGAGAGGGGGGAGGGTCAGAGGGAGAAGCAGACTCCCTGCTGAGCAGGGAGCCCGATGTGGGACTCGGTCCCAGGACTCCAGGATCATGACCTGAGCCGAAGGCAGTCGCTTAACCAACTGAGCCACCCAGGCGCCCTTGTTTTTGTTTTTTGTGTTTTTTTGGTTAGGTTGTATAAGATTTTTTGTATATTTTGGATATTGACCCCTTATCAGATATGTCATTTGCAAATATAATCTTTCAGTCAGTAGGTTGGCTTTCAGTTTTGTTGGTGCTTTCCTTTGTTCTGCAGAAACTTTTTATTTTGATGTAGTCCGAATAGTTTATTTTTGCTCTTGTTTCCCTTGCCTTAGGAGATGTATCTAGAAAAATATTGCTGTAGCTGAAGTCAGAGGAATTACTTCCTGTGTTCTCTTCTAGGATTTTTATGATTGCAGGTCTCACATTTAGGTCTTTAATCTATGTTGTTTTTATTTTTGTGTATGATGTTAGAATGTTTTCCCAGCCCCATTTATTGAAAAGATTGTCTTTTCTCCATTGTATATTCTTCCTTTGTCATAGATTAGCATTAATTAATTAATCAATCAATCTTGGGGCACCTGCGTGGCTCAGTCAGTTAAGCATCTGCCTTCAGCTCAGATCATGATCTCTGGGTCCTGGAATCTAGCCCCACATTGGGCTGGAGCCTGCTTCTCCCTCTACTCCCCACTCCTGCTCTCTTGCTATCTCTGTCTCTCTCTCAAATAAATAAATAAAATCTTAAAAAAAAAATCAATTAATCAATCATGGGTTTATTTCTGGGCTCTCTCTTCTATTCCACTGATCTATGTGTCTGTTTTTATGCCAGTATCATACTGTTTTGATTACTACATCTTTGTAGTATATCTTGAAATCTGGAATTGTGATACCTATAGCTATACTCTCCTTTCTCATGATTGCTTTGGCTATTCAAGGTATTCTGTGGTTCTGTACAAATTTTAGTATTATTTTTTCTAGTTTTATGGAAAATACAGTTGGTATTTTGGTATGGATTGTATTGAATCAATACATTTTGGGTAATATAGACATTTTGACAATATTAGTATCTTTACACTTATTTGTGTCATCCTCAATTTCTTTCCTCATTGTTTTATAATTCTCAGAGTACAGGTCTTTAACCTCTTTGGTTAAGTTTATTCCTAGATATTTTATTCTTTTTGGTGCAATTGTAAGTGGTGGGTTGTTTTTGGTTTTGTTTTTTAATTTCTCTTTCTGCAACTTCATGGTTAATGTATAGAAACACTACTGATTTCTGGGTATTGATATTGTATCCTGCTTTACTGAATTGTATCCTGCTTTACTGATTTTTTTTTCATGTCTGATTGCTGTGGCTAGGACTTCCAGTACTATGTTGAATAAAAGTGATGAGAGTAAACATCTTTGTCTTGTTCCTGACTTTAGAGGGTAAGCTCTCAGTTTTTCACCAGTGAGTATGATGTTAGCCATGGGTTTTTCATAGACGGCCTTTATTATGTTGAGGTATGTTCCCTCTAACCCCATTTGGTTGAGAGTTTTTGTTTCATGAATAGATGTTGAATCTTGTTATATGCTTTCTGTGCACCTATTGAGATGATCATAAGATTTTTATCCTTCATTTTGTTGATGTGGTATATGACATTTATTGATTTGCACATGTTGAACCATCCTTGCATCCTGGGAATAAATCATGGTAAATGATATTTTTAATGTATTGTTGTATGCCAATATGTTGTTGAGGATATTTGCATCTATGTTCACCAGGAATATTGGCCTGTAGTTTTCTTTTTTTTTGTGGTGTCTTTGGTTTTGGTATCAGGGTAATAGAATGTATTTGGAAGCTTTCCTTCCTCTTCTATTTAGGAATAGTTTGAGGAGGATATAGATTAACTCTCCTTTAAATGGTTAGTAGAATTTACTTGTGAAACTATCTGGTCCTGGACTTTTATTTTTTAGCAATTTTTTATTACCAATTCAACTTTATTACTTCTAATCAGTCTGTTCAGATTTTCTATTTCTTTCTAGTTCAGTTTTGGAAGAATGTGTTTTTAGAAATTTATCCATTTTTTCTAGGTTGTCCACTTTGTTGGCATAAAATTATTCATAGTATTCTCTTATAATCCTTTGTATTTCTGTGGTATCAGTTTTACTTCTCTCTCATTTCTGATTTTATTAATTTGGGTCCTTTCTCTTTTTTTCTTGATGAGTCTGGCTAAGAGTTTGTCAGACTTGTTTATCTTTTCAAAGAATTAGCTCTTGGTTTCACTGATTTTTTTTTCCTTCTATTTTTAAAGTCTCTATTGCCATGTATTTCTGCTCTGATCTTTATTATTCCCTTCTTTCTACTCACCTGGAGCTTTCTTTTTTTCTAGTTCCTTTAAGCATAAGTTTAGATTGTTTATTTGAAATTTTTCTTCCTTCTTGAGGTAGGCCTGTATTGCTATATACTGCCCTCTTAAAACTGCTTTTCTGTGTTCCAGAGATTTTGGACCATTGTGTTTTCATTTTTATTTGTCTTCATGTATTTTTTAATTTCTTTTTTGATTGCTTCATTGACCCATTGGTTGTTTAGTATCATGTTGTTTAGTCTCCATGTGTTTGTGTTCTTTCCAGTTTTTTCTTGTGATTTATTTCTAGTTTCATGCTGTTGCAGTTTGAAAAGATGCACGATATGATTTCAATCTTCTTAAATTTGTTGAGGGGCGTTTTATGGCCTATTATGTGATCTATTCTGGAGAATCTTCCATGTGCATTTGAAAAGAATGTATATTCTGTTGGTTTTGGATGGAATGTTCTGTATATATCTGTTATGTCTATCTGGTCCAATCTGTCATTCAAAGACATTGCTTCCTTATTGATTTTCTTTTCTTTTTGCATTTTTTTATTTTATTATGTTATGTTAATCACCTTACATTACATCATTAGTTTTTGATGTAGTGTTCCATGATTCATTGTTTGTATATAACCCAGTGCTCCATTCAGTACATGCCCTCTTTAATACCCATCACCAGGCTAACCCATCCCCCCACTCCCCTCCCGTCTAGAACCCTCAGTTTGTTTCTCAGAGTCCATAGTCTCTCATGGTTCGTCTCTGCCTCCAATTTACCCACTTCATTTTTCCCTTCCTGCTATCTTCTTCTTTTTTTTAACATATAATGTATTATTTCTTTCAGAGGTACAGGTCTGTCAACAGTTTTACACAATTCACAGCATTCACCATAGCACATACCCTCCCCAATGTCTATCACCCAGCCACCCCATCCCTCCCACCCCCCCACCGCTCCAGCAACTCTCAGTTTGTTTCCTGAGATTAAGAATTCCTCATATCAGTGAGATCATATGATACAAGTCTTTCTCTGATTGACTTATTTTGCTCAGCATAATACCCTCCAGTTCCATCCACGTCAATGCAAATGGCAAGATTTCATTCCTTTTGATGGCTGCATAATATTCCATTGTATATATATACCACCTCTTCTTTATACATTCATCTGTCGATGGACATCTTGGCTCTTTCCATAGTTTGGCTATTGTGGACATTGCTACTATAAACATCGGGGTGCACGTACCCCTTCGGATCCCTACATTTGTATCTTTGGGGTAAATACCCAGTAGTGTAATTGCTGGTTCGTATGGTAGCTCTATTTTCAACTTTCTGAGGAACCTCCATACTGTTTTCCAAAGTGGCTGCACCAGCTTGCATTCCCACCAACAGTGTAGGAGGGTTCCCCTTTCTCCGCATCCCCGCCAACATCTGTCATTTCCTGACTTGTTAATTTTAGCCATTCTGACTGGTGTGAGGTGGTATCTCATTAAGGTTTTGATTTGGATTTCCCTGATGCCGAGCAATGTTGAGCACTTTCTCATGTGTCTGTTGGCCATTTGGATGTCTTCTCTGGAAAAATGTCTGTTCACGTCTTCTGCACATTTCTTGATTGGATCATTTGTTCTTTGGGTGTTGAGTTTGATAAGTTCTTTATAGATTTTGGATACTAGCCCTTTATCTGATATGTCATTTGCAAATATCTTCTCCCATTCTGTTGGTTGTCTTTTGGTTTTGTTGACTGTTTCCTTTGCTGTGCTTCTTGATGAAGTCCCAATAGTTCATTTTTGCCCTTGCTTCCCTTGCCTTTGGTGATGTTTCTAGGAAGAAGTTGCTGCGGCTGAGGTCGAAGAGGTTGCTGCCTGTGTTCTCCTTTAGGATTTTGATGAACTCCTGTCTCACATTGAGGTCTTTCAACCATTTGGAGTCTATTTTTGTGTGTGGTGTAAGGAAATAGTCCAGTTTCATTCTTCTGCATGTGGCTGTCCAATTTTGCCAACAACATTTGTTGAAGAGACTGTCTTTTTTCCACTGGACATTCTTTCCTGCTTTGTCAAAGATGAGTTGACCATAGAGTTGAGGGTCCATTTCTGGGCTCTCTATTCTGTTCCATTGATCTATGTAGATGCAAAAATTCCTTATTGAGTTTCTGTCTGGATGATCTATCCATTGATATAAGTGGAGTGTTAAAGTCCCCTACTATTATTATATTGTCATCAATTTCTTTCTTTGTAATCTGTTAATATTTGATTTATGTATTTAGGTGCTCCAGTGTTGGGTGTATAAATATTTATAATTGTAATTTCCTTTTGTTGGATTGATCCTTTTACCATTATGTAATGCCCTTCTTTGTCTCTTGTTACAGTCTGTTTTAAAGTCTATTTTGGGGCACCTGGGTGGCTTAGTTGGTTAAGCGACTGCCTTTGGCTCAAGTCATGACCTCAGCGTTCTGGGATCAAGCCCTGTGTTTCAGTTTCCCTGCTCAGTGGGGAGCCTGCTTCTCCCTTTCTTTCTGCCTGCCACTCTCCCTGATTTAAAAAAAAAAAAAAAAGTCTCTTTTGTCTGATATAAGTAGTCTACCCTGGCTTTTTAAATTTTCACTTCCATTTGCATGGTGAATGTTTTCCTATCTTTTCACTTTCAGTCTATATGCATCTTTAGGTCTGTGGTGAGTCTCTTGTAGGCAGCACATAGATGAGTCTTCCCTTTTTTTTTTTTTTTTTTTAACCCACTCTACCACTCTATGTCTTTTGATTGGAACATTTAGGCCATTTGCTTTTAAGGTAATTATTGATAGGTGTGTATTTATTTACATTAAAAAAATCTGTTTTCTGGTTATTTTTGTAGATCTCCTTTTTTCCCTTCTTCTCTTGCTCTTTTTCTTTGTGATCATTGAATATAGTGTTTTGTTTGGATTTCTTTCTCCTTATTTTTTGTGTATCTATCATAGATTTTGGGTTTGTGGTCACCATGAAGTTCATACATAACATCTTTAGTAAATAACAGTACATATTAATTTGGTGGTATTTAAGTTCAAACATGTTCTTAAAAAAAAAAAACCCAGAAAATCAAAATAAAGATTCTTTCTTTTTCTTTTTCCCCCTTCTCTTCCCTTTTTACTCCCTTCTCCGTATTTTATGCATATGTTGTCATATTTTGCATATTTTTATTTATATTTTTCTTATGTCTAATTATGACCATTTCTTTTCCACTTAAAGTAGTCCCTTTAACATTTCTTGTAAGGTTGGTTTAGTGGTGATAAACTCCTTTATCTTTTATTTGTCTCAGAAACTCTTTTTTCTTCAAATCTGAATTATAACTTTGCCACGTAAAGTTTTCTTAGTTGTAAATTTTTTCCTTTCAGCCCTTTGAATATATCATGCCTTTCCTGTCTGGCTTGCAAAGTTTCTGCTGAAAAAATCAGATGATAGCCTTATAAGTTTACCTTTGTAGGTAACTTTTTGTTTTTCACTTGTTGCTTTTAAGATTTTCTTTTTGACATTTTAATTATTATATGTCATGGTGTGGGTTCATCTTGTTTGGAACTCTCTGTGAATCTTGGACTTGGATGTCTACTTCCCTCCCTAGATTAGGGAAGTTTTCAGTTATTATTTCTTCAAATAAGTTTTCTACACCTTTATCTCCCTCTTCTTCTGGGACCCTATAATGCAAATGTTTGCTCACTTTATGTTGTCCAAGAGAATTCTTAATCCACATTCTTTTTTAAAAATCATTTCTCTTTTTGCTATTCAGCCCGTGTGCTCTCCATTACCCTGTCTTCCAGATTGCTGATATGTTCTGCATTGTCTAATCTACTGTTGGTTCCCTCTAGTGTGTTTTTATTTCAGTTATTGTATTATTCAATTCTGATTGGTTTTTAATATTTGCTATCTCTTTATTGAAGGACTCATTGATTTCTTTCATTCTTTTTTTCTGGGCTGGTGAGTATCTTCATGATCATTACTTTAAATTCTTTATCAGGCATATTGCTTATCTGTTTCATTTAGTTCTTTTTCTGAGGTTTCTTCTTGTTCTTTCTTTTGGAGCATATTCCTCTGTCTCCCCATTTTGCTTGACTTTCTGTGTTTGTTTCTGTGGATTAAGCAAAATGGCTACTTCTAATGTTGAAGGAGTGGTCTTGTGTATGGTGTCCCTTATGCAAACTATGTGTGCTTGGTAACTTTTGCTGGCTTGCTAGAGCTGTGGCTGTATGTGCTGGTTACTGTTAAAGTATATGGCATATCTACATCTCTCTTGCTGTTCTCTTGCCATTCTCTCTATTTTTGGCTGCTCAGTAGCTGTTGGGTCACCACTCAGTTCTTCAGGATGAATTATCCTATTAATAGGTGTAATCTGGTGTGTTCTGTGGAGGACATGAGTTCAGAGTCTTCCTATGTTCCCATCTTGAACCAGAACCAGGAAGTAAGATATTTAAACCAGATAGACAACTGGATAGGAAAATTGAACAGAAAAGGATTCCCAGAAGTAGATCTACACATATGTGGACTCTTGACATTGGAGAATGTAGCACTGAAAATCTTTGATCACTGCATTGTGGTAACAAGGGTTATGTGCTAATTCCACAGAGAAAAATGGCCATGCATATGGAATACATTAGGAGAGTCAATGGGTACACTTCTTGTGGTGATTTTTTTTTTTTTTTTAAGAAAGAGAGCATGGAGAGGGGCAGAAGAAGAGGGAGAGAGAGAATCTTAAGCAGGCTCCACTCCCAGTCTAGAGCCCCATGCAAAGCTTAATCTTACAACCCTAAGATCATGACCTGAGCCAAAATCAAGAGTTGGATGCTTAAAAAAAAAAAAAAAAGTTGGATGCTTAACCAACTGAGTCACACAGGCACCTCTAATTTTCATTTCTATTTTAATTTGTATATTTGCACACTTTATATACCAACAGTTCCAACTTATTAAACATGGCATGGAGAATTTCTTTTAATACGTACTTAAAGATATGGCCAAATTGTTACATAGCATAGTATTTTCAAAATTACCAAAAACTGGAAATATCTCAAATGTCCATCAGTGGTAAAACAGACAACTGATTTGTGGTACATAAATTACATATAGACACATAAAGATGAATTTCATAAACATAATGCTGAGTACAAATTTTTAAAAATAGCTTATTATATAAGAGTACATATGGTATAAATATATTTATATAAAATTTAAAAATTAAAAAAGTTGGTAAAAGTAAATAAAATATATTTTAGGGATATTCTTATGTCTGGTAAAACTATATAAATAATACAAATTTGGGATAGTGGTTGTATCTGGGAGGGAGAGAAATAGGAGGGGTACATAGGATTCTTCTGAGGTATTAATTTTCTCCCCTTTAACCTAGATGATGATTTGGTTTATTATATTACTATTTTTTAAAATGCTGACCATGCATGCTAAATGTATTCTTTTGAATGCTTGCATTATTTCTCACTCTTAGGCCTGGTTTTTCTGTATAAATTTCCCATTTGTTTTGCTTTTAATGTGAGCAGCTAATACTGTATTCATTCATTCAGAATCTGTAGGTACTGGGTCCACAGAACAAAGAAACAGTGGCTAATGTCTGTCTGAAGGAAGGATGTTAGTGTATGTATGAAAACCTTTTCATTTATGGTGCCGACATAAAGCAATAGAACCTGTTATTTAAGGACACTTGAATTTGGTTAAGGGATCTTTACCTTGGGCAAATAAATAAAATTGAATTTTTGGGGGGAGTGGATCCATGACAATGCAAGAAGGCTTGAAGACACTGTGTGCCTCTGATCTTCAAGAGAAGTAGCTTTATGTCTTTCAATCACTCAGAGAAAATATTATATAGGTATTAAAACAGCCTTGAAGGAGAACAAGAAGCAGGTGTTAAAAGATGTTTATATAGAAGTCCATCCACCTTATATCTTGGTCATGCTGGAAGTTTGAGCTGACTTCATATAATGGGCTCTAGCCCAAGGGTTTTCTGAATTTGTTTTTATGTTTTATTTTGTTCATTTGCTTATTTTTTGCTTGTTTCTGTTTTTCTAATACTGCTGATAGTCAAGCTAATTTTTTATATTTCTCCAGAAATCTTTATGAATCCTTGTTCCTCTTTATTCAGGTCAAGATACCTAAAATTAAGGAGTCATAATCCTTTATAGGTCCTGGCCATACTTAAATCCTGATAGAGAATGATATCAAATCTATGGCATTTAGTTTATTCTCATCAAGTAAATTATGATTATATGATTCTATCTGGTAACCAAAATAGCTCATGTGTTGCTGTTCCGTCATCCCAGACATCCACATCTCCTTTCATCAATGCTTAATTCAGTATCAGGGAGGAGTTTCTCAATTAACAAAGAGACTTTTACTTTATTGCATAGTATAGCAAAAAAAAAAAAAATAGGACTTTGGGATTGAAGATCCAGTTCTATTGTCACTTCTTATTAAATTTATGAACAAATCATACCTCTTACCAAGCTTCAAAGACATACATAACTCAGCTAAATTGGAGACTAAGGGTCTTCCAGGTCATATAACTATTTGCCAGACTGTGGTCAAAAGGCATGACTAGACATGACCTGAATACCATCAGGAGACACCAAGATCCCAAAGAGAGTGATCCTGAAAGCTACAGTGTAAAAATGAAACCAGCAGCTGAGAATTAGTAGACTAGCCTAGATATAGGGAGCCATGCATATAGTGAGGTTTAGAGCAGAGTTCAAACTCATTCTACCAAATGGCATCTTTCTTGCTTAGGTCTGTTAGAAGTGTGTCATCCACTCAGGTCCTAAAGCATTTTTGCCTTTGGAATTTTAAAGACTTCAACTGGACACTGAAAGTAAACAGGTTGAGTTGGAATAGATTTGCTTTTACAGTCCTTCTTACTCAGGCATTCTGTGATATACAAATGACTTTTACTAAAAATCTGTGCACACCTGGATAAGCACATTGCAAATCCTGATTGCTTATGGGGAAAAAAAAAAAAAAAAAAACAACTTCTGGATGAGTTCATGAAAGGACAGATCAATTTTGTTGGGAAAATTCAATCTTCCCTACTGAGCATTGAAAAATCTTATTATTGATATCTTCAATATTCTGGAGACTAGGAGGCAAGGATATAATTTTTACCTCTTATATTCATGGCCTTGAGACAATTTCTTTATTTCCTCTAAATTTCTGTTTTCTCCTGTGTAGAAAATGTGTTATTTCTCTTTCATAGGTGTTTTGTATAAGTCAATTATTGAATGTATAATGTCTATTAAAATTCCTGGCAAGTTATAAATGTCCTTTAAAAGAGATTATTTTATCATCATTATCATTATTATTCCAAGTAATAGTCATTTCATAAATCTATCAATTGGCAGACATTTTTTTCTTTTGATGCATAAAAAGGTGCTGCCCTGGATACTGGGGAGAGCAGGAGAAAAATTTTGCACAGTCTGTGCCTCAGTTAGCGTGTGATCTAACTGGGGTAACATATCACACAGACATGTATAAGTAGAGCTTCAGGTAATATAAGCCAGAAGAATAGCATAGAAAGTCAAGTTCAACCTATTTTATTTTATTTTTTTTAAAGATTTTATTTATTTATTCATGAGAGACAGAGACTGAGCAGGGAGCCTGATGCAGGACTTAATCCCAGGACTCCAGGATCATGACCTGAGCCGAAGGCAGATGCTTAACCATCTGAGCCAACCAGGCGCCCCAAGTTCAAACTATTTTAATCATATTGCACAACAGGGTTGGAGAGAATTCCTTAAAGACTAGCTCTTACATGAGATAGGTCCTGAGGTCTTGAGTTCACTGGCAGATGAGGCTATTTTTTAAGGGATGTTGGCATATGTGGGTGGAGAGACAATGGGGACACATGTAATACCATCCTCTGTCACTGTTTTTTTGTGTTCATTAATTTGGCAGATACCATGCTTTATAAGCTAGGTATTTCTTGTCACATAATAAGAAACATATTTGGTCATCTTTGTCCCTAGTTCTGATTTCTGGTACACATCTCCTGAAACCTTTAGAACATCTGGAGTAGTGAGAGTGTCTTTTGTATGCTAATGAGATGACTGGTGGCTGGGACCCTTATATAGCTTTAGGGTGGGCTCTGTCACCAGAAAGACTAAGGCATGGTTAGATGATTGAAATTTTCAGCCAACCCCCAGACCTCTACGTGGGGAGAGGGACTAGAGGTTGAGTTAAATCACCAATAGACTATAATTTCATTAGTCATGTCTGCATAATGAAATCTCTATTGAGGCTCCTAAAGGACAGAGTTCTGAGAGCTTCTGGGTTGGTGAACACATTGAGGTACTGAGAGGATGGTATATGGAGCGCTGCTAACTCCCCTCCCCATACCTCGCTCTATGTATCTTTTCCATTTGACTGTTATATATGGAATTGTATTATTTATAATAATAATATTAAATAAAGTACTTTTCTGAGTTGTGTGAATTGTTCTCTCAAATTATCAAACCTGAAGAGAGGATTTGGGAACCCTTCCTTAAACTTGTAACTGGCTAGTCAGAAGAATAGGGAAGAAGAACACCTGGGACCTATAACTGGCATCTGCAGTGGGGGAGTCCCATGGGAGAGAGCTCTTTTAACTTGTGGAATCTGATGCTGACTCCAGGTGTGTAACGTCAGAATTGAATTGAATTGTAGGAAATCCAGCTGGTGCCTGGAGAGTTGAAGAATTGGTTGTTGGTGTCAGAAAACAGTGCAGACTACTCCGTTCATTATTTGGCAGATACTGTACTTTTTAAATTGTATTATTTTCCTAGTGGAAAAGAAATTTATAGCAGTAGCTCCCAGATAAAGATGTGTCTCAGTATAATTTCAGCCACAGTTGGAGAGAACCAACCTCATAGAAGGTTGGATTATGGGATCTGTGTGCCTGATTAAAAAGGTGTTCCAACAGATCCAGAGAAAGCTTCCCCCGAGTAGAACCCAGGCCAGAAGTGAGGAAGAATCTGGAAGTGGCTTGACTGCAAAGCACACTGTGGCAACAAAGCTAACAACTTCATTCTGTGAAATGTACCTAGCCTGAAAATTGAACTATCTCTTCAGCATGGGATCATATTTTAACAGCCAAGGGACTTCAAACTAATATTTGTGGAAAAGCCTCAGGAAATAGGCCATGCTCTCTGGTCGGTGGCATGCAACTGATCCTTGCATGCTGGCTAGGACGTATGAATCTGAAGATGAACATTGTTTCTGATCTTGGCCATATCTATTTCATGACTTAGGCAGCTGGATGCTGCCTGGCATGCTAGCAGAAAAATTACACATATATACGTTTTCCAGAGCTTTGTCAGTAGATATGTATTACCTGAAAGAAAGAAGAGAGGTGTCCATGCTAGCAGAGGGATGGGAGGAGGCAAGGAGGGAGAGATGGAGCCAGGGAACAAAAAAGGAGGAGGAGAAGAGCTTTGGGAGATAACACATTTATTCCAAAAACAATTTACTCAGCCAGTCATTTTCAGTATTCTTCTTGCTATTACTGAGGCAGAGGAAGAAATACGATGCTGGAAGAGAAGACTCTTTATCTCTCTCCCTCAGCCAAACCTTCTGCTGACAGACTCTGCCCAAGAACCATTTTTCTCTCACAACGGTCTGTGACAGTTTATGTGGATGACCACAGGGTTGAGTGATTAAGCAGAGGAAATGGGCAGAAGATCTCCTACCATTGCCTATGTCCCTGTACCCTAACATACCTGCTGGCATTATCAGATAACAAGGGGAAGGTCAGGGCTCCCCTGACAGACTGTGATGCAGTTTCCATAGAAGACAGTTATGCTCAGGGATGGCTGGGCTCCACAGCCACCATTATGGAGGTTTGGTGGGTATCATCCTTATTAGTATTATCTTCACATGGGCTCTGCCCTCTGAGGATTCCATATGCTATACAAGCATATTTAAAATAAGCATCCTGCTCTTGCTTATAAATTCAGGACTGTGTTTTGTAGCACATAGCAGGTGAGTATTGGGCTGATTTTGTTTGTTTTAGAAAAATAAATGTGGAATCAGAAGTTGAGGTTCAGGTCTAAGACACAAGGCCCCTATATCAGATTCTCTAGTCTATCCGCCATTGACTCAGCAAGGATCTATCTTATGTAAAAATCTTCTATCCATGGTTTGTGTGGTAGCTTCTTAAGGACCCTACTCTCCAAGCTACAAAGAAATATACCATGTCCTCCACTCAGCTTATCTTCTCAATCAAAAGCTTGTCTCTCTTAATGAATTTTCCAATGATCCAAAATCTTGTGTCTCCATTCCATTCACTTATGGATGTGATTTAAAAAACAAAAACAAAACCCCCAAAAACCTTGTATCATCTTTCTCAGTCATTTTGGAGGATAAAGTGTGGAACACAGGAATACTATTTTCCAGAATAGTATAGGAGCCATGTGAATAAAGAGAAATATGACTAGTGTGAATTGTTACTTGTGTTATGTCAGTTTTGAAAGTGATTAGCAAATTTTGGGTGACAATAATGTTTGAGAGTAATGCTCTTTTAATCATTCTCCACAAATAGAGTATCAGCATGAAGTGGTGGATGGGGCTGGGGGAGTTCAGGACCAGTGAACAAACATTTCACTTCCACTTTGATAGTTGACATTCTACTTTTTAAAATTTTTTGATCTTGCATATACTATTTTATATTTAAAAAAAGATCAAGAGAATGAAAAGAGAAGCCATAGATGGGGGAAAATATTTTCAAAAGACACACCTGATAAAGGACTATTATCCGAAATATACAAAGAACTTTTTAAAAATCAATAATAAGAACACAGATAACACAATAAATGGACTAAAGAGACTTAAAATATATTTCACCAAAGATATACAGGTGGCAGATGAACATGTGAAAACATGCTCCACATCATATATCAGTAGAGAAATGCAAATTAAAACAATGAGATACCATTGCACACCTATTAGAATGGCTAAACTCCAGAACACTGACAATACCAAATGCTGACAAGGATGTGGAACAACAGGAACTCTCATTCACTACTAAGGAACACTCTAATTTAATCCAAGTTGGCCCTACTATATTAGATGAAGCAATTCCACCTCAAGAGGCTTTCCTAGAAGTTTTGTTTTTTAATGATCATCTCTGTAGTTTGTTTTGTTTTTAAACTAGCCAGGAGTTTTGTAATCAGACTTTGGTTTAGAGATTTTGCTTTTGAAAATCCACTGACTATTTCTGTATCCCTTGAAAGTTGACAGCAGAACTGGCAAAATGTCAAGAACAATTCACAAAAATGCCAATACAGGATATTCTTCAACAGAAGGAATACATCTTTGGAAGATTCTCTGCCTGAGTTAATTAGTGTTCTTTCTGAAATCTTTCAGAGAAATATCGTAGAACTGCTTTTATTAGTGGTTTTATCCATAGCATACAAGTCATGACCAGCTTTTAGTCTGGCCTTAATACAGTGATATCTGTTCTGACAATCCCTGTCTTTTGATTGGAAAAGGGATTTCAGGAAGACTCATTATTAACTCTTGTTATGACAAATTGGCTCCTCAGTGTGGAGGTTAGTATTTGAAATGATTTTTTTTCTAGTCCTAGAATAATGGTTGGAATTGAAAGAAATGCTCTGTATTTGGTGGAGTCAGATGGGGTATCAGCCCAGGATTCCACTATGTGGAAGTCCTGGATATTGGCCTTTCCCACTCTGTACTGCTCCCCCAAACCTCCCTACATAAAGGAATCCTTTTAATCAAGGTAAATTCTCTTCCCTGTCAAAATACATCAGCAGTCACCCTGAAGGTTGAATGAGGCTGACAGATTCTGAAATATCACTCCCGAACAAATGTCCTTTTATAGCTGCTGATCCCTTTCCCTCTTTGCCTGTCCCCATTCTAGATTCCTTGATGCATGTGGTAGGTGAGATAAGATGGGGAAAATTTAAATCTTGAGGAGCTGTACTTATTCTGCAATCATATACTGTGTTTAAAGCCATTTCATCAAGGTGTGTCAAACTAAAAATAGCTTCTCCATATCTTTCTTTCTGTTCCTCTCTCCTTGCCCTGAGAGACACAATTATTTTACTTTCTAAACAATAGTCCTTGCATTTAGTACATATCTGTTCTAATAATTGCAGGGGAAAAAGTCTGACAGAACTAAAAAGTGACAGGTCATAAAAAAAGACATAGGAGCAATTAGAACAACATAGATGTCTGGAAGAATTTTTGGTAAAAACAAACAAACAAACAAACAAACAAGAGATGCCTTATGTATAGTATTAAGTCAAAGATGTGGGAAGGGGGAGAAGGAATGTTTCCGTATTGTCATCCACAATAATTACCCTGAATCATCAAGTAAAGTCTTAATTCCATTAAAATATAATTATAGAGCATATTTATATGATACTTTTTATTTCTCAAAGCATATTCTCAAACATCACTTCCTTTGATGTAGCAGGGTAATGTCTGAATGAAGGGCAGCTTTAAAAAAACTATTTGGAAAAACTGTGGGCTAGCGAGATGAAATGGCTTTAAAATGTCCCACAGTAATAGAAAAGTCAGAATCATCGTCTGCTGATTTTAACTTTCCCTGTGCACCATCTCTGATGCAAACTCACAGAAAGTCTTCTGCCTTGTTAACAGATAATGGTTAATTTACCCCTGAGTTATAGGCCCATCTTTCACCCCAGCTCAAAGAAGACATCAAAGAACTGGAGAACATATGTATAGAGCAAGGCAGGGTCAAGCTGCTAAGTCAGAGAATGGATGGAGATGAAGAGATGCAGGATTGTAGTAAAAAATGTAAGTTTTTATCATCAGAAAATGTTTGGAAAGAGAATAACCAAACCATTAATATGATGAATTAATAATTTGGACATTTATTGAGCACATATGATATTATGTGCTTAGGATAAAAGGATGATACATGGTTCCTTTGGGAGAAACATGCTTTAACAAATATGGAAAAACCACACAGATGAGTCTTCTGGTTAAAAATGAGAATTTGAGGGCACCTGGGTGGCTCAGATGGTTAGGCGTCTGCCTTCAGCTCAGGTCGTGACCCCAGGGTCCTGGGATTGAGTCCCGCATCGAGCGCCCTGCTCAGCAGGGAGCCTGCTTCTCCCTCTGCCTCTCCCTCTCTCTGTCTCTCATGAATAAATAAATAAATCTTTAAAAAAATGAGAATTTGAATACTATGCATTTAATTTAATTATCTTCCCTCCCAAATTTGCATTTATATGAACATATGTACATATGTGCATATTTATGTATGAATGCATATAAATATATATGTATATATATGTATGTATTTATGTCTATGTGCATATGCACACACAAATAAGAAGTTTACATCAGCATAGATAAGAAAGTCAAGAGTGTACAAAATGTCATGTTGACAGCATCAAATTGAAGGCTGGACCAATAAGCCCGATATCCAATAACTGAAGCCATATCACAAAGGGTTATTAATGTATAATCTTATAACTAAGAGGAAGGGAAAATTTTGGAACAATAAATACACTAATCACACATGACCAACCACAATTTGTATATATGTCTATAAATTGTGTTTCTAAACTTATTCATAATGTTAGAGTTTTATCCCAACTACCATCATTATCTACCCTTTCCTGTCACCTTTATTCTAATTCACTTGGGGTACCATCCACCTCAGCCTAGGGGGCTTAACCATAGGGCTTGTGGCCAGTGGAATGTATTCAGTGGTCACAGCTTTGGCTTTAAGAACTGTCTTCTGCTCTGGCTCACCATCCTGTGGTCCTGTGATCCACCATGGGAAGCACATGGGTCAGATATCTGCTATCCCTGAAAGAGAAGATGTTTGGCACAAACTATATCTGACCTGCTGCCAAGCCCATTCTATCCCAGCAAAGTCATAGCCTACCCAGAAAAGTAAGAAAACTAAGTGCTTGCTATTTTAACCTATTAAGATATTGAGGTTGCTTGTCACACAAAATCATTGTAGCAATAATTTGCTGATGTACCATGGGTCCTCACTTAGTATACATGGCATGGGGCCCATGCTATTTAAAGTAGGGGCATTACTGAAGAGGATTTGTTAATAAGCAAAATCATATCCATTAGGAAGAGGGAGGGACAGCCCAGCTAACTTAAGTGTGTCACAACTATCCTGAGGGGGAAAAATCCAACTATTTTGCAAGTAGCAGCAAGGTTTGTTACCATATATTGCTCTTTCCAGTTGTAATGTAAGGGTAAAGGTATGTCAGTCAGATAGGAGTACCCATTAGGGCAGGCAGCAGGGGTTGGATAAGGGTCAGGGGTAGCGGGGAAAATTTCAATTTTTGGAAATGCAAAGATGCACAGAGTCTTCTCTGGAGGTATGCCAGATAAGGAGGAGGCCTTGCAACTACCTCACAACTTGGACATCTGCACCACCTAGTAAATAAGGACCAGGTGCCTACTCAGGTTGAGTTGCTACATCAAACACAAATGATAACAACCCCAAACACAGAGAACTAAAGTTATGTCAGAAGAGTAAATCTTTCTCATGGAACAAATTCCTGTAGTTATAACTCCCTTCTTACTCCTCACTTACAACTGGCATCCTTATCTGGCAAAACAGAAGTGCAGAAAATAGCACAGAGCAACACAGTCATCTTCAGTGGTTTGCTGAGGAAATGTCTCTATTTTATTTGGTGTTTTTTTGTGTGTGTGTGACTGCCTCTGGCCAGAGCACCATGAAGGGATAGTCTGAGCCTGGTGACCTCAAGGATTTTCCTGATGTCCATACAGAAGTCATTCACATTGTGAGATTTGGGCTCCCTTGATGATTACCCGGGTCTTCCCCATCCCTCTGATCCCTATCCCTGTGTTTCAGAGAATTGGAGGATTGCCTTCCATATATTGAATCTTAGGCTAGAAAGTAATTTTTCCAAACCTATATTATATCTTGGAAAAATGTTCTCACAATATTGAATATGTGAATGGCATCCTTCCCTGTTTGGTCACACTGATACAGTTTTCTAAAACATACATATTTTTATATAATGTAAATATAAATGAAAATTTAGCATGATGCAGTCAAATATACGGGCTCTGTTTACCATCTTGAATAGAAACTTGGAAGCATTTCCAGAATCTAATGAACAAAATTGACAATGGATTATATATGGAAGAGATTTGGAGGTTTTGTTTTGTTTGGGAGCCTGAGAAATGAAATTATATAAGGAAAGTACATGTAGAGGGAACTGAGTACAATTCTTTATAGTGCTAACATTTAAGGACCAAATAATGGAAAAGACAAGTCCAGAAACTTAGACAAAATTTTCAAGGTTGTAAGGAGAAGAATCAAGGTATTGCATGGTCCTAGAAACAAAAGAGTTTGGAAAATGAGTGGGTAACAAAAAGTGACACGTGATGTTGGAAAATGGGTATGATAAGGATTGAACTGGCCATCAGATTGGAAGGTTGGGTAGTCCTGGTGACCTTGGGGAGATACTGATCTGGAAGGTGTGTGGGCCAGATTGCAGTATTAGGAAGTGAATGGAATAGGATGGAGTGAAGACTGCAAAAGTCAACAGCCCTTTTGGGAATTCAGTCAGCATGTCATCTCTCTCTCCTATGTTCTGATAATTTGTCACTTGACTATCTGCCCCATAGGGCAGTAAGATCTTGAGGGTAGGTACTATGTCTTTAATTTTTGTATCACCAACATCTAGCAAAGAGCCTGGCACATAGTAAGCATTCATTAATGTTCCTAAATGAGTGAATTACCAGCTTTGGTGGCCAGTAAGCACCATGTTGACAGGTATTTATACCATCTTTGGCAAAGGAGCCAGGGAAAGCATGATCCTCCTAGAGAGTTCTCTAAAAGTCTTAGCAATGCTTTTCTGTGCAACCTGGAATAGATGGATTGCCGAAACTACAGTCTGTAGAAACTGTAAGGGTAATTTTAGGTCATCAAGATGTCATTTCCCTAAATGGAATAACTAGTCTCTTGCTGGTTGGAAATCAAGTGTATTCTTGTCAGAGAGCTTTCGGTGCGGATACTGGTGATGGCCTTGCTGGTTTGAACTGAAGCTTTTAGCCCTCATTCTATAAGCATTAGATTTGGATCCACATTTAAAATGGAAAATGCTATTTAAAAATATCTGATAGCCCATTAAAGTTCATCGTTCTGTCATCTTACCATCTCCTCTCAAAATGAAGTGCTGGGCTGTGCTCCTCTCTGCTGGAAGCAGCTTTTACAGTGACATAGCACACAAAAGCTGATTGTCTCTTCTTGAAGGGGTACGATCTTCCCATCTCTGGATAGGTCACTTTTTAGAAAGCATTGTTCCAATTCAGCTAATTTCAGTCTGATCATTTTCTTCCGTTCAGTCTTCTAAAAGAGCATCCATTTTGCAACTCTAAATTCCATTCTGGTTTTTCTTAGTTTTCATCTCTCATCAAGTTTTTTTTTTTCTTTTTGCCCTTTCCAACCAATACTAATATAGTCCTATACCCACATACATATACTTGAATATATATTTGTGTGTCTATAAATATATATGTATATGTATATTGTGAGAATTTTTATACATGCATATATTTTATCATTAAGGAGATTAAAGGGAATAGATGGGTTCATTTGTCTATATATAGTGGAATGCTGGCCACAGTCTGTGATACCCCAAAGAAAAGTAGGTTTAGTGTTTACCTCTGTATCTTTTCCTGTCTGGAATGAACAGAGCAGAAGATATTATCTCTATTTAAGCCTTGTCCGAGGTCTGACTGATTCGCTAATATCCCTTTTGTTTCAGTCTGACATGAGGGTCCAGACTGATATCGGGATAATAAGCTCAAGGACATAGGCATACTTAATAAGATGGTGACACCCTGGATTGAAACAAAGTATCTTTCTCTCATTCTCTCTTTCCTCACTCTCATCCCTTCCAACTTCTCTTCCATCCAAGATGTTTAAATGTCTGGTCCCTTATATAGACTCAAAATTGCCACTGAGACGTCTCTTTCTGTTCAATTTACCACCCCTTCCTCCATAATGTTTCCCTGACTATTACATTCATAGGGATCTCTCCTCACTCTGAAATCACTCAGTATTATTTAGCCATGTCTCTGTGTTCTTCATATGCAATGTTGATATTTTATATTTTAATAGTATATGGCTGCATTCTAATCTTTTTAGGGTCAGGATACTAATTATTTTCAGCTCTGTTTCTCCTTTAGTCTTAGAGAATACTTAGACATAGTAGGTGTTCAATCAGCATATTTGTTGGTTCACTGACTAGATCACCTTTTAAAATTCTATTTTTAAATGTTGGATTGTAGTTTTCCATTTTATGTAACCTTTAGTTAAATGGCTCTTCTCCTAGGCAACCAGTTTGGGCTGATCCCTTAGGACCCTGCTCAAGAACAAATTTGTTTTATTTCAAAATGGCAGACAATATTTGGTTGTAAATTTGATAATCATTAAGATAACATATAGCTGCCTATCTGAAGGTCTCAAAATAATCCAAATATTTGTAGAGTGATTAATGGTTTCATAGAATATCTCACTCATAAGGTCTTATTTTTTTCACAATCATTTACGACAAGTATGTAAGCCAAATATTACTCCATATTAGAGAAAGGTTAAATGTCTTAACTTGCTGAATGTCACAAAGCCATCAAATAGCAAACTGGAACTGGAAACCTAGTTTTCTGATTCCAGGACTAATGGGGTTTTGTTTGTTGGTTATTTGCTTGTTTCTCTTCTAAAGTGTTCCCTTGGATATTTAAGAATTTTGTGTGCTCCTTCACTGTTTCCCTGGAAATTAGAGCATTTATATTGTTTTTATTTAGTTTTGCACTGTATTGTGGTAACTCTGCCTTCTGTGGCTATATAAACGGTTTTCCCAGAGTGAATGTTTTTTTAGCAAATTTGTAGCATGGTATTTTAAACAGAGTCCTTCAAATGAAATTTTAAAAGGTTGGCATGTTAGGGCTGACCTTTACACAGAGTGAATCCAACTTGACATTTCCCATACTTTAAGATGAGACTTCTCCATGATTGCTTCCTCTCCCCACCCTGCCTGCCTTAATTATTCCTGATCTCTTATACTAAAGCTTTGCTTAAGTGAACTCCACTGTACCTACCAGTGGCCTCTCAGAAGAGCAGGTCAAAAGCAATTACCATTACAAAGTGATTGGCTTTTTCTTAGTAGAACCAAGACTTACAAGAAGAGTACTTTTACTGCCTTTCTGTGGCTGAGTCAGTGCAGAAAGGCTTCCCTGCAGAGCCTGGCACATCATCCTACACAAAGCAAGCTCCCTAAATATAATGTCATCATTATCAGCTGAGTCCTTAAATTCTCCCAGTTAAAGAAAGATACTAAGCATCAAAAGCAGGATAAGGGTATATCTCTGTCCTGGGTTGACTAGTGTCCCCCAAAGGTATGTCTAAACAGAACCTCAGAATGTAGCCTTTTTTGGAAATAGGGTCTTTGCAAATATAATTGGTTATGATGTGGCCATACTGTTTTAGAGTGAACCCAAAATCCAATATATCTTGCCTCCTTATAAGAAGAGGATAGAACACACAGAGACACTGACACAGAAGAAAAGTGGCAGAAATTGGAGGGATTCAGATACAAGGCAAGGAATGCCCCGGATTTTAGGCAACACCAGAGGCTAAGAGAAAGCCATGGAATAGATCCTCCCTTTCAGCCTTCAGAGTATGACTCTGCTGATACCTTGATCTTGGACTTCTAGCCTCCAGAACTGTGAGAGTATGTATTTCTGTTGCTTTAAGCTACTTGATTTGTACAGCAGCCCTAGAAAACCAATATAAGCTTCTACCCTTGCAACACTTGTGTTTTCTTTGAGGGGACAGCATACCTACAAGCCCTAGTGCTAGGAAATGGCTGCCTTGGTAGTTTAAGTGTGTCTTAGCCAATTCAGGGAGGGGAGTCCAATGAACTAGTGTGATCAGTGTAGTGACCATGGGGAGGTATGACTGGACATGGACTTTGAAAGTTAAGTGGAACATATAAAATTATAAGGAGTGGAAGGGAGAGACATTCTAGGGAGATGACTCATTTTTTTTTTTAATTTTATTTTATTATGTTAGTCACCATACATTACATCGTTAGTTTTTGATGTAGTGTTCCATGATTCATTGTTTGTGTATAACACCCAGTGCTCCATGCAATACATGCCCTCCTTAATACCCATCACCAGGTTAACCCATCCCCCTCCCCCCTCCCCTCTAGAACCCTCAGTTTGTTTCTCAGAGTCCATAGTCTCTCATGGTTCATCCTCCCCTCTGATTTCCCCCCTTCATTTTTCCCTTCCTACTATCTTATTTTTTTTAATTTAATTAATTTATTTATTTTTACTATGTTATGTTAGTCAGCATACATTACATCATTAGTTTTTGATGTAGTGTTCCATGATTCATTGTTTGCGTATAACACCCAGTACTCCATTCAATACATGCCCTCTTTAATACCCATCACCAGGCTAACCCATCCCCCATCCCCCTCCTCTCTAGAACCATCAGTTTGTTTCTCAGAGTCCATAGTCTCTCATGGTTCGTGTCCCCCTCTGATTTCCCCCCCTTCATTTTTCCCTTCCTACTATCTTCTTTTTTTTTTTTTTTTAAACATATAATGTATTATTTCTTTCAGAGGTACAGGGCTGTGATTCAACAGTCTTACACAATTCACAGCGCTCACCATAGCACATACCCTCCCCAGTATCTATCACCCGGCCACTCCATCCCTCCCACCCCCCACCACTCCAGCAACACTCAGTTTGTTTCCTGAGATTAAGAATTCCTCATATCAGTGAGATCATATGATACATGTCTTTCTCTGATTGACTTATTTCGCTCAGCATAATACCCTCCAGTTCCATCCACGTCGTTGCCAATGGAAAGATATCATTCCTTTTGATGGCTGCATAATATTCCATTGTATATATATACCACCTCTTCTTTATACATTCATCTGTCGATGGACATCTTGGCTCTTTCCATAGTTTGGCTATTATGGACATTGCTGCTATAAACATCGGGGTGCACGTACCCCTTCAGATCCCTACATTTGTATCTTTGGGGTAAATACCCAGTAGTGCAGTTGCTGGTTCGTATGGTAGCTCTATTTTCAACTTTTTGAGGAACCTCCATACTGTTTTCCAGAGTGGCTGCACCAGCTTGCATTCCCACCAACAGTGCAGGAGGGTGCCCCTTTCTTTGCATCCCCGCCAACATCTGTCATTTCCTGACTTGTTAATTCTGACTGGTGTGAGGTGGTATCTCATTGAAGTTTTCATTTGGAATCCCTGATGCTGAGCGATGTAGAGCACTTTTTCATGTGTCTGTTGGCCATTTGGATGTCTTCTTTGGAAAAATGTCTGTTCATGTCTTCTGCCCATTTCTTGATTGGATTCTTTGTTCTTTGAGTGTTGAGTTTGATAAGTTCTTTATAGATTTTGGATACTAGCCCTTTATCTGATATGTCATTTGCAAATATCTTCTCCCATTCTGTCGGTTGTCTTTTGGTTTTGTTGACTGTTGCGTTTCCTGTGCAAAAGCTTTTTATCTTGATGAAGTCCCAATAGTTCATTTTTGCCCTTGCTTCCCTTGTCTTTGGCAACGTTTCTAGGAAGAAGTTGCTATGGCTGAGGTCGAAGAGGTTGCTGCCTGTGTTCTCCTCCAGGACTTTGATGGACTCCTGTCTCACATTTAGGTCTTTCAACCATTTGGAGTTTATATTTGTGTGTGGTGTAAGGAAATGGTCCAGTTTCATTCAACACCATTTGTTGAAGAGACTGTCTTTTTTCCATTGGACAGTCTTTCCTGCTTTGTCAAAGATTAGTTGGCCATAGAGTTAAGGGTCCATGTCTGGGCTCTCTATTCTGTTCCATTGATCTATATGTCTGTTTTTGTGCTAGTACCATACTGTCTTGATGATGACAGCCTTGTTTTAGAGCTTGAAGTCTGGAATTGTGATGCCACCAGCTTTGCTTTTCTTTTTCAACATTCCTCTGGCTATTTGGGGTCGTTTCTGGTTCCATACAAATTTTAGGATTATTTGTTCCATTTATTTGAAAAAAGTGGTTGGTATTTTGATAGGGATTACATTGAATGTGTAGATTGCTCTAGGTAGCATAGACATATTCACAATATTTGTTCTATTCCATGAGCATGGAACGTTTTTCCATTTCTTTGTGTCTTCCTCAATTTCTTTCATGAGTATTCTAGTTTTCTGAGTACAGATTCTTTGCCTCCTTGGTTAGATTTATTCCTAGGTATCTTATGGTTTTGGTACTATTGTAAATGGGATCGACTCCTTAGTTTCTCTTTCTTCTGTCTTGTTGGTGGTGTATAGAAATATGACTGATTTCTGTGGATTGATTTTATATCCTGTCACTTTACTGAATTCCTGTATGAGTTCTAGCAGTTTTGGGGTGGAGTGTTTTGGGTTTTCCACATAAAGTATCATATCATCTGCAAAGAGTGAGAGTTTGACTTCTTCTTTGCCTATTCAGATGCCTTTGATTTCTTTTTGTTGTCTGATTGCTGAGGCTAGGACTTCTAATACTATGTTGAATAGCAGTGGTGATAGTGGACATCCCTGCTGTGTTTCTGACCTTAAGGGAAAATCTCTCAGTTTTTCCCCTTGAGAATGATATTCGCTGTGGGTTTTTCATAGATGGCTTTTATGATATTCAGGTATGTACCCTCTATCCCTACACTCTGAAGAGTTTTGATCAAGAAAGGATGCTATACTTTGTCAAATGCTTTTTCTGCATCTATTGAGAGGATCATATGGTTCTTGTTCAATTTACAGTTGTTGAACCAACCTTGCAGCCCAGGAATAAATCCCACTTGGGCATGGTGAATAATCCTTTTAATGTACTGTTGGATCCTATTGGCTAGTATTTTGGTGAGAATTTTTGCATCCATGTTCATCAGGGATATTGGTCTGTAATTCTCCTTTTTGGTGGGGTTTTTGTCTGGTTTTGGGATCAAGGTAATGCTGGCCTCATAAAATGAGTTTGGAATTTTTCCTTCCATTTCTATTTTTTGGAAGTTTCAGAAGAATAGATATTAATTCTTCTTTAAATGTTGGTAGAATTCCCCTGGGAAGCCATCTGGCTTTGGGCTCTTGTTGTTGGGAGATTTTTTTAATTACTGATTCAATTTCCTTACTGGTTATGGGTCTGTTCAGGTTTTTTATTTCTTCCTGGTTCAGTTTTGGTAGCTTATAGGTCTCTAGGAATGCATACATTTTTTCCAGATTGTCTAATTTGCTGGCATGTAGTTGCTCATAATATGTGCTTATAATTGTTTGTATTTCTTTGGTGTTGGTTGTGATCTCTCCTCTTTCATTCATGATTTTATTTCTTTGGGTCCTTTCTCTTTTCTTTTTGATAAGTCTGGCCAGGGGTTTATCAATCTTATTAATTCTTTCAAAGAATTGATCTGTTCTACTATTCTTTTGGTTTCTATTTCATTGATTTCTGCTCTGATCTTTATTATTTCTCTTCTCCTGCTGGGTTTAGGCTTTATTTGTTGTTCTTTCTCCAGCTCCTTTAGGTGTAGGGTGAGGTTGTGTATTTGAGACCTTTCTTGTTTCTTGAGAAAGGCTTGTATTTCTATATACTTTCCTCTTAGGACCGCCTTTGCTGCATCCCAAAGATTTTGAACCGTTGTGGTTTCATTTTCATTTGTTTCCATGAATTTTTTTAATTCTTCCTTAATTTCCTGGTTGACCCATTCATTCTTTAGTAGGATGCTCTTTAGCCTCCATGTATTTGAGTTCTTTCTGACTTTCCTATTGTGATTGAGTTCTAGTTTCAAAGCATTGTGGTCTGAAAATAGGCAGGGAATGATCCCAATCTTTTGGTACCAGTTGAGACCTGATTTGTGACCTAGGATGTGATCTATTCTGGAGAATGTTCCATGGGCACTAGAGGAGAATGTGTATTCTGTTGCTTTGGGATGGAGTGTTCTGAATATATCTGTGAAGTCCATTTGGTCCAGTGTGTCATTTAAAGTCTTTATTTCCTTGTTTGTCTTTTGCTTAGATGATCCTTCCATTTCAGCGAGGGGAGTGTTAAAGTCCCCTACTATTATTGTATTGTTGTCCATGTGTTTCTTTGATTTTTTAATTAATTGGCTTAAATAATTGGCTGCTCCCATGTTAGGGGCATAGATATTTACAATTGTTAGATCTTCTTGTTGGATAGACCCTTTAAGTAGGATATAGTGTCCCTCCTCATTTCTTATTATAGTCCTTCGTTTAAAATCTCATTTGTCTGATATAAGGATTGCCACCCCAGCTTTGTTTTGGTGTCCATTAGCATGGTAAATCGTTTTCCATCCCCTCACTTTCAATTTGGAGGTGTCTTTGGATCTAAAATGAGTCTCTTGCAGTCAGCAAATCGATGGGTCTTGTTTTTTTTATCCAATCTGATACCCTGTGTCTTTTGATTGGGGCATTTAGCCCATTTACATTCAAGGTAACTATTGAAAGATATGAATTTAGTGCCATTGTATTGCCTTAAGGTGACTGTTACTGTATATTGTCTCTATTCCTTTCTGGTCTGTGTTACTTTTAGGCTCTCTCCTTGCTTAGAGGACCCCTTTCAATATTTATTGTAGGGCTTGTTTGGTGTTTGCAAATTCTTTTAGTTTTTGTTTGTCCTGGAAGCTTTTTATCTCTCCTTCTATTTTCAATGACAGCCTAGCTGGATATAGTATTCTTGGCTGCATATTTTTCTCATTTAGTGCTCTGAATATAACATTCCAATCCTTTCTGGCCTGCCAGGTCTCTGTGGATAGGTCTGCTGCCAATCTAATATTTCTGCCATTGTAGGTTACAGACCTCTTGTCCTGAGCTGCTTTCAGGATTTTCTCTTTGTCTCTGAGACTTGTAAGTTTTACTATTAGATGTTGGGGTGTTGACCTATTTTTATTGATTTTGAGGGGGGTTCTCTGTGCCTCCTGGATTTTGATGCCTGTTTCCTTTAGGGAGATGACTCTCAAGCTTTATACAGAATTTAGGGGAGTGGGTGGGAATTATGGAGAACCCTATACTAAGAGTAGGTCCAGATTTTTGGATTGTACCCTATAGATGGAATGGGGGCATTGAAGGTAGCAAAACTGAGAAAATGCATTCATCATCCTTTCACCAATTATTGATAAGGTTACTTTTCATTCCATTTGCAATCTATTAAAAACTGTATAGAAAAAAATGAACAAATAAAAAAATAATACTGTAGGGAAGTCTGTATTACTTAGAGGAAAGATAAAGAAGTCCCAGCTTTGATTTTTCCCAACACTTTGTTTGAATGAATCACTGTCAGCTCTTGTTAGCCTACTTTAATTTGGCACAGTCAATGAGCGCCTAGTGTCCTGTGAAACTGTATCTCAGCCTGGCATGCTGTGAAATAGTCATTGAGAGATTGATTATTCTTTCCTTTTTCACTGGAAGGAGCGTTTTCTTGGGAGGCTATTCTTGGTGGGTCTTCCAGGGCAGGTATGCATGTGAGTTCTGCTGCTTCACTCTATCTTGGTTGAGAATCAAGACCTGTGCTCTTGTAGTGTGTGTGTATATTTATATGTCTCCTTCCAGAAAGTGAGCCAAACCCAACAAGGCTTTCTCTTAAACTTAAGGACATTATGGCAAGTATTTTTTCTCAAACCATGATACAGTGGTATTGCCTTTGGTAACAATCGAGCAAATTGTGGATCAGAAAGGCTTTTACTTGTAGACTATGACCACTCTGAAGGCATTTACTTCAGGAATACCTGAGTACAACACAATAGATTTGGTCAGAAAAAGAATAGAAAGTGAGATTCCATGATAGTGTTTATTTTTTGCACATTGATTTTGATAGTTAATTGGTATATTTGCCATTGGTAATGAGATATTTTAAATGGTCAGGAGTTTCTGTCTCTTTTAAACATGCATTTCATGTTCAATAAATATGTAATAATATTGGAAGTCCAGAAGTGAGTAGATTAAATAAGATAAATAATATTCACAATGTCAGACAATGAATGAATGAAGTTTTACATCTAATTTCACATATACTTCCTGGCCACACATGTTTTCTAAATATATTTTAAATTATGTATTTTCATAAGGCATTTTACTAGGTGAAATATGAAATGTGTTCATTTTTGCTATGAGGATGAATAAAGAGTTGCATGAAAATGCATAAGAAATTTCTTTTCTTATTTCAAAATCTGGTGGGTAGGTGGGTTCTAGTAAATTAAAACTTACTATATAATATGATATGTAATAGACTATTCTATCTGAGGCACAATATAGGGGCCAAGGATGGAGACCAATAAGCACCATTTCTTCCCTTAAGAGCTCATATGTTGACTTTACTAGAGAAAGCTACATTGTACTCTATGGTAAAAGAAGGACAGCCTAGCAAGTAGGCCCAGAGAAGGGAGCCCCTAACATTGTCTGGATCACACACAAAGACTCTGGTAGAAGTTACTAAACAAAGATCCAGTTATCTAACTGGAGTTAAAAATGGAAAAAAAGCCCAGGCCCTGTCACTAGCATGGGGCCTAAAATTAGGGATGACATGATGCTGAGTTCTAAGTATTGTTCTGGGGACCTTTATTTACTTGCAGGAGTGAAATGAACCCCATGTGACTTCTGTGATATCATCTGCATGAAAAGAAGGCCAGTAGGGTCTGGGATAACCATGATAATTTTTTAAAGATTTACTTTTTTGAGAGAGGTGGGAGAGGGGCAGAAGGAGAGGGGGAGAGAGAACCCCAAGGAGACTCCCTGCTGAGCATAGAGCCCAATATGCGGCTCAATCTCATGACCTCGAGATCATGACCTGAGCCAAAACCAAGAGTCAGACACTCAACCGAGTGAGCCACCAAGGTGCCCCAAGGTATGATCTTTTGATACTGTTTAAAATGTTCTAAGGGAGGCCTTGGGATAATCTTGATCAGCCTCCAATACTGATTGTACTTTGTAAACCTCTTGCTACTTCTTACATTGCACCTATTACCACTCCTCAGCCTAAATTTCCAGGAAGATTCTTACTTTCCCTTTCCTGGTGAAAGTTAACAAACAAGATGTTAGTATTCCCACTTTGATACAAGAGGAGAAATATGAATTGATTGTTTGGGACTCTTTTATCTGGAAAGGAAAGCTCTATAGAGGAGAGACCTAACAGAAGAGATGGTTGTGACTGGCAACATCTTAGAAAGAAAGTTATCATTCTGTATAATTGCTTAGGATGCATAGTCTCAAGGGTAAAAAGGCAGTGGTCAATTGATTCCAAATTTGCAGTGCTGGAAAAGCATTCTCTGGGACTCCAAGCTTAGCCAACCCTCACACACTTCCAGGATTATCTATTTGATTTTCACTGCCCAACTTAGGAGGTTTTGTTTTGTTGTTGGGTTTTTTTTTTTTTTTTCTTGTTTTGAAAATGATGTTTCTTGATCATTTAATCCCTATTATTAATGCATCACCTCCCCATTCCCATATTTCAATTAGATGTTGTAGACAATGTTGCAGGGGTGTGCACATCATTGTAGAACCAGAAGAGACTAACTCCACAGAGAGGAATGATTAGGCCAAAATAAATTATCAATAAGTATGTGACAAGGAGTTAAATTACATACAGTGACTTGTTCACCACGTGATTTTGTACAGAGACAATGTTAAGGAGTGTGGAGTGGACAATTGTACACTGTGTGTCTACACAGTTATGAGTGTGTATGGGCCCCCTAGAGTTTTAGGAACGAGAGTACTGTGCATTCAAAATAGCACAAAGCAAATATACAAGAAAATGCTGTGCTTCAGTTCCCCAAATTTCCACTCAAGTCCTTTCCATTTATCATTGAGATGTTTCCAAGGTAACTTCAGTCTCAACCCACAGGCCATTGCAAATCAGAGTCAGTTGCTGGAAGTTCTAGGGAGAGCTGAATGGGGCCAGCATTCTTCTGTGGCACTTTCTGCAAGTAGGTGAGCAGGAAGCCATCTGAGAGAGAGTACTATAGGGTGTACTCTTTTGGGTGGGGCTATAGGAGATTAACAAGAACCTGATAGTGAGTTCAGACCATCCCTCCATGGGCAATGCACCTTCATCATGTGTTCCCCACAGGCCTATGCAAACCATATAGAAATGCATTACACTAGATCCCACGGAAAGCATCTCCCTAGACACCAAACAGAACACAACTCCTAGAATGAGCCCACTTGGCTTTTTCCTTCCTAGATCATTGAGATTTAGGCCTCAAATCACACCTAAAAGTCAACTTGTGGCATCAGTGTATCTAGCACTTGTTTTAGTTCTTTGGGGCTGCTATAACAAAATACCCAGACTGGGTGGCTTATAAGCAACAGAAATTTATTTCTCATGGTTCTGGAGGCTGAGAAGTCAAAGATCAAGGTGCTGATAGCTTGATCAAGTCAAAGATCATGTCCAGTGAGCAACTACTTTCTGGTTCATAGATGGTGACTTCTCACTGTGTCTTCCCATGGTGGAAGGGCTGGGGAGCTCTGTGGGACCTCTCTTATAAGGGCACTAATGACCTGGTCATCCATAAGGGCCCCACCTTTTGTTTATTTATTTATTCTTTAAAAGATTTATTTATTGATTTGAGAGAGAGTTGGGGAGGAGGCGCAGAGGGAGAGAATCTTCGAGCAGACTCCACTCTGAGCACAGAGCCCAACTCCACTGGAGGCTTGATCTCAGGACTCATGAGATCATGACCTAAGCCAAAACCAAGAATTGGATGCTCAACCAACTGAGCCACTCAGGCACCCCAGGGCCCCACCTTTTAATACCATCTCTTTGGGAATTAGAATTTCAACATATGAATTTGGGGGGACGAAGACATTCAGACCACAGCAGCACTATCTGAAGTCACTTTATCTTTTTTTTTTTTTATTTAAATTTTTTATTATTATGTTAATCCCCATACATTACATCATTAGTTTTAGATATAGTGTTCCATGATTCATTGTTTGTGCATAACACCCAGTGCTCCATGCAGAACGTGAAGTCACTTTATCTTACTCTAAATGTATCCCACAAGAACAGTGGGTATAGCTTTTCCTTTCTCATCTCAAAAATTGCCCTGCTTAACTTGAAGTATTGATGTTACCTACTGTCTGCAGGAGGGCATGTACTGAATGGAGCACTGGGTGTTATACAAAAACAATGGATCGTGGATCACCACATCAAAAACTAATGATGTATTGTATGGTGACTAACATAACATAATAAAATTAAAAATATATATATACACAGTCCCTTTAAATGGCACTTTTTGAGGTATTGCAACAGACTACCCCCAAATCACTTCCAATTTTTTAGGCTTTCCCTTGAAATTTAAAAAGATGTTATTTTATTTATTTATTTTTTAAGATTTTATTTATTTATTTGACAGAGGGAGAGAGGTAGCAAGAGCAGGAACACAAGTAGAGGGAGTGGGAGAGGGAGAAGCAGGTGTCCTGCAGAGCAGGGAACCTGATGATCCCCAGGGATCATGACCTGAGCTGAAGGCAGATGCTTAATGACTGAGGCACCAAGGCGCCCTGAGATGTTATTTTAAAAAGAAAAGAAGAAAGCCCTCTTTCCATCATTTGAGAATGAATGGAACCAGCAGAGAAAGAGAAGATTTTATAAACATTAAAAAAAAAAAATGCAAAGAAAGTTCTTTGTTGTTCTATACTTCAGAATAACCTGGCATTACTCTTACCCTGAGCATGGAAGACTAATCTCACAGAGCTTTTGTTGCCCGAGGCTTTACGACCATGGTTGTAGAGGTCAAATGATTTCTGAGGTTCTGTAATAATTTTCAAAACTTTCATATTCCCTCTCATTTGTAGAGCTGCAGAATATCAATGAGGGACTTTATTACGTCTTTGAATAAGTTTCCTACCTCTTTACCACTGGAGCAATGGATATATGACTAGGCTCTGAGCTCCATGAAAGAGACCATCATTTCCCAACCCACTCCATCTTTCTATTCCCAATTCCAGTGGAGTGCCCAGGATTATTTTTTAAACAGTAAAATTTTTTGAGCAATTGGATAAATGAAACAATTATGGAGACAGATGCTAACTGTAGAAAAGGCAAGTATAGGGAGTCTAAGATAGTAAAACCAAATAGGATTAGAGAAGGTGGCCATCTTTGAAAAACAGACATTGTGATCAAGAATAGGGAGTTCCCTGCTTTCACTTCCTAGGAAGTTTCTTATGTTTTGGAATTGTTTTAAATACCTTGTAATAGGAAACATCTCTCCTAGTATAATATGTTTTTTCTTGTGTCTCTGTATGTATGCCAAACCTCAGTTAGTTGAAACTTCCTTCAAAGAAACTAAAGGAGGAAATTACTACACTTTGGTCCTTTTTAAAATATATTTTTGTTGTGGGGGTATTGTTTTTCATACCTGGTAATTATGACATCTTCCTGTGTGTCATCAAGAAAAGTCATTATCTGTCTGTTTAATGTGTGATTTGATCATTAATAAGAGTGTTGATAAACCTTGGCTGGTGATTAAACTGGAGTCCTCAATCTGAAGTTGTTCACATCCCTGAAGATCCACCTGGAGAGAACCCAGAGAGCTTAGAGATGTAATGGACTCATAGTGAGTCATCGAATCAAATTTTTGTTGTTGTTGTTATTAATGGCCAAGCTAAGGATTTAATTGGTAAGCTGGAGTGTAAACACATTATCCATTGTCAATGTCATGATTTGGCCACAAATAAAACCTTTTAATAGTTAGATTTTACCAATTTTTTATTTTACTCACCATGAGGGAGGGGTAAATAAGTAAATGTGTTTAGCTTAATTATGTCATTTAACCTAACAGCAGTCACATTATATATATCTATATATCTATATCTATCTATCTATCTATCTATCTATCTATCTATCTATCTATCTATCATCTATCTATATGTATGTATCTCCATTTCCCTCTCTGTACCTCCCATTATTTTTCCTCTCTCTTTCTCTTCATCTCCTTCTTATTTATTTATTTTTTATAAAGGAATACATGGAATGGGAACCCAAACTAGGAGGGATCTCTTTCCTTTCTGCCTCACTTCTTGGTAGGTAGAGAGAAGTGGACTTTGGACTTTTCCCAAAAACTTCTACTTTTACCCTTAGAGGGGAAGAGGCCTTGGGTTTAGGAAATAAGAGCACTGTCATATTTTAGTGTGAGCCATTGTCTGTAAATGCCCTTAACCATCACCTTCTTCTTGGCATTATACTTCCTAAGAAGCTTCCCTTCAGGCCATGGAGAGGTGCATTTAGGTATGAACAGTGACTGAGGTTCAGGAATCTCAAGAGATTTGGATGTGATTTAGTGTTCAGGATTTTCAGTTGCCAAATTGCTGGAGTCAGAAGGCCTGGGTTTGGGAACTGTTTTACTTAGTCTCCTGTCCTGATCTGTATTCTTCTGTAACATGGGCATGATATCTCCTCTGCCTGCTTCACTGATGTGTTCTGAGGATCAGATTAAATAGGGCGGAAAAAACATTAATTATAAAAGAAAAAAAAAAGATGATGGAATTTTATTATGCTTGATAAAACAACAAAAGAAGTTATTAAGAGAGAAAAAGCAACCCTCATTGGGGAAAGTTACTGACTATACACCTATCCAACAAAGACTCCTCTCTAGAATATATAGAGTGCTCTTAAAAATCAATAAGAAAAAGGAAAAACAATGCAGTAGAAAAATAGGCAAAAATGTGAGCATAACTCCTCAAAGGAGGATGTCCAAATGACCAGTAAAAAAATGAAAAGGTGCTTAACTTTATTAATTATTTGGCATGTCACAATGTCCAAATGGTAAATAAATGTATGAAAATGTGATCAGTTGGGGGTCATTTAATCAAAATGTGATACCACTATACTCTCATCAAAATTGCTAAAACAACAATAATAGTAATAATAATGCCATAAAAACTGCATGTTGAGTATGTAGGGCCACTGGGATACTCATCATACAATGATGGTAATGATGTACATTTCTACAACCATTTTAAAATACTGTTTGTTAGTATCTACTACAATTGAACATCTGTACACTTTAGGACTCAACAGTTCCACTTCTGAAATTTTCCTATAGAAATTCACATATATATTCACCAAAATACATGTACAAAAATGTTTGCAGCAGAACTATTCATAATGCCGTAAATAAGTAATTACCCAAATGTCCACCAACAGGGAATATATAAATTGTGGTTAATTTAAAAAATGGGATGCTACACAGTAATGACACTGAATGAATTACAACCTCATGCAACTGTATGGGTGACTCTCAAATGTAATGTTGACTGAAAGAAGGAAGATACAAAATAATTATTATCATGTGATTTCTTTTATATAAAATTCCAGAGCAGGCAAATTAATTGTTGGTAATAGAAGACAGGATAATTTTCTATTACCTCCTTGGGTGGAGGTAGTGACTGTTGAGGGGCCAAGAGGGAGACTTCTATTGTACTAATATTCTTTTTCTTGAGTTGCATAGCTGGTTACAAAGGGGTATTGAATTCTGAAAATTCAACTGGCTGAATACTTATGATGTAAGCACTATTCTGTATGTCTATTATACCTCAATACAAAGGTTAAAAATATTATCCTATAAGTTGTCTTGAGATTCAGAAATGATGGAAAATTTTTCCAGTAGAAATGCATTGTATCTGTCAGAAATTCTATGCATGGGAAAGAGAAATTATGACCTGTTTCTAGTCAAGGAATAAGTTCAGACTAAGAAAAAATTGATGTAGATTTGAATTCAATGGAGAAGAATCAAGGAATTAAAGAAAGGAGAATATTTATGGTATAATCCTGGATTTATGTGTAAACAAGGCTGACTAGAAATTGGAGAAAAAGTAGCTGGCATGAAGTTCTGGTAGAACTCCAATTTAAAGAGTTTGTTCTGAATTCTGAGATATTGGAAGAGTTTGATCTCTTACCACAGAATTAAAAAACAGGTAGAATGACAGAAGGACCAGATGTGGGGTCTGAAGTCCAACATGGAATGAAGGGGAGAGGTGAGATGGAAGAAGGGACAGTTAGGTACAATGAATGAAGTCCTTGGTCATGGAGTTACTGAGGCCTATAAATTCTTTCTTATTTAACCAGACTATCATGTGTTATGACAGAAACTAAAGTCAACATCTGTTCTAAGGGTTCTCACAGAACTGGAACTTCATTATGAGTTTATGTATTTGTCCACATATACTAAATATATTTACAGTGAGGAATCTCAACTATCCTCACATTAATATGTGGGAAAACTATAATTTTTGGTTTTAAAGCATCGTTAAAAAACCTGGCGGTCTTCTCTTCCTTCTCAGCCAAAATGGAGTAGTAGATTGCACTCCATTTATGAACCGGCAGTACGTTAACTTGCAGCGTGGGTAGGATTACCATAAATTAAGGCAAAACTACAACGCTAAGCAAAAGAACAGAATGTGTTTGGCAAAGGGCTATCCTTGACTTTGTAATCATTTGTTTTAGTTCTAATCTGCACACTTCAGTAATCTGCCAGCCAAAGAAGCTTGTGAATTAGCAAGGTTTAGCTGTTTATAAAACACATGCATAGATATATGCGGGGACTGTGTTTGCACACAGGATGTGTGCTTCTGTGTGCAGATGCAACTGTGTGGGAATGGGCAAAACTCTGGATGTCTTGGGGGGAATGTGAATGTGTGGGTCTGTGTATCTGTGTGTTGAGTGGGTACGTATGTCAGTGTGTGAGGAGGAGTTGGAGTTGTTATGCACACAGTTTGCTGGCAAGAATGTTCTCATAAAGGACTGACACAGCCAGAGGTTTGTGCAATTGCTGCCTAGTCTATTCAACCACAATCAGTATAATCATGGAGCAGATGGGAATCTTCAAGATATTCTGTAGAAGAGGTCACAGCGAGAAGAGATGGTGTGCTCAGAGTCACATGAATAATAGAAAACAACTCCTGAAAATAACTACAAAATGAAGGAATTTTTAAGTCCATTGAGTAAGACTGGCTCTAAGAGTTGTAATCAGAATCAGAAGTCAACAGTTGGAAGGTAGGCACTTCCCATTCAGGGTACTCTCAGTGTCACTTTCTTTATTTGCTTTGGTGTGGTAAAATGGTGGCCATTATCCCACTTGCTGGAGCCCTTGGAGACTAAAGACTGAAACACAGGGAGGATATAAGGGACATTTTGGTATGTTTATTTAAGAGATCCTGGTATTTACAGGGTGCACATACCAGTATACCTATATGTGTGTATACATGGCTTTAAGTATACAGAAACTAGGTAGTGACAGTATACGGTCAATAAGTGACCTTCCCTTCCATGCTTACTTATGTATTAAATTCTCCTAATAAGAGGAAATAGCTTTTTCTTTCCCACATGACAGGGGGCTAGCAATTGGTCTCCCTAGGAAGTTTGGAGTCATCTGGAGGGATAACAAACTGATATTTAATTTTTTTTAAAGATTTTATTTATTTGACAGAGCGAGACAGCAAGAGAGGGAATACAAGTAGGAGGAGTGGGAGAGGGAGAAGCAGGCTTCCCGCTGAGCAGGGAGCCCAATGTGGGGCTCAATCCCAGGACCCTGGGACCATGACCTGGCCCGAAGGCAGACGCCTAAAGACTGAGCCACCCAGGTGCCCCAACAAACTGATATTTAGGACCCTTCCCAAGAACAGGGCTGAAAACTGGACAAACAAGAGAGTGTGAAGATACCAGGAATAGGGGAAGTATAAAAAAGAGAAGAAGGGCTCAAGAGCTAAGTTTCACTGGTGCAGAATTTGCTGAGCATTGGCTGTGTGTGTGTGTGTGTGTGTGTGTGTTGGGCATGTACACACATGAACACATATTGAATATATAAATTACCAGCACATTTTCTCTGTTGTGAAGTATTTAAGTGCCAAGATATAGGTGGTTCTTGGAAGTTCTTACAGAACATATGCTGTGCTATTCCACCATCTGTAGCCTAGGACTTTGGATCAGATTCTGTTGCTTTGCTTTGGGGCAAGGAAGAAGGAAAAGAGCAGATTTCTCCCTCATTTGTGACTCCTCTGCCCAATCAACTGAGTCCTGTGACTCTAACCTTACATGGGTATAGTTCATTCCTCTCCTTGGGGTGCACTTGAAACTTGATCTTTCAAGTTAAGAAACAGCTCTGTTCCCACTTGAAGGGGAAAATTTTACCCTTGCAGCCAACACTGTGGAAGCAATTGTACTTACCAATGTGTTTGTCCAAATTCTTCAAATATACCAGTTTTTTTCTTCCCTCAGGACTTCATGAATTTCATTCCCAACTACAATTGCCTTCCTTGCCTTGATGATACAGTCTAGCTACAACTAATCTGATCACTGTCTACCCATAGCTTTTGCAACAAAACGTAAACTCTTAATTTAGCTACATAAAACTGTTTGTGGCCAGATTCTGCCTACCTTTGCTGACTCATGTCTCACTACTATTATATTTGTTCAGTTGTCCCTATCACTTAAATGTATGTGAAGTTACACCAATTTGTCACTCTCTAGGATGCCAGATATGTTATTTCTTCTGCCTGGAGGGATGAGGGGCAGTAGGCATCCCTCCCACAACCCCCTGCTCTACCGAGCTCTCCATTCCTAATATCACCACACCAGGCTCTTATAACACTGTGAGCCTTCAAGCTCTCTTGGCTGAGTCATAGAAAGAGAAATCTTTCCATTTGTCCTCTAAAGATAAGGAGACTTTTTTTTTTTTTTAAATGAGAACAGTGAGGGGAAAAATAGAAAGGAAAAAAAAAAGCATGCGACAAAACATAGATTTTATTAAGTTATACAAAATGGGTTCCTTATTAAAATAACTTGCCCCAAAGGATTTAGCTATCCCAGTTTTCTCCAATCCTGCCTTGGCTGAACTAGGGAATAAACAGATTTCCTGAGACCTTGGCCAGTATTCTGCCACTGTCTTGGGAGGTTTTCTCCTTCGCTCCAGGGGACATTGCTGATTCATATTGCTTCATTCTGGAAATTTGAAAAGGGCAATCAGATGTTACACTGCATGATTTTTCATCTCCATGCTCACACAGAGGGCTGCAATGAGGGCATTGAGTGAGGTAACCTCCAGGATTAGCCCTCCCCGGGTCTCTCTCCCTAGCATTTTCCCTTGCATCCCTAGCTGAATTTTTAGACTTTACAGCTGAAACTTGCTTTTCACTCATCCTCAGGATGATTCTGGCATGAACAAACTTGGAGTAGAAGAAGCACACTTCGTAATTAATTACGATCTGGGACCTCTTAATGACGCAGCTTGTCAGATGGCAGCAGTGATGTGAATGGAGACAAGCACCACTTGTGGGGTGATAAGCTCCATTCGGCTCTTGGCTGTCTCTTGGTTGCCATGGCAACATCCTTGCTCTAGGGCTCTGTGACTATGTGAGGGGTTGCAGGGATGAATTTGTGGCATCCTTTGGGAGTCAGTCCTGAGGCTGAAGGAACACTCCCCCTAACCCCCAGGGACAGTGCTTTCTCTGCTCTATCAATGAAAAAGGAGAATGTGGCATTGCCATTTTGAGGCTGTTGGTTTGTGTTGTTCAAAAACATACTTGAACGCTGGGTTGTGAGGAGTTGGAAAGCTGAAGAGTAGAACAGGGGTTCTTGGCTCCTGAAGACTGGCATTAGTGGCAGTGAGGAATGAGTTATGGCTTCAGACAGTAAATACTTTGGGAAGCTTTGATTCACTGAGGCATTGTCTGGAATGCTGGATGACGGAGCAGAGCTGGCTTTTTAAACTCATGTTTGCCCTGTGCTGATGGTTCTCAGGATGTGTCCTGTCTCATGCTCACTTTCATATGTTTATATGAACTCTGTTTCTTTTTCCAGTCCATAGGAATCTCCACTGCATTCCAATTCCCAGCGGGGCCATGGTTCCTGAGCTGGCATTTTTTTGTTTAGTTTTATTGAAGTACAAGTGACAAATAAAAATTATATATGTTTAAGGTGTACAGCTTGATGTTTTGATATATATACACATTGTGAGATGAAGTCTGTGGGGAGGCCTGCAAGGCATGTTGAGGGTGAGCACTTTGCCTGGGTATGCGGTGGCCTCTGCATCTGTTCCCACTCATTGTGCCCACTCTCCTAATGCAGGATGTCTGTACTTTAAAATATTTAGATAGAGAACAGTTTATTTAACCGATTCCTGTTAGGGAGAGCATTGTAAGAATTTGGAAAAATATCTTAAGTATTTTGAAATGGGAGCTGGTATTCAACAAGGGGGATCCAAGTAGCGAAATATGGTGTTGAACAGGTTTTTGAGACTTCAGTTTCTTTCATGAGTGTTCTGTAGTTCCTAGAGTATAGATCCTTTACCTCTTTGGTTAGGTTTATTCCAAGGTACCTTATGGTTTTTGGTGCTATTGTAAATGGAATCATTTCTCTAATTTCTCTTTCTACAGTTACATTGTTAGTGTATAAGAAAGCAACTGATTTCTGTGCATTGATTTTTGTATTCTACCACATTACTGAATTGCTATATGAGTTCTAGTAATTTGGGGGTGGAGCCTTTTGGGTTTTCCACATAAAGTATCATGTCATCTGCGCAGAGAGAGAGTTTGACTTCTTTGCCAATTTGAATACCTTTTATTTCTTTTTGTTGTCTGATTGCTGTTGCCAGGACTTCCAGTACTATGTTGAACAATAGTGGCAAGAGTGGGCATCCTTGTCGTGTTCCTGATCTTAAGGGAAATGCTCTCATCTTTTCCCCATTGAGGATGATATTTGCTGTGGGTTTTTCATAGATGGATTTTGTGAACTTGAGGAATGTTCCCTCTATCCCTATACTCTGAAGAGTTTTAATCAGGAAAGGATGCTGTATTTTCTCAAATGCTTTTTCTGCACTAATTGAGAGGACCATATGGTTCTTCTCTCTCTCCTCTTATTAATGTGTTCTAGCACATTGATTGATTTGTGAATGTTGAACTACCCTTGCATCCTGAGGATAAATCCCACTTGGTCATGGTGGATGATCCTTTTAATGTATTGTTGGATCCTATTAGCTAAGATTTTGTTGAGAATTTTGGAATCCATATTCCTCAGGGATATCGGTCTGAAATTCTCCTTTTTGATGGGGTCTTTACCTGGTTTGGGGAATAATCTTTGGCAAAGCAGGAAAAAATATGCAATGGAAAAAAGACAGTGTCTTCAATAAATGGTGCGGGAAAATTGGACAGCTATATACAGAAGAATGAAACTTGACCATTCCCTAACACCATACACAAAGATAAACTCAAAATGGATGAAAGACCTCAACGTGAGACAGGAATCCATCACAATCCTAGAGGAGAACATAGGCAGTAACCTCTTCAACATAGGCTACAGAAACTGCTTTCAAGATATATCTCCAAAGGCAAGTGAAACAAAAGCAAAAATGAGCTTTTGGGACTTCATCAAGATAAAAAGCTTCTGCACAGCAAAGAAAACAGTCAACGAAACAAAGAGGCAACCCACAGAATGGGAGAAGATATTTGCAAATGACACTACAGACAAAGGGCTGATATCCAAGATCTATAAAGAACTTCTCAAACTCAACACCCAAAAAACAAATAATCAAGTCAAAGGTCAGAAGACAGGAATAGACACTTCTCCAAAGAAGATATACAAATGACTAACAGAGAAATGAAAAAATGTTCATCATCATTAGCTATCAGGGAAATTCAAATCAAAACCACATTGAGGGGTGCCTGGGTGGCTCAGTCGTTAAGCATCTGCCTTTGGCTCAGGTCATGATCCCAGGGTCCTGGGATCGAGCCCCACATCGGGCTCCCCACGCAGCGGGGAGCCTGCTTCTCCCTCTCCCACTCCGCCTGCTTGTGTTCCCTCTCTCACTGTCTCTCTCTGTCAAATAAATAAATAAATAAAATCTTTAAAAAAGAAAACACATTGAGATACACCCTTACACCAGCTAGAATGGCAAAAATTGACAAGGCAAGAAACAACAAATGTTGGAGAGGTTGTGGAGGAAGGGGAAGCCTCTTACACTGTTGGTGGGAATGCAAGTTGGTACAGCCACTTTGGAAAACAGTGTGGAGGTTCCTCAAAAAGTTAAAGATAGAGCTACCCTATGACCCAGCAATTGCACTACTGGGTATTTACCCCAAAGACACAGATGTAGTGAAAAGAAGGACCATATGCACCCCAATGTTCATAGCAGCAATGTCTGCAATAGCCAAACTGTGGAAAGAGCCAAGATGCCCTTCGACAGATGAATGGATAAAGATGTGGTCCATATATGCAATGGAATATTACTCAGCCATCAGAAGGGATCAATACTCAACTTTTGCATCAACGTGGGTGGGACTGGAGATTATGCTAAGTGAAATAAGTCAAGCAGAGAAATTAAATTATCATATGGTTTCACTTATTTGTGGAACATAAGGAATAGTATGGAGGACATTAGGAGAAGGAAAGGAAAAATGAAGGGGGGAATCAGACGGGGAGACCAACCATGAGAGACTATGGACTCTGCGAAACAAACTGAGGGTTTTAGAGGGGAGGAGGGTGGGACGATGGGTTAGCCTGGTGATGGGTATTAAGGAGGGCACATACTGCATGGAGTACTTGGTGTTATACGAAAACAATGAGTCATGGAACACTACATCAAAAACTAATGATGTACTGTATGGTGACTAACATAATAAAATAAAATTAAATTTAAAAAAAGAAACAGGTTTTTTAGGAGAGTGACAGCTGCTACTTGGAGGGCATTAGTTTCATTTAGTACCATGAGATAAGGAGGGAATTCAGGTCTGTATTTGGACAGAGATGAATTGCTCCACCAACAACAAGGAGCGGAATTAGAAATTCAGGGACATTCCAGAATGGAGACAAGAATTAGATAGAAATCTAGATGCTAGAAACAGAGATGTGTGGTAGGTGATAATTGCACCCAGTGCTTCCTTAAGATTAGTAGTATATTCTCTTATTAATTAATCTCTAGCATATCATTCAGTGTACTTTTCATAAGCCAAGATAGCAATAATAACACCTTCTAAATGTGTATAATGTATAGTAGTTTCCTTGCATTATCTCACTTACACTAAGCAGGTCAAGATGGTTTTGCCTGTTTTCTAGATGAGAACACGTTGGGCATGTTTTCTAGATAAAAACACCTAATTTTACCAACAATTATTTCCCAGTGTAATGATCTGTTTACATGGAAAGTCTCAGACATAAAAAACATATATTGCTTAGTACCATGAGATAAGGAGGGAATTCAGGTCTGTATTTGGACAGAGATGTCCGCTCCTTGTTGTTGGTGGAGCAATTCATCTCTGTCCAAATACAGACCTGTCTAGCAACATATATTCTTTCTTAAAAAAATAAAAGTGCCTAAACTTAAGATAGCACAGGAAATTCAGGTTGTATCATGGAAGTCAAGGGTCATCTTCTATACAAGGATTGGCTTTGAGTCTAGTGTGGAATTTATTGGTGTGTCTCTGTTCTTCTCTTCTGCACTCAAACACTGTGAATCCTACCTTCTTTTTCACTGTCAACCCTCCCCTGGAATTCTTATTCTGGTCTCTTCAGGTCTCAATCAGTATTTTCTTGTCCTATAATTAGGAAAAGGTGATATGTAGTTCCTACTCTTGGGGATAAGGTCCTCAATCTCATAGATTAATTTGTTACTCTTTTCAGAGTACCTATTGCTTTTTAGAAAGGGTTTTTGAGGAAAATTATACTGGAGGCAGCTTGCTGCTGAGAGAATATGAGTCAAATTTTAGAAGACTGCCCTGCTTTCAGTAACTGGGTGTTACAGCACCCAAGGAATTTGCCCTAAGTAGCAATGTTAGGTTTTATACATCATTTTAGAACAACCTTGCTTGCTCTAAGTTTCATATTTACAGACAGGAATTTTACCTTGGGGTTCTCCAATTAGGTTATAGATAGGGGATCTCAAAATATCTCTCAAGGACCACAAAAACTCAAATGACTTCGGGGTGCCTGGGTGGCTCAGTCCATTAAGTGGTTGCCTTCAGCCCAGGTCATGATTCCAGGGTCCTGGATTGAGCCCCGCATCGGGCTCCCTGCTGAGTGGGGAGCCTGCTTCTCCATCTCCCTCTACCTGCCGCTCCCCCTGCTTGTACTTTCTCTCTCTCTCTAATAAAAAATAAAAAATAAATCTTAAAAAAAAAAAACTCAAATGACTTCATAGTCTCTTATGAAGAGGGCAAGGTATAGTGAGGACAGTGAGGACTATGGCAAATATGCACATAAATATGTATTATACATATAAATACATGCATATATGAAACACTGCACCTTCCAAACTAACAAATCTATAGCCGTAAGGAGTCTGAAGGTTTTCTGTCTAAAAGCCTCTGAATATTATTGGACTAGAAAATTAATTCCAAAGTTGAAAAAGAAAAAAATCAGAAAGGGCCACAGATGAAGAGCTTAGCCTTTTTATTCTTTAGTCTGCAATGAATCTTATAGATGAATGCTCAGTACATTCTGGTGAAGGCTCATCAGCCTACTGACACCCTGGTGGGAACCTTGAATCATACACTGTCCAGAGCCAGGGATCAGAAATGGGCATCCCGGGAAGACATATTTCTGTCTCTGAGCCTCTGGTCACTAGGAAGGGGAGGTGGCCTTGGACAATGACAGTGACGACTGAAGGTCAGAGTAGAATCAATTCCTTCACCAGTTACTCGGTATAGCAATAATTCAGACTTTAGATCAGATTATTAAGAGAATGGCTTGGGGTAAAATATGTTTTTTGTCTGAAGATTGTCTTACTAAGTCTTGTGTTCAGTGTGTTGATGATACAAGTCATTTTGAACCACTGGATTTTTCTTTTTCACATTTAGATTCACACTTCAATATGGTACATTACAGCTTCAACCCAACTGCTATCAGATTCTGCATTGGGAAATTGGTCGAGATAAGAGGTTATCAAGTAAACAATTAGAATCATGAGGGAGTAGGGAAGGTGTTCTTCTAGTGGTATTGCTTCGGGGATATGTTTGTTAGCACTTGGCTTTGTTGAAATGTGCACATTGTATTTGGGAGATCTTGAGAGGCTTTTTAAAGTTTAATTGCTGCAAATCTCTTGTTATCATGCTTTCCTGTGAGATTTACACAGCCCTAAATGCTTTCCAGTATGAAAATTATTCTTTCCTATATTGTTTTGCCTGAAAAAGTAGAGTGTGATGAGCTGTAGGAAACAACAGCCTACATTTTCTAGAGTCGGTCAAAGTGTGTGTGTTAGTTTGCTACAACTGCCATAATGACATACCACAGACTGGGGGGCTTAAACAACAGACCATTTTTTTCTCACAGTTCTGGAGGCTGGAAGTTTGAGTTCAAAGTATTGACAACCATGGTCTCTTCCAAGACCTTTGTCCTTGGCTTGCAGATGGCTGCCTTCTCCCTGTGACTCACATAGTCTTTCTTCTGTGTGTACACATCCCTGGTATCTCTTTGCATGCCCCAGTTTCCTTTCCTTGTAATGACACTAGATAGTTGGATTAAGGGCCAACCCAGAGGCTTTGTTTTAACTTGATCACTTATTTAAAGGTCTCATCTCCAAATACAGTCATATTCTGAGGTCCTGTCGTTTAGAGATTCAACAAAGGAATTTTTTTTTTAAAGATTTTATTTATTTGAGAGAGTCTTCTTGAATGGTTAACAGAAGTATAGCCCCAGGCTAAGGTGCCTGAGAGCATTTCTGTTTTAAATGGAAAATGGGTAAGTGCAAGAACTGGACCATATGTAAACACATGGCATTTGTATCTTAGACAAAGTAACCTGTGTTGAAAAAAAGAATCATATAGCCAAGGATCCAGCATATAGAATTAAATAATATGTGTATTAAATCAAAGGACTGCCAATTCTGCAATTCTTTAGTTCTTTTGTACAGTTCCTTTTTATCAAAAGGATAATGCTCCCTACTCCCCAGTACCTAATTAACAATAAATAATGTGTGGAAAAGGTTGAGAAATAAAACATTCATAGTGAGCATTTCATTATGTGATTAAAGATCATTAGATGCATTAACTGCCGTACTAATGAATGCATTGTTAATTACTTTTTAGCATTTTGTCCAGGCACATTACTTAGAATACTGCTGACTCTTGTGAGGAGATATGTTGGCAGTAAAAAGTGGAAATATTGGGCTTCTTTTAGAGAAACAGCAAACCTATGAGTTTCCCCTAATCTAAGATGGTATCAATATTCCTTTCTGAATTATTATGCAAAAACCACCAATGTTAGTTGACTATTGATATTTAGAAGCAGAAGGTGTGTTGATCTTCTCCTGCCAAAAAGATGAATCTCTTTATGTGTGTTATGCTTTATTCTAACCTAACTTTAACCCTATTCTTTATTCTGAAGGATGGAGTTCAAAGGTTGATGATACCAGGTTTCAATATTGCCAAATCCACGAGTGGACCACTTAGGGGTAATATAAGCTCAAGTGTAGAAAAACCCATCTTATCCAACACATATAGAACATGCGTTTTGTTCAAGAGTCTGAGAAATTTTCATTGTTGAAACATGGTGAAGTAGATGATTACAGCAGATGCCCCACCACCTCCATGTAACCAACTCATCAGAATGATTTCGTTCAGCACTCCATTTGTAAACATACTGAGCAGTGTCCAGGCACTCTTATCTCGTGGCCTGCAGGCTCCGCACCCCTGTTCCCATGCCTATCTGCTCCTGCCACTGGTGCGAAGCTTATCACGAGTCAGTAAATATATTTATGCCAGTTGCCTTTGCCATTGTAATTGCATAACTCAATTAAATATTATGTAAGTCAATGAGCCATGAGTGCAATGGGAAAAATGTTTCAGATTGTTTTTCTGGGAAGGTGAGGTGCTAAACAAATTGTTGTGAAATTAGGTGTGGTTAGACAATTACAAATATAGAGGAAATTTTGTAAAATTTTAGAATTCTGGGCTCAGGCTCTTTAGAGACTTTGAATTCTCACTCTCACTTAAAGATACCAAAAAATGGAATTGTAGACCATGCATCATAAATGTGGCTGCTTTTTTTTTTTTTTCTTTTTTTAAGATTTTATTTATTTATTTGAGAGAGAGAGAGAGAGAGCACATGAGAGGGGGAGGGTCAGAGGGAGAAGCAGACTCCCCGCCGAGCAGGGAGCCCGATGCGGGACTCGATCCCAGGACTCTAGGATCATGACCCGAGCCGAAGGCAGTCGCTCAACCAACTGAGCCACCCAGGCGCCCCATAAATGTGGCTTTTATAAGAAAACTATGGAACTCTAATAAAAGGACCTGAACACAAAGAAAAAAACCTTGGTCCTACATCATAAGCATAGCTAATGAATGTACACTTATATATGTTAAGTGAAAATAAGATGTTTAAGCAATGAACA